>NC_056695.1:41924956-42547179 GCF_018350215.1 Panthera leo
TTTTTGATTACTGGTTCGATTTCTTTACCGGTTTTGGGTCTGTTCAAGTTTTTCTATTGCTTCCTGTTTCAGTTGTGGTAGTTGATATGTTTCTAGGAATTCATCCATTTCTTCCAGCTTGTCCAATTTGTTGGAATATAATTGCTTGTAACTCTTATTGTTTGTATTTCTGCAGTATTGTTTGTGATCTCTCCTCTTTCATTCATGCTTTTATCTATTTTGGTCCTATTTTCTTTTTGATGAGTCTGTCTAGGGGTTTGTCAATTTTGTTAATTCTTTCAAGAACCAGCTCTTGTTTTCATTTATCTGTTCTGTTTTTATTGATTTTGATATTGTTGATTTCTGCACTAATTTTTTTAAATTTTTTTATTTTTTCAAATTTACATCTAAATTAGTTAGCATATAGTGCAACAATGATTTCAGGAGTAGATTCCTTAGTGCCCCTTACCCATTTAGCTCATCCCCCCCTCCCACAATCTCTCCAGTAACCCTCAGTTTGTTCTCCGTATTTATGAGTATCTTATGTTTTATCTCCCTCCCTGTTTTTATGTTGTTTTTGTTTCCCTTCCCTTATGCTCATCAGTTTTGTCTCTTAAAGTCCTCATAGGAATGAAGTCATATGATTTTTGTCTTTCTCTGACTAATTTTGCTTAGCATAATACCCTCCAGTTCCATCCACATAGTTGCAAATGGCAAGATTTCATTCTTTTTGGTTGCCGAGCAATACTCCATTGTGTGTGTGTGTGTGTGTGTGTGTGTGTGTGTGTGTGTGTGTACCACATCTTCTTTATCCATTAATCTATCGATGGACATTTAGGCTCTTTCCATACTTGGGCTGTTGTTGATAGTGCTGCTATAAACATGGGGGTGCATGTGTCCCTTTGAAACACCACACCTGTATCCCTTGGATAAATGCCTAGTAGTGCAACTCCTGGGTCGTAGGGTAGTTCTATTTTAAGTTTTTGAGGAACCTCCATACTGTTTTCCAGAGTGGCTGCACCAGCTTGTCTTCCCACCAACAATGCAATAGAGATACTCTTTCTCTGTGTCCTCGCCAACATCTGTTGTTGCCTGAGTTGTTAATGTTAGCCATTCTGACAGGTGTAAGGTGGTATCTCATTGTGGTTTTAATTTGTATTTCCCTGATGATAGTGATGTTGAGCATTTTTTCATGTGTCAGTTGGCCATCTGGATGTCTTCTTTGGAGAAGTGTCTATTCATGTCTTTTGCCCATTTCTTCACTGGATTATTTGTGTTTTGGGTGTTGAGTTTGATAAGTTATTTATAGATTATGGATACTAACCCTTTATCTGATATGTTACTTGCAAATATCTTCTCCCATTCTGTTAGTTGCCTTTTAGGTTTGCTGATTGTTTCCTTCCCTGTGCAGAAGCTTTTTATTTTGATGAGGTCCCAGTAGTTCATTTTTGCTTTTGTTTCCCTTGCCTCCGGAGACGTGTTGAGTAAGAAGTTGCTACGGCCAAGATCAGAGAGGTTTTTGCCTGCTTTCTCCTCGAGGATTTTGATGGCTTCCTGTCTTAAATTTAGGTCTTTGATCCATTTTTGAGTTTATTTTTGTGTATGGTGTAAGAAAGTGATCCAGGTTTATTCTTACATGTCGCTGTCCATTTTTCCCAGCACCACTTGCTGAAGAGACTGTCTTTATTCCATTGGATATTCTTTCCTGCTTTGTCAAAGATTAGTTGGCCATACGTTTGTGGGCTTATTTCTGGGTTGTCTATTCTGTTCCATTGATCTGAGTGTCTGTTCTTGTGCCAGTACCATACTGTCTTGATGATTACAGCTTTGTAGTATGGCTTGAAGTCTGGGATTGTGATGCCTCCTGCCTTGGTTTTCTTTTTCAAGATTGCTTTGGCTATTCGGGGTCTTTTCTGGTTCTGTACAAATTTTAGGATTCTTTGTTCTAGCTCTGTGAAGAATGCTGGTGTTATTTTGATAGAGATTGCATTGAATATGTAGATTGCTTTGGGAAGTATTGACATTTTAACAATATTTGTTCTGCTAATCCATGAGCATGGAATATGTTTCCATTTTTTGGTGTCTTCTTCAATTTCTTTCATAAGCTTTCTGTAGTTTTCAGTGTATAGATTTTTCATCCCTTTGGTTAGATTTATTCCTAGGTATTTTATGGTTTTTGGTGCAACTGTAAATGGGATCGATTCCTTAATTTCTCTTTCTGTCACTTCATCGTTGGTGTATAGGAATGCAACTGATATCTGTGCGTTGATTCTATGTCGTGCAACTTTGGTCAATTCATGAATCAATTCTAGTAGTTTTTTTGTGGAATCTTTTGGATTTTCCATATAAAGTATCATGTCATCTCCGAAGAGTGAAAGTTTGACCTCCTCCTGGCCAATTTGGATGCCTTTTATTTCTTTGTGTTGTCTGATTGTAGAGGCTAAGACTTCCAATATTACGTTGAATAACAGTGGCGAGAGTGGACGTCCGTGTCTTGTTCCTGACCTTAGGGGGAAAGCTCTCAGTTTTCCCCACTGAGGATGATATTAGCATTGGGTCGTTCATATATGGCTTTTATGATCTCAAGATATGTTCCTTCTATCCCTACTTTCTTGAGGGTTTTTATCAAGAAAGGATGGTGTATTTTGCCAAATGCTTTCTCTTCATCTGTTGAGAGGATTATATGGTTCTTGTCCTTTCTTTTGTTGATGTGATGAATATGTTAATTGTTTTGTGGATACTGAGCCAGCCCTGTATCCCAGGTATAAATCCCACTTGGTTGTGGTGAATAATTTTTTAAATATATTGTTGGATCCGGTTGGCTAATATCTTGTTGAGGATTTTTGCATCTGTGTTCATCAGGGAAATTGGTCTATAGTTCTCCTTTTTAGTGGGGTCTCTGTCTGGTTTTGGAATCAAGGTAATGCTGACCTCCTAGAAAGAGTTGGGAAGTTTTCCTTCTATTTCTCTTTTTTGGAACAGCTTCAAGAGAATAGGTGTTAACTCTTCCTTAAATGTTTGGTAGAATTCCCCTGGAAAACCATTTGGCCCTGGACTCTTGTTTTTTGGCAGGTTTTTGATTACTAATTCGATTTCCCTACAGTTATGGGTCTGTTCAAATTTTCTATTTCTTCCTGTTTCAGATTTGGTAGTGTATGTTTCTAGGAATTTGTCCATTTATTCCAGATTTCCCATTTTATTGGCATATAATTGCTCTTAATATTCTCTTATTTTTATTTCTGCTGTGTTGGTTGTGATCTCTCCTCTTTAATTCTTGATTTTATTTATTTGGTCCTTTCCTTTTTTTTTTTTTTTTTTTTTTTTGATCAAACTGGCTAGTGGTGTATTAATTTTGTTAATTCCTTCAAAGAACCAGCTTCTGGTTTCATTGATCTGTTCTACTGTTTTTTTGGATTCAATAGCATTAATTTTTGCTCTAATATATTTTTTAATTTTTTAAATGTTTTTATTTATTTTTGAGACAGAGGGAGACAGAGCATGAGCAGGGGAGGGGCAGAGAGACAGAGAGGGAGACATGGAATCTGAAGCAGGCTCCAGGCTCTGAGCTGTCAGCACAGAGCCCAATGTGGGGCTTGAACTCACGGACTGTGAGATCATGACCTGAGCTGAAGTCGGACGCTTAACTGACTGAGCCACCCAGGTGCCCCATCTGCTCTAATCTTTATTATTTCCTGTCTTCTGCTGGTTTTGGGTTTCATTTGCTGTTCTTTTTCCAGCTCCTTAAGGCGTAAGGTTAGGTTGTGTATCTGCAATCTTCCTTCTTTAGGAAGGCCTGGATTGCTATATACTTTCCTCTTATGATCACCTTTGCTACATCCCAGAGGATTTGGGTTATGGTGTAATGATTTTCATTGGCTTCCATATACTTTTTAATTTCCTTTTTAACTTCTTGGTTAGTCCATTCATTCTTTAGTAGGATATTCTTTAGTCTCCAAGACTGTTTTTACCTTTCCAAATTTTTTCTTGTGGTTGATTTCGAGTTTCATAGCGTTGTGGTCTGAAAATATGCACGGTATGATCTCGAACTTTTTGTACTTACTTAGGGCTGATTTGTGTCCCAGTATATGGTCTATTCTGGAGAACGTTCCATGTGCACTGGAGAAGAATGTATATTCTGCTGCTTTAGGATGAAATGTTCTGAATATATTTCTTAAGGCCATCTGGTCCAGTGTGTCATCCAAAGCCATTGTTTCCTTGTTGATTTTTTGATTAGATGATCTGTCCATTGCTGTGAGTGGAGTGTTGAAGTCTCCTATTAAGGTATTACTATTGATGAGTTTGTGATTAATTGATTTATATATTTTGGTGCACTCACATTTGGCACATAAATGTTTAGAATTGTTAGGTCTTCTTGGTGGATAGACCCCTCGATTATGATATAATGCCCTTCTGCATCTCTTGATACAGTCTTTATTTTAAAGTCTAGATTGCCTGATACAAGTATGGCTGCTCCACTTTCTTTTGTTGACCATTAGTATGATAGCTGGTTCTCCATCCCCTTATTTTCACTCTGAAGGTGTCTTTATGTCTAAAGTGGGTCTCTTGTAAACAGCATATAGATTGATCTTGTTTTCTTATCCATTCTATTACCCTATGTCTTTTGATTGGTGCATTGAATCCATTGATGTTTAGAGTGAGTACTGAAAGATATGAATTTACTGCCATTATGATGCTTGGAGAGTTGGAGTTTCTGGTGGTGTTCTCTGGTCCTTTCTAGTCTTTGCTGCTTTTGGTCAGTGTTTTTTGTTTTTTGTTTTTTTGTTTTTTTTTTGTTTTTTTTTTTTTTGGTCTTTCCTCCCCTCAGAGAGTCCTCTTTAAAATTTCTTGCAGGGCTGGTTTAGTGGTCACGAACTCCTTTAATTTTTGTTTTTCTGGGAAACTTTTAATCTATTTTCAATGACAGCCTTGCTGGATAAAGAATTCTTGGCCGCATGTTTGTCTGATTCAGCACATTGAATATATCCTGCCACTCCTACCTGGCCTGCCAAGTTTTTGTGGATAGGTCTGCTGCAAACCTGATCTGTCTTCCCTTGTAGGTTAGGGACTTTTTTCCCTTGCTGCTTTCATGATTCTCTCCTTGCCTGAGTATTTTGTGAATTTGACTATGATATGTCTTGTTGATGGTCGGTTTTTGTTGAATCTACTGGGGGTCCTCTGTGCTTCCTGGATTTTGATGTCTGTGTCTTTCCCCAGGTTAGGAAATTTTTCTGCTGTGATTTGCTCATATAACCCTTCTACCCCTATTTCTCTCTTCTTCTTCTGGGACCCCTATGATTCTGATGTTGTTCCTTTTTAATGGGTCACTGATTTCTCTAATTCTTAAATCATGCTCTTTTGCCTTGATCTCCCTCTTTTTTTCTGCTTCATTATTCTCTATGATTTTGTCCTCTGTATCACTGATTCTGTTCTACCTCATCCATCCTTGCTGTCGTGGCATCCATCCGTGATTGCAGCTCAGTTTTAGCATTTTTAATTTTCATTCTGACTAGTTTTTACTTCATTTATCTCTGTAGAAAGGGATTCTAATCTATTTTTGACTCCAGCTAGTATTTTTATTATCGTGATCTCAATTCTGGTTCAGACATCTTGCTTGTATCTGTGTTGGTTAAATCCCTGGCTGTCGTTTCTTTGTGCTCTGTCTTTTGGGGTGAATTCCTTCATTTTGTCATTTTAAAGGGAGAAAAGGAATTAATGAGGTAGAAAAATTAAAATTAAAATATTAAAATTAAAAAATTAAACACACACACAAAATTGAATAAATGATGCTAGATCCTAGGTGTGTTTTGGTCTGGGTGTTGAAAGTGGTTTGACAGATTAGAGAAAAAAGGGAGGTGGGAAAATGAAATCGTTTGAGAATTTGAAAAAATGAATACACTAAAGTGGACTAAAATGAGATGATGGGAGTAAATAGAATTTGAAAAAATTTGCACAAAAGTAAAGAAAAATATTAAAGTAGAAAAAAGTAGAAAAAAATTAAAAATATTTTTAATAAAGATTAAAAATAAAAATTTTTCTCTTTCTGCAAGAAAAAGAAAAGAAAAAAAATCGTTTGAAAATTTGAAAAAGTGAATACACTGAAGTTGACTAAAATAAAATGATGGAAGTAAAATAGAATTTGAAAAAATTTACGCAAAAGTAAAAAAATATAGTAAAAAAAATAAAAATATTTTTAATAAAAATTGAAAATAAAAATAAATTTTTTCTTTCTGTATTCAAGAAAAAGAAAAGTGATAAAGAGAAAAAATAAGAAAGAAAATTGAACAGATGGACCTGCTAACAGATTGAAATAGGACTAAAATTACTTTGTTTTTCCCCAGAAGTCAGACTATGAACTGCTTTATAGTCCATAAACTAAGCAGGCGGAGAGACTTGTGTTCTTGTAGAGCCAGGTTGGCCCAGTTGGGCGGGGCTCAGTGTAATGGCTCCGTTGTCCACTAGATGGCGCTGCTAGCCTACTGGGGTGGAGTGTTGTTGAGCTCGCAGGTGCATTTGCGCATGCACGGAGTAGTGAAAATGGCATCACCCAGTACCCAGTCTCTAATATCGGAGCTCTGTTCTCCCGGATCAGCAGTTGTGCACCTGTGCTCTGTCTTTAGCTTATGTCCACTCCCCGCTTTTTCACTGTCTGTGACCAGGCCCCAGGCAGTACCTCTCTCCCGAGTTTTGTCTCAGATGTGGCTGTTTTCCCCGGCCCTTTACTTCTGAAGGACTGCCGCTTTGACCTGTTCCGCCCCTCTGCGGGAGGGTCTCAATGAGCAACGGCTGAATGTTGGCTGTACCCAGGAACGCTTGCTGGACCCTGCTGCTGCTGGTGTCCCGAGATCGCGGCCAGGTGCCAGCCCACCCCAGAAAAAGTTCGTGAGATAGTGTAGCAGTACCTTTTCAGAGATTATGGAAAATCACAACACACATCTGGCACCGGACTTCACCCTTAACGACCTTGTTCCAGCACCCGGAAATGTGGCAGTTCTCTGGGGTCTGCTGGGACCAGGTGGTTTCAACAGTCTCTACCAAATGTCCTTCCAGCAGTGGAACCGCTTTCCCCTGTGTGGCCCAAGAACCTCCCGGACCCCACTCTGCTCCTGGGGATTCGCCCTTCCCACCAGAACACCACCTGGTATGGAGCTGTGGAGTTGCAGACTTTGTGCTCCCCTTGTTTACAGTCTTAATGGAATTTAAACCCTCTCCTTTCTCCTTTCTCCCTTTTTAGTTTAGTCCCTGTGGCTGTTTCCAATTTTCCACTTTTTCTCCAGCTGTTTTTGGGGAGGGGTGCTTTTCCCATATTCTTCCCCCTGCCCCAGCCTCTCTCTGCCTGCAAAAGCACCTCCCTTCCCGTGGCTTCTCGCTCCCCAAGTTCACCTCTCCGCACTGCATACCTGCTGAACTCTGTGGTTCATGTTGTGCAGATTGTGTTAATCCTCCAATCAGTTTTCTAGGTGTGCAGGATGGTTTGGTGTTAGTCTGGCTGTATTTTATGGACACGAGACACAAAAAACTTCGATGCTCTTCCACCATCTTGGCCCCACCCTCCCCAAGACCGATTTCTGCACTAATTTTTATTATTTACCTTCTTCTGCTGGTTTCGAGATTTATTTGCTGTTCTTTCTCCAGCTCTTCAAGGTGTAAGGTCAGGTTGTGTATCTGAGACCTTTCTTCTTTCTTCTTATGACTGCCTTTGCTGCATCCCAGGGGTTTTGGGCTGTGGTGTTATCATTTTCATTGGCTTCCATGTACTTTTTAATTTCCTCTTTAATTTCTTGGTTAACCCATTCATTCTTTAGTAGGATGTTCTTTAATCTCCAAGTATTTGTGGTCTTTCCAAATCTTTTCTTGGGGTTGATCTTGAGTTTCATAGTGTTGTAGTCTGAAAATAAGCAAGGTATGATCTCGATTTTTTTGTACTTGTTGAGGGCTGATTTGTGACCCAGTATGTGATCTAGTCTGGAGAATGTTCCATGTGACCTTGAGAAGAATGTGTATTCTGCTGCTTTAGGATGAAATGTTCTGAATATATCTGTTAAGTCCGTCCAGTCCAGTGTGTCATTCAAAGCCATTGTTTCCTTGTTGATTTTCTGCTTTGGTGATCTATTGCAGTAAATGGGGTGTTGAAGTCCCCTACTATTATGGTAGTGATATCAATGAGTTTGTTTGTGATTAATTGATTATATATTTGGGTGCTTTCATATTGGGGGCATAAATATTTACAATTGTTAGATCTTCTTGGTGGATAGACCCCTTATTAAGATAGAATTCCCTTCTTTATCTCTTGTTATAGTCTTTATTTTAAAATCTAGAACCACAGTAGATGGTTCTCCATACCCTTACTTTCGATTTACAGGTGTTTAGGTCTAAAACGAGTCTCTTGTAAGCAGCATATAGATGGGTCTTGTTTTCTTACCCATTCTGATAAGTATAGCACACTTCTTAAACTTTTTCCTTCTGGTGAAAATTCTTGGCTGATAGTGGCTTCATTTTCTTTAGGCCTTAATGATTATTTTTGGTTCTTGGGCCTTCTCACTCCTCTTAGCATGTATGCTTAATACTACAGGTAGGTCAAGAGAAGTCTGCTGGAAATGAGGTTAGTGATTCTGCCTTATGTGGAGGTGGGGTACAGGGAAAGGAATAATAAAAAGAAATCCAAACCTCCTAATTCTCTTTTCTCTTGTACCCCCTTTGCAGCCCCAAAGCTCTCCTAGAGGGATCCTAGCTGCACTGCCCTCTGGAAACCCCATAGGGACATACACAGCTCAGCAACATGTCCTGCTGGGGTACCCAGCATAGTGTCTGGACAGCTGCCTGATTAGGCCAGAGAGGAGCCCTTTACTTGTCTCCTGGTACCTACATTATTCCCTTGCCTGTGAGTGGCCAGCCAGGATGCCTCTGCCTTATTAAGCCAGGTACTTAATATTGAGCTTATCCCTGCACATGCTTCTCACTTTAGATTAGTATAACCATCTCTAGTTGACACAGGAATTGGCCTCTTTATGCACAATTGGATGTGTGTTCTTTAGGCACAGTGACAAACAAATTTCTTTGATTATTTTATGTTGATTATTATGTCAACCAGTCCTCTTTTTTGGTTAAAGCATATAACAATATTTATGGCTACTCTATATTTCATACTTTGATAGGGCGCCTGGTTGGCTTGGTCGGTTAAGCGTCCGACTTCGGCTCAGGTCATGATCTCACGGTCCGTGAGTTCAAGCCCTGAGTCGGGCTCTGTGCTGACAGCTCAGAGCCTGGAGCCTGCTTTGGATTCTGTGTCTTCCTCTTTCTCTGCCCCTCCCCCACCTATGTGCACGTGCTCTCTCTCTCTCTCATTCAAAAATAAACATTAAAAGATTTAATATTTTATAGTTAGAGATGCTAAAATAGTTAAAACTTAGCTAAGTGAGTCTCCTGTAATATCTCCTAGTTAGGAGGTATTCCTCCAGGAAGCTATTAAAATACTTAGTGAATCCTTTCTTGACTCAGGAGAGTTGATCTTTCACTGGGTTCTGTTCTCCAGATGAACTTGCTTCAATCATGGTCTTTCCTCTTCTTCCCAGAGCCCTAACTGAGCTTGCCAGTGGCTCACCCTTACTGAGAATGGTTTGATTATTGATATGTGTGTTTCTGAGAACCTATAACTGCTTCCTATCACTCTGTGAAGGAAGTGATAGCCTCTTTGGCTATCTTCTTCTTCTAGTCTCTTCTCATTCTTGTCTAACAGAATTAGTTGACAGGGTTTCAACCAAAAAAAGAAGAAAAGGTTTGTGCCTAATGTTTCTGGAGGTTAGTTCCCTTAGGTGTGGGCTGTTCTGGAGTATAAGAACATGAGGTTCAAGATTCTATCTGTTTAGGCTTTTTATGCAGCAACTAGCAGTTAACTATAAACATGCTTGGAGACCTAGCTCCAGGCTTACCTTTTAGATAGATCCCTTTAAGTCCGACCTTGGTCATGGAGTGCCCTGCCATTGTTTGCATTCATAGTGCGTATTTGTATAGTGTTCTTGGCGACTCTTCTTATTCTGATATCTCTAAGCTAAATCTCACACAGCTATTGAACTTACATTTTTAAATTGCACTGTAACTTGCACATATCATTTTAAATTTCCTATCGATTAAATCTTACTTAATTTTTACATGTGTGTATAGCCATGTAATGACTACTCAGGTTATTTCCAACACTCCAGAAAATTGCCTTGTGCCCACAGGTAATATCTCTGTCAAAGTAGCCACTATTTAGACTTTTATCACCATAGATGCACATCAACTATTTTTAAACATACATATAGAATTCTATAGAGTACAGCTTCTGCTCGACATTATATCTGATATTCCTCCATGTTGTTGAAAGTTGGTATTTTTTTTTCTTATTGCTGTCATATCTTATATAAATAGATCATGATCTATTATTCCACTATTGATGAATATTTTGGTTTCCAGTATTGGGCTACTATGACAAAGCTGCTAATGACATTCTTATTCAGGTCTTTTAATGTTCAAACCCACTCATTTTTGTTGGAGATATACTTAGGAGTCATAGGCATACGTGTGTTTGGCTTCAGTAGGAACTTCTAAACCAAAATGTGTTGTACCCACTTACATGCTTACCACCTGTGTAGGAGAGTTTCAGTCCATGTAACTTTCATATCTTGTCTCCCTGACATGACTTGACAGGACAGTGTGCAACCAGGCTCATATATTTTGTATTAGACATGGGGCCTGTACAGAGACTGTGGGTGGTAGGAGTGTGATAAGCCTCAAAAGACTGAACAACATGAAGCTCACACTGACCAGATCTCTACATTGCAAAAAGACTACTATAAACTGCAGGAAAATCAAGATCATTTAGATCCCGAGAAAGGGAACAGTATGACTCAAAACTTCCATGCACTGTTTGAAAATCTTACCGCAGTCCTTACGATTTAATGTCAGGATATTACCCAAGGTGAACTGAACGACTGTTTGTAGACAACGCAGCCAAAAAGCCTGTTTAAATAATAGTCTTCTGCAAACAGCGATCTTTTTTATTTGAGAATAATAAAATGGTTTTGTCATCTTAGATGATCTAACATTTTCTAGGAAATAACTGTAGCTCTTTGTTCTAAGCTCTCCTGTAGGTTCAGGCAAGGGTCTGAAATAACTTCTAGCTAGTTAATGACCATGGATGGGACACTCCTTGCAGAGACTGATGCATGATGTAGTAGAAAGCACATGATTTGGGTTTAAAATCTCACCTTTGATAAACCCTCGCTATGTGACCATGACCAAGGGTTTGTCTTTCTGGGTTTGTTTGCTCATCTTGGTGAGGACCATGTCTACCTGTCTTTGGGTTGAGAAGATGGTGATTGTGAATATGCACCTCTGGAGATGGCACATAGATGAGGCCTTAAAAAAATGTCAGCCTCTCTTCAGTTTTTTTTTTTTTTTTACTAATTTTTTTTCAGCTTTATTAAGCTAGAATTGACCTATAACATCATGTAAGTTTAAGGTGTACAACGTGTTGATTGGATATGCTTATATGCTACACATGTTTTCATCAGTAATGCTAGCAGACCTGTTATCACATCACATAATCACCATTTTTTTTTTGTGGTGAGAACATTTAAGACCTACTCACTTAGCAACTTTCAAGTGTATAATACAGTATTATTAACTATAATCACCATGCTGTGCATTAGGTCCCCAGAACTTATTTCATACTTGGAAGTTTGTACTCTTTGGCCAACACTGCCCTCCTCTAGCCCCTGGTAACTACTAACTCTATTCTGTTTCTAGGAGTTGGACTTTTCAAGATTCCACACATAAGTGATATTGCAATGGTATTTGTCTTTCTGTATCTGACTTATTTCATTTAGCACGATGTTCTCAAGGTCCGTTCATGTTGCAAATGACAGGATTTCCTTCTTCATGGCTGAGTAGAATACCATTGTTAACATATACCACATTTTCTTTATCCATTCATCTATTGACAATTAGGTTGTTTGTGTTCTTTGGCTATTGTGAATAATGTAGTGAACATGGGGGTGCAGATATCTCTTTGGGATCCTGTTTTCATTTCCAAGAAGTGGGATCATATGGTAGTCCTATTTTTAATTTTCTGAGGGACCTGTGTACTATTTTCCATAATGACTTCCCTTCAATTCCTTGGTGATAGTGATGGTTGATGTTAGCATTGGTTTAGAGTCTGACCTGAATGGGAACCTGGAACCTGGCTTTGACATGAACTACCTGTTTGATTTGGACAAATTACTTAACCCTACTAAGCCTCAGGTTCTTCATTTGTAAGAAGATATTTCCTACTTTATAGTGTTGCAGTGGGATTAAATGAGCAAAGTAGACTTCTTAGTTATATGTAAAGCCACCTACTTAGAGGCTGATGCATAATAGTAGTTTGATATCTTTGTTTTCCTATTCTAGGATTTCTCCAACACAAGAATTGTGACTCTTAAGGTTTTGAATTTCCCAAGAATCTTAGCATAAAAGGTCCAAGTTGCAAGGTGTTCAGTGATATGAAAGACTTGCAGTTATCTGTTTATCTATAATCAGAATATGCAAATCTTGAGCTTTTGGGGCAGAAACTAAGTTTTCTAATTGAGTAAAAGAATGGTACTACTAAACGGTTTCAGTTTTATGAATAATCATGTAGTAGGTAGTATATAATCAGCTTTTCAGTTTGTATTTGTTGTATAGGTTTAACCCTTTCCCTCACCTCCCAAAAATAATTGAGAAACACTGCCTGTGAACCCAACTTCCACAGCAGTCAAGGTGGATGTACACTGAAGTTCAAAAGGATAGCCTGTTTTCAGGTGGAGACTTTTATTCTTTATTTTTAATTTTATTTAAATCCAAGTTAGTTAACATATAATATAATAATGGTTTCAGGAGTAGAATTTAGTGATTTATCACTGACATATAACACCCAGTGCTCATCTGAATAAGTGCCCTCCTTAATTCCCATCACCCATCCGGTGAAGACTTGTAGATCAGTGGTTCTCATTGGGGACATTTCTGAAATCTCGGAGTGGGGTATTAATGTGCAGCACAGAGCCCAAGGATGCAGTGTCCCCATAATATGTGGAATTGCCTCACATATAAAAAAATATCCTATCTCCTGCATTTTTGAATGTCTTCATCTTCAAGGTTAATCCCTCATTTTCCTTATTGCCTTCAGATATGAAGTTGCCAAAGGTAAGTGTATATTATAATATAATTTAGTATGCACCAGTAACTTCTCTTTCATTTTCTTATCCTCATACAGAATGGTTTCTGATGTGTTCTCAAAAGCAAACATTCATAAAGAGCAAATATATGTGTCAGATCATTTCACTGTTTTCTGCTACTGTAATCCTGCACAAGCATTTACATGTTGAAACACAAATCATTTTATCTATTATAGTTAAGGTAGTACGTATAAACAGTTTCAGAGATGGATACATATGTAGGTTAGGATTTTTCAAGGCCATTTCAGAATTGTACAGTGATGAGACGGATAGGTTGGATCCCTTCTCCAGAAGTCCTTTGGAGAATTTTTTTTTTTTTTTTTTTTTTTTTTTTTTTTACTTTAATGAGCTTTCCAGTTCTATGCCTCTCCAGTGCAACATTCCTACATTACAGATAAGTCACACTTAGGTTTGGAGGAAAAAAAAAAGGTGGAGAGTCTTTGCACTGTGCCCTGATTATTCTCCTGTTGTGTACTTATGATTCTTCTAGGTGTCAGGACATTTTTCTATTAAAGGGCAGAGGCACCTAACTGCCAGAAGGACTGACCCTACCTTGTCTTCATTTCTACCCCCTAACACCTTCTTGTTCAGATGCCTTAAACCATACACCTGCCTCTTTGGAGACTTTGCTTCTCTCCTCCTTATCTTCTTATCTGCCTAGGATTTTTGCCCCATCTTCTGCTGGATCTAAGGCATTCCCTCCACTTACGGCTCTTTTCTTTGTTGTTCCTTTTACTCCCTCCTGCCCTCTTACCTGCTTGTCTGGTAAACATATGAAGGGATATGGTATTTATGAGCAGATCCCAACTGAGTAGGAAAGAGTCTTAGGCTCAGGAAGCCACATGGCAGAGCATAGCCTAGAGGCACAGCTACCAGAACAAATCATACTAAACAGAGATTCCCTTCTTTGGTGCCATTTTGCTCAAAAGGCAGAACTAGTCCAAGATAAGGGTAGTATCAATTCTGGGCATCAAAAAAGGCTCTCCTTTTGAAGCTTTGGGATTCTTTCAACAGTCTGATTTCTTTGTATCCTGTTGAGCTGAGTAGAAACAAAGAATCTTATGTCCTGTTTTCTTGCTAGGGGTGAGTGTAATGTATGAACTAATCCTAATGTAGAGATGATGTAGTGGTTAGAATGCAGGCTCTGGGATCACGTCCTTCACTTGATACTCCCTAGCTATGTCATCTTGGGCAAGTTACAAACTTCTCTGTGCCTCAGTTCCCTCATTTATATAATGGAGATGATAAAAATGCTTACCTCAGGGTAGTATGTAAAGGCTGACTTTTGTCTGTCGTATGGTAGGAATTTCTCCTGTCCAAGTATTAACTAGGCCTGACTCTGCTTAGATCTGAGATCAGATGAGATTGGGCATGTTCAGGGTGGTATGGCCATAGACTGGTAGGAATTTCTAGGTTATAAGTATGTAATTGTAATTTGTGAAGTAGTTTCACTTCCCCTGACCCTCGACAGAGGCCTCATATTTGTCATTAATTTTACAACCTAAGTTCAAGAATAAGTGTTAGTTATACATTTTATTGTGTTGCTAGGTTTTGAAAGATAAGATTAAATTTGTGGCACATTCAGATTCTTATAATGAGTTACTTTATAATGGAAGTCTACAACACTGGCTTTCCCAAGATTTTTACTCCATAGAGCACTATTTTTGCAAAAATGTTCTCCAGAAAAATTTTCTGGTTTGCAGCATGTAAAATGTCACTCTTGGAGACCCATGACCTACACCAGCATGTCAAAGGCTTGTACAAAAGCTTGTCAAAGTACTGTAAAGAAACTTGTTTAATTAAAAAAAAAAAGTATTATTTAATAGTTTTCCTAGAAAATGGAGCCTGAGCCAAAGTTTGCATCCTAAGGATTTATCAGAGGTGCAATCCTAGGGCAGTAAGAGTGAAGCAAAAAGGGAAGTGACACAGGGAAAGCAGATGCTAGACTACCTGTGTTACCCAGGTAGTCACAGCTTCATTAGTGGGAGCACCTTATGACCACACCAGGCAAAGGCTGTGTCTTTCAGAGCGGCTGTGTGGAACTGCCACACCTTGGAATCATCTGGAGTCCTTTCCCACTGAAGTTTACCCATGAAGTGTTAAAGCCACTGCACTTAGGGGTTGTGTTACCTGGCCTTTTTGGACAGTTTCTGGGCTAGGTAGATCTTTTGCTCTGCAACATGGCCTTGGATCCCTGTTAGATCTGACCACCAGAGCCCCTATGGACCCTCTGCAGAGGACACAGTGATGGCTTTGTTAAAGCCTTGTCCTCACTCCAGGGGAGGCTGAGATAGCCTGTGGTGCAGTGCTAGGGGATGAGGCCATGGTGCCTGATGGCTTGAAAGAGTATGAGGACAAGCAAATCTGGAAGGCTTATAAAGTGGCCCTGCATTCCTATCTGTGTACAAACTTGGCCGGTATAAATCTCACTTCTTCTCCTCCCCCCTTTTAAAATTATGTTATTTCCTAAAACTTACCTCCTGAGGCATAGATTATGGAGCTGAATTCAAGAACTGTTTATAATGTGGTAGAGAATTAATAAGACTGAATTGCATAGCTTTTGTGAAGATGTTTCTAGATACAGTGATATTTAGAATTGTAGAGCCCTGTGTTTTAGTTAAGATGGCCCATTTTAAATTTGGGCCAACAGTCACACTGAGTTAGAATCCTAATTCATTGTATACAGTATTTCTTTGCAAATAGATGATCCCAAGTAGTACACTTAGGAGCAGTTGTGTTTCCTCGTAGTGTCTGTTTCCTCTTTTTCTGCAACCCTCAGTTTGTCATTTATCTTCTGACTTTGCTTTTGATTTTTTTAAAAAAAACCTGTAGATATTTAAAAATTAAGCCTTTTAATAACACTTTTTTAAATCTTGAGACTATTTGAGAAAAATTTAAAAACTGTACAGAGAATTCCCATATATCCTTCACCTAGAGACCCTACTCAAGGTTTGCCAGTTATCTCCGTGATCTCTGTAGCAAGAGGACTGAGGTCTGAATCATGTGTGCTTTTTAATTTTTTAAATTTTAAAGCAAGAGAGAGGGGAGAGGGGCAAAGAGAGATAATTTAAAGCAGGCTCCACACTCAGCGTAGAGCCAGATGTGGGGCAAAATTCAAAGACCCTGGGATCATGACCTGAGCCATTAAGAGTTGGATACTCACCTGATTGAGGCACCCAGGTGCCCCAGAATCATGTATACTTTTAGTGATCATGTCTCTCTAGAGTGCTTGAATCTGAATAGTACCTCAGTCTTGTAATGACTTTCATGATAAATATATTTTTAAAGATTATAAGCCAGCCATTTGGTAAAACACTGCTCGATCTGGGTTTTTCTAATGTTTCCTTATGACTAGACCCAGTGCGTCTGTGTTATTATTATTATTATTTTTTTAAGTTTATTTTTTGAGAGAATGAGCGAGCGTACAAGTGGGAAAGGGGCAGAGAGAGAGGGAGACACAGAATTGGAAGCAGGCTCCAGGCTCTGCACTGTCAACACAGAGCCCGACTCGGAGCTCAAACTCACGAACTGAGAGGTCGTGACCTGAACCAAAGTTGGCACTTAACCAACTGAGCCACCCAGGCACCCCATTTTTTTTTTAAAGTTGATTTATTTTGAGAGCAAGCACGAGCAGGAGAGGGGCAGAGAGAGAATCCCAAGCAGGCCCTGTGCTGTCGGAGCAGAGTCTTATGCGGGGCTTGAACTCACAAACTGTGAGATTATGACCTGAGCCAAAATCGAGAGTCAGACACTTAACTGACTGAGCCACCCAGGCACCCCGAGTCTGTGTTCTTCATAAAACATAATGTGGCATATGTTATTGACTAATTACTGGTGGTTATTAATTTTATCAGTTGGCGAAGATGGTATCTGCCAGGTTTCTCCACTGTAAATTTCCTTCCCCGCCCCTTATTGATGTAATTCATGAGTATTTTGTGGACGTATAGTTTGAGACTGTAAAACCCATTCCTCATTCCACTTTGACCCACTAGTTTGAGAATGCATTGGTTTCTTGCCTCCGTTATTATAGTTCTAGTTGAAAAACATGATTTCATGGTGCCACAATTTTGTATTTGTTGACATTCTGCTATAAGGAAGACCTTTCTTTCCACTTATTTTTTCACCTATATATAGGAGTATGAACTACTGGATTCCAATTTGTTTAGTGGGTCTTAATCCATTACTATCCTTATTTATTTTGGTGCTCAAACTGTCCCAGACTTGACCATTAAGAGACCTTTCAAATTGGTTTCTGTGTTCTTTTGATACCTCTCCTTCATGTTAGGAGTACTTCCTTACTCGCCCATTAGACTGGTGTTCCAGGTTCATCTTGGTCTTTCTCTGCCCTAGTCTGAGAATCAGCCATTCCTCCAAGGAGCCTTTGTTTCTTTTAATGGAGGGTGATACATTTTTTGTGTGTGTGTGTAGTTTTATGGTTTTTTTTTTAATTTTTTTTAACATTTGTTTATTTTTGAGACAGAGAGAGACAGAGCATAAATGGGGGAGGGGCAGAGAGAGAGGGAGACACAGAATCGGAAGCAGGCTCCAGGCCCTGAGCCATCAGCCCAGAGCCTGACGCGGGGCTCGAACTCACGGACCGCGAGATCGTGACCTGAGCTGAAGTCGGACGCTCAACCGACTGAGCCACCCAGGCGCCCCTGTAGTTTTATGGTTTTATTAACACAAATACTATGTGTGTATAAGCTTGTCTATCCAATTTCTTTGCTGTGCAGCTTGGTGTTGGGATTGGTGACTCTGGCCAGCTGGGCTGCTCTTTCTAAAATGGATTTGGCGTTCTTGTAAGAGACCTTACGAATAATCTCTGCACAGTAAGATTTGTTGCACATCAGCAGTATGTCAAGCTCCTTGACATTGTGGACTTGGAATTTCCAGAAACAATTAGGCAGCATGTGCTTTGTTTTCTTGTTGCTCCTGGAACCAATGCTGGGCATCAAGATGTAGCCCTTGAGTCTTCTGTGTACCCTATTGTCAATGTCTCTGGATTTGTGCCAGTTGCACTTAATTTCGACCTATTAGTCTGGTGCTGGATGAACTTTTTGGTCCTCTTTTTAACCATGTTGGGCTTTACCAGAGGTCTGAGGGTGGCGGTGGTGATGAGTAGGAGGTGGCTGCCACCTCTGCAGGCATCACTGAAGAGTGTGGAGAGTGATACTTAGAAATCTGTATCTGAACAGTAGCTGTGCTCATTGTTTTTTTTTTTTTTTTTTAATTTAAATTCAGGTTAGTTAACATATAGTGTAGTACTGATTCAGGAGTAGAACCCAGTGATTCATCACTTCCATATAACACCCAATGTTCCCAACAAATGCCCTCCTTTTTTTTTTTTTTTTTTTTTTTGGTGCAAAAAAGGTGATTTTATTAAAGCACGGGGACAGGACACAGGTGCAGGAAGAACTGCACTGGGGTCCTGACGTGTAACTCATTATATACCCTTAGGTTGCCAGGGGGTCAGGGATAGAGTAAGTCTCTAAGGAATTTTGGAAGCAAGGTTTCCAAGACTTTGAGGGGCTAGCTGTTGCTAGGGAAATGCCATTTATTACCATTTAATAAAACTTCAGTCATGAGACCCTTCAGATGTATAGTGGGGGGCCATAAGTTTGGAGTGTGATTGCCTGCATATATTTTGGGGCAGTTGAAATAAAACAAGTTGACTTACAGGGTCCTCGAGGTTGGGATAATGTTAAGCTAAGGTTCTCTTTTGCCCCTAGCAAAGTGTCATTATTGAGGCAGTTGAGCTGAGTTGAGCTCTTTGGACCAACTGTTACTAGTTGAGGGGAGCCTAGAATGCAGGGACCTGAACCCAATTAGAAGGGATAATTGTCCCAAGTGACTGGTAAGAGGTAAGCCAGAGGATAAATGGCATTGTTGTCTTAGGAACAAGGGAGGCCAAATAGGGTACACAGAGAGCAAAAGAGGCCGCTGAGCAATTGCCATAAATGGAGCTATGGGACCTGATATAGTATTGAGGGGCTCTGGCTTCTTGTTTTATTTCTATTTTTTATTAAAAAAATTTTTTTTAAGTTTATTCTGAGAGAGTAAGAGGGTGAGCAGGGGAAGGACAGAGAAGGAGAGAGAATCTCAAGCAGGCTCCACACTGACAGTGCATGGCCCAGTGAGGGGCTCAAACTCACAAACTGCACCATCATGATCTGAGCCAAGATCAAGAGTCAGATGCTTAAGTGACTGAGCCATGCAGACACTGCTCTGGCTCCTTGTTTTAAAGACTAGAGTTAAGGCAGACAATAGCAGAACATGGAACTAATGTTTTGTGGGAATAAACTACAGTAAATGTGAGCTCCTTTTCCTAGATCAAAGTCCATTTGATCCCTTCATTTTATATGCATGTTTTAAATAATTTTAAATAACACATTTGAAACATATAAGCCATTCTTTTGGTCAGTCACAGAAACCAACTTTGTATAAACCCAGATTTTGACTTATTTTTCCTGTCTCAGTGGGCTCTTTACCTGAAGGCTGTGGCAATTCCAGTTCTAGACACAGGTCCTGATCCAGGACAGGCCTTATCAACAGCTGTGATGCCAACGCTTGGCAGGACTTAGAATTAAATTTTCCTTTAAGACTTGGGAACTGGTGGCTCAGTTAACACTGGGAAACAGTGTGGTACAGTAGAAGGGTTCTGAGCTTTGTGTTCAGAGTCCAGCCTCAAGTTTCTACTCTGTCATTTACTAGTTGTAGGTATAGTTGTAGTTGTACTATAGTTGTAGGTAGGTAGGTTGCTTAAATTAAAACTCCTTTCCTTACCTGTGAAATGGAGATTAATCTATACCTTACATGACTTATTTGCAGAACCTGTTTATGAAGTGTACCTAGAGTACAATTTGGGTTTACTGCTCAGAAAATGGTAGCTTCTTTGTAATTAGGACTACTACGGTGTTCCATGTTGCTTCTTGAGTTGCCCTATTGTGAAACACTCCTGGGATTCTCTAGGAATGACCACCAGATACTTGCAACTCAGAGGAATAGCAATTTCTTTCTCCATTCCAATGGGACTGGAGGTTTTGCACTCAGCATTTACTTACTCACTTATTCCACTATGTCTTTCTGTATGGTGGAAGCTGGGAAACCTGGGGTTCTGGATGAGAATCCATTTCCACCAGTTAGACACACTTGTGTGGTATTTGGAGCACTGCTTAACTATCTGTTAGTGAAAAGCAAGGTAGAGTAGATGCTGGCTTTTTTTGTGGCAATGATTCTACCACTTGACCCCTTGGTGAGGGTCGAGGGGTGACTGTAGTGATGATGGCAGTCGGTTTGTACTGATTTCATTGATTGCAGAAGCATTCCAGGGTTTACTCCCTAGTGTCATGGGGGCAAGAGGCTGTTGTGGAGATGGTAGAAGCTTCTTGATTCTACACCTTCTTCGTGAAGGCAGAGGAAGCGACTCCCTTGGCAGGCAAATTTGGCATTGTTGTTTCACAAGTCCTTCTTGGAGTCAGCCTTGAGCCCATTTATCCAGCATTCTAATGATATTCCAATGAGGACTTGATTGTATTGAATCCCTTTTTCCTGAAGATAGCTAGAATGACTTTGGTTTTTTTCAGTTGAATGCTGTCAGATATAATTTCCACTGTCTAATTTTGTTCACGTTCTATTGGTCATATGCTCAGGCTTGTGACTACAGATCCTGGTCTTGTACCTTGCCTTCCACTTTTGAGACTTGTTCTGGGACTAGAGCCTTGACTCAAACCTGTCCTGTAGCCATGCACAGATATTCTGATTGGTACCTGCTGTCCTGAGGGAGCTCTAGCTTTTATTGCTGCTTAAGTTCCCCCACTGGGCTCCACTTGTCTGACTGGACTGCCTAGTACATACTGTTGCTTGGGGTATCTTGAACTTGATACAGCTTTTGAACTCCATGAGTGGACTTCCCAACTGCCTCCCTTAATAGCCATTCATTCTCCCAGCCTGACTCTGGTCTTAAGCTGAGATGATTCTTGTGGTCTGTTCTCTATGGCCATGAATGATCCATGGCACCATGTACCGTTGGCTTGATCACAGATCTCCATTGGGTTAGTTCCATGGCACTCGCCCTTTACCCAGAAGAGTTTAGGGTGAGCCACCAGTATATATTACTAGGTACTCATTTTAGATCACATGCAGAAATAGTAAATCTTATAAACCAAATTGTGCAAAAATATCAAAAAGTCTACTTTTCATATGTTTCCAGTTAGAGAAGATTTAAACTGCCCCTGAAGTAGTTCTCTATTGTGAAGAAATTGAAGGATGCCATTGTTTTTAAAATGTTTCTACTGAAGTCACCATATGTTTCTACCTATGCCATGATTGATAAAAAAGATGATTTTTCCCCCATCTTTAAGAGGATAGGAATAGTTTTTATTTTGGTTGAATTATAAAATTTGTCAGAGTAGTAAGTAGGTTAAACAGTGCTACACAAATTTTCTTATAACCAATGAGAAAATAGATAATTGAAAAGTTTCAGTTTGGGGGTGCCTGGGTGGCTCAGTCAGTTGAGCTTCCGACTTCAGCTTAGGTCATGATCTCACTGTCCATGAGTTCGAGCCCCACGTCGGGCTCTGTGCTGACAGCCTGGAGCCCATTTTGGATTCTGTGTCTCCATCTCTCTTCTAATAAGTACTCCATAGTACAGTAAGATATAAAACAAATTCTTATTTTTTATTTATTTTAATTTTTTTTAATGTTTATTTACTTTTGAGAGAGAGAGAGGGAGAGAGACAGAGCGTGAGCGGGGAAGGGTCAGAGAGAGAGAGGGAGATGCAGAATCCGAAGCAGGCTCCGGGGCTCCGAGCTGTCAGCCCAGAGCCCGACGCGGGGCTTGAACTCACAAGCTGTGAGATCATGACCCGAGCTGAAGTTGGACGCTCAACCAACTGAGCCACCCAGGTGCCCCAACAAATTCTTATTTTAAATAAGAGCTTTATCCCCTAGCTAAAATTTGTATTTGAGAGACTGAATGTACACATGGACAATGGTCAGACTATATATACAAATAGAACTTTGACCCACAACCTGCAGCAACCTGCCTAGGAAACTCATTTCTTTCTTTCTTTCTTTTCCTCCTTTTTTAAATTAATAGCCAGCCTAGGAAGCCAGAATGTTATCAAATCAGATTTGGAGGAGGTCAGACAGCTATTTTTAGTAATAATCCAGGCAGCCAAACAATAACCTCTGTAACACTTGGCCCCAAAGTAATCAGGACTTGATTAATAACTGACAGCTTCCCTAATCTTTGCCCCTGCTTCCAACTTAGGAGCAATTGGAGAAAGCCAAATGTGCCCCCTAATCAGTCACATATCATGCCCCCCTTCTAGTTACCCCACCACCTCCGATCAGGGCATACCTAAATCATTCCCTTTGCTCCATTATGAAATATCCCATTCCTCTGCTTGCCTTGAGTCTTTGACAAAACTGTAGTATGGTGACTGACTTTCTTGCTATAGCAAGCTCTGAATAAATAGCCTGCACCTGTTCTCATTTGGTTGGTCTTGCTTTATTTCCTCATATCAATAGTGTCTAGGGAATCTTATAAAGTTGTTTCTTTTTTCCCTCTTGCCTTGAGTATGCTGATATTCTCAAAGTCCTGAGTCATTAATTTAAGGTTTCTTGATCTCTCAACTTTCCTGTTAGTAGAAATCTGTGTCTTCTGATTTGAACTTTAATTAAGGCTGAATTTGAAAATTTGGCTTATAATTTAAAATTCAACATTCTCTATCCATAATGAAATAGTTTGTCTATGGTTCTAGATTGCAT
This sequence comes from Panthera leo, assembly GCF_018350215.1. Classification (NCBI taxonomy): domain Eukaryota; kingdom Metazoa; phylum Chordata; class Mammalia; order Carnivora; family Felidae; genus Panthera; species Panthera leo. The sequence goes on from NC_056695.1 coordinate 41,947,936, forward strand.
TATAACTAATATTTTTTTTTTACCAAAGATTGTTAAATTTGGAACCCATTCTGAATGTTAACTAGAATACACCCATTAATTTAGTTTTATGTGTATGCTTATGTTTCTCCTCTGAGAAATGCAAATAATTAAGCAGGTGTCGACAAACTACAGTGCCTCATTTTTCCTTAAGTGTTTCCTGGCCTTCTAACATCTTCTCCTTATTAGTATTCTCATCTTATTACAATCTTTATTTCTTTTTATTCTCTCTTCTTCCCTCGCATTATAGTAAGTCATTGTTTTTCAAAGTGTGGTCCTCAAGCCACCTATATTACCCAAGAATCATGTCAAAATGCAGATTCTTGGGCCTCAGTTAATATCTACTGAAGCAGACTGTAGAGTGGGTTTCAGGAATTTGCATCTCAAACATGTCCCTCAGATGATTTCTGTATACATCACATTCATTTTAATCTTTGCATCTGTCTATATATGTTTACCTATGTATCTGTATACAGACTCCAATTTAGGAATCACTGGTCTATGTGACAGGCACTTGACAGGCATTATAATTTATCGCCATTTTCAAGATTAAAGAGAATTTCTACTTTATTATTAAGGGGGACTGTGGCTCAAGATAGTGACTTGTCCATGCTCACAGCTAGGAAATTATAGAACTGGGAGTACAAGCCAGATTTCCAACCCAGAAATAATCCTTTATGTCAAAGAAAAAATCTTTACCTTTTCTATGGGGACTAACCTTAATGCCTTACTGAGTCACTCATCCAATTCAGCTGCCAGAGTCTCTTTGGTAGCTGGATATAGACCTAGGCTAAGTTGTGAGATATGTTTTTGTCAGTGAAACTTAATCATCATCCCATTTATAAGATAAAGCAACATCTCAGTGGGGAACCTTGAGCAAAGGTGTAAATGATGAATTGCACCCAGGGCAGTTGTGGACGATTGGCTTAGAGCAGCAAGCAATATAGTTTCAGCAACGAATCCTGTGATTGTTGAGATTGGGACTAAACTTGAACTACGGGGATCTAAGTTCATTTTCTTTTGGCAAAACATCTTTAAGGGAAAGTCTTAAAAAGGCTTATAAAAACTTAAAAGGCCCTTGGACATCAAATGGCTCTTACAAATTAATCAGAAACATACGGATTAGATTTCTCATAAAATACATTTAAGTTTAAAATTATGGGAAAAAGCATCAGGCAAAATGTCTTTTAGGTTTGTCCAAACCAAACCCTAAATGCTTGGGAAAAGTTGTAAATACTTTAACAAAAGCAGGATGACACTGAGTACATATGTGGCATCTTTAGGTGACACAGGAAAACAGAATCCCTTTCTATAGTGGGGTGGGGCCTGAACTCACATGGAAATGTAGATAGCAGCTCTAGCAGGTTTTGGTGATGCTAGGTAGTGGGATAAAGGTTTCAAGAGGAGACAGGAAGGGAGGAGGAGAGTTTGGAGTATGAGGAGATGGGCTTTCACTCTTTCTAGGGAGGCTGGCATTCTTTTTCTCCCTCAGTGCTGGCTCATTCCCACCCTTTGCGAGTCTTCTAGGAGCAACCTGGGTGTAAAGGAGTGGTATATGGCCAGGTGGCAGAAAAATCTACATTTAATCCTAGCTCTGTCTTTTCCTAGCTGGCTGATGATCTAAGGCACTACCATCTAAGACAGAGGGATGACTACTGTAATCCATGAGGCTCACTAAGCCTCCATTTCCCATCCATTAAATAGGAGGTAGTACAGTCTTTGGCTGTAGTGTTGTAAAGGTTTGGGTGAGATGATTGTTTAATTCATTGAAGCACTAATTCATGGCACCTTCTAAGGTTATTCTTCGATATAATCTTAATGTACTTGTTCTGAGATTTCTAAGGAAAAGGGAGACTTGCTACACAGAATGCATCAAGATTGAGGAATGGAGAAGGGTCTGGGGGAAAGAAGGGTTTTCCTTGCGTCCAGGTGGAAGAGAAATTTTAGCACTGAATTTATTATTTTTTAATGTTTATTTATTTTTGACAGAGAGAGACAGAGAGGGAGAGAGACAGTGTGAGTGAGGGAGGGGAAGATAGAGAGAGGGAGACACAGAATCCAAAACAGGCTTCAGGCTCTGAGCTGTCAGCACAGAGACTGATGTGGGGCTTGAACGCAGGGACTGTGAGATAGTGTCCTGAGCCAAAGTTGGATGCTTAATGGACTGAGCCACCCAGGTGCCCCAGCACTGAATTCAGAACTAAATGTGGAAATGAGTGTTCCCTTGTATGGAGGGGTGAATGTGATCTATTAGTTCTTCCTTTGGATGCAGACAGCTTTTGAGTCTTAAAAAAAATAAGTATCAGTATGGATGCACAAGTGGTTAGTCTTCTAAATTTGTATTCTGTTTTGGAAATGATCTAGTTTTTTAATAATATATATTTTTGTATGAACTATTGTTCCAAAGAATTTTGAGGCTGCAAAAATCTTTCCATGGACATGGTACCTTTCCAAAACCAAAAGGAAAGGTTATTGTAAATGAATAATTCGAGTGTTATGAAAATCCTCAATCCAGTTTGATCAGTTTCTTCCCTCCTCTCTGATCTAGGCTTCTGTGTAGAGAGCGTGGCCTCCATAAGGGTAACTCAACTTTTTGTAAAGCTGACTAGGTCTTTGGAAGTGACCCAACTTTTCTCCCTCCTCCAACCCAAACTCACAGCTTACTCAAAGCTCGGGGAGAGGGAGTACCTGACTAAATTTGTCTATTTTTGGAATCCACCCACAAAAATGATTTCTTTTAAAATGTTTTGGTTACTGTCTTCCAGTTTAAAAAATAGCTTGAATTAAAATGCATAGACACAGCCATCATATAGTTGAATATAAACTCTGGACGTTTTATAAAATGTTAGATACTTTTAGAAATATGTAAGCATCTAGGTATGTTAATAACTTGTTCTTAGATCCTTTACATTTATTTTTGTGTTTGTATTTGTCACCTTGTAGACCATGGATCAAACAAAACACACCTGTCAAGTTGGAAAATGAATGTGAATCTCCTAATTGGTTGCATAATCATTTTTTCATCTGCGTGACTACATACATATTTAATTATAGATTTTTGAATGGGAGCTCAAATGCAACAATTTAACATTACCATGAGAATTCAATTTATTTTCTTAAATTTATGTTTATGTTTTTGCTTATGCATTATGGTTGTTACACATTTTAGGGGTATGTGTACAATGGAAAACACCCATTTACTGCTGAGAACCTCTTGTTAAAACTGGGTTGTGTAAACTCAGACCAGTGTGTTACATAATAAGACAATTTACAATCATCATGATAACAGAGGCTGTTTTCTGGAAAGAAAAGATAACAATATCTGTAAAACTGCACCTGCAAGGAGGCTATAATTTCTGTGTGGCTGTGACAGACAATGTGAATCATGGATTATTACCATTTTTTTTAAGGGCTCCATGCATTTCCCATTATTTATTATAGCTCCTATAGGACCTGCTCCAGTATACTCCCATGGATTGAGATATATATTCAGACACACAGATGTATATATAGTTATATACTTCTATACATATATTACATGCACACATTACACTTGTAATTTATAGCAAAGAAAATAAATAAGCTCAGTGGTTAAAATCTTGCAAAACACCCAAACTCAGACAAAAGGAACCTTTACATCTGCCTGTTAGGCTTAACTCGAAGGATTCTCAAAGCTGCTGACCAGATTTTCAAGGAGAAAGCTCAATCTCGTTAATGAACCATAGCCAAAGGCCAGGGTTCCCTCTGGTGTACATGTAGCCAGTGGCTTCATTTGTCACTTGGCTTTGGGCTCTGCTGAGCTGCATCCAACCCCAAGTGCCCATGGATATGAGTGATTCCAGCAAAACCCAATGGAGTTCTTTTTTTTTTTTTCCCTCCACTTTTCCTGTTGTCATCACGCTGTTTAGCAGCCCCATTGTCTTGGTGCCAAATGATTCCCTGCTGCAAATGAATCACTTCTGTGAAATACTTATAGGATAATCAATTAGATATTTAATAATTCTACATGGCAACAGGGAAAAACAAAGTGTCAAGTTTGATAGGTTTACTTTTTCTTTCTTGATTACCTTGACCATTCTCAAACATTTCTAGTCCTACACTTTCTGTATTGATTACTTACTGCCACAGTAATGCTGAGTAACAACTATGCAACCTCAGCAACACAACTAGCATTTATTCCTCATTCTGGAGTCAGCTGGGGATTAGCTAGAGGGTCTTGCTGATCTTGGCAGGGCTTGCTTACTCATCTGGGGGGTATTGGGCTGTTGAATGGTCTAAGATGGCCTCAGCTGGGGCAACTGACCTTTTGCTAGGTGTCTTCATCTTCTGGCAGTTGAGTCCAATCATGTTCTTATGGTGTTGGCAAGGTGTGAGAAAGAGGTTAAGCTCAACTGTGAAGCACTTTTCAAATCTTCTTGTGTCAGAATTGCTAACATCTCATTGGCCAAAGCAAACCATGTGGATGAGCCTAGGGTCAGACTGGTGGACATTGCCAAATTACATGGCAAAGAGCACAGATCTAGAAAAAGGTGAAGAGTTAGGACCATGCTTTTGATGTATTATACCCTTCCTCCCATAGAACTACTTCTCAGGAAAGGATTCAAGTAATATTTCTAGTGAGCTGCATTGACTGTTTTGTGCAAAGATAATGCATTGCCAACACCATGGCTGCTTTTATAACATAAAAATATAGAAGAAAAGGAATGAGGCTCTGTGGTGGGTTAAAGATGTCCACTAATTCTTAGACTCTTCCTCTCAGGGAGTGACAATTTCTCTATCCCTTTCAACTTGGGCTGGACCGGTGGCTATTTAATAGAACACAGTGGAAGTGGCCCATTGTCTTCTTCTGGGCCCAGCCCTAGAGGAGATGGGCAGCTTCCATATCCCCCCTCTTGGAATATTCATTCTTGTCATATCCTCATTCAGAACACAGTTGTGGTGAGATAAAAACCCAAGCCACATGGAGAGGCTATATGTGGGCTCTCTGGTCAAAAGTTAGCCTCAGCTGCCAGCCTTGTGATGTCAATGGTTCAGCCTAGTTTGGCTCCAGATGACTATAGTCCCAGCCAATGTGAAGAACATGCCTGCTTTGGCTAGCTTGGCCAAGAATGTGACAGATAATAAAACAATTATTGTTTATTTAAGTTGCTAATATTTGGGCTGGTTTGTTATACAGCTATAGATAACTCAAACAAGTTTATGAGCCAGTTTCCAGGCATTAGATCAGGGTGAAAGAGGTATTTTTGATGTAGGAGTTTTTCTAGGGACTTTAAAAAGGCAGGGACCTATTTTTACTTAAACTTAGAGCCAACTTCATAAATAGTTCTCTGGAAAAGTAAATGCAGTTTATCAAGGGTGCTGACTTGTAAGTAGAAAAGCATAAATCTTAGACCTTGGCCATTGTAGGTTTTGCCATATCATCACCTTGGACTCCGTTGTTGGCTGTAGAGAGTTCAACAGAGAGCTCTTTGAGCAAGAGGAGCTACCTTGTCTCTTATCACTTCCTAATGCATGCATGTGCTTACGTGTGTGTTTGTGTGTGTGTACTGCCAATTTCATTCTTCAGTGCCACCCAGCATGATTCAGGGCTTGTGTTTCACCCATTCATTGATAAATACCTATCTCTGCCTTGACATTGTATTTAATTTTGAAAGAGATTTGCTCTTGTGGCTGGCAAATCCCATCGTGTCTTCTCAGGACAAATAGCATCTCTATTTGAATTGCCACCTGCTATGAGTCCTCCAGACTTTTGCTTCTTCCTTATTGCAGGTGGTCTGAAGCTGCCTGTACCATCATTTAACTCAGATGATTCTCCATTTATCTGCAAATTCCTATCTGGTCACTTTTTTCTTTTAGTACCTCCGACCTTGATTGAGGTATAATTGACAAAACTGTATATAAAGTATACAGTGTAATGATTTGATGTGTACATTGTGAAATATTTGTCATAATCAAGTTAATGAACACATCTACCTCCTCACATAACCACCCCTTTGTGTGTGTGTGTTGAAAACATTTAAGATCTATACTCTCAGCAAATTTTAAGTATATAATACAGTATTAAGTATAATCACATGCTGTGTATTAGATCCTTGGAACCTGCTCATTTTAAGTGAAAGTTTGTATCTTTTGACCTACTTCTCCCCATTTCTTCCACCTCTCAGCTCCTGGCAACCATCATTCTATTCTGCTTCTAGGAGTTAAACTTTTTTTTTTTTTTTTTTTTTTTTTTTTTTTTTTTAAGGTTCCACAAATAGATGATACCATACAGTATTTTTCTTTCTCTTTCTGGCTTATTACACTTAACAGAATGCCCTTCAGATTCATCTACATTGTTGCAAATGGCAGGATTTTCTTTTATTTTTATGGCCGAATAATATTCCATTGTGTGTATTTGTATGTGTACATATATATACATACCACATCTTCTTTATCCATTCATCTGTTGATGGATACTTGAACTGCTTCCATAGTTTGGCTTTGTAAATAAGTAATGCTGCAGTAAACATAGGGGTGCATATGTCCCTTCAAATTAGTGTTTTTGTATTCTTTGGGTAAATATCCAGTATTGCAATTATTGGATCATATGGTAGTTCTATTTTTAATTTTTCTTTTCTTTTTCTTTCTTTTTTTTTGAGAGAGACTGCATGTGTGCACAATCAGGGGAGTGGCAGAGAGGGGAGTGAGAGAGAGAATCTTAAGCAGGCTCCACATGCAGTCGTTTAACTGATTGAGCCACCTGGGTGCCCCCGATTTTTTTATTAAGAAACCTCTATTCTGTCTTCCACAGTGACTATTCACTTTACATTCTCACTAACAATATACAAAGGTTCCTTTTTCTGTCATTGCCAACACCTGTTAGCTCTTCTTGATAATAGCCATGCTAACAAGTATGAGGTGATATCTGTGACTCTTAAACAGATAAGCCACCAAAGAACCAGGGGCAAACTGCAAGCCTGGTACAGTGAAGATAGCTCTGGACTCAGGCTTAAAAGATTTATTACCACCTAACTGTGTGATGTCTGTGAGTCTCTTAAGCTTCCCTGGGTCTCCAGTTCCTTATTGTAAAGTGGGGGCTCATTAGAGACGACAGTCCTGTAAAGCCCCTCATAGCCCTATAATTCTTATATTTTATGGAGCACCTGGACACACTAACATTGACTTTTGGAAACTCCTGAGTGTTCTTTCCATAATGTAGGCAGTGTGGGTTGTCCTAAGGAACATGTCCCTTAGGAAAGAGGATGACTATCATGCTTCAGATCCTTATGTCCTGGCTCTCCTTGTTTACCTGCATGTTGAAAATGGGATCCATGGTCTTAACAGTTCTTTGATGTACTGCCAGTATTTGCTGGAGCAAACCAAAGGGAGGATTCAGGCTAGAGTAAAGAGGAACAGCTGACAAAAAAATAAGTCCTTTCACTTCCATGCTTTGAAAACCTAGTTCTTTTCTTCATGGTGGAGAGGAGGTCTTAAGATCTCTCCTGGGTATGGAGGGCTGAGTCCCCATCCCACCCACTCTCTCACCACATATACTTCAGCATTTTATGAGCTGTTGGGAATAGCTCCTAACTCCTAGGGTAGCTCTGGGATTAGCACATCCTGGCCTGGATTCATTCCCTCAGGAGATAGGGGGCTAGACTTTGGGGTACATGCTAAGGGAAGCATACCATATGGTCAGATGAAGACCATATTGGCACCTGTTTCTGTGACAAAGCTCTGGGGTGATTAATGGTGCACTAAAATGATGAGCACTACATTAGAAACTTGGAAAGGTATATTCACACACTCATGGCAAACACGGCAGTGATTTGGATGTATCCAACCACTTTTCAAGTGCTAGGAGGTCAGCAAAAACATAAAGCTTGTTTTGGTCAGAATTTTTTTCCTCATAATTTTTAAACTCATGTACATTTTAATGGACATTTAATCATATGTTTCAGATTTATTTACACTAAAATCATCAAAATGTTTTGCAAGAGTGATTCAAGGTCCAAGAAGCCTTTTTGAGTTTTTTAAAGGTTTTTTAAAGACTTTTTTTTCTTTAAATTTTTTTTTATGTTTATTCATTTTTGAAAGAGAGAGACAGAGCACAAGCAGGGGTGGGGCGGAGAGAGAGCGGAGGACACAGAATCTGAAGTAGGCTCCAGTCTCTGAGCTGTCAGCACAGAACCCGACCCGGGGCTCGACCTCACAAACCGCGAGATCATGACCTGAGCCGAAGTTGGATGCTCAACCGACTGAGCCCCCTAGGTGACCCTCTTTTTTTCTTATAAATAGGAAGCCATGTATCACTGGGAACAAACAAACTTGAACCCCAAAAGGTTCAAGTTTGATCTGAAACTTACAAGTCCTGAAGAATATTCTGTTGTGAAATTGATTCCCTCATAGCTATTCCTTAGAAATTTATGGGGAAACAGCTGAGCATTTCAGCAGAATACTATCTTATTTTCTAAAATTAGTGAGTATCCTGAAATGTATCCTACAAATTAGCAATGTTATAGCTAGTTTCCCCCTTTTTATAGCATTACTTGCTTTCGATACATTTTTCAATGCTTATTTTTTCTGCATTGGGTGAAGCATGAAACCAGATCATAAGCAGAGATTTTATGTCAAGGAAGTTTCTCCATGTCCAGTTCTCTGAAATACATGATATAAATTGCTCTTATGTGAGCCTGTCATTTTCTTTCCTGAAGTTTGTGGTGTATGTGTGTGTATTGGTGTTTTGATAGAAGAATAAGCCTTCCTAAGCTTTATATGCTTTGCACTGTGAATCTACTATAATTTTAAATATGGCTGTTCAAGGTAAGATTAGTTTTAAAACTAATCTTAATATGAAAGCAATTCATATTAAGTTTACTTAATTCATTTGGTGTTTACTCACTACCCACATGTAATGAATTGGATGGGTCTGAAAACTGTTTTCAACAATCTTAAACGTTAATTCTTGTTTTAGCATTAACATCTTATTATAGATAAAAAAAAGTCTGTAAGTGGCAGAAACACCTTTTGGAGAAATGAATAGGTTAAAAAAATGAACCACTAAAATTTATCAATTCCATAATCACAGCCAATGAAGTGACTGACTAGAAACTTCCCCAGGTTCACATCCTTTCCAGCTGTTCAGAGGAACTCTATCAGATCTGCCTGGGAGAGCAATAAAGAGACTTGGTGGCAAAACACAACACAAATAATTGCTCATCCTGTGTGAAATGCCTTCCATCCGCTTTGGGGAAAACCTCCTTGCAGCAGGAAGAAGCCAGGTAGCACGGAATAAAAGGATACGTGGTTTCTGCCAAGCAAGTACCCAAGAGCCAGCTGGCTAAGAAGGACTTGTGGGCGGAGACCCAGATTTGAAGAGCAAAAGCCACAGGAAAAACAAGGATTGCACCAGCTTCAGAAACAAGCACTTAATGGCCTCATCGAAGACGTTGGGGAGGGAGGGGGTGGAATTCACATAAACAAAGATAAACAAACTTAAAAACATGCTTTATAGGCCTGGTGTAGTGTGTTAGCTGTTAGGGGCCTCTGCAAGTGCCCAAGGATGTGTCATTGTGGGTGGTTATGGCTCTTGGAAAAATGTAGAACTGTGCTGGTCTTCGCTGGGGTGGTGCAGGTAAATTGCTGCACTTTTATGTGGAGGTTGAAATCTTTTTATGATTCACTTGCAAACTGGGTCACGCCCTGCCGTCCAAATGCTGGTCACATTCATCTTCATTCTGAATTTGAATACATCTACATTATCGGTGTTGCAGTTTAATAATTCTGTAACACCTCTTTTGTGAAGAATTCAGAGAACACATTGCATGTAGTTACAAATGATGTCAAAGCAGAAACCCTCAAAAAGTACGACCCACTTGTCCGTGCATATATATGTGAAACTCCCCTTTAAATGTTCATGTTACTTTTTTTTAATTTAAAGTGAAAATATTTTGATAAATGACATGGATTCCATGTGAGAAGAGGGCTTATAGACAGGTTTGTAGGTAAGTGAGAGTCTTCTTGGCAAAATTTCCAGTTTAGAGTTTTTGACGTACAAGTTCTTATTTAGATTTAGTTTAGGCTTATTATAGTAAAGCAAAAAAATCAAAATTCTTTTTTTTTTTATTTGAGAAACAAATATCTCCAAGTTTCTTCCCTTCTCCTCACAATCTAAACAAAATTCAAATACCCATTACAACTTTGTTTCATCTTTAGAGGCCTTTACTCAAAGAAGCCAAAGAATTTAGACTTCTCTGCTCCATCCCCTGGAATACATTTGGCTTTGTTCTTTGCAGTATAGGCAATTGCTGTTAAATAGACTTTAGGTTTAACATGTAATTAATAGTTTGGCATTTCCCAAGGGCTTTCCTTGGGACCCTTTCTGTATCTGTTTTGTATTACAGGGCTCCCTTGCTAAATATTTCCAGATCATATAGATTTAGATAAGACAAGTTCCAGAACTTAAAGTATTTTTTATTTTGACATTTACAGTATTTATTAGTGTAATGAAAATAATACTTTGACAAGTCCCCAAGTAATAAATGGCAATATTCTCAACCTCTGAGAAGTTTAGAGTAACTTTCAGTGGCTAGTGACCACCTGATATCCAACTGTTCTCTTTTCAGAGGTGTTAGCAAATTTAATGTTCCTTGGGATTGGTCCTTTTAGCATGCTTTCTGATGCTGGTAATTGTGTTTCTTCCCAGTCCCTCTGGGTGGTCAGTGGGGCTGACATACCTTGTTCCTTCATCTAGGAGAATTAGAGTTAAGAAAGGATGGAACTACAGCTTTGGGCAAATCACATCCTTGTGCCTGGGCTGAGTCTGGGGAATGCTGGGAGTCTTGATGTATTGGGGAAGCAGCCATTACCCCCAAACCAGAGTGTGTTAATCAGAGGGCAGTGTGGGTCATCCTGAGTATCAGGAGGCCTAACTGAACTGGAACATAATTTCAAGTCCATCTGGGAACTAATAATGGTTCCCTTGGATGTTTTCCAGAAGTCTTCAGTGAGGTGAGTTGGGTGGCCTTTATTCATTCTCCCTCCTACAGATTGTTGCTTTCTTATGGAATTCACCTCATTTTGCCTTATAGGAACTTGAATATGTTTATGCTGTACTAGGGAAGGGATATATTTTCTCATTGTTCAATCTCTCCAGCTCTTAGCATTCTGCTTTGCATGAAGATTTTTCAAATTGTAATGAAGCTCCAAATCTCTTAGAACTCTGTACTACTTGTAGTTAACATCATGCTAGCTGCTTGTGGCAAATAAACCACCAAATTTCAGTGGCTTCACCTAAAAGTTGACTTCTCATTCATGTAATGGTCCATTGTGCATGTTCCTGGTCAGTGGCCACTTCACACAGTGATTCAGGAACCCAGGCTCCTTTTCTCTTGTGGCTCTGCCTCTTCTAGGCCTTATAATCCTCTACATCCAGCCAGAGATAGGGGAAGAGTAAGTGGAAAAGGGACATCAGCATCTTAATCACCTTGCCCGGAAGTGACAGGCATTATTTGCACTCATGTTCTGTTGGGGAGAACAAGTCACATGGCCCCACTAGCTGCAAGTAGTTCCTGGTAGGCTGCTGCTTCTGAGTGGAGAAAGGGAAGCTATAGAAGAAAGAGCACATTTTTGAAGACCAGCTGTCTCCGTCCTCTCTCCCATGAAGTGTACAGCTTGAAGAATGACAGAGTTGTTCAACATAGGATCTGAGAGGACTTTAGAGCCATTATATCCCCTTTCTCCATTTTACAGCTGAGGAGACATGGATGTTAAGTGGTAATGAGAATGTTCCAAGTCCACACAGCTAGTTAATGGCAGAATAGGGGCTAGAAATTGGGTTTTCTGACTGTCAGTTACTTTTGTAGCACTCTGATTGAAGTGCTTATGATTTTTGCACAGCTTAGGTATATATCAGGTGACTGAGAACAGGGGACGGGGAGTCTTTTTTGTGGAAAGTTCAGTTGGAGTTGTGGTGTCAGGTTTCCTTTTGGGGTATTTAACCCCACTTCTACTTTCCCCTTCTAGCCTTTCATCTCTGGCATACACAAGTGAAGTGATTCCCATACTAGAAGGTAAGTCTTGGTATGATTTAAAAGAACCTCTATTCAAAACCTTCTAGTGCTCAACATAAATCTTCTTTTGAGATTTTTTTTAAAGGTTTCTAGAAGGTTCTTGTTAAAGTATACTTGTAGACATCACTCAGGTAATATATAAGCATCCAAGAATCTCTCTTTACTGATTGGTTTGTCAGCATGTTGAACAGTGGTGAGCAGGGACTTGAGGGAACAAGAGAGGGCGGGTAAGTTTTGAGAAGGAAGAGGAGACTGAGAAGGTTTGGAGGGTGGGATATTTTGGGCAGGGGAGACAGGAATGATGGGAAAACTTTGGTAAAGGTTTGAATGAATGGCCTGGAAGGTGGAGGAGCACTCAAGACACGTTTCTTCTCTCCCCTTGTGGGTGATACCACTGGGGCTGACCATTGTCTTGTGGCAAAGAGTCTAGGGTTCTAGACCTGGTTCTATACTCGATCCTTGAATACCATTGGGGCAGAGACTTAACCTTTCTGGGCTTCAGTTTCTCTGCTTTTAAAAGAGCAGGGTGTGTTAGACCAGTAGTTTTCTAACTATGTTATCTGGAGACTTGGGGTCTGGTGGATGTGCTTCAAGGGCATCACTGCAGGAATGGCTGTGAATAGCAAGTGGTTTGTTGTGCCTTGCCACCCCCACTTAAATTAGCTCTGCTCTGCTTTATATTGAATTTCTTTAATTCTTTATTTAAGAGAGCATGTGTGAGCAAGCAGGGGGTGGGAGGAGAGGGAGAGAGCATCTTCAGGCTCCATGGTCAGCATGGAGTCTGATGCGCGGCTCAATACCACAACCCTTGGATAATGACCTGAGCCCAAATCAAGAGTCAGACACTCAACTGACTGAGCCATCCAGGCACCCCTTGTATTGAATTTCTGTAGAAACTTTTTGTTTGAAGAATGGCTTCTGTGTGTAAAAGAGAATTTGGAAAGTATTCAGCCTAGACAGTTCTTTAGTTTTCTTCTAGTTATAACATTTGGGAATCTGATCAGTACCCAATGTCTTCAAATCTTGGAGGCTATATACTGGCCAGATCTTGGGCTTCCATGTTCCCTGTCCTCAGGAGGCTGTAAATAAAACTGACAACTATAGGGATTTGGACAACTATTGAATGGAACACACTGTCAAATGCACAATAAGGAAGACTCCTTTACTAAGTTCTACTAAGTGCCTGGCTCTGTTTTAGGCATTTTATGTAATTGAATATTTAAATCTCAATTCAGTTAGGTAGATACTGTTATTACCATTGTATTAAAAATTTTAAATGTTTCATTTTTGAGTTAGTGCACATGGGAGGGACAGAGAGAGAGGGGGACAGAAGATCTGAAGTGGGCTCTGTGCTGACAGCAGAGAGCCCACCCATGAACCGTGAGATCATGACCTGAGCCAAAGTTGGATGCTCAACCAACTGAGCCACCCAGGCATCTGCTATTACCATATTAAAAATGAGGAAATTAAGGCTCAGAGAAGACAACTCAGCTCTCAAGAAACAGGGTCAGAATCCAAAATTGGCTCTGACTCCAGGGTCCTTGCTCTTGGTTCTCCCTCTGAGTGGCTCTTGGCTCTGTTTGTGGGCTTTCTCACCCCCCATTCATCCCCAGATGGCTCTTCCATAGTGGAGAGACTTTCTGTCACAAGTAGGTTTAGCTATAGTAGCTACAGTCCTGTAGCTGTCAAGGTGACTTAAGTTCTCAACTGGGCTACAAATGCTTCACTAAGTACGGGTGCTTGGCCCAGGACAGTCTGATGCATGGTAAATGACCCATCACTTACAAGCTCCTTCAGGATGCAGACTTCCTGAGGGATTCAGCATAAGACAAGGAGCTAGGCTGCCCTGAGAACCTTATCCTGATTATTTTACAGTAAAGTGTACTAAGATTCTGGTTATAGGGAAGGAGAAACCACTTGACAAAAATGGACCAAAACCTTTAAGTCTAAAAATGGCCATATATTGAGAGGTACTAGATTGTTCTCAGATTTTCAACCTCCCTTGGCTTTTTGCTTCTAACTCAATATATTTTCAATACCTTTGCCAACCTTAGTAAATTACATTTACTAATGTAAATGCCATTCAACCCGTGAACTAATTGTGTAGGAGCAAAATGAAGTTGAAGACGGACTTGTAACCTATGCTTCCTCAGCCCACTTCTGTGTGTGCCTAAGTTGTAGGGTTTAGCCTGTCTCCCTTATGCTGGCTGTTTGAATAGTGTAACCTTGGTGATGAATTCCAGATGTTGAACTATGTAGTGCTTCAGGAGTTTAGATGTTGTAGTTCTGAGTGAATAAATGTATTTTTTTTTCTTGTGATTAAAAGGCTAAACAGCAGGTCATGCGTACCTATGCATGCAAAAGGATATTTGTATTTTTGATCAGGTGAAATGCACCTGGGGACTGTAAATATCACAGATTGGTGTAATGTGATTGAACCTAAAAGTCTAAATGGCTCAAAAGACCAACTCTAGACATTCTTTTTCCTTTTTCCCCAACCACAGTTCTTCACTCCCCTTCTGTTCCCTCTTTGCCTCTTCCACTCCCCCTCTCTCCTGTTCCTCCCTCTTTCTTTTTGCCTTAGTGGATCACTCATCCATTAGTAATGAACCTAGATCATCAGGGTGATGTGAGAATTGTCTTCAAGTCTCAGAAGAAAACCAAACTATTAGAGTTTATTGGAAGGTTTTTTGGGAAGCGTTTTAGTAGAGATCACAATCTTTAGATTCCTGTAGAAGTCTGGAGTTAACACCTTTTAGAGGATGGGTTTTCTCTAATAGTGGTTTTATGATTAGTATTTTGGGGAGGTGTTTGGGATGGAAGAACTTTTCCCATGACTTCTTACATCTGGTAAAGGAAACTCCACTAGCTAGAGGGATATTCCTGGCCTCCTGGCCCACTGGTTGGAGAAAGAATGATGCAAAGTGGCCTAGCTGGCTAAGCCTTCTCTCTGGGAGGTATTGGATATATCTGTTACCTTGCTTGTTATGGTATCACAGGTGTTTGCATATGTCCAGACTCCTCAGATTGTATACTTTGAATGTGTAGTTTTTTTTTTTTTTTTGTTTAAAAAGCTGGAATAAAGGGGAAAATTACTGGAAAAAAAATTCTACCAAAGGGCACAGTCATATTTGTCTCTTTGTTCAGAATTATCAACCTCATGCCTAATTTGATTTTTTTTCTTAACCCCTAGAAGCTAGAGTTTTTTGTCATTTCATTTCATTCATTTGTTCATTCAGAAATCTTCATTACTGTGCTGAATGAATGAATAAATTGGGAACAACACAAATGATACATGGTTGAGCCCTTTTCTTCTGTCTGGTAGGGAAGAAAAATAAATAAGCCAAGAACTGGTATAAGGTGTGATAAGTGTTCTAGAGGGGAATGTTGTATGTACCATGGCTGAGCAAAGGAGAAGGCAGAATATATGAATGGGATGGTTGTGGAATGTGAGTATGACTTAGCCTGATCAAGTGGGGAAGCAGGAGGAAATTCCAAGAGTCCAGAACAGCGTGGGAAAGAACACTATGAGAAGAAATGACCTCCATCATTCAAGTAAAGTGAGGGAATCCTGATTGGCTGAGGAGGGCTGGAGTTGAATAAAGTATTAGTGGGGGAGATGAGCATGCTTGACAGTCTCTACATACCCCATGGTAGCATTACCATACCCATCATAACTTCTTATTTACTTGTCTAGCACCCCTCCAGACAGAAAGTTCTTTGGGGGAAGACATTGTATCTCTTTGAGAACTGTGTGAAACCAGCATGAAGCACAGTGCTTGGCATGTGGTGGGGAGACTCAACTACTTAATGGATGATTGGATGAAGGAGGAAGGTGAGAACAGCATGTAGCAGGTATAGTTACTGGGTGGTTTCCACACCATGCCAGTCACACCTTAACTCCTTTCACTCAATCTTGGGTCAGTCACCCTCTCAGACTTGCACCCAGAATGCTTTCCTGGTGGCTACCAGCCTTTTTCCATCATTTGTTGCCTGAGCCATCCTGCTGCCTTCTCCAGAGTCAGCTTTTTTGGTTGAGTCAGTTCCTGCCAGACTCCCTTTGCCCTCTAGAGACTGTCTGGTCAAGGCTTCCTTTCCCTATAATCCTCCCTGGTGTCCCACCTGTGAGGTATAACACTGACCTTTCATTTTTTTTTTGACTTAATATTAGTGCTCACATCGTATTACTTTCATTCTTCTCAGTGTTTTACCAAATACTTATTCACTATAGAATTATGTTATCAGAAGTTTCATATTCTTTAGAATATGTATTTTATGAGGACAGGGATTCCTGACTTTTCCCTTCCTGAGTATCAAGTGTCTAGTACAGTACCTGACATGCTCAATAAACACTTATAGAGCGAATGAATGTCACATACTTGTAGAGAACTCCAGGTGTATTGCACATATTGTGGTAGTTGCATGTTATGCTCTTTTTGTCTCTCTGTGGCAAGATTTTGAGCATAAGAAACATAAGGCAAGACTCTATTCTCTTGGATTTGATATTGAGGGATGGTCGGTTTTATTTTTATGGCTCATGTGGTAACTCTTGAATTTCTCTTTAAGCAGTCTCCACGTTATCCAAGCACAAGATTGCTATGCTGTGATCCTGCAGCCGCTGAGGCTGACAGCCTTCTGGGCCACACCCCCTTTTTTGAGATGGCTGATGTCAGTCCCAGCATGAGGCAATCTCTTAATTCCAGCTGCTGACCACTGGGGTTTTCCTTAGGTGTGCATGCCAACTCTCCTGGTTGAGTGCCCTCTAATATATAATTAATGATGACTCTCAGCAGTTCACATTTTCAGAAGCCTTTCTAGGCATGATCTCACCACCAAGCTGTGATGCCTCACTGCCATGGGGCTCCATGTGGGCCCAGGGGAGGTCTCTCAGTCCAGCCAGTCTGCAGATTTGGTGTTCAGTAATGTTACGAGGTGGGGAGTGTGCCTGGATCCAGCCACGCATTCCCACCCTGCCCCCCACCGCCCCTCCCCCCCCCCAATGTAAAGCATATAACATTGATTTCCTATGGAGACGAAGTATCTACTGGATATGAGGCAAGCTTTCAATAACCTAAGAGCCTCCAAATACTGAATCTTAATTAAGGTGACCAACCGTTCATGTTGCCCAGGATTAAAGGGTTTTCTGGGAAGTGAGACTTGCGTTGCTGAAACCAGTTTAGGGAAAACTAGGATGGTTGATCACTCTAATCCTAATAGAGATTAAAATTAGAGAATGCAATTGGTCCTTGAATGGAAGAAAGCTGCATAAAGAGAGCAGGTCTAGCCTGATTTATCCCTTGGATGAAAACTGAGGGTGGTTTTGGTAACCCCTTGAACCTGCAATTGGTGTCAGAAGTGAGCAATCTTGTGGGTTGACTGTGCCCCTCTAATACTGTATAGTTAGCAAGGTCTTGCTCTTGGACTAAATTGTTTGCATCATAAGAAGCATTGGAACCAGGAACTGAACATCTGTTAAGCTCAGCACCTTAGTTTGGGTTGACCCAGAGACAGATCCTGAATAAGGATTTAAGTACAAGTGGTTTATCTGGGAGGTGAAGGAAAGCAATGGTAAGGAAAGAGAGAAGGAAGAGAAGGTGGCCAGTAAAAGACACCTTAGTAAGCTGGTTACTTGCTCTGGGGAGCTTAGTCTTCAATCTCTTCCACTAGAGCAGAGTTTCTTACACTTGATGCTATTGCCATTTCGGGCTGGGTAATTCTTTGTTAGGGGGCTTTCCTGAGAATTGTAGGGTATTTAACAGCATCCTGGTCTCCATTGATAGATGTCATGGCACTCCTTTCCCCCCAGTTCTGACAACCAAAAATGTCTGCAGACATTGTCAAATGCCCTCCTCGGGTACAAAATTGCCTGGTTGATAACCAGTGTTCTAGCACACACACTCAGAGTTATCCCATGTAGAGGTTGAGGGAGTTGGAGTATCTACGCACTAATTTTTCATTTTTTCAGGGCTGCTGAGGAAGGCTTCGGATAAAGCTGGCCATTTGTGGTTGGCTAGTGCACATGAAGTGGTATGAAGGATCTGAGCAGGGCACTGACAGTATCGGCTTCTATCTCCTATATTCTGTCTCTGCAGGCCAGTTTTTTCTCCATTTAGTGGAATCTGACTTCTGACCACGCCTAGCTGCACATATGAATCCTATCAGTCTTTAAATCCTAATTCCAAATTCCCAGGACAGATGATCTGAGTTGCCAAATTTGGGTCAGATGTTCAATCTGGCTAATCAGCTATGACCATATAGTACAAATACGGTTTTTGAGGGGCCCACTCCTGTTTCCGTTCAGTACAAGTGGGCAGCATGAGGAGATTGGATATTGTGTATAGCTGGGTTGAAGCAGGGATGGGCAATTATTTCAGCAAACATGTATCAGGCGTCTCCTATGTGCAAGGCTATTTGAAGGGTACACAGACGAATGACTTGTCAGAATGCCCAAAATGTGTGAACAGAATACACAGTTTAAAAACAGAATCTATACCTCTGGGGATGACATGGTAGGAAACGCTTTCTTTCACTGATACCTAGGTGAGTGAGTGTGCTGAGAGCCAGAGGAAAAGCTGAGGTAATTGTCACTCCATGTGTATACTCCATGGTGAACAAAATGGATGTCTTTTAAAAAGATTCAAGAAAAGATTCATTTTGAGCTGGGGGTGGGGGGGAGGGAGGGAGGGAGGGAGAGAGAATTAGTGAATGAATAATGAGTGGGGGAGGGGCAGAGAAGGAGAGAGAGCATCCTAAGCAGGCTCTGCACTGTGAGCTGAGTCTGATGGAGGGCTCGATTCCACAACAGTGAGATCATGACCTGAGCTGAAATTGAATGGAATGTTTAACTGACAGAGCCATTCAGGTGCCCCCAAATGGACATTTCGATGGGCTGGGGCAATTTTCTACCTAGACCCCAAGATGAATTTAGAGCTCATGACCAAATTCTCTCAGGCCTTCTCTTCTAGGGGAAGGTTGTGTGGTCTGGTATTAGGTTGACTGCCAGGGCAAAGAAGGTGGGGTGGGGAAGAAATGTCTGTGTAGGATAGCCTAGTGTCCCTTTTCTGTCTGTAATAAGGCAGGGGCACGGGGAGTGCTGACTGCCAGCCCTTCTCATCGCCAGCCCCATTCTTTTTTCAGTGCAATTAAAGACACAACCAAATCAGGAACAGAATGATTCCTTGTTAGACTCTGGTGTGAGGGGCTCTTCACCCTTAGCAAGGCTGTTTGCTTGGCAAGTGCAGAGGGGTTGAATTGTCCTATACCCTGTGAGTCTTTCAGATTTCACATGGGGACAGCAGTATATGTTTGGCAGAGTAAGGACCTTGGTTTTTACTTGGAACGTGTGTTTATTGGGAGTGACTTTCTGGAGGGTCTGACAGAGGTTATGCGGGTTTGGGCATAGCCCCTCCAGGTAGCTTAATGCCATATACAACCCAAGGAGACACCAGCCATGTGGGTTGCAGTGTGACATTGCCTCTGGGACAGTGGCTCTGCCAGTTCATGCCTAGTTCCTTTACAGAGAACCGCTTGCCAAAATGTGATGGTGCTTCTGCCCTGTTGTACCTCTTAGTTTCTTCTGGTCATTTCCCAGGCCTGACTGTGGTGGGGGAAGGTGAACCATTGTTTAACCTGGGTCCTCCTGAACTCTTGGAGGACAGCTGATTTGTTTGTGGTGGTTGTCATCCCAAACCTTGAGGCTTCATTTGGGTAGGAGGCCATTAGCTTTGAAATCCATGTCTACATTTGTGCTGAGGTCACTTCCTGAGGGCTGCTCCTAGCCTATGGAGACTGAGGCAGGCCTATTTATGGGGTGGGTGGGGGGACATATATATCCTCTGGAGGCCAACCTTGGCTCTTGAGCTCACTGATGGCCTTGCCAAACCTTCTGTAGGCTACTCAGCCACCTTGGAAGCTTGCACCTACCCTCTCCTCCCTCTTGAGACATGCCCAGTGATCTGAGCACTCTCCAGCTTTATCCAGCTCCTCCCCATTTCATCTCTGTAAAGGTACTTCTCCTAATACAGGCCTTGCACATGTAATCCTATCTTGGTATCTGCTTCTCAGTGGGCCAGACCAACACAGATCACTCTGTAATTTACAGTTTGAACTGAGGTACTAATGGAGTGAAAGAAAAAAATGATAAAAAAAAAATAACAGTAGTAAACTAGAGCTGGCCTAGAGAGACCTAAGCAAAATTTTTGAAGAAAACCTGATTGCTTTGATGGAGATTCCTCAATATGCAAGTAAAGCTGATACCTGATACTTTGCTTGCTGAATATGAAAAATGAGAACTCAACCCATTTAATTCTATAAAATGACCAGTTTAGTTAAACTAACATTTGTAGAGTGACTCTTGTGTGCCAAGAAAGAGGCTGGGCATAGGAAGGTGAATGAGACGTGGTCTCTGCCCTCATGTGGCTTGTGATCTAGAGGGGAAGATCCACGTGTTTTGATAGTTTTACTGAAATAGGATTCGTGTAAGATAGAGTTGGCACTGGGACTGACTCTGCTGTATAAAGATAGGAACCAGTTCCCTCCCTCCCCCCCAATTCCTAGTACCTTCCTAGGAGGCAGTGTTGACACTGGGGGAAGGACTTGGGCAAACTTCGGAGGCCTGGTTTATGCCAGGGGAGGAGTGAGAGGGGTAGCCAGTGATAAAAGTAAGGCAAGTGAGACGTGTGTTCTAGCTCTAGGATAAAGTGCTATGGATCCCTAGCACTTCTTTTTTCTTTTAAATTAGCAAGAAAGGCTGTGTCCCCTTCCTCCCATACATGGGTGGAAAAACAGCTTTGTAATGCACACAGTGACTAGACTGAAGATGTGTTTTCTGAGGAATTCCTGTCATATGTACAAGTATACAGAAGCAAATCAACCAAGCCCTTGTGTGCCCTCCAAGGCAGCTTGCATTTAGCAAATACTGGCGAATAAAGCCTACTCAGACAAGCAGGTAGGTAATCGGCTTCCTCTGGGCTCTCTTTACAACACCTCTCCTGTGAAGCAGCTGGTGCTACCAGGTTTTCTGGCAAAGGTGCTCTTTCTACAAGTGGGGCTAGGAAGGAGCACAGTGCAATGAAAAAACAAAACAAAACTTGAACAAAAATCACTTGAATAAACAGATGCCTGCTTTACCCCTCTAGCCTTTTTCTTGGCCTCATGATGCCTGACAAAAATCGAGCCGAAAGTGACGGCTGGGCTAAGATGAGGCCAGCAATATGTCACCTGATCATGCCGAGACCCCAGGGATGGAAAAGGCATTTAGCTCTAAGCTCAGCCATGGTTGCTGCAGTAAGACAAGAGTCTTGTAGCTCTGGCAGCTCCTCCTCCTCCTTTCTTTTTTTTTTTAATATATGAAATTTATTGTTAAATTGGTTTCCATATAACACCCAGTGCTCATCCCAAAAGATGCCCTCTTCAATGCCCATCACCTACCCTTCCCTCCCTCCAACCCCCCCCCCCCCCATCAACCCTCAGTTTGTTCTCAGTTTTTAAGAGTCTCTTATGCTTTGGCTCTCTCCCACTCTAACCTCTTTTTTTTTTTTTTTTCCTTCCCCTCCCCCATGAGTTTCTGTTAAGTTTCTCAGGATCCACATAAGAGTGAAACCATAAGGTATCTGTCTTTCTCTTTATGGCATATTTCACTTAGCATCACACTCTCCAGTTCCATCCACGTTGCTACAAAGGGCCATATTTCATTCTTTCTCATTGCCACGTAGTACTCCATTGTGTATCTAAACCACAATTTCTTTATCCTCCTCCTCCTTTCCACATGATTCAGTTTCATGCCATTTGCAATTGTGAGACAAAAGAATGTTCCAAATTCCAGGCCCCCATCCTGAAGCACCCTTGGTAAGCCCAGGGAAGGAAGCTCAGCAACCTCACACATTCTGCTCGCCATGGGCAGCCAGTGGTGAGGTTTGAGGGATAGAGCCATTCCTCATTTTCAGCTTTTAACCCCAATGGGTAGGAAATCTCTTGAACTTGAAAACAAAGTTTTATGCTTTTAGGGAAAAATGTTGAAATGGCAAAAACTTCTTAAAGCCTGGGGTTTATTTTTCTGTGCTGCATAGGAGATCACAGCATTGGCATCCATAGCTGTAGTCTGTGAAAAAGTGCTAGACGTTGTCTGTACATAGCATATTTGCCTTATCCATGGGGTGAAAAGCAACAAGCATCTCAGAAAACTTCAAAGCCCACTTGCATGTTTGCTCAGAACCATTATCGCTTGCCACCTGTTGTATCATAGATTGCACTTTTCATCACTTTGGTGCTGGCTTTCACCTACAAGCCTTTCCAGTGCATGTGGCCTGGCTTCTGGGGCCTAAGCTTGTGTTGTCACAATTGGGCAGAGCTTTATGCAGGAATGCAGTGACTCTGGAGTGTGTGTGCACCTTGATAGCAAAGGGGGATTAAAAGACAATACTTTTAGTCTTTTAATCTGTGGCCCAAAGGTACCTTAACATGGGGTCGTAGCTTGTCTTGTAGGAGCCTACGTCAAAATGAAATAGTACCATATTGTCATGATGGCACTTTGATTTCATTTGGATGGGTCATCTGAGCACCAAAGGGTTTTAGATTCTACCTAAACAGTTCTAGTGTGGTGCCAGCAGGGTGAAGCCATAGATCAGGTGAGGATGTGAGTGAGAAGCAACAAAAGAGAGATAGGGAATATAGGTTGCCCTTTCAAAATTATTTCTAGCTAATGGGAGGAGATCCAAAAGGTAGAAGATAGGTGTGTGGGGGGGAAATAGAAGAAAGTGTTGTGTTTTTTCCTTCAGTTCTCTTTCTTAAGAAGAGAGTGATGGGGGCTAATGGTGGAAAGTGAGCATTGATGGGATGTCTTTATTTCACTTCCTTCTCTTTCCCCTTTCTCTTCCTTTGCATCTATTTCTTCCGTTCTTCCTAGTTAGCCAATCAACCTTGGTCAGGAAGAGGGTATAGTGTGGTAAGAAATTATTTGCAAAAAAGGAAGATCATTTGCTATTTACTATTCATAGACCCTGTCTTCTAAAGAGGACAGATTCTATTAGGTAATGCCTCTTGTTTACCAAAAGAATCACGAGTGTGAGGATTCATGATTAGGGAATCCAGGAGAGAGCTAAATTGCTGGGGGTGACAAAAGGGGCTGGGAATTAGGAATTTCCAGGAGGCAGTGAAGACTGAGATGGTAAGTCTCAAAAATCTGCATGGAAAAAATGTCAAGAGGAATAATTCAGACTGGGTCTTTAGAAGGAAACATTGATCTAGTCTGGATTTTTATTAAATTTCACTGGATAATGTGTGATCTAACCTATTCCTTCATATTCCCATTAGATTTTCAGCAAAAATCTGCATTAAGTGCTAATACTTGGCAGAATGGGATTTGCTTTTAAGAGCTATGGTGAAGTGCCAAATCCAACTTCAGGAAAGAATAGAGGATATTTGTTGTGTTCTGGAGGATGCTTTTGGCTACAAGTGACAGGGAAGCCAGCAAGCTGTGATCAAACCAAAGTATGATTTATTATCTGTTTAGCACATTGGAGACAGGTGGTTTCAAGACTGGTTGAACACCTCTAGTATCCCCTGATGCTGGCTTAGCATCTCTGGAATTTTCTTGATCTGTCCCTCCTGGTTGGAAGATGATGATGTCGTTCTAGTCATCAAGGCTTGGACTTGAAAGAATGAGTCCTTCTTTTCTTATTAGGGAGGAAAAGTCTTTTGCAGAGGACTCCCAACAGATGTTCCTATGTTTCTCATTGACCAACAGTAGGTCATTGGACTCCTCTAGCTGCAAGGGAGGCTTGGGGAACATCTGGTTTTTCTTAGTCTCTGTAGTGGGATTGAGCAAGAGGTGACTGAGAATGGTGATGGCATAGCCACTGCTGTGTGTGTGCAGGTGTTTGCAGGCACTGTAGGTCCTTAGAGGAGATGCTTGCACAAAGGCGGCTATGAAAGATTTCCTCTGCATTTTTCATAAAAATGGGCTTCTTTTCCTCTTTTTCCAGTATCTGCTTCCTTTATAGGATCGCCTCTGGTGATATTGGGAGATATTTGTTTGTATCCTGGTCCTTACACAGTGAATTTCAGAAAAACTCATTTTCTTTCTTTCCCTGGTGGAGTATATGTCACCTAATTCTGAGGAGACACAGCACATATTTCAGGGTACAGATCAGACTGGACCCCAGCAGGTACTGAATGAGCAGGAGTCCATGGCTAACCCAGATTTAAGGAGCTTGGTTTTGTGATTGTATATTGCTAAAGCACCAGGGGCCCAGCTTTTAAATAAGAATTTCCTATACCTGGCTTTGTTTTTTTGTATGTTTGTTTTTTGTTTTTTGTTTTTTTTCTTCTTTCTTTGTTTTGTTAAAAGAAGTGACATTAATATGACTTTTGTAAGGGGAAAAAAAAATCAGATTTCCTGGAGTCTGTCTTGCCTATAGGAGGCTGTTAGCTGCATGTATCTTTTAAAGAAGACCAGTTGCTGATAATAAAAAGGCATTTAACAGGACACTCTGAAGAATGGCTTCCAGACCCTAGAAGATTGAGTGCTGTGTTTAATGGTCACCTTCAGAAATCACTGGTTTATGTTCTTTCGATGTATCTGTTAACCCTGAACTTCAGTGAGTCACATAATTCTTGCAGCCTTTCCACTCCTGCTGGGTGAATGTAAATCTTGCTGAGAATGACCTCTCTATCTTTTGGCCTGTTCCCAACCTTCTGTGGGCAGCATGGAAGCACATATCCACTCTTGTCTTCTGAGCATTTCCTTTTCTTCTGAGAGATGAGGCACATCTCTCTGGTACAGAGAGCCAATAATTTACCTCGGATTACACTGTTCACTATTGTTTGTGGGCTTTCTGATCAATGGTCTTTAGAAGCTTTTGGGCACAACTGTAGTTAGAGAGGTTTGTAAGAGAGACCTCTGCCAGATGGTCCTCCCTCCCGGCTCAGTCTCCCCTTGCTATGTGCATGAAGGTACTGCTCATCCTGTATCTCCTATAGACTCCCACCTGGATGGTGCAAAGAGAGAACAACCAGCCTGTCTTGAGCTGAACACTGTTCTTCAGAAGAACCACCCAGGTGCATGTGATAGTCAGGTTTGCTTCCTAGGGCTGGTTCCAGGAAAGGCAGGGATGTGGACAACTTGGTGTAGAGGAGCACATCTAACACCAGATGTTTAGATGGTGGTTGTTTCATCTATTAACTCTGGCCTTAGCAGATTGTGTCTACCTAAGATGGGTGCTGTGCCTTAATATTTTCCATTGTGCCTGTGTCTGGAACGCTTTATATTTTAACTGAATTGATCTCATGCAAGGTGACTTAGCTCCTCTGAACCAGTTTTTACCTTTGAAAATGAAAATAATGATGTCTTATATGGAAAGGACTAAATGAAATAGATTTTCATAAAATAATTTGCTGTAACAAAGGGACACCAAAACACAATGGCTTATATGATCTAGAAGCACATTTCTCTTAGCTAGAAGCTCAAACTCTGAGTTTGTAGGTAAGAAGATCTGGGTGAATGTGGAAACACTGTTGTCCTCATCAGACCACTCCATATATCATCATCTCTCAGCTAGTAGGAAGGAAGAAAGGCTAGGGATGCCGACACCTAAATTCTTTTAGGAACAAGACAGAGTGGCACACATCACTTTTGCTCACATTGAGTTGCTTAGAATGTAGTCAAATGACATTGATGCAGTGGTGAACAAAACAAAGGTCCTTGCTCTGGAGGAATGAGGCAGGGTGAGAGAGCGGGGGAAGATAGATACATAAAGGGCCATAATAAGTAGCTTATGGAGAATGTTATGTAATAAATGCTATGGAAAAATGGAAATGTAGACTAGGGTAAGGGGACTCCTGAGTACCAGAGGTTGTAGGAAGCAGACTGTAGTATCAGATGTCCCATGAAGAGGGTGAGGGGTGACCAAGGGCATAAAGGAGACCAGAATTTGGCCAAGTGCATGCAGTGGGAGAGTGATGGAATGTAGGGCCCAGCTTATTGGTATTCTCACTCCTGTTGTTTGCCAAAGCCCACTCTGAGGCTAAATGCACATGTGCTATCTTCCCCTGCCTTCTGACCTTTCCTTCTATACCATTTTTCTTTCCTGATTCTGTTTCCTTTTCTATCTTTTCTCCTTCCAGCCCTAAGTTG
This sequence comes from Panthera leo, assembly GCF_018350215.1. Lineage (NCBI taxonomy): Eukaryota > Metazoa > Chordata > Mammalia > Carnivora > Felidae > Panthera > Panthera leo. The sequence goes on from NC_056695.1 coordinate 41,974,135, forward strand.
GACTCAGTAAGGAGGCCAGAGTGATCAGTGAATTAAGCACTTGCCAGGATAGGAGAGAGGTCAGAAAGGGAATGGGTGTCTGCTCAGTACAGCCTCCCACCTTGGCTTTCACTCTAAGAGAAGGAGGAGCCAGTGGAGTGTGTTGAGTCAAGGAGTTTAGGACCTGAGTTTCCTTTTAAGAGGATCACTCCCTCTGGTTGCTGTGTTGAGAATTGACCATGTTCAGGTGGAGGCAGGGAGGGAAGTTGAGTAGCCACTCTAGTAATCCAGATAATAGACCCACTTGGCTTGGACTAGTCAGCAGTTTGGGAGGTGAGAAGTAGTTGGATCAAGTGCCTTTAGTGGGGATTCAGTAACCAAGAGGTGAGAACTAGTGAACTTGCCCCCCTGGGGTTGATATGGTGGGTGGCAAAATGAGCATACCCAAGGGGGTTTGAGATGAACAGTCCATAGATCAGAGGAGGGGTGTGGCTGACACTCTGAGGGACAGCAAAGAGTCAAGCTGGGTGTTATTCAGCCAGTGGGGGTTCTTGGGCCCTGTCCTGGCCAACGGAACAGGGCATATAGGTCCCCAGCTGCTGATACTTGAGAAGGGTTTGCATTAGACAGAGGCCAACACCCAGGTATTAGGAAACGTAACCGTGCTAAAGAGAAGGGTAAAAGGGACTCCCCTTCTCTCAATGCCTTTAGAATGCAACAATGACACCTTGTACATACTCCCAATGTTGGGATACAGGAGGGGCACTTAGAGGAATAAAAACAGCCCTGAAAAGGAGTTCAAACTTTGAGAGAATATCCCAAATGATACCGTTTTAAATGGAAAGAGACTGAATAGGCTTAACTAGCAAGATTATTTTCTGTGCTCTGTCTGGGAATGGGAGGTTTTGGCAGGTTCAGTTCAGATCTAGAAAAATAAAAGAAGGAACAGTTTTGCGCATTGGAGTGGTAGTGTGTGGATTTCAGTCCTTCAATACCTGTTACCAACTAGAAAAAATAATTGAGGCCCCTTTTGGTTATGATGTTGGATTCTGCCTTCTAAGTTTATTCTGGTTGGATTTCCTACCTCGAGGAGCAACTGAATGGTGAGAGTTTCCCACAAGAGGATTTGTAAGCTGGTAGAGGAGAGATTTGCGTCCTCTGGTTCTTTCTGTACCCCTCCTGTCAAACCAGATGAGTCCTGACTGTATTGGGTATGGGCAAGGCAAACCTTCCTGTATCAGAAGATGCTTTAGAGGTGCCTGGGTGGCTCAGTCGATTAAGCATCCGACTCTTGATTTCAGCTTAAGTTACGATCTCATGGTTCATGAATTTGAGTCCTGTGTTGGGCTCTGTGCTGACAGCGGGGAGCCTGCTTGGAATTCTCTCTCCCTCTCTTTGCCCCTCTACCATTTGCATGTGTGCACTCTCTCAAAATAAATAAACATTAAAAAAAAAAGATGCTTTCAGGGACTGTGGAGGAATCACAAGTCCTTAGAAGTAACTAATCAAAAGGGAATAGCAATACCATTATTTTAGTTTTACACACATGAAGAAAACCACCATGGGTAAAGTTGGTATGATAAACAACCACTGAAACAGTGTCCCCTCTTCTAAAACAAAAACAAAAACAAAAAACCCCCCCAAAACACAAAACCCATGGCCCTTTCTCCTCGCATTCCAGGCAGCCATGGCACTTGGGCATGGGGCTGCTGCCCCTGAGGAGCCATCTTACTTTGTCTGGTTCCCTAGTGGAAATCAGTTAGGTGACCAGATATGTGGCACTAAGCTTTGCAGATCCTCCCTCAGATAGCCCTTCCTCAGGCCACTCCTGGGGGCTGTGAAGAAGACAGAAGTTTTCTTGGAGCATGACTCACTTATTACCTCACACTCTGGGCATGCTATGATGTCATACTCTGCTGCAAAGCCTTGCAAAGGGGTGAAGCCACCCCAGGAAGCCTGGAGTCTAGGGGAGATGTGGTCAATTCTAGGAACTTTTGGGGGAGAGGCCAGGCTTGAAGGCAGAGCTTGTGTTTCTGGCCTGTCATGGAAAAGCATTGCACCACTTTCCTTACCATCCTGGAGATGGCTGGGGAAGATGGATGGCAGCACACTGGCCCACATCTGTTGTTGCAGTGAAGGCTCCTCTGCCATTCAGTGGAAGCCGAGAAGTGTGGTGCTGGCAGCCTGCTCACAAACTGTGAGGAGGGTAGGGTGGGGGCTGCCGCTCTGCCAGCAGAGTGGGGTTGGACCTGTTCCTGGGCGTGTGCCTGGATATGATTTGCTTCCCTCAGTACCAGAGTGCGGGCTGCGTTTGAATTGACAGAAAATAAGACGCTTTCTGCTGGTACTTTCTTACCTGGCTCTTTTCCAGGCATGGTCCTTGTGAGCCCAATGGGGCCCTGACATCCTGCTGTTTTGTGGATTAAAAGAAAAGTTAGGGTGCACCCTCCCCTGTTCCAGAAAGAATTTAAGTCCATTTGGAAAATCACACATGGCCCAACCAGATGGCACGTGACTCATCATGAATATTTGTTGAAGGTTGTTTCAGGGAAGAACAAGGGATAAAACAGAATACTGACAGGAGTTAGAAATGAAGGGAGTCATGACATCTTTGTTTTCTTTATTAGGTACTATTAAAATGACAGTAATAATTGCACCTGCCTCAAAGGGTTGTTGCAAGGAAGAAGTATGTTTGAGAAGTGGTTAACATGATACTGCAACATGTAAGTGCTCCATATCTGTTAGCTATTACTATCGTGGCAATGATGGTTATTTCCATTGCAAAGTGCATCCATGTGGCAGTCTAGCTTACTGGTTAAGAACATGGGCTTTTCACTCCACTGAATGTAGACTTGAGCTTGATGCTGGGTTTACTGCCCTCTGTGATAGAGGACAGGTTAGGTGACCTTTCTCTTCCTAGACTTTTGTATCTCTTACATGCAGGTAGTAGTACTGACCTCACAGGGTTGTCATGAGAACGAAAATCAGAATGTCATGTTGTGTTGTCATCTTGAGCTGCTATAACAAAGTACCCTTAGACTGGGGGACTTAAATGTAATCTCACCCTGGAGCCTTGGAAATTCAAGATCAAGGTATTGGCAAGGTAGGCTTCATTATGAAGCTGCTTTTTTTGGCATATGGGTGGCCGCATCTCGCTGTGTGTTCATGTGACTTCCTTGTGTGTGGCAGAGAGAGAGTGCAGGATTGATGAAGCTCTATGGTGTCTCTTCTTATAAAGACGTTAATTTCATTGGGTCAAGGCTCCATCTTTGTGATCTCATTTAACCTTAATTACTTCCTTAGAGGCCCATCTCCAAATACAGCCATACTGAGGGTTAGGTCTGGAGGCAATGGTGGAGGCACAAACATCCAGTCCATAATGGCTGTCTGTCAAGTGGTGATGTCCAGCTCACTCTGAAGGCTCAGTGCAGGTTTTATTTAGTGTTGCTTAATAACCCATTGTGTGCAAAGTGAGGGATTGAGACCTGTGGGCAGTGGATGAAACTGTGAGGTGGAGTTCTCCAAAGGGCTGACTATTTAGTGTAATGAGCAGACCACATCCAAAAAGAAAGGGAGTGAATACAGTGGGCTGCCCTTGACAGGGCTAAGCACCGACGAGCCTCTATACCTGAGCCAGAGTTCTGGGGAACAGCTGCTTTTCAATGGGAAGATTGTACACTGGCAGGGTGAAGTCTCAGGCAGTACACACCTGTGTGGCTATATCTGTAAATGATTGGTAAATGGTCTGGGCACAGCAGGGGCCTCTAGCGCCCTGCCCACCCCTTGGCTAAGTGCTGTCTTGTTGGTTGAGAAGCATTTCAGGTATCATGTCTGTATGTGAGAGTACAGTCTGGGGAGAGATTCAGGCTAAGGAGCCCCTGGGGCAAAAGTAGGATAAGGGAGAGGCCCATTGGGCTTTTATGCACCCTCAGTCTTCTCTTTTTCATGTAGTTTTCAGGTATTTGTGTAAAAACAAAACTGTATGGATTATTATGCTTATGTATGCATGGAATATTGGATAAACTCTCAATCTCTAAGACTGTAAAATAAATCAAGGAATGAGGCTGAGGGCAGGGATTCAGGACTCATATTTTGGGTGCACCAGTCTGAGTCATTTAAAGGTTTGGTAGCCAATGGACTTACAGGCTAGGGAGTCCCAGGACCATTATCTTTGAGGGAGTAACAGACATGGGGCTTTGTGGTTTTTTTTTTTTCCAGTGGTATGGAGGAGGGATTCTGGACATTCTCTGGGGCTCTTTTATGGACTGAATGTCTTCCCAAATTCATATGTTGAAGCCCTATCCTCTTTGTGATGGTATTTAAAGATGGGGCCTTTGAAAGGCTTAGATGAGATCATGAGGGTGGGGCCGTCATGATGGGATTAGTGTGTTTCTATGAAGAGACACCAGAAAGCTTGCTCTCTTTCTCTCCAATCCAGGACCAAGCTCTCACCAGAAACCAATCATACTGGCACCTTGAGTTTGGACTTCCAGGCTCCAGAGCTGTGACAAAATAGATTTCTGTTTAAGCCACCTAGTCTGTGGTATTTTGTCAGAGCAGCATGAACTGATTAAGACAGGCTTCCCAGTTTTTATGTGTTGAAGGGTCAGTGAAAGGTCTTACTGTGTTTTCTGTGCCTTGTTTATTTTAAATGTGCTTCTTTGCACATCCTTTTACCTATCAGCATCTGTTCTCGTGAAAGTCAGCAACATGAAATGGTGGGCAGTGATGAAGATTAAAGGAGAACTAGGGTTTTGGGCAAAGAATTTTTAACTGTGGCATGCCAAGCATCAAGTCCTTCCCATCATCTGGAGCTGGGCCAGACTTATGGTGCTGCTGGGCACACAGTGAGCACTCAGTGGATGTTGGAAGGTGACTTAGTTGAGCGTGTCAGTGTCTGTTCCATCAGCAGCCTCCTTAGAATATCCCGTAGAGGAGAAAGAACATTTCTTTGGGGTATTCTGTTCTCTAAGCAACCTCTTAGAAGAAGAAACAACTACCAGAGATTCAAGGAGTGTGGCTTTCTCTTGACTCCTCCCAGCCAGTTGAGGGCTATTGGCCATTTAACCGTGGCCTGTGGAACTGGAGAAATCTGGGGGGACTGGCCTTCTGTTCTCTGCTGTCTTGCATGTTTAAGCAATCTTTTTGTATTCAGGGCTATCCTCTGAAGCATATGAGAGAAAAGAAACCCTTTCAGCATGTCTAAATTCAGAATTAGGCTACAGAAGAAAACACAACACAGGGAACTCTTAAAATACCCTCCTGGCCGAGGATTCCTCTGAGCCACTTTGTCTCTAATACTTCAGTCTTTCTCTGATTAAAACCAAACCAAACCAAAACAAAACACAACAAAACACTAGGTTCTAAGAAAAGGGGACAATTTGGGGCACCTGAGTGGCTCCGTTGGTTGGGCGTCAGACTTTAGCTCAGGCCATGATCTCCCGGTTTATGAGTTTGAGCACCGTGTTGGGCTCTGTGCTGACAGCTCCGAGCCTGGAGCCTGCTTCAGATTCTGTGTCTTCCTCTCTCTCTGCCCCTCCCCTGCTTGTACTCTGTCTCTCTCTCTCTCACAAATAAATAAACATTAAAAAAAGAAAAGGGGACAGTTCTAGGTGGTTGGGTTGCCAGGGTACCAAACCAAGTGATCTCCTAAAGGGCAGAAAAGGCTAAGTTGTTTCCTTAAAACACTTTTCTTTTGTGTATAACTTTTGATTTTTTTCAGAGCATTTTCAGATCTATGATCTCGTTTATCTTAATGACAACCTTATGTGAAAGGGCAATGAAATTTAGGGCCAGAGCCGCATGGCTGTTTAATGCCTTTTAGAAGATCCTGTAGCTGGTTGACAACCAAAAGCAGGCCTAGAGAGGTGGCTGCTAGGGATGTGAGAGTCTGTGAGCCTCTTACAGGCTGGAGATTCCCATCCAGGCTGAGACAAACAAGTATTTCCTTTTGTCCCCGGTTAGCCAGGGCACAGGGAGGGACTGGGTGGAAACTGCTGGTGGAAGAGACATTGTTTACCTCCAGTGGAAGAAATGATGACATAGAGTGTGGGTGGGTTGGGCATGTCAGATGCCTCAGAATTACCAAAGCATTTGTTTTTCATCATTAATAGCAGCAACAAACATTTATTAAGTGCTAACTCTGTGCAAGGCCCAAGGCAGGATGCAGTGATGAATAAGACGTGATGTTTGTAGTTCATCAGGGGAGGTAAGACAGTCATTTGAAAAAACACAAATGTCAACACAAGATGGTATTTGGTGAATGCTGAATGAGTGGTAGAGAAACAAGAGCTCAAAGAGTTTGAAAGTGGGAGAGTGAAAATTCTCCTGAGGTGTCCAGGGGACATTTCTAGAGACGGGACCTTAAAAGGTACAGAAAAACAAAGAGCGCATTTATGGTTGAGGCAAATCATTTAGGGAAAAAGTGTTGAGAGAATGTAAGGTGGCTTGGTTTTGGGCTTGGATAGATCATTTTGGCAGGAAGAGAGAATTGACTTAGGAGAAGGAATGGGAACCTACCCTGGAAAGGGAAAATGGAATGGGGCTGAAATACCACACTAACAGGACTTAGGGCTTTGGACTAAGAGTCACAGAGAACGAGGGAATATTTTTGATTGACATGTAAGGCAGAGTACAGGGAACAGCACATCCTTTGTGAAGGCAGTCATCATAGTCCTGGCTTCCCAGAAAGCATACAGTGGGGCTTTGACATATTAAGTTGCTACTTTGTGCCAGGCACTGTGTTAGTTCCTGAAGATGCAAAGGTGAGAAAGAATAGTTCCTGTCTTCAAGGAGCTTTTAGTTCAGGTACTTGGACTAGAGCATACTCTTCTTAGTAAAGAATTACTGTCTGCTCTGCTCCTGACAATTTGACATTCATTCATCCCTTCCCGCATTTGTCGTATTTCCTGTCAGCCTCCTGTTTGTGTCTTTCCTTTAGTGCTGTAAATACCTTTCATTAGTTTCAGTGAAATCTACTGGAACCTTTGCATCACTTGGTCTCTTCAAGGTGTCTTTGAATACTCTGGTCTCAACTCCAGCATTATGTGTTGATTTTTGTTGGATAACCCTCAGGGGGGGTAGCCTTGTTTATTTTGTCTCTGAATTAAAAAGGAATGCTCTGTTGCGGTGCCCAAAGGTTGTATACATATAGGTTCAACCATAAGCTTGAAAGTCTAGGGTTTCTGGAGTACATATATATATTATTGTGTTTTTGAAAATAGGATCAGAAGTTGCTCAGTTGCTTTTCACACACCTCCCCAGTTTCACATTCCTGGTTGGCAACGGACAGTGGCAGATTCTTTTTGTATTGGGTGTAGGTTTGATTCAAACCTGGGGCTTGAAACCTACTGAAAGCTGTTAAATGTTCTCTTTCTGGCTCCTTGACTACTAGGGTCTCAGGATTTTCTCCACCGCATCATCACCCACTATCACCTTTATTGTTGAATATCTATTTGCTAACAAATGTACTAAAAAAACCCCCCTAGTTCTAAAATAAAAATATATCTATATTCTTAGTAACACTGGAAGGTAGCTGTTAATATCCTTATGCACACACGGAAATTGGGGTCAGATTGTGTGATTTGTCCTGGACCACATATCTCCTAAGTAGAGAAACACAGATCTGAGTGCAGATCTGTCTAGTCCCAAAGCTAGAGTGTGAGCCCTTGCACCGTACTCCCTCTTCCTCTCTTATGTTCTACTTCTTTCTAGCCCTATTCTAGCCACTATTTGTGGTTTCCCTCAGTGCCTTTGCCTTTAGGCTTCATCTTCAGAGAAGAGGAATAGGAAGGCAGACTGGGTGGGTGAAAAGAGTCAAACTTGAGAGATAGGAATCTGAATCCCGAATCTGCCACTTATTAGCTGTTATTACTTAATCTTGTAGAGTCTTTGTTTCCAGATCTGTAAAAGAGAGAGAACTACCTCAGAGGATGTTGCAGGTCTCTCTGAAACCTCGCATGTCTCCTAGGACAGAGCCTGAAATAATGGTAAATGCACAAAAAGTGGGGCTGTTACTCACAAAGCCTACAGTCAGAGCTTGGAGGAGCCCCAGTTCCTTGGCACTACTCCAGTGGTGCAATTTCTCCTCATCCACTTTCCCCCTCTCTGTCAAGTTCTTCTACTCACCACCTCCTTGCCTCTGGTTCTGATGCTTTTCTATCTGAGGAACTTTTTTTTCCTTTTTTGGGTTTCCATCTCAGGCTACTCTTCTACATTTTGTCCCATAACTGGAATGGCTTCTTAATTCCTTTTCTGCTTTGGCTTGAGTCACTCAGATGTATGGCACACACGATTGCTGACTGGCTCAAGGAATTAAAGGCAAACTTAGTTCATACTATACAGGTCACTGGCATTGATATTTTACTGTCCACAAGTCTTGGGACGTGTATATTGTGCTTTCTCTAAACTAGGGGTTCTTGGACCAGTACCATCAGCATGACATGGAAAACTGTTAGAAATGCAAATTATTGGGTTCTGCCCCAGAAACTCTGAGGGTAGCTAGCTATTTGTGTTTTAACAAGCCCTCCAGGGGATTCTGATCCACATTAATGTTTGTGAAACACTGAAGAGACCCTCCATAAATCAGGACCTTGATTGTGAACCTCTGGGCTGCCTAGCTACTCCCTTCTTAGGGCTAGCCTTAGCCTGTGGCCAGGTGTTACTTACTTGCATTAGTTTGCATATTCTGATTGAGTAACCTTGTGCCAAAGGTCTTTGATAGCTCATGTGCTGTAAGCCCTTGGTATAGATCAAATGGCTTCTTAGAACTGAATTCTTGAGATTTATTTTATCTTATTTGAATTTAATTTAGGTTAATTTCGTCTTTTAAAAAATTATGTAGACTTTTTATTTAGCCCAATCTGTATAGCTTTCTTTTATTATATAGCCCACGTATCCATTTATCTCTTAAGGATCACCTTTATCTAGTATATTTGAGGTGTGTTATTGTTAGGGCTATTTGAAGACCAATCTTGGATGAAATCTTGTTTGAAGACTATTCCTGGATTAATAGGAATATGGGTTATATGGACTTAACAATTTATATGGATGGAGTGGACTAAAAACTGAAATAGGTTCAAGAAGAATGGGCCTCATCAGACTGTGAAATGTAAGAAAGATCATGTCTTACTTGCCTTTGAGTCCTCATCATTGAGTACCATAGCCATCAAATATTTATTGAGAGCCTACTGTCAGTAGGCATTAGGATTTGTGGCTACAGATGAAAAAGTGGATGTGGTTCCTGCCCTTAGAAAGTCTATAGTCTGTTGGTACTCAATGAATAAATCACGACTTAGTGGGAAACAGTATATCATGTGTTGTTAAATGAAACGAAGAGTGTATGAGATTTCTTGGACCCAGGAGTTAATATTGGGGAGGGAGGAATATTATTTCACCTAATGAAAGAAATTGGGCTAATGCTTTAAAATAACTTGATAACATATATGAAGCCTAGTCTTAGTGTGAGCTTCTCAGAAGTCCTTACTGTTGGCAAAGATGAAAATAAGCTGTATTACTTAGCACCTCGGAGTAGCAGAAATAATGACAGTAGCAACAGAGACAGTCACAGCCAACTTTTGTTTCATGCTCCCCATGTGCCAGGGTGCCATGTGCTATGCAGCTCTGGTCCTATTAGACTTATGAACAGTGAACAGAGAAAAAAATCTGTGTTCTCCCAGCTCTGCCGCTGACTTGTAGTGGGAATCTGATAAATTGCTTTGATTCTCTGGCACTCAGTGTTTTGTTTTTAAAATGAGGGGATTAGATTAGATGTTGTCTGTGACATAAGTTTAAAAGCCCACTCTTTGTGTGTATTTTGTTAACAATTAGCGGAAATATTCAGTTCGAGATGTAGGTTTAAACCTCACCCATTTTTCTTGTATATAATGCTTTTTAGCACAGTGTGCGAAGCATGGATAATCTATGAAGCTGTAGCAAGTTCTGCCCATATACTAGGGCATGGTATAGTGTCCATAGAGGATAGTTCCTTAAATAGGGCCCTGAGTTAGGAACATATATGCGTGAGGATCTATACAACTGTCCTGTCCTTTTGGACTGAATTTACCAACAAAATTTTTGCTTATAAATAACAAAGTAATGCATATTGTTATTTAAAAAGTATGTCCATGATATCACATTATTTTGCTTATTAACAACTACAGAACTTATGCTAAATTTATGAGACGTGCAACAGAATGTTACAGCGTTCTTGAGCCACCACTGTTTTACAAATTTGGCATCTGCAGGCCTCAAAAAGCTGAAATGTTTTAAATTTATTTACACCCTGCAGTTTCCTTAGGGAACTGTTTTCCATAAGCTAATGAGGCGCTGGTGCAAGGCCTCTCTGTTATTTCTGGCAGGAACACTGAGACACATCGGCCTGCTGCCCTGCTTTTTTTCCTCAGTAGTCCAGTGCAAATAATAAATATGGGAAAATACATCATCCCTTTGAATGTGGGAGCCAAGCTGCAGGGCTGCCAAGGTTAAAACAAAGCAATTGCGAGCTTGGAGTCTGTTTGTGTCCTGTACCACATGTGCCCGCATTTTAGGGACACTGAACGTGGCCTTTATCATGTCAGATTACTTATTCTGAGCACATAGTCCTTTGGAATCTACTCCATAAAATAAGCCTTTCTGAAAATGTTTTGTTTTAGTGGATTCAATGCTACCCTGAGGTCAGGGAACTTGTCTTCTCGATTATGGGTTGAATAGAATTTATCAAGCCACCTTCAGGGTGCCCGGCTCTGTGTTTTGACAGCAGCAGTGAAAAGAGGTAGCAGGGTACGTGAGTTCTTTAACAAACACTGAGGGTCAGCTGGACGGGTGTCAGTTTCAGGTTATGAGGGTTGCTCTTATCAAGGTCAATAACCCTCATATGTCCACCCAACTTACTGAGGAGTTCAACATGATGGAGGCCTGGATGCACCCTTGACACACAGTAGGTGCCCGATGAATCAGTGAATGAATTGAAGTCACTGCTTTGTTTCTAGTCTCCTATGAGGGCAATCTAGCTGGTATTTTAACATGGGGGTAAATTGGTATTAATGTTGGCAAAGCCCAAAGATTAAACAAATGGCTTAGGGGTACCTGGGTGGCTCAGTTGGTTAAGAGTCTGACTTTGGCTCAGGTCATGATCTCTCGATTTATAAGTTCGAGTGTGCATCAGGCTCTGTGCTGACATCTCGCAGCCTGGAGCCTGCTTCAGATTCTGTCTGTCTGTCTGCCTGTCTGTCTGTCTGTCTTTCTCTGCTCCTCCCCAATTTGTGCTTTCTCTCAAAATAAACATTAGGAAGAAAAATGGGTTAAATGGTCTCATGGCCTTCCTAGCCTCCAGACTCAGCCCCTAATGCATGCAGACATTCCCACCTCCAGCTGTCCTCTGATATCACCCTTGTCCAGCTTAACTCCATATGGGCAATTAAATCCTACTGATTTAATTGGACGCATTCCCCCCCACCTTCTTTTCTGCTTTATTTTCTCTGCTTGTCACTCAGAGCTGGTTGAGGTCAATATGCATGTGTTTCCTGAGTTTGGGGAGGTAGTAAAGAGAAAACAAAATTCACATGGTGGCTCATAAGAAATGAAGGTCTCTTTAATAATTAGACTTGTTTCTGTATTTGCTCTAGTTCTTAGGTAGTCTTGGGTTTTGGGGGCAGAGGATGAACCTGATGATTTTGAAAGTCCTTTTCCAGTTCTGGGACTTAACTAGAACAACATTATTCTTGATGCTTAGGAGACCCTGGCACAACAGAGCTGATCCTCAACAAGGATATGGAGTGAGTGATGCTTTCTTGTGCCCATTCACCTCCTCCCCTGGTATCCACCCCTCTCCTCCTGCTCCCATCCCTTAACTCTTGATTGCTTTCCCCAGCTGTCTGATACATCCTTGGATTTTGCCTGTCCAAAAGCTGACTGTCCCTCAAGGTATTATTGGAGAACCAGAATCTTAGCTAATAAGGGCTCAAGGCAGTGCTAATGGAAAAAAGGTAGATCAGAAAAAGGGTGGATATGGGAGCTAAAGACTATGTTCAGGGTCACTGCAAAATAGCGTGCCTATGGCCTTTGGGTATATTTCTGGCACACTTTGGCCTCTTCTGTCTAATAAGACCTACCCTTATGTGTACTTCTCCATTGCTTTTCTGAGACCACAGATCTGAATGCTGGGAGTTTGTTTTAAAATTTTTTTAATTTTAATTTTATTTTTTAACGATTTTATTTATTTTTGAGAGAGACAGTATGGCCAGGGGAGGGGCAGAGAGAGAGGGAGACACCAAATCTGAAGCAGGCTCCAGGTTCTGGGCCGTCAGAACAGAGCCCGACACGAGGTTCAAACTCACAGACCATGAGATCATGATCTGAGCTGAAGTCGGACGCTTAACTGACTGAACCACCCAGGCGCCCCTCTTTTTTTTTTGTTTGTTTGTTTATTTTATTTAGAGAGAGAGCAAGCACGTGAGGGCATGTGAATGGAAGAGTGGTGGGGGGGGGGAGAGAAAGAGAGGGAGAGAATCCCCAGCAGGCTCGATGTTGTCAGCACAGAACTGGACGTAGGGTTCCATCTCACGAACTATGAGATCATGACCTGAGCTGAAATCAAGTCTGACGCTCACCCAACTGAGCCCCCACAAGGGTCCCGGGAGTTGTTTCAATTCTGTTATGATTGACGCTTACCTGACTGAGTCATTCCCCTGACCATGGGTTCCGGAAGTTGTTTCATTCTGCTGTGATTGGGATTAGTTTCTTCACACAGGTATATGGGCCTGGAGAGGAAATCGGGAAGTAAGGGCGCTGTAAGATTTTTTTTTTTTCTGGGGTGCTGGGTCCTTCACATATACTACCTCTATAATTGCATATTTAAGACAACCTTATGAGATGTATATTTTATCATTTTACGGACAAGGAAACCAAATTCTGAGAATTTAATTGCCTCAAATCACCTAGCAATTAGTAATTAAACCAATATGCACACCCATGCCAGTCCCCCCCCCCCCCCCCCCCCCCATCGTTTACTACACCATGTTACTTCATTCAGTCTGTCAGCCCTGTGAGTTGTCTGGACAATTGATTTTAATTCTTCACTGATCTTTTCAGGGTAGACTATTTGGCTGTGTCCCTAGAACCTCTTTTTAAATGGTAGGAAAGTTAGGAGCCTGGCTGTGGGTAAGGGCTGAGTGTTCTGCACTTGGACAGAACTCCTGGCCTTGCCCTCCCACAACTTCATACTCTCCCCTTTTCCTGCTCCCAATATAACTGAGAGAATATTAGTCTTCTGTAAATCTCCCATGTGTGGCTCTAGTAAGAGGAGCATCTTTCATGCCATGCTTTCCTTATTTGTATATATTTTTGTATATATGTCTGTATCCAGAACATAAAATCATGAGTTTGATGGAGACCTTCTAAAGCCTTTATACTCAGCATGACAGACATTTAGTAAAGATTTAATAAATGACTCCTTCAGTAAAGATTTAACAGATGATGCAGAGAGACAAAATTCTCATCACTCCTCTGTGTTTCAGGATGACACCTAGCTAATTCTTGCCTGAGCATGGGAGAAAATTCCATCCTCTGGAGGTTACTGTTTGTTAAAGCAAAGACCAATGGTGGACTGGAAGTGTCAGAGTATAGTGCTGATCAAGGTTCTCCTGAAGTTTTGTCACAGAGGAAGACTGTTGACAGATTGTCCCCACTTAACTTTGTGTCTCCCCATTTAGCATAGGTTGATAAAGTCTTAAAATGGAGACCCCTTCCAGAGGAGTTAAATCTACTGATGTTTCAGTATCATTTATTTCACTCATCTTAGTAATTATTATATTAATCATTTTTAAAAGATTAAAACTGCTTTCAGTCTACCTGAGGTGATCTCTTTGAGGGAAATAGAACAGGGAATGGGATGGGGTACTGGCTTGGAGGACACAGAAATCCCCTGGGAAGATACCACTTTGGGGAGACCTTTTCTCCCCAGGAGGAGTACCTTGGGAAGGAGGTTGTGGGCAGCCAGAAGCAGCATGAGGTCACGTGGAGCTATGAGGAGAGAGAGTAGGAAAGGGAGGAAGAGGAAGGCCGAGAACAGTGCCATTGCTCTGATAGTGAAGACAGACTTGCAAGGGAGGATTTCCTCCCATGACTGATGCCTAGACTAGAGCGAGACTTGTCAGTGAAATGACCATATTTGTCTGTGACTGTGAGTAATTGCTCTTGAAGAGGAGGTCCTCTGCTGCACATAAATGGTGCCAGCACCTAGGAGGTCTCAATGAACATAAAATTAACCTCGGTTCAAAGACACTTCAACCACATGGAACATAATTCACCAGAATTCCCAATTAACTGATCTGTTTGAGACAGTCTGCAATTAAGAGAAAGCAGCAGGAGAGAGCAAGCTGGCATCTAGGATTTATAGGGGCTGTTATAGGGACTAAGTTTTAGATCTAGCAAATTGCCTACAATGCCTGCATCTTGCTAATGAGAAATTCCTTTGAGAATGAGAACTCTGGAGTCTTGCAAGATTCTCATTCACCAAAGTTAGATCTTCCAGTGAAGGTACAACAGAAAGGTGATAAGACTGTTCTTTGAACCAACGCACCAGAACTTGCACACTCAGATGGGTTTTCCCACTAAGTCAAAGTAGTTGATGTAGGAATGTACACTACAGTTTTATCTAGGTAATCCATCCCCATAATCTTATCAGGGCCTGTGGTTCTTTCTTCTGAATATCCCTGGTGGATTCAAATTCTCTTCTGCCAGTGGGTGAGTTTGGTGAAAACCTCCCAGTGTCTATAGGTAACAAGTTTGGGGAAGAAGACAGCTGACCAAGCTCTATAAAATGATGTAATTTTGATACAAATGAATGTGTAGCTTTGACAGATGAAGTCATGGAGAGGTTTGTGGGTGTATCAATCACTGGTGCTGTGAATGCAGCCTGCTGCAGAACCCAGGGCCCCCCGCTGTGGTTCAGGAAGGGCACATTCCCAACAGAGCCCCTCCCACCCCCCCAAATCAATCCCTAGTTCTGACCCAGCACCACTGTTGTGGTGCCTGAGATAGCAGCCCAAACAGCAGTTGGCATGAGAACCTTTTCTGTGCATCTTTCAGAAGACTAATAACACAAAGGAAGGGGGTCTTAGACTGACACTGATGCCCATTCATGGCTCCTACAGGACCTGTGGGAAGGTGTTTCGTTTGCAGAGTAGTGAGAGTAATGACACATGGGCTTTGGGGTTTGCAGAACTGCATTTGAATTCTGAGACTAGGTGGCCCTTATAAGAATCATGAGAACCTGTTTTCCCATCTGTCATATGGTGATGATAACCTTAGAAAGTTATTAAAAGACTAAAAGAGAAGACAGAAAATTCCCAGCACATAGTAGGCTTTTCCTTTAGCTAACTCCCTTCTATCCATAATAGTTTTGCTCATACATGCCTTCCCTCAGGAAACCTTCTCTGATCTCTAAGTCTATAGACTGTCCATAGACACTATTCTTCTTTACTGTACCTCTTAACACACTTCAAAACATTGTTTTCTAAGCTCCACACTTCGGTTTTGAGCAGTAAGACTGTGTTTACGTATCAGAATGCCTGACGCACAGTTGATTTTCCATATTCAATATTTGTTAAATGAAGTAAATGAATAAACAGTAGATAGTATTTGTTTCAGTCCTTTGATGGAAGGAAGAGGCTTACTGGTGTGGCAGAACAAGTCTGGACATAAGATTTTTATGGGTTCAACTTGGTGCTGCAAATAATGGGGTGCTGGGAATGGTCACCCAGATGAGGCAGCTCAGCATTGTTCACTTGACTCTACTGCCTCCTTTAGTTCTGGCCACAGCTAGTTTTGAACATGATTGCCCGCAACAGACAAGTCAAGAGGGGAAATGATGTGTGTGTGTGTGTGTGTGTGTGTGTGTGTGTGAATTACAGGTATTGAAATACTCAATGCATGTGGTCAGTGGTTAGTTGATAGAAGGAAATCTAGATATTTTGTCTTGAGTCTTTAAAAACATGTTTTTTTAAAAAATGTTTGAGAGGGGTGAGCCGGGGAGGGACAGGGAGAGAAGGAGACAAAACTCGAAGCAGGGTCTAGGCTCTGCCCTGTCAGCACAGAGCCAGATGCGGTGCTTGAACCCATGAACTGTGAGCTCATGACCTGAGCTGGAGTTGAGCACTTACCTGACTGAGCCATCCAGGTGCCCTGAGTCTTTTTTAAATGTTTATTTTGAGAGAGAGTGCGAGCAGGGGAGGGTCAGAGAGAGAGGGAGAGAGGGAGGGAGAGAATCCCAAGTAGGCTCCATGCTGTCAACGCAGAGTCTAATGTGGGGTTCGATCTCACAAATTGAGATCATGATCTGAGCTGAAATCAAGAGTCAGACACCTAATTGACTGAGGCATCTAGGTGCTCCTCTTGAGTCTTTTTTCTAAAGGTTAATAGGTGGAGCTGTTTATTTCAGGCTTGATTCTACCCACTGGGTTGAAAGGGGTACAGTTGTTGGACTAACATGGGGTTTAAAGAATCTTGGGTTGGCCCTGGGCATGTACCAGAGATTCCAGAAATTTTGATCTGTGTTTATCAAATAGCAGTGTATGTGGGGAATGGACCTAGAGTCAAATGACCAGAGTTTATGTGACCTATCATCCTTGTGCTAGCTGATAATCTTTCTGACTGCCCAATCTGTCCCAGTTTGCTTATGTGTGAAGTGGGCCCAGGAGTACTGATTTTACAGGCTTGTTGCAAAGATGAAATTAGTGCTGTATCAAGGAAAGAAGTCCTGTATCACAGTGATCTCCAGTAGTTGCATAGGCTGAGCCCAGTGAGCACGCATGGGAACAATTTCTATTGTGGCAGGTACCAAGAAATTTGGCACCCCTCTGCTGTTCTTTTCTGTGATGAAATCAGCCATCAGGCTCTGGTTGGCTTATATGTAAATAGAAAAATAATACAACCAAAGTAAACAAAAATGGGAAATTGCATTTGTATAACTTAAAAATAGTTTATTTTTTAAAAATTCAAGTCATTTGTTTTCATTCAAGCCATTTCCTCTTGGTTTGAATGGATTATTGCTTTGTCGTTAATTGCACTTTGCTTAGAGTCCTTCTCATTCTATTTCAAGACCAAATACTATTCTTTTGTTGACATAACCACTGACCTTATTAAAAGTTTGTCCAGATAAATCATGATTTTTAAGATAAGAGGGACACTAACACAAACATGGAATGCTGGTCAGCACATGGAGGCTTGGAAAAGCCAGTGCTCTACAACTGGTTAATGGGGGCACATTTTAGCCCACGGTTCTGATTTGCCTTTTTCAATCCATTTGCAGCCTTGCTGGTAAATGGGGAGGAGCTGTGAGTTTATGTATAGATTTGCAGAGTGTTACATTTTTAAGAAATTTCCAAAGCATTTTGATTCAGACAAGCTTTTTGTTGGCTGAGAAGTCATATGATGCACCCAAAATACTTATGCAGAGTGTAGTGGTGTTGAGTGCCATTTTATTCCCATGAACTAGAAGTTCAGTACAAAAGGCCAGGATTGAGAAATGCAGTCTGACATTTTATATACTTACATATATCTCACTTAGGGCCAAGCCATTCCTGAAAGTTAGTTTAAATTTTCTGGGTATCTTTAGGGAGAGACAAAAGCCTCAAAACCTAAGAGATAGAGAGGCATCTCATTTGTGGGGCTATTCAGAATTTCCATTTCTTTATTATGTGTGGATGATGGAAAGCTCTTTAATGTTAGAAGTAAATAATGGCCTTTAAGGTAGAAGCACTCAGATTAGTGCCTTTAAATATTTTTATACATTTGTAAATGCAGCCAGATTATTTGATAATGCCTGTCTCTGTCTATTATCAGAGAACACTTGGAATGCTTTTGGCCTATTTTACAAAGTTTTGTTTCATAAGAGGAAGTCGATGTTTTAAAATATGATAACAAGGTTATGAAACTTCAGTTTCAG
This sequence comes from Panthera leo, assembly GCF_018350215.1. NCBI lineage: Eukaryota > Metazoa > Chordata > Mammalia > Carnivora > Felidae > Panthera > Panthera leo. The sequence continues at coordinate 41,992,058 of NC_056695.1, forward strand.
ATGTAAAGAATGGTTGTTTGTGATGAAAACAGAGCATGGCCAAAGCAGAAAGGCTTTTTATTACTACCATCCAGGTTGACCTGCTTTAAGCAACAACAGATGAGTCTTTTGGATACTAGATAAGGTGGAGTGAGTTGTAATTGTATTAGTTATCTGCCCTTGTCTTAATTCATATTTACTTATTGCAAATGTAATTGTCTTATTTATCTGCATTTTCTCAGGGTACAAGGGTGGGAATTTGGGCACCCTTCCTACAGTCTTTCCTATTGACTCCCTACATTCTAGTCTTCTATGAGCACATGACTACATCATAGACATCTAGTACAGAGCCCCATTCTGCTAGGTAGCAGAAATAAACTGACCAGTTTACGAGTAGTCCATAACTTGAGTTACCACATCCTACAGATTTTTACTTTGCAGCATCTCTTGACTCTGCCCCCTTGTTTATTTCCATTTTCTATACCACTCTGCCAGCCCGGGCTCTGATCTACCATGACTGGACCAACTGCTCGTCTGTGTAATGCAGTTCACTCTCTACTGTGCTGTCAGGTTAATTTCCTAGTATGGCACTTTATTCCTACCACTTCCCTGCCTAAAACACTGCCATAGTTCTCATTGTCTGATGAAAAAGTGCCAATTTCTCAACCTGGCTTTTAAGCTGCTTCTAATATGACTCTATCCCTGGGGGGTGGCAGATGGGGGTGGGAAATAAAAACATTTGAGAACCTTCTCAGGACACTGATGGGTTCTGTGGACATAGTGACAAGGACAGGAAGTGCCTCAGTCATCATGGATATTCTGAGGGAGACATGTTAAATAGCTTATGACAAAATTATTTATTGACGGTTGTGTGATGTGCTACAAAGGAGAAGCACCATGTTTGGAAAGTGTGTTACAGGAATGTGACATGTCCGGAAAGGCTTGCTGAACTCTGAAAGATATCCTGAAGTATGAGCAAAAGTTAGATCAAGTGAGGTTGCGGGTGGTGGGAGTGGGGAAGGGGAGGGTGCTCACACAGGGGGAATAAGACCATTGGGAAGAAGAAGGTGCACGTGTGAGAAACTGAAAGGGGACTTTGTGGAGTAAGGAGGAAAGGGGCAAGAGGGCGCAAGAGAGGAAAGCAGGCTCCATCTACAGGGCTTGGTAGGCCTGGGAAAGATTCCGAACTTTCCTCCATGGGCAATGGGAAACTGTGTAGGATGTGACTGACATAGGCAGGTCTGAGTTTTAAAAAGTTGCCTTATCTGTCATGGGAGAAAGTTCTGGAGGCAGCCCTGGGTGCATACAGAAGGAAGCTCTTGCAAAAGCCCAGGCAAGATACTACCGTTGGGGAGAAGTTAGATATGAGAAATATGTTTGAGGTGGATTGGATAGGATTTGGGAGCTGTTGGGACAGGCAGGTAAGGGAACAGCAGAATGGCTGTTGGGGTGGTGGCGCCCATTCTCTAAGGGAATACTGGAGGAAGATCAAATTTGGAGATAAATATTAGGACTTCGGTTCCTATTTTCTATAAGATATTCAAATAGAGATTTTTAGTAAGCACATTGAAAGGTGGTGTTGTAGTGGTTAAAAGCATGGTCTGTGGACCCTGATTGACTCTTACCAGCTGTGTGACCTTGGAAAAGTTTCTCAATCTTTCTGTGCTCCCTGGTTTCTTCATCTGTAAAATGGGGATTATAATAACAGTATCTACCTTATAAGGTTCCTTTGAGGCCCAAAGGAGTTTAGCATGCATAAAGAACTTATTCTTTAAGCCTATTTATTTTATATGTGTGAATGTGAGTGTGCAAGCAGGGGAGGGGCAGAGAGAAGGTGAGACAGAATCCCAAGCAGGCCTCACACCATCAGTGCAGAGCCCGATGCGAGGTATGAACTCACAAACTGTGAGATCATGACCTCAGCCAAGATCAAGAGTCGACTGAGCCACCCATGCACCCCAGCATGTATGAAGAACTTAGATTGGTGCCTGGCACAGAAATAGTACTATATTGATGTTGGTCACTGTTACTATTATAAAGAAGTCCGAAACTCAAAGAAATCTGGGCTGCTTCTATAAATTTGGGTCTTGTTTACAAATGGTAAGTGAAGCTGCATGTGGGATGAGGCCCTTTTGGGAGTGGGTATAGAGTAAGGAAGGAAGATGGCCTCACTCCAGGTTTTCAAGGAATCCAAGAGCAGACTGAAGATGATGAGTGAGTCACAGTGCCTGGGATGGAGTGGGATAAGAGAAACAGAAGTTTGGGAGCAAAGGAAAGACAGTACTTTGAGGAGCGGGCAAGGGGGTGTCTTTCAGCAGTGTCAAATGCTGCTAAGACTGCTTGAATGCTAAGACTGAAAAAGCCCAACTGATAGGAAGTGATTGAAAACTTTTGTAAATTTTAGGTGGCATAGTAGAGATTGAAGACAACTTGGAGAGTGGGGAAAGAGGGAGACATTAGGTGGGAACAAATTATTTGAGGAGTTTGGCTTTTCAGGGAAGAAGATGTCAGCCAGGAGTACAGGCTACCTCTGGGACAAGTGTGGGGTAGTCAATAAGGACTAGCCGTGATGTATCTAAATCCCCTTTTGCATGCAGTGGAGAGTGCTGTAACTCCCTTGGTCATGGCCTTCAGTTGGATGCAGGAACTAACCTTGGAGGTCTCCTGCATTGGCTGAGTTTTGCAGTTATGGAAGTGGCCTGTGTTGGCCAGGTTTCTGTAGGATTCAGTGGTCTTGACTTCACCAGTGGGTGACAGAAATATCTTACCACCCAGGGAAGATGACACATGAGGGATTGGGAAACATGCAGCCAGGCTCTTTCTGGAAAGTGAGCTAGAGCCTGACTCAGAAGGAAGCTGGCTTTCCCTGGCAGGCTGGGCTCAAATGCTTGTGTTGGAAAGAGCATTTTCTTCTTGTCTGATACAGATTTGGAGGAGACCCCAGATCAAAGTACCACTTTAACAAATGAATGTTCCATCACCTCAAGTGAGGAAACCTGGCAGAATAATCAGGTCCAAGTTGAAAATAGATGTTTTGTGGGAACATCTGCTTTTGGGAAAACTTTCCTCTAATGTCCCTCTCTGACTACAGAGTGTGAGCCTTTCATTGTAGCCTGCTGTGATTTGCTGACAACGGTTGGAATGTGGAGGTGAACTACCTCAGGTCATCTGGTTATGATGCCAGGCCGCTGGAGGGCTCCAGGCAGGCTGGATTCAGAACTGTGAAGTCATTGGATTTTGTAAGAGAAGGATTCACGGAGATTGATGGTACTCATTTTCCAGACTTTCTGCCCCCTGAACATTATACTTTTTGTGCAAGAAAGAAGCAAATAATAGGAAACCTAGTCAATTTACATTATGCATGGTAGTGTTGTTCTAAAAGATTCTGTAAACACTGAATTAACAAATACTGAACTGTTCCTAGAAGAAATACAGGCTTAGACTGTGAGCCTCTGGTCACATTTTCTTCAGTGGTTAGTATATAACCTTGTTTTTTGTGTGCTTCTATTTAAATATACTTTATTATATTGTTGATTCGTTAACCCTGAACTCTTGGCCACAGCACTAGAACTCATGATGGAGTGAAGCTTATCTAAGATGTACTTTCTCTGTAGTGTTTATCATAGCATAGCTTTCTTGTGCTTAGGAGGAGTAGATAGAACTTCAGTACTATGGCGCCATTTTTAACACTGAAATCATCAAAAAGGTACAAAACAAAAATTGTGACACGAAATATACCATGAAAAAGGATACTTCTATATAGTCTGAAGTCTGAAACAAGAAGGCAGGGTGTCCTACTGTTTGACCTCAGCTGGGGACGTGTGTGTCAGGCAGCTCAAAATCTCCCCCTACTCTGTGCATGTAGGAGTGGGAAAGCAGGATGAATATTGATATTGGGGTTACAAATTGTAGTGAGTAGACGAATTCATAAATATAGAATCCATGAAAAATGAGGCTCTGTTATATATTAGCCTTTTCAATTTTCATGGATGTCTCTAATTGTATAGTTCCATAGAAATTGATTATCCTAACCATTTAACACAGCTTCTTACACTGAGATTCTGTCATTGTCCTGAGGGTTAAAAACAAATCAGTCTAAATGTCTATACATTCTGTATCTAAAATGAAGCATAGGAGATACTCAGAAACGTGGAAAGACACCGAAAGGTCCATCGTTAGACTCGTCCTTCTCATGGCTGCAAAGTGGCTGTGGCAGTTCTGAACATCCTATTCAGACACAACAAAAGAGAAACTATTTTTTCCCGTGTCTTCTATTGGTAAAAAACAAACAAACCCCTCTCTGAAACATTCTGAGAGATTCCCTCTCACTTGTCATTGGCTAGGAGTATGTCACAGGCCTAACCATTTATTGGAAAGGGTAATGAAATCGAGATAATGGACTTAAACCAAACCTAATCCACTGCCTGGTGCTGGGGATGTACATCTTTCTGAAGCAACATGGCTGTTTAGAGAAGGTGATTTTGAACAAAATGGCTTGCTCAGAAGAGGAAAGTGAAATGAATTTGGGAAACAATTGTGTCTACCATATTTACTAATGAAAGAGTGTGTGCTAACATAAGAGAAAAATGTTAATCTCAAAGTAAGTTTGTGTTTTACTTTGTTAGAGTTCCTATTACTTCTAGTAGGCTGCTAGGGCAATTACACAGTACCCTTCTGGATACTTTTCCTCTGAGGGAATCTTAAGAGGTTCATTCTTTCTACAGGCACATATAAAAGAAGCTTTCATTAAAACTATTGAGGAAAAAACTGTGAGCAAGACTTTGTGAGACTTAATCTTGTTATGGTAGAATAAAGGGGAGTCGGATTCTTTGCTACTACTCCTTTTGAGAGATGGAATCTAATTGCTCACCCCTTGAGTTGAGCTGTTACTCCTGGGTTGCCTAATCAAAAAGAATGTAGACCCAGACGTCTTTGAATATTCAGTCTTGAGATACAGCTGCTATGTTATGAGGAAGTCCAAGTATCCCATGAAGAGGCCCCTGTGAAGAAGAACCAAAGTCCCAGATGACAGCCCGGGTGGAGCTCCCAGATGATAGCCAGCATCAACTTAGCACACAGGTGAGTGTATCATCTTGGAAGTCAGTCTTCCAGCTCCAGATGAACCTCCCCCACTGAAGCTGCATGGAGCCGAGATGAACCATCTCTACTCCATGAGAGCTCTACCCTAACTAGATTTATGAGCAAGATAAATGACTGTTTTTGTTTTAAGCCACTCTAGTTTTGGGTTGTTATTAGACAATATACAACCAGAACACTTAAGAGAAAGCAAAATAGATTCAAGATACTGATAATTCTAGCTGGATGCTTCAGAAATGGATAGGCTTTTAATTAGACTCTTAATCATCCTATCTTGACTGTGGTGCTCCGAAATGCTTATTGAGTGGATGAATGAATGGTCATTTCATCCTTGCTCTCTTCAGAATAGGGAATAAAAAGAAACTTTTGGCAGTTCTTTTCTAGGAATATGACTTAAAACTTCAGTCCTTTCTGTTTCTTTGGAACATCCAGAAGAATCCTAGAATCAAAGAGCTGAAAAGAGCATGTGTGATTTGTCACCCTGCCCTGGGGTTACATGGCACTTCATTCATATGCTTTCCAAGTTGGTTTTATTGCCTCTTTAACTTTTCTCTTGAAAATCTCAAGAGAAGAAAAGCATCAACCTCAGTTTTGTGACCAGTGAGTCATTAATATTATTCAAGAAAGCGGAGAAAAGAAACCTATCCCTTTAATTTATAATAAAAAAGTATTTATTTATATTTTCTTAACTGTACTTCCACATTTTGTGTAGTGAAGTACACTGCATCTTTGAATGTTTTCCCAACAGATGAGAGAATTCCCTTTTTTTTCCCCCCAAAGAATTACTTACAGCTGTCCATAGAGCAGAGCCCAGAACCTTAGAGAATGGTGGTCTACCTCAGTGGCCAGTGGATGCCGGATCTCTCTAATGGGGACATTGCCTTGAGTGACTGGGCTTTCAGGCACCATAGAAACAAATTCTAGGGTTAAGTTTGCTTCCAGCCTGGGCATTGCTTTTGAGTGCTTGTGCTTATAGTGCATACTGTGGAGATTCCTGGATTCTTCAGATGAATCTTGTATATGGAGGGCATGTTTAAGAGGAAGGTTATGACCAGTAAAGTCCTTGCTTACAAAGCTGTTTCAGTCTGTTAAATTATGTCTTCAGTTTTAATATCTGCCTCAAGGAGGCAGTTTGATACTATTGTGAATAGCTAAGAGTTGAGAAAGAGCTGGTAATTCACACAAATTGGCTCTGTGATTTTTTCTAGTTGTGCAACTCATGTTCTCTACTGAATGTGAAAAAAGAAGCTGGGGTATGTGTTTTGCTAAATTCTAAGAGCAACACCTTTGTGGGACAGAGTAAACTGGAGAATTGCCTCTTAAAGGCCAGTGTGAAAACCCCATTGCTGTAAGGCAGCGTTTTCAAAGGGCAGCCTGCAAACCATTTTTACCAGAGTTAACTAGTGTGGTGTGTGTACTATTCAAATACCTGAGCCTTACTGTAAACATAGCGCATCTGAAGGGGGCTGGGGCAGGATTCTGCTTTTCTAATTAAGCTTTTCCTGTTATTTAAAAGGTCCTGACACCTGCTGTCTCTGCAGGAAGACAACCATTTCAGAGGCATGTCTTCCTCTGTGGTTTGTGAACAACCATCTCAGAGATAAAAAGAGCTTTAGGAGACACTGAGAGATGAGTATTTCACGTTCCACTGTCCCCAAATGATTGTCAGGAAGTGGAACTTAGACTGTGGTCTTTGGGACTCCATAAGTGGTTCTGAACAGGAATCTTTAAACTCGTGATAAACCATTTTCTACTTTAGATTTCTACCATTGATGTTCTTATGCAGAAGGACCATTCAGTAGAGCTTTGGAGCATTTGTTAAAAATACTACATTATCAAGATCTTGCTTAACCTAACAGCGAGAAATCAAAGGGGATGGACATTTGCCTGTTTAAGAGAATACTTTGACACTTTAGAAGTTGGGGTTAGAATATTTTGTTCCTTATGATGCAATGAAAACTTTTGGTCACAAAAACATTGTATTAAATTGTTACAAAGTGGTTCCAGTAAATCACACCTCCCTGAATTGAACCTGGGCTGGTCTAATGACTTGTTGGGCCAATAATACTTGGTGGAAGAAACATTGTACAAGTTCTGGGACAGAGTCAGCTTTAATACTCTTGTGGTTATCATGTAAAGAAACTTAGGCTAGCCTTTTTAAGGATGAGAGGAGCTGGGGAGGAAGATTCCCTGGTGGATAAATGACTATGAGCTGTCATAGGTGAGGTGCCAGAGCTGTGAGTAGAGCCATCTTGGATTCTCTAGTCTCAGTTTGCCAACCGGCTGAAAATACATGAATGAACCCAGAGAACTCATGGAGCAGACAGAGACAATCTACCCAGCTGAGCCCAGCCCAAATTATAGAATTACGAACAAATAAATTTTAGGTCACCAAGTTTGGGAATGATTAGTTACATAGCACTAGGTAATTGTTAACAAACATGGTTGGAGACATGTGTCCTTTGAATCACATGACACCTGGGCAGGCCATTTAGAAGGAACAATTATGGAAACAGCTGCAGATGATGACACTCTAGTTGGGTTGTGGATACTTACATTTTCTCTGAGGGATTGCAGCACCATATCTTGTGCATACTTCTACTTGGCACCAATGGTATAATATTTGTTTCTCTGCCTATCCCCCTAAAATGTGAGTTCCTTGTAAAAGCGGTCATATTTCAGTCATTCTGTAGCTCTAGTGCCTAACAGTGTTTACATTATAGAGGTTACTCAAGAAATGTTTGTTTAAAAAAATATTTAAAAAACCTAAATGAAGTGCTACTGTGTTATCAAGGAGTAGGAAGGAAACGGTGTACTCTTCAATGAGCCAGTAACGAGTATTCTAGGGAAACCAAAAATGGCTTATTTTCTTCTTTGAGTTTCACGGTTTATATATCCTTTCTATTTCCTTTCCTGGATGCTTGGTGCTTCCTACATTAATCCTTCACTTTGTGGTAAATACTATTGCTACCTAGAAAAAGAAAATAGAACTTCATTGTTGGATTTTCTATCCCATGATTTAATTCCATCAATTTAACTGGCTGGTATGAAAAGACAATTTCATTTATGCCTATAGTTGGGAAAATACAATGGAGCTTTAAATGTTTGTGGTGACAGTATCTTAAAAGGTCACACAATGTTGACATCAGTTTTGAAAACTGTTACATACATGTGAGTGTGTTTGTGGCTGCTCAGGGTATGTCTCTGAGTGTATTACTAAGAGTCTTATTCTGTTTCTCTCCCCCTGTTTCCTCTTACCCTTGTTTTTGTCTGTCTTTTGATTTTCTATCTTTATAAACACTTGTTGTCTGTCTTATTTAGCATTAAAATCAAACTGCAGCACATACTTTTCTAATTATATTATACACCATTTGTATTTTTTACTCTTAATCTAAGAATCAAATAGAACATTTGACTGTCTTTCTTGCAACACCCCTAATTACGAGGAAGGCTTATATAACTTATGTCACTGATTATTTTTCTGTGAGTAGTGGCCCTCCATATTAGAAAATATCCTCTCTATTGGAAGAGATCTGGGTTATGACACTTTTATGGGCCTGTTTCCTCTTTCCAAACATATTTAACATGAGTAAATGGGCAAAGAGGAATGAAGTCTGGCTCAAACCTACTTTATAAGTGCTCAGAGTACTTCCTTGCCTCTGTTCAGAGACAGGATCCCAGCTGGAATGGAAGCCCTGTTGACAGTCAGCCTTGACATTAGTGGCCTTTTCTGAAAACCAATCAGATCGTCAGAGGTTGCTTTCCAACCTCCCTCTTGAGCTATTTAATGTTTAGAACAGAGTCTTACTACCCCTACCTGGCCCCGCCTCCACCTGGGAAAAGACAGAGTAGGAGTTACTGTGATTCTTCTGTCCATAATGAATCTGCCTGGTTTTCTGTCTCTTCTTTCTTGTGAACTCCATCAATGCAGAATCCCTGGTTCTTTCTTGGATTCCTAACTCTGAGGTCATAATTTCTAAACTCTACATGCCACACAAGTATGGTAGAGACTGCTGCTGTCCACCAAGAGTCCATTCTTTCCTTCTATCCCCAGTCTCACTAACAGTTATATGTATTTATGTAACTGAATTCATGCCAGTGGAATGTGTGTGAATATGGTATAGACCCATTTGGGCTGGCCATAACCTTCCATGTTTGTTCCTCTGTTCTTTCTCTGTTCTGCACAACTGGAATGGCAATGCCCAGGATGACCTTGGAAACATGGTGAAGATGACAGAGCTGCTGTCAGCTTTGGTCCATGAATACCTACATGGAACAGACCTCCCTCCTTCAGTCTGGAACCACTCTAGATTGTTCTGTGAATGAAAAATTAATTCTTTTGGGATTGAGGCTTTGCATTTTGGGTATTCAGCATTTAGCTTACCCTAATAAACCAAGATAATCTAACAATTGTGCAAGTGTTCAGTGAACAAATTCAACCTAAGACATTGATACATTGTAAGTGGCTTATAGTGGAAAGAACTCTATGGTGAGCATTCCAGAGCAAATTGTGTGTGTGTGTGTGTGTGTGTGTGTGTATTTCAGGTGGAAAGCAAATCTGCTTCTGACATAATCAAGTGTATCAGTTAGCTTATGCTGTTGAACAAACCACCCCAAAAGTAAGGACTTAATAACACTTTTTAAAAATTTATTTAAATTTTAGTTAACATACAGTGAAATATTGGTGTCAGGAGTAGACTTCAGTGATTCATTCGTCACTTACACACAACACTCAGTGCTCATCACAAATGCCCTCCTTAATACCCATCACCCATCTAACCCATCCCCCACCCCCTTCCTCCATCAAACCTCTGTTTGTTCCCTATCATTGAGTCTCTTGTGGTTTGTTTCCCTCTTCTCTCCATCCCCCTTTCCATAGGTTCATCTGTTCTGTTTCTTAAATTCCACATATATGTGAAATCATATGGTATTTGTCTTTTTCTGGTTGACTTATTTCATTTAGCATAATACATTCTAGCTCCAGCTGCATCATTGCAAATGGCAAGATTTTATTCTTTTTGATGGCTGTGTAATATTCCATTGTGTGTGTGTGTATGTGTGTATACTGAAAACATAACGTGTGTGTATGCACACACATGTGTACACACACACACACACACCCACTTCTTTATCCATTCATCAGTCAATGAACATTTGGGCTCTCTCCATAGTTTGGCAATTGTCAATAATGCTATAAACAATGGGGTCCATGTACCTGTTTGAATCTGTATTTTTGTATCCTTTGGGTAAACACCTAATAGTTCAATTGCTGGATCATAGGGTAGTTCTATTTTTAGTCTCTTGAGGACTCTCCATACTGTTTTTCAGAGTGGCTGTACCAGTTTGCATTCCTACCAACAAGGCAAGAGGGTTCCCCTCTCTCTGCATCTTTGCCAACACCTGTTGTTTCTTGTGTTGTTGATTTTAGCCATTCTGACAGGTATGAGGTGGGGTATCTCATCGTGGTTTTGATTTGTATTTCCCTGATGATGAGCAATGTTCAGTGTCTTCTCATGTGTCTGTTAGCCATCTGGATGTCTTCTTTGGAAAAGTGTATATGTCTTCTGCCCATTTCTTAACTGGGTTATTTGTTTTTTGGATGTTGAGTTTGAGAAGTTGTTTCTAGATTTTGGATACTAACCCTTTATCAGATGTGTTGTTTGCAAATATCTTCTCCCATTCCATAGGCTGCCTTTTAGTTGTATTGATTGTTTCCTTTGCTGTGTAGAAGCTTTTTATCTTGATGAAAGGACTTAATAAAATTTGAATTAATAACTGATACTATTCGCTCACTGTTCTGTTGAGTGACAGATAGTTCTTCTGGTCTTGCCTGGGCTCACTCACACGCCCGCAGGTCAGCAGGAAGCTTGCCTGGGGCTGAATGGTCTAGGATGGCCTCATGGCTGGGGTACATTGGTGGTTCTCCAGCAGGCTAGTTGGGACACGTTCACATAATCTCAAGGTTCTGAGTGTAGCAAGAGAGAGCAAGTGTCACAGCATGAGCATGTTTCAAGCCTTTTCTTGTATCATATTTGCTAATGTCCCAAATGGCTAAGGCAAGTGACATGACCAACCTCAGGTTCAGGGAGTGGAGAAATGGGTTCTTCTGGATGTGGGATTGATGGGAGGAGGTACAAAATATTGTGGCCTTTTGGGGGGAAATTTATCATACAGAGTCATGAAAGGAAAGTGCCACAATGCTAAGCAACCTCATGGAAGGCGGAAGAGCACTGATGGGATCAAGGAGGCTGGTCCCCTACCTCAGAAAAGTCACCCACCTCTTCTTCCCATCCTAGATGCAGGAATGGAAGCACGGAAAAACTGCTCATCTTGATAATCTCTAAAGTTCCATCCAGTACTCTAATTTTATCTTTCTTTCCCAGCAGAGGAGTCAGGGTCAAAGTACACATTATGGGAACTGAAAACATAATTTCGTGTGTTATTTTATGGTGGTTGCAGGGGCACCTCCTGACCAGCCAAACCCTGAGCAAGACTCAGAGCGAACCGGGTAGATGCCAGTGCCAAGGGCAGTGCCAGGGCAGAGCTGTGCCAGCCCAGCTGTGGCTACTTCCATCTCCTTTCAAGTTTAACTTGGGTGAGTAGGAGGTGGGAATCCATTTTTATTTCTGGTCCGCTTCCTGCTGATTGTGATTCTTCCGTTAATGCCCTGTGCAAGTTGAATCTCACCTTCACTGTCCTCTTGAAGGCCAGATTCTCCTTTTATAGGTGTTTTCTTTTGCAGGGGTGGTGAACTGATGCAGCCACATTTTCCAAATACAAATAAACTGGAGTGGAATGTGCCCTTGAAAGCATTAGTGCTTAGAGCAAAGTCCCGGAACTCTGGAGCTGTCAGCCTCCTGGGGGTCTGCTCTTGCTTTGCCAGAGCCTCTTGTTTAGGGAGAGACAGGTGGCAATGGGGACAGTCCTCCTCTTAAAGAAAGCAGCAGCCAAAAACCTTGAAACCTCCTTGAAATAATCCCTTTCTAATGCGTTGGGGAGGGAACCTTGATGGGAGAAGACAAGGGTGGGGTGGGGGCAGAATTGAGAATCTTGTCTTTTCCCCAAATAAATAGCTATAATGCCTATAGATCCTGTAGATTTTCCATTCCCCACACATACTGCCCCACACTTTTCTTCCAGAGGGATTTGTCTTAGGGGGTTCAGCTGGAACAGTGCTCTGCATGCAGCCTCTTGCCCTTATAGCTTCTCCTTGTTTTCTTACAAATAGAAAATTGGGTGACAGCACCAGGAGAGAAAGTGCTGGCAGGGAAAAGGAGCCAGAGAAGAGCAGCCTCCATGCCTAAGGTGGGAAGAGGCATTTCCATGGAATGGGGGAGCTGATGGGCAGAGTGGGTATAAAGGGCTTCATGGCTCCTTGAGTCCTTCCCCTGCTCCCAATCCCACACACTGCAGACTGGTGCCTGCAAGACAGCTCTAGGTGCAGAGCCCGGGGTTCCAGAGCTCGGCTTAATTCTCCAAAAATAATGACCAGGGCAGTAATGGTGGTGGCTGTGGTGGGGTTGGGCATGGCTGTGGCAAACTGGAAGAGGAGGAGGAGGAGAAGGAAGTGAAGGGGGGAGGGGAGGAAAGAAAGATCAAAATGAATTTTCCCAACCTCCCCCCCCCCCCGCCCACAAATGGGAATTTTGGGGTAAACATGGCTATTCTTTTCATTCTAATACTGCTGCTTCTAACAATTACAATTAATGATCAGGCGGAAAACACCATCTAGTAACTGGTGCCGTATCCTATGCTATGATGCTGTTAGTACAACTCCTGGCCTAGAGGAGATCCTCAGTAGGGGCCAGTTTCTTTGAGAATAAAAAAATGAAACAGGGTTATCAGATTTCTAGTTAAGCTTAGTGACTCAAACTCTGGGCCACCACTGAATGGCTGTGCTGGTCAGTATAAAATAGTGACTGTTGAAAGATTGTAACTGAGCTACAATGACCATTATGGATAGCAATTGGAGAAAAACTACTGTGTGTGAGGAGATCAATGGTGAAAGAGGTTAGGATATAAATGAAGGAGAAAAAATTGGAGAGTGTGGGTAAATGTGGATTCTTGAAAAAAGGGAACAGTGAGAACAGACAACACAGTTGTTTGTGGGGGATATTTTGTGTGTATTGCAAGAAGGGTAAGAAGTGACAGGAAGAAGCTTTCTTGGCATAGAACTGCTACTCTGGGGAGGTTGACTTGGGGGAAGTCAGAGAAGCTTGTATAAGAGTTTTGGACTTTGTATAAAAGGACCATTAAAAGAAAATTTTTAGAGGCATTATATCCAAATACTGCTTAAGATGTTTGCTGATCTACTCGGTCCAGGGCTGGCCATGATGAAAGATTAGTAGTAACTAGTGTAACCAGTAAATCTCCAGCCTTATTAGTCTGTGTCCTACTAATAAGAGTATGCTTTCTTTTAATATCCCAAATTAATTTTCTCAAATACCCATTCACCTAATTGCAGGAAATTCATTTCTCTCAAAAATTCCCTAGCTAATTTTAAGACAACTTCCTTACTGTGTAATTAAAAGGGCTCAACCATGTTACTGCCCTGAGAACAAAGGGATAGACTACATCAAAGCCAAGTTCTGGGTTGCATCCAGAAGGCAGAAACTGTTACTTTGAGAAGGGAGTTATTTTTTCAGCTTTCAAACAAGTGAAGTTGGTCTCCACAGGTACCTTGTTGCAATGCCAATAACTTCCTCCTTAAGTGCCTACTGTGTACCAGACACTTTTTCTTGGGTGCTAAATTAGATGAGACATAGGTTAAGTTGTGCAACCAGGTTCCAAAGTAACAGTGGCTTAAAGAGCACAGAAGTTTATTTCTGTCGTTGTGGAAGTCTGGCTGGCTTTTTGGCTCTGCTCTGCAGTCATTCAAGGTCCCAAGTTTCTTTGATCTTGTTGCTGTGCTATCCCCTGGGTGTTGTCCCTGCTCATACATTCCAAGGTGGTCACCATCACATCACACGCCAGCCAGAGCAAAGGAGAAAGTGGGAAAAGAGGGCAAGCCCAGAGATCACACACTTTTTTTTTTTTTTTCTTTTTCACATTTCAGAACTTAGGCCATGACTACATCTAGCTGCAAGGGAAGTTGAAAATCTAGGTTTTACTCTGCATGATCATGTGCCCAGCTATGAATGCTATTATACTGAAGGAAAGAGAAAGTGTATAATGAGTGAAAAGCAATAGTTGTTGCCATAGGCACCTAACATATTTTTTTTTTTTTTTTCATTTAATAGTTACTGCAGCTCTGCAAGATCATTGTATTATTTCTTGGAAATTTAGACTTAAGGAGGCACCTTCCATTGGTCGGACTACCAGGAAGCCAGAGGACAGGGAAGCCTAAGGAATGCAGAGAGCAGAGGAGGGGAAAGGTTGGGAATGGATTGAGAGCAAATTGGTCTGTGACAGGCACATCATCTGGAAGTCCCCATGGATTTGGCATGTGAAGAATCCCTATATCCCCAACAAAATGCAAATACTTATTTGTTGGCTATGTGCCAGAAGGATATGTGCCTAAGTACAAAAGGGTTTAGGGGAAAAGAGTTAGGATAGTTGTGAGTGTGAGATTTATAGCACAAGAGTGAAAGGAAAATACGTTAATTGTGCTTTCTGAAAACCCTTGTCCCTGTACCCAGGTTAGAGATGGAGAAGATCTGTTTGTGAATATTTGACAGGACATCAGATTGGGAGTAAATGTAAAATAACACCAAGCCTCCCTATTCTCACACTAACTTGAAATGATGCTGGCACATCATAGAAATGAAGCTTTTTCTGTATGCCACTTAATATTTGTAGGAACTGCTTTCAATTTCTCAGATGTTTCCTGGTCCCTCTTACCTCCTAGCCTCTGAACATGTTGTTCAGAACATGAACTTTTGATGTTCATGAAACTTTTGAAACTCCACCCCCACATCTCTGTTTCCATCCCCCGCCCCCTCTAAATCCTCTCCCATTTTCCTTGTTCAGCTAATCCCTTCTTCTCATCCATTATGTCTCAGTTAGATGCCAGTTCCTCAGGAGGCTCCCCACAAACCTGGGTTAGACTTGTATGTATACTACTTCTACGTTACTACAAGTAATGGTAATCCTATTATTATCATATATTTTTTTTTTTTGAGAGAAAGTGTAAGTGAGTGAGGAGCAGAGAGAATCCCATAAGGGGGGGGGGGAGAGAGAGAGAGAAAGAAAGAGCTAGAGAGTGAGAGAGTGCAAGAGAGAGCATGAGCAAGTCAGAGCCAGCAGGGCGCCAGTGTGAGAGGGAACAAGGGAGGGGAGAAAGAGAGGGGAGGAGGGGAGAGAGGGGAGAGGGTGGGGGAGGGGAGAGGGTGGGGGAGGGGAGAGGGGAGACAGGGAGGGAGGGGGGGAAGGGAGAGAGAGGGGGAGGAAGAAACAGGGCATGAGCTCACCCAACGTGGGACTGGAACTCAGGAACTAGGATATCATGACCTGAGCTAAAGTCAGATGCTTAACAACTGAACCACCCTGGTAATCCTATTAATGCTTATTGAGTACCTTTCCACGCAGCAAGTGCTATGCCAAGGGCTTTCTGTGCCTTATCTCATTTTAATCACCCAGTTAGATGTGTACTATTTTTTCCCCATATTTTAGGGTTGAGAAAACTGAAGATTAGAGAGGCTTAGGGTATTAGTTTCCTTCTGATGCCATGACAAATTACAATAGGCTTAGTGGCTTAGAACAACAGAAATTTATTCTCTTATAGTTCTGGAGGCTAGAAGTCCAAAATCAAGGTGAGGGAAGGTTCCAGAGGAGCCTTTCCGCCCTCTTGAAGCTGCTGGAGGTTCCAGGTGTTTCTTGACTAAATCATTCCAGTCTTTGCTCCTTCTTTGTCCTTTGTGTCTATGGCTTTTGTCTCTAATAAAAGCACTTGTCATTGGAGTTAGGGCTCACTTACACAACCCAGGATGACCTTGTCTCAGTATCTTAACTTAATTACATCTGTAAAGACTCTTTATCAAAATAAGGTCATATTCACAGGTTTCATGATTTAGAATGTGGGCATATCTTTTTGGGGGCCATCACTAGATTAAGTAATTCAGACAGTTGCTCAGGGCTAGGATGTGAACTTGGGCAGCGAGACTCATGAACTCAAGCTTATAGTCTCTGCTATTTTCTTTCCCTGTGTACTGTCTTGAGTATAGTTTCCCATTGACTGCTCTGTATCCCCTATTAAGAACATCAGGAGTGACTGTCTTTATTGATACCCATTGTTTTCCCAGCACAGTGCCTGGTTCGTGGTATGTTTTCAGTGACTTTATGCTGAATGAATAAATTGATGCCAGTTACATTGCAGAGCTCTTCGGAGCACATTGTTTGATCTGAGTCACTGTACCGGCTGCAAAGCTGGCTGCCTCATTGTCCCCTCCTTCCTGAAGGTGCTGCCTGCTTTTTGTTCTGTGCAGGTGTTGCCAGAGACTTTGCCCAGCACCTTGAGTGGCAGGAGTCTGAGCTCCATGCCTAGGCGGACTCTCCCTCATGCCCAGCACGCCAGCCCTATCTACACTAGGTGCGTGTCTACTTTTGGACTGGGATAATGTGCCATTCCATGGGAATGGACTCCAGCTTTCTGAGCAGCCATGGAGGAGCTAGATGATACAGCGTAGTTATACTGGAGTCAGCTCATTATGGAGTAAACCTCCCTCAGTGAGAAGCAGGGAAATTTAGACTCACAGATCATTTGGAAAAACTGTAATTCTGCTTCTGTGGATGCCCCTTATGTCCTTTAACAGGATGTGAAAACTGTGTATCACTTTGAAATATTTCGGGGTGCCAGGGTGGCTCAGTCGGTTAAGTGTCTGACTTTGGCCCAGTTCACAAACAGTGAGATCAAACGCCGTGTCAGGCTCTGTGCTGATGGCTCAGAGCCTGGTGCCTGCTTCGGATTCTGTGTCTCCCTCTCTCTCTCTGTGCCCCTCCCCCACTCGTTCTCTGTCTCTCTCTCAAAAATAAATAAAAATTAAAAATATTTTTATGATATTCTCTACTAGGTCCCCAGAATTTGTGAATTATAATGGAAATTCTATATATGAGTAGATTGTATAATTATATATATAATTTCTATTGCAATCTCATATCCAGGTGGCAGAAAGCCTGCATCTTGTCCTTGTTGAAAAGCCACATAGTGATCTCAGCATCGACCTTCTCATCCTGTATTCAGTAAATGATGCTATTATTCATGAGCTTATCTTACATTGAGGAAATGAGGAACACAGACATGAAGAAATGATAAAGAGGCGGTAGGGAGTGTGTGAGGAGAGGCATGGCCTCCAGTTCTGAGGAGAAAATGATGAACTCCAGCTGGGTAGGTCTCAGGTGGTAGCCAGTGAAATGGAGCTGGAGGATGAGTCAGTCAGTCAAGGGAGGTGGGAAGGAGAGGAAAGGGCATCCAGAGGGTGAAGGGAATGGCATGGGCGAGGCTGGAGTTCATGTCATGACATCTCTTCTTCCTAACGTTTCTTGCCTGGAGTCCATAATCCTCTTTTTAGAATAGACACAAAATTACTCTAAAATGTTCATAAAACATAAAATGGCTCATTTGCTAGTGTGTGATCCATAGTGTGTGCGATCATCACCTCTGTATAGTTCCAGAACATTTCATCACCCCAGAGGAAACCCTGTCCCCATTAAGCAACACCCTCCCCTTCATTCCCCAACCCTGGCAACCAGGAATCTGTGTTCTGTCTCTAAGGATTCACCTAGTCCGCATATTTCATATCAATGGAATCACACATATGTGACCTTTTGTGTCTGGCCTCATAATAGTCTTTTAAACATGTCTTCCATCTTCTCTCATTGTCTCCTCCAATCTATTCTCCTTAAGCAGTCATGATGCTCTTTATAAACCACAGAACTGAGCATGCCACTCCCTTTTGTAAAATTCTTCAAATGCTTCCAAGTGCCGTTGGGATAAAGTCTGTGTGATCGTGCCTACTTCCTTCTCCAGCTCTAGCTTGCATACTCCTTGGTCCACAGAGACCATTCTCACTGCCCATTGTATCCAAGCCCAACTCCTTTCGGGTTTTTTGCTCACCTCTTGGCCTTGCTATATCTGTGGCTCTTGTCTGGAGCACTCCCTCCTCACCCACTTTGTTCTACCTTGTATTAGATGTGACTCTCTTCAGAAAACCTCTAGACTGGGTTAGTTCCCTTGGAGTGAGCTACTTTTCTCTCTCCTGCCAGCCTCCTAGTAGTGGGCACTCTCTATTGCATCCTGTGGTTAAAATGCCAGTCTACCCTACTGGACAGAATCAGCCTCCAATAAGACGGGCTGAATATCAGTTTTTCTTTTTTTTTATTTTTTTTTATTTTTTTATTTTTATTTTTTTTTTAATTTTTTTTTAATTTTTTTTATTTTTTAATATATGAAATTTACTGTCAAATTGGTTTCCATACAACACCCAGTGCTCATCCCAAAAGGTGCCCTCCTCAATACCCATCACCCACCCTGCCCTCCCTCCCACCCCCCATCAACCCTCAGTTTGTTCTCAGTTTTTAACAGTCTCTTATGCTTTGGCTCTCTCCCACTCTAACCTCTTTTTTTTTTTTTTTCCTTCCCCTCCCCCATGGATTTCTGTTATTTTTCTCAGGATCCACATAAGAGTGAAACCATATGGTATCTGTCTTTCTCTGTATGGCTTATTTCACTTAGCATCACACTCTCCAGTTCCATCCATGTTGCTACAAAAGGCCATATTTCATTTTTTCTCATTGCCACGTAGTATTCCATTGTGTATATAAACCACAATTTCTTTATCCATTCATCAGTTGATGGACATTTAGGCTCTTTCCATAATTTGGCTATTGTTGAGAGTGCCGCTATAAACATTGGGGTACAGGTGCCCCTATGCATCAGTACTCCTGTATCCCTTGGATAAATTCCTAGCAGTGCTATTGCTGGGTCATAGGGTAGGTCTATTTTTAATTTTCTGAGGAACCTCCACACTGCTTTCCAGAGCGGCTGCACCAATTTGCATTCCCACCAACAGTGCAAGAGGGTTCCTGTTTCTCCACATCCTCTCCAGCATCTATAGTCTCCTGATTTCTTCATTTTGGCCACTCTGACTGGCGTGAGGTGGTATCTGAGTGTGGTTTTGATTTGTATTTCCCTGATAAGGAGCGACGTTGAACATCTTTTCATGTTGAATATCAGTTTTTCTTAAAGCCTTCCAGATTCCAGAGGGCAGTCAGTGTTGATGTCCACTATCCTAAAGGGAATTTTTTCCCCTGTGTTTACAAAACAACAGACACTGGAATAGCAGCTTCCTGAAGGCAGGTTCTGTGTGGGTCTTGCTTACTCTTTAGCATGTGACAGCAGTCAGTAATGTTTTTTAATGAAGGGAGAAGGGGAAGAAGATCATTTTAAGGGATATACGAAGTTTTTGAAAGGAGAGTTCAGACGTTGGACAGTAGTGTTATGGCATGACCAAACTGAGGAGAATCTCGAATGCTAGGAGTTTAGAATTCATCCTATAGGCCAAGGATTAACAAATTCTAAAAACTGCTCAGTGCCAGTGGGAACCACAGTGGGTGAAAGGCCGGGAGAGGAACAAAGGTGCTGGTGGGGACATTGTGGATAGTAGAGAGCAGATGCCAGGGACAGGCATCCAGGACTGCTCAGCATCAGCTGATTATTGCCAGGGGGTAACACAGGTGCAGAGTTGCCAGACATTCTGAATTTCTAAGAGAAACCAGAGGTGTGTGTGTGTGTGTGTGTGTGTGTGTGTGTGTGTGTGTGCACGCGCGCACACACACACATACACATATACACATACATGTGAATCTTGATTTAGATACAACATTTTAAGATAAAGTTTTCAAAAAACACTGTGAGCTGAACAAAAGCCATCTGGGGCTGGATTTAGCGCAGAGGCTTCTAGTTGTCAGCCTCTGCTAGAGGCATTAAAGGTGCTTGATCAGGGAAATTATAGATTGAAAGTGGCATCGTAGGAAGATAACCACACAGGTGAACGTTCAAGGACATAATACCGCATTATTAACCATAATTACCATGCTGTACATTAGATCTCCAGAGCTTATTCATCTTATATCTGGAAGGTTTTGACCAACATCATTTCATTTTCCCCAACTCCAGCCCCTGATAACCACTGTTCTATTCTGTTTCTAGGAGTTTGGATATTTTAGAGGCCATATATAAGTGATATCCTACAATGTTTTGCTTTCTCTGTCTTATTTCACTTAGCATAATGCCCTGAGTCTCTATCTGTGTTGTCACAAGTGGCAATTATGGTTGAATAATATTCCATTTCATATGTATATGCCAATTGATGGACACTTTCTTTCTGTATGTTGGCTATTGTGAATAATGTTGCAGTGAGTATGGGAGATCTTTCTTTTCTTTGAGATTTGTTTTCATTTCTTTTGGATAAATATTCAGAAATAGAATTGCTGGATTATTGGTAGTTCTAAAAAGTTTAACTTTTTGAGGAGCCTCCATACTGTTTTTCATAGTGGCTGCACCAATTTACATTCTCAACAATGGCACACACGAGTTCTTTTTTCCTCCATATCCTCCACCAACATTTGCTGTCCTCTTGTTTTTTTGATGATTGCCAAGGCTTCAAATTTAATGGTGAATTTCGATTACTTTTTGATGGACTCTTTGGTCAGCCTACCTGCTTAATTTATTTTTACCTGTTCCTGGATTTTCCAGTGTTGTACTTCCTCAGTCTGTGGGGACACCTCAGTTGTTTTATTTAGACTGTCCTGTCCCACTCCGTGATGGTCACCACCTGCTTAGGCTACTACCTATTGTTCTCTTTATCTTTGAGTATGTGTTGTGTTCTTCCTGTGGGCCTAGACTTTTCTTCAGGGTTTGTCCCCGGCTGCCTCCCTCAGCAGATGGTTTTGTTCTGGATCCTGACCCTTTATTGTCTACCCAGATGCATACCTGATAAGTACTATCTACCCTCTTAGAGAAAAGCAGAAGTAAAAGTATGGAACATTTGAATATGTGCCAAGGGTTTAGATGGGAAAGGGTCAAATTAATTCTTCAAATATCCTAACACCAAAAAGATGATGATCCATTCCACCCATTTGTGATTAAAAACAAATTGTAAAATTCTGAAAACACATACAATTGGAAATTAAATCCATTTTTCAATTTTCTGGTTGGATCGAATATAAACCTTTTTTATATTCTCTCTGTTGGACAGTGCCCTAAATTTCTCAGTCTATATTGGGTCCAGGGGTGAGATAGGGTGAGGGAAACAGAAATACTGATCAGTGAGAATGGGCTTAAGGTAATGAAGCAAAGAATTTCTCAATGATTCTGGATCCTAAATGTTCCATAGCTTCCTTACCTGTTGAATTAATGATGTCATTGCTTAAGGGAAAGCCTAAAATTAAGTGGTTATTGATTAGGTTTGGGTTTTAAATCAGATTTGAGTCCAAGCAAGACAAAACCAGGTTTGTTTTTTTTTTAATGAGACAAAAGGGTTTTATAAATTTCAAAAGCGTTTCAGTCCATATCAAGATCCACATGTGGCCAACTCAGACCGTAGAGCTTTTACCAAAAGCTATAGCTTGGGGAAAGGAGGCAGTTGGCATGAGGGAAGTTTCTGGTAGATAGGCAGGAAGTGGAAAACCTTGCTTGTGTTAGGATGGGATCTTCGAGGGTCATAGAAGAACAGATTAGGTGTATGTGTTCTTACTTTATGACCAGAATGACCATGTCAACAGCCAGTTGACCAAGTGACAACCCAGAGCTGACAAGGGCCCACTGACACTATGGCTGCAAAGGAGCTTAGAAACTTTTCCAATTAATTTTGAATGCTGCTGTTATAATTGAGACTTGATTATATGTATTTGAGATAATTTGAGAAAACAAACTCTAAATTTTTAATGTTACTATTTGTCTTAAACTTTAGTATAGAAACAAATAAGCTCATAATCTTAGGTTTTGAGGAATTTAATTTAGAATTTAATTCAACTTCAGCCTAACACAAACACATTGGTGTTTTATCAGTGAGGCCAACTTGGAGGCAGAGACTGGATCTTAATCCCTTTTGAATTTCCAATGCTTTGTATGATGGCTGGCACATAGTAAGTGCTCATTAACTGTTGTAATGATTGTTAAATATATTGATTCGTTGGTAAGCAATAAACCAGCTTATCTTCGAATAAATACTCTAAGTCTCTAAATCTAGGTTTTTGTTCCTTGAAGACATAAATTTAGCAGAAACTACATCATAGATCAAGCTTAGATGGTAGAAACTTGTAAATCAATGGCTGTGATGGAGATGTTAAGACCATGTAAAGGTTAAAAACACTCATTTTCTATGCTGACATATTAGGGTTAGGAATTAAAACACTTTGTTCAGTAAGAGTTCAAATGGTATTAGACCCATTCCTTGTCTAGATCAAAAAAATAGATCAAAAACTCTTTAAGACTTTGAAGAGTTTTTTGTAGCCAGGTAGACTACAGAATCTTGATTTTAAAATATGCTTTTAATATTAATACTTCTAATATTAAAAATATAGATTTCACATCTGGAAATAAAGGAAAACCAGATAATGAATCTTCTCCCTCACAGATCAAGCCGTATCCCATCTGAAAAGACAAGCCAAGAATGCTGGTTGGGTTAAGCATAATTAGAGCAGCAGCAGGGACTGGAGACTTTCTGATAGGAATATTCACAGCAGGGAGTGAACCCAAAAACTTAAAAAGTTTCCACAATGACGAGGGCCCAAATTGTTGCATCTCCATAGCAACAGAAAATGCAGTATTTGTGCCCTTATTTACCCTTGTATTCAACCAAAAAAATGCATGGCATTTGCCATGGTAACGCCTACATCATATATGCATGTATCGCTTCAGATATGCAGCCTGCTATTCTAAAAACAACAAACACATACCAAGACATGCGCGTCATGTGAAACCTCTACTCATTTTACAGTGTTTTGATGGAAAAATGAGTCCCACTGGACCTTGACATCTTTTTCTAAAGGACTGTTTTCCAGTTTCAGTGGCAGAAAACCCAGGTGTCTCTCTGCTCCTTTCTTTTCCTCCCAAGTCACAGTGAGAGTGATGTAGATGTGTCATTGCAAGTAGATGTGGGAGGGAGTTCAGGATAAGAGTGTCTGTGATCGGGACAAGGTGGAGGAGATTATGGCTTTGACAGGACAGAGCAAGGGAGCTCTGTGGCTACAATGCCAGACCCTATGGTAGAGGTGAGTGGAGGAAACTGTCATCTATGTCCCCAGAGTGATTTGAAAAGCTCTGAAAGGCTTCTGCTGTCCCAAAGATTTCTTCCCTGGATTTGCCTTTGAGGGCTGCAATTCAGACAGTCACGTATTTCAACCACAGCAGCAATGTTGCCTCTTACAATGTAATTATCTAGGAGCATAAGGCCTTAATCCCAAAGTGGCTAGTGTTGCCTTGGCTTGCATAAATTAATGCACTGGTTTGCCCAGGCCTGAAGAGAATTGGACTTAAGACTGATAAGAAGACAAGGTAGGGGAGAAGGAAGATGTTGGGTGTGGGATGCTGATGGGATAGCTTCAGAGTTTGCCTCAAAAGAATTGGACACTGGGTGGCTGAAGTATGGGGCTCAAGTTGCTGAAAGGGGAAAAGGGCCAGGGGAATGAACAAATAATTCAAGAAATATCGATTGTGTCAGCCGTGTGGCAGATACCAGGCTCTGAAAATAAACTTTACAGTTTTGTCTGTGGCTGCCTAGGTTTTCAGCTTTCTAATTTACCCTCCTATTGGCCTGACATAAAAGTTTGGGGTTTGGCTGAGAAGCAGAGCTTCCATGCTGGTTGTATGGCCTCCATTCCCACCCTCTCATGAGCCCTACCCTGTAACATCTTTCCCAACTTCGCATCTTTGGGATGACCAGTATATCCACAAGAGAGGGCAGACTTTCATTTCCTGTCCTTATTTTATTTGGCCCTTCTCTTCTCCACTTTTATTACCAGTTAGATGGCCACTATTTTTGGTAGCTTATGACCCAGATAATCTTGAGGAAGGAGCACCTTTATCTGAGGGTGGGGCTGTTAGGTTCTATTCCCCACTTTGAGTTGAGTCCCACTGAGCAGTAGGTGCTTCTGGCTGCCTAGTCCCATTAGTCAGGCTAGGCTCTGCTGCCTTGATGAACACACTCAAAAATCTCAGTGGCTTGACAGAGAGAGTTTATTTCTTGTTCAAGAAAAGCTTGGCAGTTCCCCAGGGCACCTTGACTCAGAGATAGAGGTTGCTTGATATCTTGGTAATGCTTTTGGAAGTGGAAGATGGAGTCACAGGGTCATGCACTGCTTCTTCAAAATTTCAGTCCAGAAGTGATGTATCACTTTCAGTTAGGGCCCATTGGCCACAACTAGTCACATGGCCCACCCCCAGTTACTAGGGGAGAGGGGCTAGGAAATGTGGCTGAGCTGATGGATATTCAGTGAGCAGTGAATGTTTCTGTCATACCCTTGATGTCTGGTAACCAGCCTTAGATTTATGATTTGAAGAAAAGGGGTAGTTAGGGTGAAGTTAGAGCAAGTTGAGATCTTGGAAATTGAAACCTGGTGATGATCTTACACCAAGTCTGAGAGTCTTAATAGAGTTTTAAATTATGATCACAGTTCGAGGTGGAAAAGAAAAGCAGGTGAGATGGCCATGGTTTCATGTCCAGGGAAGGTGCACCATATTGTAACTAACATCCTTTCTTATCACAATTCTTTTTTTTTTTTTTTTTTTTGGTTGAATAATCACTCACTAGTACCAAAGGCTCTGTTGTTCCATCCTCATGGCAGCTCTGATGTGTTGGTTGATCAGAAAAGAATAGAACAATTTTATAGAAGTGCAGGTTTCCTTTCTTTCCTATAAGACCTATGATGTTTGGTGGGGGTCAGTGTGCACTGTGGCAAAGGAAAGAAACTTTTCAGAGATTCCTGGGCAATAACTCTGAACTGGCTGTAATTTCAGAAGACCCAAAAATGTCACTGTGGCCTATGACTTAATGTAGGGCAGGGAAGGGCAGGTGATCAATGGAATTTTAGCTCAGGTCCTCCACCCAGTCAACCCCTAAACCCATCCTGTGGTTGTTTCCCCAGTGGATGCATAACTGGAATAGACTTATTCAGCAGCTGGTGGAATCCCCGCACTGGGGAGACCTTCCTTCAAGCTCACTCCCCTTCCTCATCCATCCCTCCCAGTTTTCCTTTTCTTTCCTTACAGAGGATCAGGTACCCCTTCTTCATGTTTTTTTAGCATTATTTATTTCTCCTATCAAAATGTGTATTACACTCTATTATAGTTTTTCTTGTGATTGTTTTTCCCACTTGAAGGAACCAGTGAATAAATAAGTCTTAGGGGCATTATAATGTTTATCTAAGAGAGCCCAGCTGAAAATGGCAGAGTCAGTCTTTGAACCTGGGTCTCAATTCCAAGTTCAGAGTTCCTTTTACAGTGTCAGAGGCCCTTAGCCCTAGTGGTTGACCTTTCCCTGACTCTCTTGTTTAAATGGTCTAATTTACCAGGACTGGATACATAATTGCAGGACCCAGTGCAAGATGAAAATGCAGTAGGCCTTGCTCAAAAATTATTAGGAATTTCAAGACTGAAGTAGGAGAGCATTAAACTAAATATAGGCCCTTCTATGTGTGGGTGTGCACAGGTCACACACCCATGAAGTTGGCCCTGGTAACCACGGAGAACATTTACCTTCAGGAGGTAAATGACGTTGCTGACTCCATGCACTGTTCCCTCTGTAGTTTGAGTATGGCTATTTCTAGGTGGGACTTGATCAGTTACCTCCAGCAGGAAGGGCATATGATAACAGACACTTTACAGAACTGAATTCCAGAGAGTAGACCTTGCTGGGTATGGGTGAGCTCCCACACAGATCTTGCATGGGACTTTGTCTTTCCTTTGTCTTTTCTGAAGGCTTCCTCACAGGGCCATGGGTGTAGTGGGTGTGCAATGGAGTTAAATGAACTATGTGGTTTTTCATCTTCTAGTCCTGTGTCTGGATTATCCTGTTTTGACTTTGAACCCCAAATAACCCACTTGCATAAAAACATCAGTGAGCTCTGTCAACTTTTTGTAGATTGCATAGATGAAAACTGGGGGCATATACCTTCATCATCTCAAAACAACTTAAAATCCCTTACTAGGCATTTGTTTTCTCTCCAGTCCCCTATGTAGCCTTGTTCCTTCTCCCCCTCCCTCCTCCACTCTCTGTTCTTCCCTTTCTTGACCCTCAACCATCTTGGCCTGTCCCCCATCCTACCTCCTCTTTATTTTGGTAACTCTGCACTCCTGACCTCTTTTTTAATATCAAGCAGTTCAGACCTGTCCTAGAATCTAACTGCAAACAGAACACAGAAACAAAGGACCCTTCAGCCAATGGGACCCTTTCCGTTTATAAGGTGACTTAGTGACCATCTTTGAGTGTGAGTTTATTTGAGTGTGCTCCTTGGGGTCTCCTCCCTCTTTACCTCAAGTGGTCAATGTTATTTACATATTATGTATTTACAGTGCATGAGTATGATTTTCTCTATCCTTGTTACTATATATCTTCCATTCTGGCTTTCACATAGGACATCCCCACTACTATCCAGCTATAGGGGGTGGGGAGCAGGTGGGTGGCTATGGCAGTATATTCTCCCTAAGTGAGATGGGGTTTTATCTTTGAGTCCCTGATGGGAGAGGAATATCTTCCTGGGGTTCTGGGGGAGATGGTGGTGCTGAGTCTCACTTCTGGATTGCTGGTATTGGTATTGTTTGTGCTATGACCACTTCATTCACTGCCATAAGCCTGCATTTATTTTGTAGACTTCCAGTTTTGGCCCAGGCAAGTATCCCCAACAGAAAGAAATGGTAAACAATTAAGTACAGAATTTTGTGCATTTTGGTATTACCATGAGAGGATGCTTTATATTTGACAGTCTTTTGCCTTAAATGAGAGAAATGCTTTCCACTAGAATGAGATGTCAATTTGAAAAGAACATAGGCAAGAAATATTAGCCATTTGGGGAAAAGGCAAATGCTGTCTGCTCTTCCATTGTGGGAAACATCACACTAGGATTAGTGTTACTAGGTGTGCTCTAATGAAGTTAGCTGGCTCAGAGTCTTGAGGGATCATGCTCCTTGGGAGAGCAATACTTATGTGCTAATCTAGTATGGTAGTTAGTTTCTTTTTGGTGGAAGAAGAATTTGAAAACACAAAACCTTAGCATCTTTCCTGACCAAGCACAGGGGCATAGTGCACCTTAGGCTGGGTTATCATTATCACTTCTGGGAAGGTGCCAGCATCACTCTTCCCTGGATAGGTAGGTGTGTGGTACTCTATCTCCCCTTATTTAAATGCCAGCTCTAACTCTTTCTCTCTCTCTCCTCAGTTGAATCAAGCCAGTAGCTATACCTGGACCATGAACAGCTCCATGGAGAGGGCTTTTAAGTGGTGTTAGGATCCTTAGCCTCTTGGGGATGGGGACTGGTTTTGTTTATAGTAGTGTCTCAGGATTCAGATTAGTGCCTGACATGTAGTAGCTGCTCAGTAAATGTGGGTTAAATGAAGAAACAGGAGAAAGGTTGAGTAGCCTTTTTTCACAGCAATCTCCATGTAAAGCACTGGGGCCTCCATTTTGGAGCAATTCAGAAGATCAAGGACTATGTGACTGAGTAATGGTCCATGGAACTTTTTTCATAAGCTGGGGTACTGTGGTGTTGGATGTGGCTGGGGTAGGGGTTCATGCTTATGTGTACTGAAGTCTGTTGATGCTACTTACACATAGCACACCTATGTCAAAGATCTTCATCTAGGAGAGGGGCAAAGTTGGAATGAACTAATAGCTGTCAGCCCATGGGCAAAGCTTTTAGAACCAGAACGTAAGGATTGGTGGTGTTCATCACGAAATAGGATTCTATGAGTGGAAAGCGACCTTAGAAATAATCTAATTCAACCTCCGCTTTATCTTTTGCCATATTTTCCTCCCTGCCTTTCTTTTTTAGAAATAGGAGCCAAAGCCCAGAAAAGTTAAGAAACTTGTTCAGACTATGTGGTTAGTTGTCAGCAGATTCAAGAATGCACAGCTTATGTACTCCCAAGTCAAGAGTTCATTCCATTTCTTCTCTGTGACCTTGCTCTGGGGCAACAGTTCTTAAACATTTTGGGGTCACTCTTTGATAATTTGATGGGAGCTCTATAATGATTTCACAAAATGTCTATCTTCTGAATCATACAAAGTTCTATATATGTTAGGAGCCCTGTAACTCACTATGTATTTCCCCCACTTTTTTTTATTTTCACCATTGGCATTGGGCAAATAGTAGAAATGTCTCCCTAGGTTAAACTAAAACAATTCTCACTCAGCACTTTAGGTTCAGCATCCTTTAAGGGTTATAGAGCCAAAAGACGTTTTTCCTACTCTAGGGAGAGTGGTAAAACTATAATTAAAAAATAAGATGGAAAAAGAAAAAAATTACAAAAGGACTAGTGGGGTTGAATCCCAGGGGAAAATCTTTTTGAGTGGAAGAACTATCAGAATGTGATCGTTGTCCAAGGTAGGGGACTGCAGCCTCATGGCAAGCATGCCTGGACACAGTTGGAGCCCACAAACCTTGGGGAACAATGTCTGGCAGGACACAAGTATAAGATGACTTAAGTCTTTTCCATTTCTAATTTCTATGATTTTGTGAAATGAAAACATTAGTCATATATCTCCTAAAAGCAGGCCATTTTGGAGCTGGCTTGATTACAAAAATCAGAATTAAAGTTCATGCCCATATCTGGGGTTTTAAAGTTTCAAACTCTGGTGTTCACAGGAAGACAGTAGGAGGGACATTATGTAATCATTGTCGCTTTTCAGCACTGAGCACTTCAGACAGTGTGAGACGAAAACTAAACTGGTTGGGTCAAATATGTGCTCTCTCATCGAGAACCATCTGACATCTTATTGTACCATGTGGTGCTGGAACCATTAGGGTGCAGGAGACTTTGCTACTGTTTCTGTCTCATCACATTCTGCTTAAACATCACCAAGATGAGTAGGGATCCATCCAAGCTGGGTTCTGTGTTCATTTGACACGTCTCCCTCGTTTTTTAAACATTTCCTTACTTTCTGGTGTGACAAGGTGTTCTACTTTCCCTACCCCAGTCTTGGAGTCATCTGTTTTTCAAAGGAACTCTGATCTTGGAGTGGAGAAGAGTACTTAGGAGCCAAGCACTGGGCACTAGGTGTGCTCATTGTTCTTGTGTTGTCCCTGCCCCAAGGCCCTCTCAGTGGACAGAGCTAGGAAATATATGTGTGTATGTGCCTTTATAAATAATAATAGATAGACATACATATATGTGTGTACATATGTGTGCATACACCCAGACTGCCCCATGTAGCTTTCTCCTGCTTAGTTTCTGACTTCTCAGGCCAGATGGCCCTCCTGTATCGACACTCTGCTCATCCTGCTTGATCTGCCTTATTTCTCATTTCCTTAATTATCTCTTTGTTTCTAGGTTAGAGGTCATCACATATTTTTAATCTTTAAAAGTTTCAATTACTGTATTTTTCATTTCTAATATTTCAGATAAGTTTTTAAAAATCACATGTATTCTTTTTTTGTTTTTATGTGTTTTATAAATTTTTGTTTGCTTTAATAGGATCTTTATTTTTCCGAGCATCCTAAGAAGGCTTATTTTTTGTGAAATAATTCCATACAGTTTATTTCCACCTGCAATAAATTTCTGTTCATGTTTGTTGGATAACTTTCTTAGTATTAGATTTCTTGTGTTTTAGAATTTTGGTTTGAGGATTTATTTTAAGTGGGAGCTTTTGCTGTTTTTTTTCCCCTTGGTGTCCAGTCTGTTTTGTTTTGTTGCCGTTCCATTTTTGCCTTTATATGTGGGCTACCAGGCTTTAAAACTGAGCTTTGATGATAAACTTGGTTCCTTGTCATGAAGCTCTGTCTCTTTGCTTCCATTTCCCTCAGCTTACCGCTTCTTATGAAACTATAGTCCAATGTATTCGGTCAGTATTTTTTTATTTTTTGACTCCGTCAGTAATCAAGGGAACCTCAGCCTTATGGCTTCATGCAAAGAACCTGGCTCCATACCTACTTGCAGATGGAGCACCTTTAGTTCTTATTACCCTGTCTCACTTCTGGCAGCTCTGGGCTTCTGACTCCAGCAGGCCCATAGCTTCAACCTAGACTTTAGATTTTTTATAGACATTTTGAGCCTACATATGTCTTAGGATTTTATCCCTTTCTGTTTTCATCTATTATTTGGAAGAGAGGCGAAACCACATCATGAAGCTATCTTGCCTGGGAAGCCTATTCTTATTTTTTAATGTATAATTCTCTGAACTATGAGCCTAGTGTAATGGGATTTCCCTATAACTTTTAGCCACATGGAACCTCTTAGTCATGCCTTTGACTTCTGGAAGGCAGGAATGTGCAGTCTTTCACTTAATATTCTTAGTGTTGGAGGGTCTTCCTGCTGCAGGATCAAAGTGTACTCTTAGAGGATTGACTACATTCAGAGTACAGAAGATGGTGAAAATCATTTATCTTGCAGATTATTCCAGTCTATACTGAGTGCCCACAGATGGGCTTAGGAAGTCTCTCTTCTCTAGTCCTTCCTTCCCTACTACTTCTTTCTCATGATAATCTCTGCATTTCCTAAGGTTTCCTCTTCCCAGCTTCTGTTTGTTCCTCTCAGTGGAGCTGGATGCTGGTGCAGCTGGTTGGCGGTGATTCTGTGTGTGCTTTGGGTCTTGCATGGAGAGGGGAGGTCATAAAGAAAAGTGGCTGTTCCCAAATATTCTGAGAGTATAGCTCTGGTATGTTATTTTGTTAAATGTCTTGGCCTTTTCCCCCTGCATTTCAGAGACCCTCTTGATTATGCTTTGAGGCCAGGTTCCCTGGAAGGAGATGGTTTTGCTTCCAGTTCCAGAAAGGGGGTATGAACCATCCTTCCATACTTTCCTATGAACTCCATGAAATTCCACAGAATATATACGTTTTGGGAAACTGCTGGCCCCACTCTTAGTTTTTAGACCCACAAACTGAATCTAAAGTGTCCATTGAAACTTCTAACTCACCCTACAAAATAGAGTCAAAACAGGAAACTTCTTTTTTGTTGTTGTTAAACTTTCCAATTAACATAGCTTTATTTTTTTTAATATGAAATTTATTGTCAAATTGGTTTCCATACAACACCCAGTGCTCATCCCACCAGGTGCCCTCCTCAATCCCATTACCCACTTTCCCTTCCCCCCGACCCCCCATCAACCCTTAATTTGTTCTCAGTATTTAAGAGTCTTTTATGGTTTGCTTCCTTCCCTCTCTGTAACTTTTTTTCCCCTCTTCCCCTCCCCACTGGTCTTCTGTTGAGTTTCTCAGGATCCACATGTGAGTGAAAACATATGGTATCTGTCTTTCTCTGCCTGACTTATTTCACTTAGCATAACACTCTCCAGTTCCATCCACGTTGCTACAAATGGCCAGATTTCATTCTTTCTCATTGCCAAGTAGTATTCCATTGTATATATAAACCACATCTTCTTTATCCATTCATCAGTTGATGGACATTTACTCTCTTTCCATAATTTGGCTATTGTTGAAAGTGCTGCTGTAAACATTGGGGTACAAGTGCCCCTATGCATCAACACTCCTGTATCCCTTGGGTAAATTCCTAGCAGTGTTATTGCTGGGTCTTAGGATAGATCTATTTTTAATTTTTTGAGGAACCTCCAAAGTTTTCCAGAGCAGCTGCACCAGTTTGCATTCCCACCAACAGTGCAAGAGGGTTCCCATTTCTCCACATCCTCTCCAGCATCTATAGTCTCCTGATTTGTTCTTTTTAGCCACTCTGGCTGGCGTAAGGTGATATCTCAGTGTGGTTTTGATTTGTATTTCCCTGATGAGGAGTGACGTTGACCATCTTTTCATGTGTCTGTTGGCCATCTGGATGTCTTCTTTAGAAAAGTGTCTATTCATGTTTTCTGCCCATTTCTTCACTGGATTATTTGTTTTTCGGGTAAACAGGAAACTTCTTGAGTACTTCTGAGTAATCGACTGATAGGCACAAATAGAATCTAATTAAAAGCATGTATTAAAATATAAAAGGATTATGACAGTAGTAGAATCACCTGATCATTTCAGGATAGAAGACTTCAAGTTATGTAGGAGTCCATTTTATTTCTCCAATAATTTCAGGGCCTAATGTGGTAAATACATGAGGTTATTTTACTTTAATTGAAACACAGTTCATTTCAACTTTTGCAGTTCTCTTAAATAAAATTTGTTTGGTACTTCCAAAGGCTGGAAACTCTTTGTATTTCTTGCCCAGTCAGGTTTTCTGCCTGTCAGAGGGTCAGTTTTCTCAAGCTGTCTTGGAGGTCAGACAATCTAATGTCTGAATTTTCTTCCAGTATTCAGATTTTATTCACTTTGCTTCTGATGGAGAGCTTCTCTTTAGAGAAGAAAGTTTCTCTTTATCTGCAGCAGATAAATGGCCTTTTTGACCCATGACACTGGTAACTGATCATATGCTAGAAGGAACTGAGAAGGGAGGGCATCTAAGAGCAGGAGAGGGACCATACTCCGATGAGGAATTCGTGAATTCACAGGCCTCGGTGACCTGTAAGACCCTGTCCCAGTTTGGGTGGTTCCTAAAAATAGACCATATTATAATGACACATGGATGTTTTTTAGTCCCATTTTTCTAGGTATGACAATATTAATTGAACTGTCAGATTGCTGAGGACTGAGCTGCTGGGTCCAAATATTTGGAATTACAGCGAAAGAAATTCCCAAGGGGTCAAGGCAGCTGGACTCAATGTGGAATGCAAAACTCCTAGGGGTAGCTGCCTGCCTGCCTGCCTTTATCTGGTCAGAGATTCCAGGGAGCTGCTGGGCTCGTTCATGCTTGAATGATTATATTAAGAAGCCTGGATCTTGCAGAGGTGTCTCAGGCAAACATGTTGTATGCACAGCTGGTTCTGTTACCTTAAAATACCATTTAGCCTTGAATTAAGGCTTTGATGAAAGATGTCAGTGTTGATCTTGGGAAACTCTCTACACATTAATTCAAGAGGTATGTTAGCCAGAGTTTGGGGCATAGGTTGGAGATGTACTAAAAGAGGAAAGGGAAACAAGGCATTATTTTCCATGTTATCTGCCTCTGGATGGGGAAAGGTGTCAGACCTTGCCACCTTCTGAAATTGGGGGCGGGAGTTAAAACACAGATTACCATTGATTTAAAAATGTTTGGTTCATTCAGTCATGAATCCAGCATTCAGCATTTTCTCCATGGGCATGCAGCAGTGGCAACTCTATAAGATACAAGAAGGGAATTAATTAATTCTTGGTCTTGTAAATAGCAGCCTGGAATTCTAACTTCCCAGGATCCTCTGAAGAATAAATTCATTGAGTCCAGTTTTTGCAACTGTCATGAAACCACTTAAAAATTTTATGTTTGAAAACCTCACCCAAATTTGCTATTTAAAAATGTTCTGTGGTGTGGAATACATGTGCCATAAGGAAACAGTCCTGGAAACTTGTCATCCAAGGTAGGTGAGTTCTAGCCTCTGCCCAGTTGGTCTAGGAGAAGTACCATTGTATGGAAATTTTAAGTAATGTCTAACTGCCTGCTTCTATCCAGAAAGCTGTTGGGAGGGTGAATATATCCTTTCCCTATTTTCCATGCATTGTCTCTATCCCCCAAGTTGAGAGTTACCAGCCCCGCATTGACCCTAGACCTGTCTGTGTATCTGTTCACTATTGTCTCCCTTCTAAATGAGATGATATATGTAAAATTGCTTTGTAAATTGTGAGCCCATTCTCAGTTACTCTTTTTGTTGCCTTCCTGTCTTTGTTTACTTTGTTCTCTTAATTTGGAGTCACCTGCACCCCTCAGTGTTCATTCAGAATCTCCCCAGTTTTCTGAGGTTGGCACATAGCTACCTGCAGCTAACTAGATGCTCAGTGAATACCTAAGTAATAAAAGTTTGTCTCAAGACCCAGCTTTTTCATAAAACATCTCCAAGTCATCTCCTGGTAATGTGCCTATAAGGTGGCTTCACTAAGGTGAGTATGGGCACAGTCACCATCAGCAGGGCCACCATTATCTAGAACTCCCACCTGCTCTGTGCTCTCTGGAGCTCTTCCTTTGCCAGTTACATTGTGTTCAGGGCACAGTTACATTGTGTTCATGTAGAAAGCATGGCTATGTCTTCTTCTCTGTTCCTTTTTGCTTTAAGGGTCTGAAAACAGTTTTGGTTTTTTTCTTAATTTCTCAGTGAGAGTTCAGAGAAAACACAGCTGTATGTTCTTGACTAACATTTCTCAATCACCTTGTAATTTAGGTAAATCCAAGTTCGGGACATTCCATCCATCCATTTATTCATTCCAGAAGCCATTTACTGGAACTTCGAGGTGTCTACCATTGAGCCAGATACTTAGAATACAGTGGTGATAAGGTAGATAGAATCCTTGCTCTCAGGAAGTTAGAGATAGGGTATTGAGACTTTGTGTGTCTGCTGTTTTCATTTTTAGGTGTTTTCCTTAAAAGATTTCTCAGACTCTCAGCAAGTAGACTCTTGGCACATCTGTTTCACTTTTCTCCCAAGTGAGGCCAGGCAGATTTAATGGGGCTGCATTTCACAGCTGTCTTGATTAGAGGACATGGTGGGCATTGAGGCAGGGAGGGAGTCTCCAGGGCTTTTGTTCACTCCCTTCAGAGATCATGTGCCTGGGGCTTACCTTTCCACACTAATTCCTGCCTTTCTGAATATTAGGACTCCCACCCTTGGCTTCAGGAGGTTTATAAAACTTACGAGCTATTGAATGGGCCTTGTCCATCTGGGACAGTTTAGATGGACCAGGAAGATTCTTGAGTGGTGTGTGGCTTTTGGAAGAAGTGCTCAGAGGCAGAAATGAGGACAGCTAAGATGTTCAGCACAAGTGATGAAGATGCCCATGGGAATGGTGACTGATAGTCTGCAGCTCTGGGCTCAGCCACCACATGGATCCTTGGTGCTGGTGAATAACCTTCTGTTGGGTAAAAGACTGGACCATTTTTCAAAGCTGACTCAGTTCCTTTTGGGGGTCCTTCCAGTTCTGGCCTTCTCAGCATAAATTCAGAGTTTTGTCCAGGTCAAACATCCCCCCCTTCCTAGGCTGGGCAGCTCTCCTCTGGTCTCAGTATATGCTCTCTGATTCTTCATCTGTTTTCCCCTCAATTTATTAATTTGAGTAATTTCTCAATGAGGGTGCTGTTGGAATTGGAATAATTAATTAATGCCCCCACCAATATTTCCAACTCAACCTCACTTCTTACCATCATCATGCTTGAGGGGGAAGTGTCAGATTTGTCGTAGATCAAAACTAGAAGCTTATAAACTCTAAGCTTTGCTTCCTTTATGGTTTAGCTTTTAATTCTCAAAAATCTTATTTCTTAAAAAAGCTTGTTCTTACAACACAAAACTTTTGGACTTTCCACATTCTTGTTTCTGTTATGAATTTTTTTTTCTTTTTTTTTTTTATTATTTTATTTATTTATTTATTTTTTTATTTTTTAATATATGAAATTTACTGTCAAATTGGTTTCCATACAACAGAAATTGTGGTTTATATACACAATGGAATACTACGTGGCAATGAGAAAAAATGAAATATGGCCTTTTGTAGCAACATGGATGGAACTGGAGAGTGTGATGCTAAGTGAAATAAGCCATACAGAGAAAGACAGATACCATATGGTTTCACTCTTATGTGGATCCTGTTATGAATTTTTAACATCCATGTTGAAACTTCAGAAATTGAACATGAAAAGTTAGGGGTTTTTCTTGTTTTTGTTTTTTTTTCATCTCTGCTATAATTCTACCTGGGTCAGTGAATGGGCATGGGTTCTAGTGAGTGGTCCTGGTGTCTCCAAAGAAAATCTTTGTTTAAAGTTTTCAAATTTATATCATCTATGGCATTGCAATTTGTCCTACCTCCTACTGTTTTAATCAAGAGAGAAACACAGCATGGCTCTTTTAAGATATCTAAAGCTAACATTGAAAAGCCATTGTTAGGAGAGAGGGACACTGATTTAGGAAAGAGATGACTATAGGCACCTTTAATTTGAGATCAACAAATCTGTAGCAGAAGGCAAGGACAACTTTGGAGCAAATTCGGAGCAGTTGAGTGTCCTAATTATTCAGAAAAAGCTAAATATATCATTAGAAAACTCTGTGAAGTAGATAAGTAAATCATGAAGGAAGATATGTGAATGGCCAGAATGCTTGCCTTGCTTTCTTTACTAGAGACTGAACAATCAGAATGGCAAAAAGTAAACAAAAGAGTCTATTAATACTAAGTCATCAGGGCGCCTGTGTGACTCAATTGGCTAAGCATCTGACTCTTGATTTCAGCTCAGGTCGTGATCTCATGGCTCATGGGATTGAGCCCTGCATTGGGCTCTGTGCTGACAGCATGGAGCCTGCTTGGGATTCTCTCTCTTCCTCTCTCTCTGCCCCCCCCCCCCATCTCCCTTCCTCCTTTCTCTCTCTCTCTCTCTCTCTCTCTCTCTCTCTCTCTCTCTCTCTCAAAAATGAATAAATAATGGGGCACCTGGGAGGCTCAGTCGGTTAAGCGGTCGACTTCGGCTCAGGTCATGATCTCGCAGTTTGTGGGTTCAAGCCCCGCATCGGGCTCTGTGCTGACAGCTCAGAGTCTGGAGCCTGCTTCAGATTCTGTGTCTCCCTCTCTCTGACCCTCCCCCGTTCATGCTCTGTCTCTCTCTCTCTCAAAAATAAATAAATGTCAAAAAAAATTTAAAATAAAAAAAAATGAATACATAAACATCAAAAAAAATACTAAGAGTTGTCAAGGTGGGTGGTGGGCATTTGCTTACTTTGCTATTAGGATAGTAAACTTGGTGTTCCAGAACATTTTGGAGTACAGTTTGACAATAGGTCTTGAAATCCTTAGACAATGTGTGCGCTCAAAAAGAGTATTTACTTATTAAATCAGTTTCACTCTGGTATGCACAAAGAATGTATATAACAGTATTCTTTATAATGGACAAAAACTAGAAAACCTGTAAATGTAAATTAGTGGAGGATTGGTTAAATTAATGGTCACTGACCATGATAATGTTGATCTTTACTGATCAGAAAATGTAACTATCATGTGTTCTTTAAGGAGGAAAAAAAATAAGACTATAAAGAAGCATGCATAGCCTTACCATTTGGTAAAAATTTTAAAATGATACATGCATATGTATGTATAGGAAAGGTTTAAAAGGGTATACAGTAAAACGCTATCTCTGGGTATGAGATTATAGGTGATTTTTGTTCTTTTATATTTGTGTTTATTTTCTGAATGCTTAAAGAGAATAATCAGAACAAAAAGAAGTATTCTTCTTAGGAGTACAGTTTCAGTTATTGGTGTGTGTGTGTGTGTGTGTGTGTGTGTGTGTGTGTGTGTGTGTGTGTGTTTTCCATGATCAATAGCTGGAAAATGACTGGAAGAGGTGAGACAGTGATACATGCAAAGGTCCTGGGACAGCCCTGGAAACCTAAGATAGTGACCTTCTTTCTGGTATTAAGAAAAAAGACAATTCAATAAACAGATACATGGAGATTTTATTTTAACTTTTGTTCTGCCCATTATAGGAAGGTATTTTCCATGCTATACTGATGTTTTATTTTCCTTAAGAGAGTATGATGTATTTTGATGTCCTATGGAGGTAGTGGAGCATGTTTGTCTCTGTAGGGCTACTTACACTTTTTATCTTTCTAACAGCATCAAAATGGAAACCGTCCTCAAAGGTAGCAAAACTGCCTTATGTTCATTATCTTACAAGAGATCTGAAAAGGTGGAAGGGAGCATTTCCCTAGGATAAAATGGAAGAGAATGAACACCAGGATGGTTATTCTAGTATGGTTTAGAAGTCTAGTTTGATGTTACCTATTTTTTTTTTAATATATGAAATTTATTGTCAGATTGGTTTCCATACAACACCCAGTGCTCATACCAACAGGTGCCCTCCTTAATGATGTTACCTATTTTTTAAATGACAGAAATAAGCAGAGCGAACATGGCCTTACCTTGGTAGGTCCACAGTCAAGTCTGTGTTTGGATCTATCTACTTTCTATCTGCAGAGGAGCCAAACCTCACAGACTCAGCAACAGGTTGCTTGTATGTGAGAATGGTCAGAGATTGTAGGAGGGTTATCAGAATTATTATAAGTCTCAAAATAGAACCATGTCTTACAGACTAGTTTTATCATTTTTATGTGAGGAGGACTCTAAGGCTTGCATTGTTTCCTTCCTTTGGTGAATAGATCGCTTTGCCAGTTGCTTTTGTGAATGTATTTCTGAAAAGTACAAGAAAATGCTGTGTTTGGTTTAAGTAGCAAGCAGGTGAAACATTACTCCTGCAATTTCATTAAAGCATTTAAATTTATTTCCCAAACCCACGTTAATATCAAAGGGTAAAGTAAATCTCAGCACATAATTAGTGACTTTATATATATGATTTTAATTTGATCATTAAAACATGCATGTATAATGGTCTCTGAGCTCTGCAGCCCTATTTCTCTCCCTTGACCCTGCCAGCCCTTATTTCACTCCAACTCTGTGCAGTGACCTCCGCCCCTGCCAGCCTTTTTGTCTGGCCAGGCCCACATATGCGTAACTGAAATATCATGAATTCCAGATGAGTGGGATCCAAATTTGTGAGGTTATTCTATATGCTTATTAATTCCACTGCCCCACACAGGTGGAAATGTGGTTTTGAGAGATGTTGGATACTGAATTTTCCCCACGCATTGCAAGGATGGAAAAAACATGTGCTAAATAACTGAGCTGACCGGCTGCAAAACCCGGAGTACTCAATAGCTCTTAAATTTTTATAATGGCCTGCTTACCTTTGGTGGTCTCGTTACTAGGCTTCGGTAATTGTACTTTGGGACTCTGGCTAATGGTGGAAGCATGAGGTAACCTTGCTTTAAGATTTCTTAAATGAGTTAATACCTGGGAGGTGCCCTTGCCCTCTTTCACCCATTAAACAGCGTTTCTTTGTCTTTTAGCTTATATTAAATTCACTTAAGAGGACAAAAGAGGTTCTAGAGGGAATAAAAAAAATGTACTGGACTGAGATTTTAAAATACACCTAGTAAACGTCAAACCTGCATCCAAACTTCTGATAGGAATCTAGGTGGTAGTCTGCATTATTTGTTTGAAAGAACACCAGGTGCCATAGATGGGAACTGTGTGTGTAGATGGAAAATAAGTTGGAAAAACTGAGTCAGCATGATGGCAAATAGTAGGCCAAAGATGGCTTTCTTTTGAAATAGGTAATTGAAGCAAAGTGCTTTTAAAGTTTCACTCATCTAATTAAAAGTTCCAATTATTCATTTATGTGAAGCTGCCTTTCTTTCTACATTCATGGTTAAGGATATCAGTTCTGGGGTCAGGCTTGCTGTGCTCAG
Source organism: Panthera leo (assembly GCF_018350215.1). Classification (NCBI taxonomy): domain Eukaryota; kingdom Metazoa; phylum Chordata; class Mammalia; order Carnivora; family Felidae; genus Panthera; species Panthera leo. The sequence goes on from NC_056695.1 coordinate 42,031,586, forward strand.
CTCGAGTGGAATGTGGGGTGAGTCGTTCACTTTGTAAGCCCTAGTTTCCTTATCTGGTTAGTGGGAATGGCAATAGTATCTGTTTCATAATGCTGTTAGGTGGGTTAAATGAAAATTCTTACAAAATATTTAAATAGTATAATGCTGGAATCAATACATATTGTTAATTTATGGATGCTTTGCTGTCTATAGATGGTGTTATTTCTGCTCTAGACTTGAAGGATGTGATGTATTTTCACAAAAAATAGATCATTTGATCCTTCCCACTGTCCTTTGAGATAGGCAGGACAGGGCAGGGATTTTTATTTTATTTTATTTATTTTTTTATATTACATTGTATTAGGGAAGGGTAGGCTACAGTAATAGGCCACAAAGCTTTAGTGGCCCAGTGCAATCAGTGTGTTTTTTCCTTATGAAATAGTCCCAGTAGGGTATTTTGGTTAAAGGTCAAGTTTTCTTTCACAGGGTGATCCTGGGATATATTTTCCAGCTTTGCCATCTTCAGTGTGTGGTTATTTAGGTCTCCACCATTAACCACATCCAGTTGGTGGGAAGAGAAAAGGGGGCACACCAACTTTTTGGCCTGAAAATGGCACACGCCACTTTTGTTCATATTCTGTTGGCTGGTCACATGGCCCTGCTTAACCACAGAGGAAATGGGGTTATGTACTCTAGCTGTGTGCCCAGGAAGAAGATGAAACAGATTTATGGCGAACAGCTGGCAGTCCCTGTCACACACCCAGTTAACCGGATGAAACTGAAATCCAGGGAAGCTGAAATGATTTGCCCACTGTGGCACAGATATTTGTAGCCATTGTCCAACATGTTGGGATCTAACGTGAATCCAGCTAGAGTAATAAGTGGGGGGCAATGAAGAGTGTATAGAAGGAAAGGAAGAGCTGAGGTAATAGAGGGTCAGGCTTATATTAGGCCTGGCAATGACCCACCAAGCACACTCCCTGGGGACTCTACTAGCAGCTTTGTTTAGTGTCCTAGGAGAGCTTTAACTTCTACTTTGCTTGAATTTCTTGCTGTTTCTTGTTCCCATTTGTAGATGCCTGGTGGGCCACTAGTCCTGGTAAGAGTTTCAAATTGCCACTGAGATAAAACAATAGCACCTCTTCAGCTGCTATTGTTGCAGTCACCCTGGCTGCAGGCTCAAGGAGAAAAACCTTGAATCAATTTGTCTTGTGGAGGCTGAGGAGTTGGCTGCCTGCCCTTCACAACTTGTTAAAATGAACACTTAGACTCTGGGAGGGGGTGAAGTTAAATCTGTGGGGTGATTCTCACCCCATGATCCTCTCTGCTGATTTTTTACGTTCTACGATGTCAGTGTCACAGTGTTGGGAGTCGGGGGGAGCACTGAGCCTTCCATCTCTTTCTTTCCCACCTGAAATGCTTTTGAAAACACTTCAAATTGGCTGGAATTTTGCCCAGAGACTTTTTCCTCTCCCAGCTGGACTCAAACACACTCCCAACGTTGTTCCTTTGGTACAAGAGTCTCAAAAGACCATAACTCCTCCCTTTCTCTGTGGGGTGATTAATACCCAGGTCACATATGCTTCAGACGCACTGTGGCAGGGGCTCCCCCTCTACCCTGGCCAATGGCCGATTGGACCAGCCAACAAGTTTTGTTTTACTTGACATGAAAGCTGGTTGAAGTTAAGCAGGAGACATGTTTTTGTTTCTTTAATAAATAAAAGTAAGGACCCTGTACATGAATAAAAGTAAAAGTCACTCCCCTGAGGTTTTTAGGCTTCCAAAAATAGTCCCAAGCTTAGCCAAGGCTAATGCAGCCAGAATTTCCATGGAAAGCTTCACTGGTGAGGAAAACGCAGTGCCAGTGGGTGTACAAACAGGCCGCCCGTCCTCTTCTCCCCGCCCCTGCCACCCCTTCCTGTCTCAGTCACTGGGAGTTTAGAAAACAGGTTTTTGAAATTGTGTTAATTTTCTGGTTTGAGATAAAGACAAGGGCATCAGCAGCATTATTTATTTATCATGGAATCCAATTTGAGGGCCACAGGGATGTGGAGAAGTGGATGGTGAGGTGCATTTATACTGGGGAGTAGGGAGAAATTTGTCCCTGTCAGCCAGTGAGGACATACTTCTTAAAGAAGGGGCAAGAAAATTATACTAAGTAACTTGATGTTAAAAAAAAAAAATCTGTTTTAAAGTAACTTTCCCGACCTCTAATTGATTTTTCATAGCAGAGGTGAGCTGGTTAGTAGTAAGAAACTGTCTTCCTGTATTTTTACTGGAGACCCCTCTTAGGATTTGCCTCACAGCTTAGGGGCTGCTTACCCTGTCCACTTGCAGCCATGGCCAACTTGTTTCTCTTTGAGCAAATTAGTCCAAGATATTAACATTTGTCTATATAGCAAATTTTACTGAAGTTCATGGTTTTAGGAAGTATTAGAAATATGAGAAAAAAAGAACTGCACCAGCTAGGGTGGATTGCCCTTCTCCCCACTGTTGGGCACCTTAGAAGTTGCTATGGCTTTGGAAACACACCTGGAAGTCTCCAGGAACACAGGTTTATTTATTTTTATAAATCCCTTTTTGTTGGGAGAGGGAATAAGGATAATAGTAATGTCTTTAGCTATTAAAAACTCAGCTCTGCTTGGGAAAGAGTGCATTAGTTTCTTTAAAACTGATTTTTAGAAACAAATCTATTCTTCATCAAATCAAGGTGATTTTCAAAAATGGGATTATCCTCCAACAGATAACAAGCTGAATATAAGAGGCAAATACTCTTCCTGGCTATTTCAAGACATAACTTGATTTCTTGTGTGCCCAATTTGGAAGGGTATATGAAGGATGGTTGTGTATGGATGTGTGTTGAGTATGGAGGGGTTTTATTATATACTCATCCTATCAGAAACTTGCCAAATATTCCTCAGATTGAAAGACAGAAAAAACAAACTAGAATGGACAATGATTATAAGTATTATTTTAATTTATACTTTTCTGTGGGCCAAATAATCGTGACAGTGAAGGGGCTTTATGAGCAAGTTGCCCAATGTCATGTTCTGCCTGTGGTTGGGGGAGGGTATGTAGGGTCAGAAGGGACTGGGATGAGGGAGTTATACTTTCCCCCAACATCTGAGCGATGTTGTCACACCCCTATGTTTATAGCAGCATTTTTTACAATAGCCAACATATGGAGGTGGCCCAAGTGTCCATCTATAATGAATGGATAAAGAAGATAAGGTATCATATATTGATATGTACAGTGGAATATTACTCAGCCATCAAAAAGAATGAAATCTTGCCATCTGCAATGATGTGGGTGGAGCTAGAGAGTATTCTAAGCGAAATAAGTCAGTGAAAGACAAATACCATATGATTTCCCTCATATGTGGAATTTAAGAAACAAAACAAAGGAAAAAAAGACAGAGACCAAGAAACAGACTCTTAACTATAGGGAACAAACTGATGGCTACCAGAGGGGAGGTAGGTGGGGGATGTGTTAAATAGATGATGGGGATTAAGGAGGGCACTTGTTGTAATGAGCACTGGGTGATGTATGGAATTGTTAAATCACTGTATTGCACACCTGAAACTAATAGAACACTGTTAATGAATTAAAAACTTAGGAAATGTTTGAAAAAAATGCACTCAGATAAAAAGAATCCAGTCAAAAGGGATTATATGGGAAATCTTTTGGAAAGTGAATAGAATATTTACATGGAAATAAAAGGACTTGACATTTTCAAACAAAACTATAATTGCAGTAACTCAATTTTTTTTTTTGTAGCTGAGAAAGAACTCATGAATTGCAAAGGCAAGTAATTCTACTAGGACCAGAAGTATGTTTTCCCTGTGCACAGAAACTCTGAGATTCTGTGAAAATGTCCATTTTTTATGGTTCTGCTGTTGGTTGCTTTTTTAAATTTTAGCTATACACACACTTAAAAGGGGAATCCTATTTTGTATGTTTTGATGCCCTTCAGATACTTGTTTTGTTGGAAGAATAGTAATGTCAATCAAGAAATGCTTTAATCTCATGAAGGAAACATTTCACTGTAAATGTTTAAGACCTCACATCCACCCATGAATTGATGTCTATGTAATGGGGAAATATCTGGATAAAGGGTAAAAAATCGGTTTATAAAGGAGATTGTGTATTTTACAGTGTATCAGGTTTTCAAAGGTTAGTATACTTCGGCAGTGCACCTGTTGTATAATGAAGTGTTTCCTTTCATAAAAGGACATCCTGCTCTTTTAAGCTTTCAGTCATAGAAGCATAAGTTTCAGTAAACAAACCCATCTTTACCATGTGTGGTGTCTTTCACAATTCTACAAACTTCTAATTTTAATCCTACACTTTTAATCATTAGAAGATGCCTGCCTGTTTGAACTGTCCTCAAGGAATTTTCTTTCTCTTTTAGTGAAGTTTCTGTTGTCTTTAGGCAAATGCACCTGCATCTCCAGTAATTAGAATCAGGGACTGTTACATGCCTTGTAGGATACCTAGACTTCACTCCTAATACATAGTTGAAGAAATTGTGGACCAGAATGGTAAAGAGACTTCTCTCCTCTCCTTGCGAAGGTAGGCATCCTACTCTGTTGCCTAAATATTTCTCAAGGCCATCACCACCTCTTTCTCCTCACAACCACTGCCCTGGCTCAGCCTTCATCACCTTTTCTTTGGGTCCTATCACCACAGCCTCTTGTCTGGCCTTTCCCAATCTTCCCCTGTCCACTTTACAGTCTTGCTACTAATGTTAGATTAATCATTCTAAAATATGAATATGGTGAATGCCACTTCTGTGCTAAGGCACCCATCACCTTTAGGATGAATTCCAAGTTTCTTAGCCCAGTGTACCAGCCACTCTGTGGCTCTCTCTAGCTACATCTCTCTAGCCTCATTTCCCATCCTTTCCATTTCATTCTTTATGCTTTCTTGATACTGAACTGCTTGCAGTGCCCCCACTACACATCCACAGCCACCAAACTGTCCCTCACCTGTGAGGGTGTGCTTATGTTATTCTTTTATCAGTTAGATGTTTTGGCTGCAAAAAATGAAGCCAACCCCAGTTGACTTAGGCAGAAAAGAAGTTTATTAAACTGTCATTGGGTAGCTCACAGAATTACCACAAAGGCTGAAGAACTGGGTGAGAGGCTACCCAACTGAAACTGTAGCTCAGATGGTGCTCTGGAGCAGGTCTGTTGAGATTGCATTGCCAGGGCCCCCACACCACAGCCTGCTCTGCCTGCATCTTGACCCTGGGGACTGCCCTGGCTCCTTCAGCACCACTGTCTGTGAAAGCTAGACCTTGAATGGCTTTTTTCAGTACCAGAAATGTTTTTCTTTTTTTTTTTGTGGTCTGTGTTTCTTGTGCCATTAGCTCTCAATTGAATATTTTTGGCATATGGACGTACTTGTCGAACAAAGCCTAAGTCAGATGTCTGTCCCTAATTGCATAGGATGGGGGAACGATAATTCACCTTCTATGCAGGGAAACCCACAAAACTTAAAAAAAAATTCCCCAAAGGAATTTCAGATGCTGAGCTGAAGAGTGACAACTGTCCACTTTGATTCTTCAGCCTTTGTGACAGTTCTGTGAGCTGCCCAGCATTCTCTCATGGCTTATTTTAATATACTCTTCCGCTTTTATTCACCTAGTTAATTCTTGCTCATCGTTTCTTTGTTTTTTGTTTTTTTTTAGTTTTTAAGGCTTTATTATACATTGTCGCTCTCCCTCTTCCTAGTCCAATATTAAACCATGGAATCATGAGTCATAGCAATTCTGGTGCTAATTTTATTTTCAAACTTGCTTTAGTCTAAAGTAGGCCCTTGGGCAGTTTAAGCTCCTGACGTACTTCAGGGTTTCTTTCTTTCTTTTTTTTTAATTTAAATTTTAATTAGCCAAGATATAGTACAATATTGGTTTCAGAAGTAGAATTCGGTGATTCATCACTTAAAACACCCAGTGCTTATCACAAGTGCCCTCCTTAGTATTCATCTAGCCCATCTCCCACTCACCTGCCTCCATCAACCTATAGCTTGTTCTCTGTTATTAAGAGTCTCTTGTGGTTTCCTTCTCTTCCCCCCACCCTTAATTTCTTTCATAAGTACTCTATAGTTTTCAGAGTGCAGATATTTTACCTCTTTAGTTTTATTCCTAGGTATCTTATTGTTTTGGGTGCAGTTTCAAATGGGATTTCTTTCTTTCTTTCTTTCTTTCTTTCTTTCTTTCTTTCTTTCTCTCTTTCTCTCTCTCTCTCTCTCTCTCTCTCTCTTTCTTTCTTTCTTTCTTTCTTCTGCTTCATTATTGGACTCATGTGTTTTTTTTTAATTCTTGTTTAATGTTTTTAATTTATTTTTTTTTTTTTTTAAATTTTTTTTTTTTCAACGTTTTTTATTTATTTTTGGGACAGAGAGAGACAGAGCATGAACGGGGGAGGGGCAGAGAGAGAGGGAGACACAGAATCGGAAACAGGCTCCAGGCTCCAGGCTCCGAGCCATCAGCCCAGAGCCTGACGCGGGGCTCGAACTCACGGACCGCGAGATCGTGACCTGGCTGAAGTCGGACGCTTAACCGACTGCGCCACCCAGGCGCCCCTGTTTTTAATTTATTTTTGAGAACGTGAGAAGGAGAGGGGCAGAGAGGAGAGAGACACAGAATCTGAAGCAGGCTTCAGGTTCTGAGCTGTCAGCACAGAGCCTGGCACGGGGCTCGAACCCACGAATGGTGAGATCATGACCTGAGCCAAAGTCCGATGCTTAACTGAGTCACCCAGGCACCCCTATTGGACTCATGTTTTGATACAAGCACAAGTGTCTTTGTCTCAAGGAAGTCTTCCTTGCACCCAGGTTGGGATCTGTCTCTCCCATAGTCCTTTGGGGCATATTTATGCTTTATCACTTATGATCCTTTATTGTATTTCTGTTTCAGTGTTTATTCCTGTTAGGTATTGTGTTCCTGCTTAGGTATCCACCTCTTATTTTTAAACTCTCCACAGGTAGGTACTATCCTTAGGTAATCTTTGGACACTCAGTGCCTCCTGCAGTGTTTGGCTAATTGACTTGCCTGATGAAGTCCTTCATTAATTTGTTCACTGTTGGTTGAGCATAGAACTAAGTTGCCAAAGGTTACATAGGTAATCAGTGGCAGAAGTGGGAGTAAAACCCATGTTTCTCTCTCTCTTTTTTAAAAATGTTTATTTTTGAGAGGGAGAGACAGAATGTGAGTGGGGGAGGGGCAGAAAGAGAGAGAGAGAGAGAGAGAGAGAGAGAGAGAGAAATGAGAGAGAGGGAGGGAGGGAGGGAGAGAGGGAGGCACAATCTGAAACAGGCTCCAGGCTCTGAGCTGTCAGCACAGAGCCCAACGCGGGGCTTGAACTCAAGAACAGCAAGATCATGACTTGAGCTGAAGTCAGATGCTTAACCAACTGAGCCATCCAGGCACCCCAAAACCCAAGTCACTAGACTTCATTATTTCTGAAAGAAACAGGGACAGCCCTCCTTTCTCCTTCTTTCACCCCTAATCCTTATTAATTTCTTTCATGGTTTAGATTCTTCCAGTCTTCTTTATTCTGAGCAGATTCTTTTTCAACTATTGCTATGGCAAGTGGCTTAAGGAACTCAGAGCTGTTGATTGGTAAACTGTGGTCCTGTCCTGGATATTGAATAGGCAAATGCAGAGAACTTTTGGGACAATATGTGTAGCCACAATCTAACCTTGAATCATTATGTCACAAATTGAATTAGCAGAAGTTCTAACAGATCAATACTTGGGCGTATGGGCCCTCTGGCTAAGAAGTGCATACATTTTTAAGAAGAACATAAGCACATCTCACTTCGATCATACAGCAGCTTGCAGAGATGGATTTATACTACAGCAGACAGTCGTCTCTGGGTAGAAATGTGGGCCAGGGGCCAGGAGACCCCAATTCAATTTCCAGTTAAGTCATCTCTGTTTATTTCTCACAAAATACATATTTAAAAAAAATGAAATTAAAATGTCATGCTTAAAACACTCTATAGTAAACAGAGGTCCTAAAAGAAGAGCTGTTTCCAGCACTACTTTTTGTTAAAGCTGTATCCAATTTAAAGTTTATTTTATACCCGAGATACAGAATGGTGTGTGGAGTGCTACAAGAAGTCACTGCACATCTGGGCAGGACTGATCAGTCATTTTGGCAGGCTTTTTTCTGGACAGACTACCCGCAAGCTTGGGGAGGCTTTGGGCATTGATGGATGCATGAGAACCTGCACATGGGACATTGGAAACTAGATGTGTGCATCTATAACCCACCCCTCTCTGCCACATTTCACAAATCCAGTTGATTTTACCTTTTAAGTATCTTTCTCTTCACCTTTCCCTCTCCATGTGCCTCACCCCCGCCAGCCCCATCACCTTCAGATTAGTTGCTGTGCATCTGCTGTTTTGCTGTTTCTCCCCTCCAGTCTGGATCATTTCACTCTCACCACCATTTCTGCTTCAGTTCAATCAGTGCCTCCTATTGCTCTTAGGATAAGGCTGAAAATCCTTGGTTTGGCCCCATCTTGGTCTCCAGCCTGGCCTGGCATCCACCCTGTACGTCTGTCTGCTCTTCATTGGGCAGTCATACTGGGCTGTCAGTCCCAGGAGTTTGTGCCAGGCCCTTCCTGCCCCAAGGAAACCTTCATGATGTTGTTTCTTTTTTTTTCTTTTTAATTACAAATTTTTTTTTTAATGTTTGAGAGAGAGCGAGTGCACGTGCACTTGAGTGAGTGCATGAGTGGGGAAGGGGCAGAGAGAGATAGAGACTTAGAACCAAAGGAGGCTCCAGGCTCTGCACTGTCAGCACAGATCCTGAAGCGGGGCTCAAGCTCATGACCTGAGCCGAAGTTGGATGCTTAACCAACTGAGCCACCCCGGGGCCCCTGATGTTTCTTCTGCTTGGGAACCTCTCCATGACTCCCTCTGACTCTCTCTCTACCCCCATTCTCTTGACCTTAGTTGATGCCTACTCCTTCTTCCAATTTTAGTTCAGAAGTAACTTCTGTAGGAAACTCTTCCCTCCTACCCACTGTGAGACCTCCTTGCTTATACTCTTACAATACCGCAAGATCAATTCTTCTTTCCCTTTCCAGCATTTAACGTCATTTGAACTTGGACATTGATTTCTGTGATTATTTGAATCTTTTGTTGTCTCCCCTAACACTATTGAAAACTTTTATCCAACACTTACTGTATATAAATGGTCTCTGACTTATGATGGTGTGACTTACAATTTTTTGACTTTATGATGGTGCAAAAGTGATACCTGTTCAGTAGAAACCAAACTTTGAATTCTGAATCTGGATCTTTTCCCAGGCTAGTGATAAGCAGTGTGATCCTCTGTTCTGATGTTGGGCAGGGGCAGCTACAGCCCCCAGTCAGCCATGTGACTACAAGGGTAAATGACCCATACACTCACAATGATGCTGCACCCATACAACCATTCTGTTGTTTTGTTTTGTTTTGTTTTCAGTACAGCGTTCAGTAAATTACATGAGATATTCAACATTTTATTATGAAATTGGATTTCTTTTGGATGGTTTTGCCTAACCATGGGCTAATGGAAGTGTTCTGAGCACATTTAAGGTAGCCTGGGCTAAGTTGTGGTGTTCAGTAGGTTAGGTGTATAAAATGCATTTGCAACTTACTTTCAACTTACAGTGAGTTTATCAGGACATAGGCTCATTGCATTTTGTTTTATTTTTTAAAAAATTTACATCCAAGTTAGTGTATAGTACAACAATGATTTCAGGAGTAGATTCCTTAATGCCCCTTACCCATTTAGCCCATCCCCCCTCCCACAACCCCTCCAGTACCCTCTGTTCTCCATATTTAAGAGTCTCCTATGTTTTTTCCCTCTCCTTTTTTAAATATTATTTTTGCTTCCCTTCCCTTGTGTTCATCTGTTCTGGGTCTTAAAGTCCTCATATGAGTGAAGTCCTAGGATATTTGTCTGTTCTGACAACAAATTCTCTGACTGATTTCATTTAGCATAATACCCTCTAGTTCCATCCACATAATTACAAATGAGGAAATATCCTCATTGTTAATCAAGGATGATCTGTATTTGGCAGTTTCTAAGTCCTCTCAGTGCATTGACTTATTAAGTCCTCACAGTAACTGAGGAAGTTACTGTCCTTCCTGAGGCCTTTAGTAACTTGCTCATAGCCACACAGCTAGTAGGCAGAGTTTGGATTTTAACCCAGGCCTGTTGACCGCAATGTGTACAGATTTAACCAAGACATTGCATTTGCCTACCTGGTAGACCAAGATTTCTGAATCTTTGTTTCATTCTTGCTCCTTTAAAGAGCCTTTTAAGATATGTTTTACTAATCCTCCCCCTGGAAAAATTTAATACTACAGATATACTGTTATGGGCAGAATAGTGGCTTCCTTCCTCCACCCTCCCCCCACCAAGACATCCATATCCTAAACCCTGAAAACTGTAAGTCCCATTACATGGAAAGGTGGAATTAAGGCTATAGATGGATTAAACTTTGTTAATTAGCTGACCTTGAGATGGGAAGACTCTCCTGGATTATCCTGGTGGGCCCAAAGTAATCACAAATGTTCCTATAAGTGAAAGAGGGAGACAGGAAGTCAGTGTGAGGGAGATGGCAATTAGGAAAGACTGGACCGTCATGGCTGGCTTTGAAGTTGGAGGAGGACCAAGAGCCAGGGAATGTGGGCAACCTCTAGACACTGGAAAAAGCAAGGAAACTAGTTCTTTCCCAAAGCCTGCAGAACAACTGCAGCCTTGCCAACATCTTGATTTGAGTCCAGTGAAACCCACTGTAGACTTCTGACTTCCAGAACTGGAAGATAATAAATTTGTGTTACCACAAATCTAGTAGTTTAAGGTAATTTGTTGTAGCAACAATAGGAAAATAATACAACTATATGGGTACTTAGGGGTGTGTGTGTGTGTGTGTGTGTGTATAGTGTGTGCTATATATGTATCCATGTTTTACACGTAAAATGAGTAAGATTTTGTCACTACATAGGAACCAGTTTGTCCCCTTTGGGGGCAATATTGCCTCTGTTGAGAACAATGTACTAGACCACAAGAACAAGAATCATCTCTGGCTTTGATCACTATTCTGTCTCCTGGTCTAGCATAATGTCTAGCACATTGTAGGCAGTCAATAAGTATTTGTTGATTGAATGAATAAATGGATGAGTGACTATGAATGACTTGAATTAAAGATCATAATCCTGCTTATGCAAAATAAGGACTAACAGACTGATTCCATGTTGGAAGTGGGAGAATCAGCATTTTTAAATAACTCTGAGACTGTAGTGCTGGGAATGTCATGCTTATCGCCCTCGAGTTGTCCATGTCTGAGGGTACCTGTAGCATTGGGTTAAAGTGATTGAGGAAATGGGCTTGAGTATGTACTCTGTGGCAAGCAGTGAGCACAGTGGTAGGCAAATGGCCTTGGTTTGCAAAGCTCTGGGATTTGATATTAAACATGCCATTCTAAGTTTTATATGGATCCAAGAGCTTCAGGGACAGATGCTGTTTTTCTGCTAGTTCTCCCTCTTTTCCCTTACATGTCAGGTGTATGTTTGGAAGGAATTCAAGGCTCCATTATCAGTGCAGGAGAACCCACATTCCCATGTGGTTTTCTGGACCTGTCCGGCTCTGGGGGAGGTGCAGACTCTTCTCAGGGCCTGCTGTGTGTGTATATTGCAGTGATGATGGGAGCACTAAACTATCTTGTATGACAGGCCATGCTGGCTTTGGTTCTGCTCCTGGTGCTGGCAAGTTAAGCACATTCCTTTCTAACTCTCCGAGAGATGCTGTGTGGGACAGCCAGGCAGAACCACCCCATTGGGGTGAATCCAGGGGGATGAAGTGAAGAATGTGCCAAGCTCTGCACTTCCATGCCAACTGGGAATGGCCAAAGTCTGGAAGATTGCTGGAGGAGGAGCTGGGGGTCTTTGGGGAGGTAGCCAAGATGGGGGTGGGGCACTTCACAGCACAGGAGGCCTCTGGGGGAGTTATTTCTCAGGCACATGTGAAGGATGGCCTCAGAGCTGTACTTGGCAGAGTCTGTCTCTTCTTACCACATGGCAGTGCTGGTCTCCAGGGCCCATGCATAGCTAACAAGGAACACTTGTCTGGCATTCACGTTTACAAATAATTTTCCTGTGCAAGATCTCGGGATGGTGGGTCTTGAGAGGGTCTGGTCCAACCTCTCGGTGTCTATTTTGTTTCCATATTTTAGCCATCATTGATTGCATTGCCTACTATGTGCAGTGATAACAGCAAACACAAACATTTGGATTGCATTTTTTCATTCAACATGTTTTTTAACTTCCATTAGCTCGATAGAAATTGTGAGACTGAATCTTATACCCTCATTTTTCAGATGAGAAAACTTAGCAAAGCAAATTAACATGCACTGTTCATTGGGCTATGGAAAATCACTGTTCATGATCTACCAAAGTATGTGCACTACTATAAGTGCTCATATGCACTTAATTATTACTAATTATTACTTAATTATTACTATGCAAAAATTGAGAGGTAAGATGACAAACAACTTGCCCAAGCTCACATAGCTGTTAAGAACAGGTAGGGTGAAATTCTGTCTCTTTTTCCCTCTCCTCCCGCCCCTCTCCCCTGCATGCTCTCACTCCCTCTAGTTCACTCTTGCTGTTAAAAAAAAAAAAAAAAAAAAGATGGAACTTCCACAGCCTGGGTTTCTCAGTGACTTATTCCTGCTTGTAGTCTAGTTGGGGAGAAAGGTATGTGCCAGGTGAAAGCCATGGGGGTCAGTGGGGGCTTTGGGGGACCTTGAGGAATGGCCCAGGAAACTTAGATCTGATGGTCCCTTCCCTGCTGGTCTTGCCCATGCTGGCCTCCAGTCCCAAATTGTCTCTTAGATGAAGTAGCCCTTTCAGTTTTCCTGAATTAGTCTTTTTGATCTCATATTTGAGGATCTGGAGTCTCCCTCTGGAAAATTTCTCCTAGGAAATTCCCCCCATATGCAGCAGATTAACAAACATAGAGGTCACTGGCAAGCAAACTATTCAGAAGTATCCTAAACTGCACTATACTAAGTGCCTGAAATGGAGAACCTTTGGGCTCTGGCTTTTCCTGGCTGATTTCTCATCAACTTGGAAGGATCATCTGTTGCTGCCTCCACTGGGTGCTGCCTTTTCTAATCTTGAACTGAACCCAGCACTCAATGGCTATTTTCCCCCAGCCACTAGCCCTGTTCGGCCTTAATTACAACCTCCCCATGGGCATTATTTTCTAGACTTATGTTGCCTATATTTTGCAAACCCCAAATTGGAATTTGTAGGTGCAGCATTTATTTGTATACTTCTGAAAGTAATGCTTTAAAATATTTGAAATTAGAAGCGTCATTTAGTTTTTTGAACATTTGGTTGCCATCACCATCATACCACCACTATAATTTTACCAGAATCCTTATAGGCTGACTGCTGTGACCATCCATGTCTCTCTTCCTGCTAGCCATGACAGAATCTCTATTTCCTACATTGGGCTTCTTTCTCTCTGTCTCTGTCTCCCTCTCTTTCTTGCCTACCCCTTTTCACAGCCTGAAAAGGTGATACTCTGCATGCATAATTGTATCACTAAGTAATATAAAATCATTTTAACTTTTAACCTTGATGTAGTTTTTAGTACCTGAATTGGAATTGTTTTCATGTCCGTTTCTTTCACAGAGGATACACTTCTCAAGATCAGGGATCCTCCCTCATTCATCTTTGCATTCCCAGTCCAAGCATGGTGCTGGGAACACACTATGTGTCCAAAAATGGTGTGGAAAAAATCAAATTAATGTGTTTGATGTGTTTCATAAATGATTCATTATTATCACCCACTGAGTCACAGCTATGTATTTATGTCTCTACCAAGTGTTAGCCTTTTAGCTTGGGCCATTTAGTACTAACTTGTAGATTAATATTTTTTTTCTGTAGGAGTACTTTCTCCAAGCATGTGGTATACTTAGCATTTTCAAGGAGTCTGCATTCACTTACATTGATAATAATTCTAACAAAAACCCATTCATTTAATACTATGTCTGGCACTGTCCTAGGACATAGCAGAGATTCTTATAACATTATATCCATTTTGCCAAGAACTAAAGTAATTTGCCCAAGGTGATGCTGCTACATGATCAAACTAGGATTGATTCCTGTAGAATGAACCAGAGGCCAAGTGTTTAGACACTATGTTGTATTTCCTTTTGAGTAACCTAATTAATCAGAATCTACTGAGATACTGTGTGATAGATGCTTTCTACTTTCATTTTCTTATCTGACCTTGACAATAAGACTAGGAGGTAAGTGTAATTATTAGTTGTATTTTTTTCAGTGTGGAAACAAACACTACTAGTAAGGGGAAGAGTCTGAATTTAGAAGCATTCAGATGCCCTGTTCTTTCCCTCATATCACAGCTGGATGCAAATCAATGAATTAATGTGAAATTCCTGGGGCCTAGTTTGCAAATCTAAGTCCTAAGAGAAGGGGCTTTAGAGTTTGGCAGACTTTGATTCGAGTCCTGCTTCTGCCACTTTCTAGTTCTCAGGCACTGTTCAAGCCAAAGTAACCTCTTGGTGTCTCAGTTTCCTTATGGAAATGGATTTTATGTGTGAAAATTAAATGAGGTTATATACAAGGAGAGTGCCTAGTGCGTGGTAGAGCTCTGTGCATATTAACTTCTATTCACAAGGCTGGCAGATGGCCACACACAAGATTCAGTGGCAGAAGGAGGATTTGAATATGCAACCTTGCTTGACTCCATCAGACCCCTCTACTTATCTGGTTCCCCATGGGCACTCCCTGCAGCCTCCTATCATCGCCTTATTTAATGATTTAATGGGGAGATGAATGCCTCTTGCAAGAATGAGCAAGTTTTACTGATGGCTCCTTAATTGATTTCAAAAACAAGAAAATAATTATTCTAGAACTAAATTGTTTTGGGTGTAACATCACCGGGTCAAAGGAGAAACAAAAGAATTAGGTCTGTGGAAATCTGTAGTCTGAATGCCTATCATCAGTTTAACCGTATGCAGTTTTTCTGGAGATAGCTGCTTAGAGCACTCTTCGATTCTAAGACCTAAAACCCAGAAAGGGCAGATAATTCCTAGGACAAAACAAAACAAAATTAAATAGAGGGAAGAAATAAAAAGAAATACCCATACCAACAAGATGAATTTGTCCCATTTAAAGGCCATAGCAATGCTTGGATTATACATAATTCTTAAAAAAAATTTTTTTTTTATGTTTATTTATTTTTGAGAGAGACAGAGTGTGAGTAGAGGAGGGGCAGAGAGAGAGGGAGACACAGAATCTGAAGCAGGCTCCCAGCTCTACACTGACAGGCTGACAGCAGTGAGCCTGATGTGGGGCTTGAACCCATGAATGGTGAGATTATGGCCTGAACCGAAGTCAGACACTTAACTGACTGAACCACCCAAGTGCCCCCTACATAATTCTTTCTAATCCGTGAATTTCGAATGCCTAAAATTCAGTAGTTTGTAGCTAGTTCTCATCTTCTATAGAAGCAAGGTGTAGGTAGGATCAGCCTGCAAGATGAACTTGGATATATGGGGGGAGGAAGAGGTAGTGGTCTGGAAACTCTTCTCAGGGGCATTACTTCCCTGCTCCTCCAGGTGGCCCCAGGTATCGACCCTCCACTCTCCTCCCCACTCTCCTCCCCACTAGCTGCTGTTCTTTTGCAAATTCATGATGTTCTTCTCCAAGTTAGGGGACAAGAATTTTATTTTCCAAAATGGACTATGAAACTAGGATACAATTACTCATATGGTTTAATTTAAAATGCAAAAATCTTTGAAAAATAGGTATTTCCAAAACAAGTGTTTTGGTCTGGAGCTCTGGTTCTCATTAACTTGGCTGAAGCCCTTGATGATATGTTGGAACTGCTTAAACACCGGCTCACATGCCTGCTCTCAGGTGTTCATAAACCCCTTACCTTCCCGGGGGATCCTGGCCAGCAGCATCCTGACAGGCCTGAGCCAAAGCCTTGTGTTCCCCTCATTCCATCCGTGACTTTTGTGAAAGGGAGCTGAGTGGTTTAATGTGATGTTTTGTTAATCTCTGCTCATTTTGCTGAAGTGTACGGGGCAGGAATGACTGTACTTGGGGTCTGGTTCTGCCTCAAACAGTGCGTGCATGGTCTCTTGCCTCCTTGGCCAGGGATTTACCTTGACTGGGGTTCATTGCATGTGAATCTGTAAGGAAAAACTTTGGCTGAGGCTGAAGAGTCTTTCCAGCCCGATGGGGGTGTATTAAACATTACTAGAACAAGCCAAATATAATCTCTATACCTACTGTTAAACCTAGAAGGCATGGTAGAAAAAAGACATTCCAAAGGCATATACAGTTACATGTTTACTTTAAAACATGCCTTTAATCTATGATGTTCAAGTACATTAAAAGCATGAACTGCTGGTTCTCAGGAATGACCTTCTTGAGGGAGGAAGGCAAGGAACCTGGTAATCCTTTTTCTTTAGGTCCATGAAAGGGATAGCAGAGCTCTAAGACTGCAAACACCCACATTTTGGGGTGTCAAGGCCTGGAAGACACTTGTGAGATACAAGATCCTTCTCTTCCTTTAGCACATGGGGAGAGGTCTTGTGCTATAAACATAAAGCCGTAAGTCCCCTCACCATCCCCAGCAGCTGTGATACCATAAGCAAGATGGATTTGCAAAGTCTTCTTGACCCCTTATCCACTTTGGTCAGACTTCTCTTCAGAAGTCTTCAGAAGAGCCTCTCATCAGTTTTCCATTTGGGAAGTAGAAAAAGATGTAGTCTTTTAAACTCATTATCCTGATATTTCCTGGGACTCAGCATCCAGTATCATTATCCTGATACTTCCTGTGACTCAGCATTCATAAGCGCCGTCAGTTCAACCATGTTCATATCCTTGACATCTTGTTCCTTTCCCTTAATGCTAAGCCTCTATTCAGAGTCCTTTTCTCTGCATACTGCCCAGAGCTTTCTCCTCCATCTTCCTTATTCTGCTGTCCCCTTTCCCAGCATGTTCCATTTTGCCCTCTTGGGCACTTGGACCTTTATTCTTCTCAGTGAATGTCCCTTTCGCCATCTGCTCAGCAGAAACTTGTCATAGATCTGCCCTTAGCATTTATTTGCTATAAAGTCTGCAATTCTGAAAAAAATAAATGCTGACCTGAAAGCTCTTTGTATCTTGTGACAAAGATAGACCTGAATTGATGTGAAGCTATTTGTCCTACTTGCTGTTAATATTCATACACTTGTCTGAAGAAATATTAGGGTATTTGGTTATGAAGTGTTATGTATTAACTCTATATGTTCCATTACTAAGTTTATAAAATCTGGAAAATTCTGAATATGGAAACACATCTAGCCCCAATGGTTTTGGATAAGGGATTGTAGACCTGTACTTTTTTTTTTTTCTTTCTTTTAATGTCTATTTTTGAGAGAGACAGAGATAGAATGTGAGCAGCGGTGAAACAGAGAGAGGGAGACACAGAATCCGAAGCAGGCTCCAGGCTCCAAGCTGTCAGCACAGAGCCCCACTCGGGGCTTGAACTCATGAACCACGAGATCATGACCTGAGCCGAAGTCGGATGCTCAACCAACTGAACCACCCAGGCACCCCATGTAGACCTGTACTTCTAAACCATCGCTTTTACCTTTTGGTAAAGTCCTTTCCTCTATTTAGGATTGTGCTTTCTGGTTATGCCCCCATGTTCCTCTGTCCATATTGACATCATCTGCTTATCTTCTGGTCATTTCCCTCTGTGAGGAAGGTTACATATCTGCATGTTTTCTTTTCCCCTCATCTCTCCACTAAATTCACCCTGACTAAACCCACTATTTGCTGACTCCAGGGGACCTTTTTCATTCTTCATTTTGCTTGCTCTCTCTGTCACTAGTAATTGTTCCTTTCTCCTTTCTTGATACCATCTCCTTTCTTTTCTTCTTTAGCACCATCCTTCTTGGTCCTCCTCTCCTTCTCCAACTAGTATCACTTGTTAGTGGCTTCCTGGCACATTACCCTCTGCCACATATCCTCTCAGAGGTCTTTGCAGGCAAGTAGGCTGGGTCAGTCCAGGTGATTCCATAGGTTTCTCCTTCCCATAAACTCTGCCTTCTTTGTTGGTGTGCATTAATTCATCAAGAAAAGGATGACTGTTCTCCTAGGCTTCTGTCCCTGGTCATTATCCCTCCTCATTCTCTAGTTCTCCAAAAGCGATTTCATGCACCCTTGTAACTTTACCTTAAGACTTAAACCTCCCCCTGAACTTTAGAGCAGGGAATACAACTTCCTTCTGGATATTGCCTTCTCTACTGGATCCCCACACTTAACATGTCCACAGAAAACCTCCCTTATCTTTTTTTTTAAAGTTTGTTTATTTGAGAGAGAGAGTATGAGTGGGAGGAGGGGCAGAGAGAGAGGAGACAGAATCCCAGGCAGGCTCCACTCTATCAGCCTAATCTCATGAACCTTGAGATCATGACCTGAGCCAAAATCAAGAGTCAGATGCTTAACTGAGCCACCCAGGTGCCCCACCTCCCTTATCTTTATGAATGCTTCTACTACTCAGAAATGAGGAACTTGGGTCATTCTCATGGATCATCTTCCACGTCCTTTTGACATGGTCTTTGATTGCATCTTTTGTCTTTTGGAATGATAAGATAGTCTAGGCTCATCTTTCCTAATTCCTGCCCCCAGACCTGGGGTCATCCATTTCTGCAAAGATTCTCGGGGCCTGCTAGTGGAAAATGACATTTAGAACCCAATCTGGGTACAGAGATGCTGATTTCTGAGGTTAGTCCTAGTTTCTAGGCTTTTTCAGCAGACAAAGCTATGAGAAGATACTGTTTTTTTTTTTTTAATTTAATTCCAGTACTGTTAACATATAGTGTTATATTAATTTCATGATACAATATAGTGATTCAACAATTCTGTAAATTCTCAGTGCTCATGATAAGAGTACTCTTAATCCCCTTCACCTGTTTAATCCACATTCCCTTTTGTAACCATCAGTTTGTTCTCTGTAGTTGACAGTCTGTTTTGTGGTTCGTTGCTTTTTTTGTTGTTGTTCATTTGTTTTTCTTACTTTCCACATGAGTGAAATTATATAGTATTGGTTTTTCTCTCACTTACTTCACTTATGATCATACCCTCTAGATCTATCCATGTTGTTGCAAATGGCAAGACTTCATTCTTTTTAATGGCTGAATGATATTCCATTGTCTATATATACACATCTTCTGTGTTCATTCCTCTATTGATGGACAGATGGGTTGCTTACATAATTTGGCTATTGTAAGTCATTCTTCAATAAACACAAGAGTGTTTATATCTTTTAGAACTAATGTTTTCGTATTATTTGGGTAAATACCCAGTAGAATACTGGATCATATGGTAATTCTATAATTTAAAAAAAAAAAAATTTTTTTTTTACTGCCTTTATGACAGATATATAAGGGGATATCTTATTGCGGTTTTGATTTATATTTTCCTGGTGATGAGTAATGTTGAGCATTTTTTTTTCATGTTTATGTTGGCCACCTATGTGTCGTCTTTGGAGAAATGTCTGTTCATGTCTTCTGCCCATTTTTTAATTGGATGATTGTTGTTGTTGTTATTAGTAGCTGTGGAGTTGTATAAGTACTTTATGAATTTTGGATCCTAACCCTTTATCAGATATGTCATTTGCAAATATCTTGTCCCATTCAGTAAGTTGTGTTTTGGTTTTGTTGATTGTCTTTTGCTATGCAAAAGCCTTTTCTTTTGATCTAGTCCCAATCATTTATTTCCACTTTTGTTTCCCTTGCCTCAGAAGACAAATCTAGAAAAATATTACTATGACTGATGTTAGAGAAACTATTGTTTTCTAGGAATTTTGTGGTTCTAGGTGTCACATTTAGCTCTTTAATCCATTTTGAGTTTATTTTTGTATATGGTATAAGAAAGTGGTCCAGTTTCATCCTTTTACATGTGGCTGTCCAGTTTTCCCAGCACCATTTGTTAAAGAGACTGTCTTTTTCCCATTGCATATTCTTACCTCCTTTGTCAAAGATTAACTGGCCATAAAATTGTGTGTGTTTGTTTTTTTCTGGGCTTTCTATTTTGTTCCATTGATTTATGTGTCTGTGTTTGTGCCAGTACCATACTGATGTGATTACTGCAGCTTTGTAGTATATCTTGAAATCTGGGATTGTGATACCTTTAGGACTGTTCTACTTCTGTGAAAAATGCTGTTGGTGTTTTGATAGGGATTGCATTAAATCTATAGATTTGCTTGGGTAGTATAGACATTTTAACAATATTCTCCCAATCCATGAGCATGGAATATCTTTCCATTTTATTTGTGTTATCTTCAATTTTCTTCATCAGTGTTTTCAGAGTACAGGTTTTTCACTTGGTTAAATTTATTTCTAGATATTTTATTATTTTTGGTGTAATTGTAAATGGGATTATATCCTTAATTTGTCTTTCTGCTACTTTATTGTGTAGAAATGCAATGGATTTCTGTGTTTTCATTTTGTATCCTATGACCTTATTGAATTTATTTATCAGTTCTAGTAGGTTTTTAGTGGAGTTTTTAGGATTTTTTATATGTGGTACCAGATCATCTGCAAATAGTGAAAGTTTTACTTCTTTCTGAACAATTTGGATGCCTTTTATTTCTTGTTTGATTGCGGTGGCTAGGATTTCCAGTATCATGTTGAATAACAGTGGTGAGAGTGGACAGCCTTGTTTTGTTCCTGATTTTAGGGGAAAAGCTCTCAGTTTTTCCCCATTGAGTATGATGTTAGCTGTGGGTTTTTCACATATGGCCTTTATTATGTGGACATATAAAGGCCTCTGGCACCACTTTGGATAGGCTCCAACCAAGGGCTTATTGTAGGGGTAGGTCCTCAGGAGAAAGCAGGTGTGGGGTACATGATACTTGCAAGCTCCCCATTGGTCTGATAAGGGTAGGGGACCTGTAGCTGCCTGGGGAAACTCCTACTAAGGCTGGTGGGGTTTGATGGGGTGGATCCACAGAAGCACTTGGTGGTGGGGTGTGCTGTTAGCAAGTTAGGTGGAGGGTGTTCATCTTGTACTGGTTCCCACAAGTGTCTGTGTATTTAGGCTGGAGGGAGGGGGAGAGAAATGGTGCCTGTGAGCTTTTTTGTTCTTGAAGTCTCCCAAAGATCCCTGCCCTTCCAGCACATGCTCGGAGATTAGTAATAAATCTCCTTCCCATATAACTCAGGTGGTTTTCAAACTTTTGTGCTGTATCTCAATGGAGGTGTTAGCTGTGCTGTCTTTTTAAGGTGGGGACTTCAC
Organism: Panthera leo; assembly: GCF_018350215.1. Classification (NCBI taxonomy): domain Eukaryota; kingdom Metazoa; phylum Chordata; class Mammalia; order Carnivora; family Felidae; genus Panthera; species Panthera leo. Next base: position 42,052,909 of record NC_056695.1, read on the forward strand.
TTTCCCAGCAATCCCATATCCAAGCCCACTTATTTTTAAAGTTCCAGGTATTAAGCCACACTGATTGTTAGGCCTGTCTGTTTTTCAAAGTCAAATGTTATGGGGATTCATCTTACCCATTTGGGTCCCTTGTTCCCCGGAGTGCCTGGTGTGGGTGTATGGTCCTCTTCCTTCTCTGTGTCTGAAGTGTCCCTCCCTCCCACAGACAGTCCTGAGGGTCTATTTAGCTACTTATAGTGTCTCAGTCCTGTATATTCCCTTTGATGTCACCTCCTCTCTACATTATCTTTGGAGAGTCTGTTATGCCAGTCTTCAGGTGTATTTTCTGGGTTATGTACACAGATGTGGATGTTATCTAGTTGTATCCATGGGATGAGGTAAACTTAGGATTTCCTACTTGACCATATTTCCCAGAAGTTGCCAAGGCATGTAATATTTTGAAGATAAAATACGTTATGAGTTTGTACTGATACATCCAGTTCAAATTCAGGACTGCCAATTTTTCACTTAACCTCATTAGTCTTACATTGTATCTGCTTCCTCCATGCTGAATATTATGGTTCTCAGTTATAACATCATGCTTGCTTAATTGCTTTGTCCCACAATAGACAACTAGAATAAAACAAATGATAACATAAAAGTTATAATTACTTAAGTCAGTTTAAGTTGTTATCATTTGCATTTCTTTTTGTCCTTAGAGCATATCCTATTAGGTATGCATAGTCAAATTTTTCTAATTAAACTAACTTGGAATAATTCCTTTCCATGTCGTTAATGCCACCAACTACATATGTAGTTAAATTCACTTGGTTTTTTTCCTTTGATTTTCAAGACTTGCTTTAAGAAGTTTTAATTTTGTTTTTCATTTGCATAATATATGTTTACAGTTCAAAAGACATGTCTACAAATAAGAAATATTTAATGAAGTCTAATTTATTTTTTGTTCCCTCCACCCTACTCCAGGACCAAATTCTTACATTAATAAATGAAATTGTTCAATTAGTTTCATTAATAAATAGAACTATTAGGCATTTCCTTTGGCCTAGGGATACCATGAGAAATTATGGAGACATTAAGGGGATTATGAATCAAAGTTTAAGAGTCTGTGTAGTTTATGGAGTATATTTATATAGGTATGCTATACATCAGTATATGTAGTATGTGGAGTATATTCTTTTTAGAGCTGTCTTGTACCCCTATAGGTGGATACACTGTAGTTAATTCTACCAGCCCCCTGTTGATAAACCTTTGGGTTGTTGTAGATTTTGGCTCAAATAGTGCTGAAATGAATAGCCTGTGGGTGTGTTTTTTTTGTATCTTCACCAGTCTTTCTGTGGGAGAGATTCTTATAAGTGGGATGGCTGGGTCAAAGGGCAAACACATATGACATTTTACTAGATATTGCCAAATTCCCCTTCTTAGGGGTTATACCATTGTGCATTCCCATATTCAAATTATGAGCGTGTCTGTTCCCTTAAAGTCTTACCAGCCAAGTAGGATGTCAAAGTTTTGGTGTTTTACCAGTAAAACAGGTGAGAAATTGTATGTAACTGTAGTTTTAATTTGCATTTATCTTATTATAAAAGAGGTTAAGCATGTTTTCATATAATTGAGAGTAATTTGAATTTATCTTTCTGTGAACTGTACATTTGTATCTTGAGTGAAATTTTCTAAACAAAATTTTTCTTCTCCATTTTTAGAGGCTCTTTATATATAAATTACAAATATTTTTCCTAGTTTGTCATTTGTCTTTTTAAAAAACATTAATATATATTTCCAAAAAGCCCTATAGATTGTCATTTGTCTTTTTAGTTGCCTATTATAGTGGTGTATTTTTTCTTTGCTATCCAAATTCTTACACTTTTATGTTGTTTTTGTTTTTGGTGAAGCTTCTGAATGTTGAACCACATGATTAGGAAAATTTATCTTAGTCTCTGAAATCGTGTTTTCTTCTAATGCATTTCTGATATTGCCGTACCTCTCTATGTGTGGAAAGTCGGGAAGATAGTCAAAGAAAAATCATGTAAAATTTTGGAGGGCCAACACACACTTTTCTTACCTTGACATGTCAGGACCTGGAATGACTTTCTGTATTTTCCTTTGGACATGTAGTCAGTCATCTTTTGTATTTAGCTTCAAGTTCTAACTCTGAAAAGTGCCCATTTTTGCCTGGAAAACTGACTTTAAAATATATCCACTAGAGGAAATTGCTTTTGTCTTACCCAGTGAAAGATAGAGAAGTGAATTGACTGGCGGAGCAAAGAAAGCATACAAGTAAAGGAGCGGTGAAATTCTACAAGCTGATTTGAGTAGATTTTTTGGTATTAAAAAAAAAATTGTGTGTACACCTGTGTGATGATCCATAGCAGTACCTTGTGTCACTTTTTTTTCAAGGTGATATTGATTTCTGACTACTCAAATACTGGGCTCCAGAGAAGGAAGAGAAAGTTTTACAGAAGGTTGAGGTTATGTTTCTACTATAATTTTAGAAAACCATTAACTTTGACCTAAGCAAGCAAAATATTATCCCAACAAAAAATTCCATTCTTCTCATTTGTAGACTTGTATTATAAGAAAAATTATATTTTCTTGTATTTCAAATTTTGTTAAAAAATGTTAAAAAGTTTGTGGACATTTGTTTTCTATTTTGTCATATAGGTTATCCACACAGAATCCTTGATTTTGCTTCTTGGCATGCAAAGCTTAAAATAAATTTTACCTGGGACCATACAGAAAACGTTTGCCAACTCCTGCATTAAATAAACAGTCACATTTGAGATGGATCTTGAAGGAGGAAGTTCAAAGTGTTATGGGAGAGTACAGCAAGGGGTTTTAACTTGTTCATGGCATAGATTCCAGCACTTTAGGGTGCGGAAGAATCCTTACCCCCTCTCCCCTCCCCCCAACAGTAGTCTTACTCAGCAGCTGTGAAGTCAAAACAAGGCTTTCTGCATTTTAAACAAGAATCCACAGGACTCTGTTGGGAGTTTGACTAACCAGGAGAAACCTGCAGTGGGGTGGAACAAAGGCCTCTCTAGGGAAGTAAAACCCAGCTGAGACTTGGATACTGAAGGGAGCAAAAATGGGTGATTTGGAGAAGAGTTTTCTGAGAAGGGACCTTGAACCAAAGCAGGGAGTGCCTGAGGAAGTGGACAAAGCCTGAGGCTTCCGGTGCAGAGAGAAGTGCAGGGAGCAGGACACAGAACAGATGGGGGAGGGAGACAAATTCCCCTCTAGAAGGACTATAAGCTGTGTTGCAGTTTGGATTTGATCCTAGGGACAATGAGAAACCATTGAATATGTTTTAAAAATCATTTGGTATCTTTATATATTTGTGTGCACATATGTGTGATTTTATGTAAGTGGCTATGAATATATGCCTTTTCTTTCTTTTTTTTTTTTTTAAGTATAGTCTTTTTTTCTTTTCCTTTTTGGCTCGGTCTCTCTTCTCTCTTCCCAAGTCTCCTCGAGGAGCTTTTTGTTATGGACTGAATTGTGTCCCCCTCAAGTTCAGATGTTAAAGCCCCAATCCCCAGTACCTTGGGATAGGACTGTATTTGGAGACACGGCCTTTAAAGAGATAATTAAGGTTAAATTATCATAATGGTAGGGCCCTGATCCAGTAGGACTTGTGTCCTTATTGGAAGGGGTGACACACCAGGGATATGCACACAGAAGAAAAGCCGTGTGAGGACACCATGAGAAGGAGGCCTTCTAGAAGCCAAGGAGAGGCTGCAGGAGAAACAGACCCTGCTGACACCTTGCTCTTGGACTCCTAGCCTCCAGAACTTTGGGGAAATAAGTTTCTGTTATTTAACCCCCTCCCCCCGCCCTCAGTCTGTGGTACTTTGTTGTGGCAGTTTATATCCTGGATCATTTCATCCATAATTTTCTCTTTCCTCACACAATCTTGTACAGATAGTAATATGTGTATATCTATACCACCTATTTCACTTAAAATGCTGTTAGTGTAAGACCCACAATTACTTTGTTATGTATAGAAACCAATGCTGTCGGTTAAACCATGCCACAGTGCTTTCTTAACCCTTGTAATTTTTATTTTAAACTTACTGAATTAGTTCTTTTAGCTCCCTTTAGACGTCACTCTTTTGCACGCATGAGAAGAAAACTGTAAGTGGAATAAATGGGTAAGATATTCCTGGAATTTCATATTAAAATTTGGCTCTTTGGAATTCCTTCTCATTTCCTAGACATCGTGGTCCGTGCTGTTCCACGCACTGCCATCGTCTGTGCCAAGAGCCTTAGTGACGCAGCATGGCCTGCAGCAGTGCAGTTGTTTTGGGGGCTGTTCTTTGAACCCCCAGCACCCACTGCATGTGGGCAGACATGTTTTGATGCCCATGTGAGGGCAAGGAGGATGCTGTAACGACTACCATATGGCATTTGGTGACTAAAAGATACAAACTCCTCTCAGAGATGTTACAGTGTGGGGAAAGAAATAGGTATTTCAAAATAAAGGAAATCCAAACATCTACTTTATACACATATACACACAGTTTTGGGTGGTGTGGATTTTTTTTTTTTTTATCGAGATGGCATTATCTTCATGTTTTCCTACATTTTGCTTTTCTCAATACTGTAGAACTCCCTCCAAGTCACCTGGCATAGCTCCTTTTCATTTTTTTTAGGTAGCCATATACTGTTTTATTGTGTAGATGTATCACAATGTGTTTAGCTAGTTTCCCATTTATGAACATTCATTTTGTTTATGGAGCTTTTTGCAACTGTAACTGATGCTGCAGTAAGTATACTTGTGCATCTGTCCTTAGGTATTAGTGCTTTTATTTCCCAGGACTAGAATTACTGAGTCAAAGGATACTGTTTATTTTAACATATGTTGTAAGATTGCTTTCCACGAACTTATTTTGGAAAGATTGACATGTAATGGTAATAGGTCTTACCATCCAAGGGAGTGGTTATCTTGTTTGTTTTAATATTTCTAGTTTTCTCCATATAGTTCTTACATACTTTTTGTTAAATTTATTTGTGTTTCATAGTTTTTGTTCTTAAATCTTTCCCCCATTTAATTCCTAAGAGCTTATTCTAGAATAAAGGTATTGATTTTTAAGTCCCTTCTTTCTCAGCCCTTTGAGGCTGTCAGCAAATTACATTCCTCATGGAGGTTTTCTCTTAAAGATGTAAGACCTCCATGACTGCCACAGTCTATTAATTCAGCTTTTTTTTCTGTAGAAAACTTTTATGCTTAACTTCTGTCTTTTTTCTACCCCTTTGAGAGCACTTTTGCTTTTCTCCTCTTTCCACCCTCTACCTTCAACTTCTACATTTTGTTGGGATAGTGCTTCTTAAGTATCTCTTCTATTTCAATGATCCTTATTTATAACAAATTGTACAGTATATATTAGATAAAGAGATATGCATTTTCATTAAGATACAAGTTTATACACATACACACACATCAGGGATCATTGTTTAATAATTTAAAAAATTTTTAAATGTTTATTTATTTTAAAAGAGACAGCACAAGCAGAAGAAGGGCAGAGAGAATCCCAAGTAGGCTCTGCACTGGTGAACCGTGAGATCATAATCTGAACTGAAATCAAGATCTGGGTGCTTAACCAACTTAGTCACCCCGGTGCCCCAATAGTTTTTGTTTTTATCTTCTCCCATCTTAAAATCTTTGATTAATTTATTAGAGTGTTAATTTTTTTCTCATATGGGGAACTTGAGTAATATATCTTTTTGGGTCTTTTCCTGTTTTTAGTATTTTTCAACCATCTGAGAAGGGAATGTATCTTGACTGGGTATGAAATTCTTCATTCCTAGTCCTTCCATTCAGTTGTCTGTAGATCCTTTTCTCTAACTTCTAGCTTCCTAGGTTCTGGGTGAGAAGTTAGATTTTTTTCCTCCTGGTAGCAGGTAGGTTGGTTTTAAATGGTTTTCATGCTTGAGATTTTTACTTTCTCCTTAAAGTTCAAGAATTTTGACCTGCTTATCCATGATTCTTCTTGTCAGTCCAGCCTTGAAACTCCATATATACTCTTCTAATCTGAGGAATTGGATCTTTCTACAGTTTAGGGAAATCTTTTCCTATTCTTTATTGAATGATTGCCTTTCCTCCATCAGTTCTTTTATAGAACAGTCCTCTTATAGAAACACATATTAACTTGGTATTAACTCTGGCTGATGTTTCCAGTTTCTCTTTTTTTATTGGATACTTTAATTACTTTACATTTTTGTTCAGTATTTCTAAGTGTTTGTTGCATTTAGTTTCAGAGCACTGATTAGAGTCTTAATGCTCATCTTCTCCTTTAATTCAACTAATAGAATTTTCCAATGAGGGATCTTATACTTATGTTAGTAAAGTCTCTTTAAACTTCTTTAATTTTATTTTCCATTCAAGTTTTCATCTGTTTTCTCCAGCAGTTCTATTTCACTGAGAATTCATTTTGATTACCTGATCTTTCTCTCTGGTTGCTAGGGCCTCTCAGATGGGTTTTAAGTTTTCTCTATCTGCTCTTTAGGACTCAGGCCTGGTTGTTGAAGTGTCCTGAATGGTGGGAATCCTATAGGAGGTGAAAAGCCAATGAATTTATGGTCCTATAAGTTGTAGTATAAAGGCAGATGTCAGCATTCTGATGAGAGACCTGAAAGAAACTCCTGTGGTCTCCCTTTACTCACTCAGCTCAGGAGAAGGGAAGGTTTATATACCCTTTTTCCTTATCTTGACCTTGGGAGGGTCTGAAAGACCTAGCACAAGCACATGAAGTCACCTTTGAGGAAATGCCGGATGTATTTGGACTCCACAAATCCCTGACTGAAAAGCTCTTTCTCTATACCCATAGGTTCAAGCCACCAACCCTGTTCTGCTGTGGACTGTCCAATCAAATAGGAAGGGAATCCTACAGCAGCTCTGTCTGAAGGGACTTTTTGGGGTTCAAGCTCTCACAAGTCTCAGCACCTGCCTGCTGCTGGAGAAGCAAGTAGTTCTGGGAATGCTGAGATGGACATTTTACTCAGGTTACCATGTTTCCAGAGCCCTCAATATCTTTCTCTTATTAGACTATTTTAAGCATAGGAGTGACACGACCAGATTTATACTTGAACAAGATCGTAACACTGGAGGCAGGGAGTCTAGTTAAGAGGTTTTTTCAGGGGCCCAGGAGATAAATGAAGGTGATTTGGACTATGGCGATGGTAGAGCAGATGAAAAGAAGTGGACAGACTTGAGACTTATTGAGAAGTCTTATTTGAGACTATAGAACAGATTGAGGAATTGGAGATGGTGGTTAAGGAAGAGGCTGGAGTCAATAGCTAACATGCTAACTTAATGAAGTAGGATTCAGAAGACAAATTCAATCTTAGATGTGCAGAGGAGACTTCATGAACCTAGGCAAGAGAAGTATAAAGGTTTAGGCAAAGAAGTTTATGCTCATTCTTATACGAACTGAATAAAAAATGTGTCAGAAGAAATAACATTCATTCATTTTCAAGATGTTTAAATTTTTTTTTTAATGTTTATTTATTTTTGAGGCACAGACAGAGCATGAACGGGGGAGGGTCAGAGAGAGAGGGAGACACAGAATCCGAAGCAGGCTCCAGGCTCTGAGCTGTCAGCACAGAGCCCGACGTGGGGCTCAAACTCACGGACCGCGAGATCGTGACCTGAGCCAAAGTCGGATGCTTAACCGACTGAGCCACCCAGGCGCCCCTCAAGATGTTTATATAGCATCTAAATGTTCTAGTCACTGTGCTATGGGCTGAAAATATATTGATGAGTAAGGCACTGTACCTGCCAACAGGAGGCAATTATGTTTGTCAGACAGATGATCTGAGATTGATTACCCTATCAAAATTACTTGTCTGTGTAATGAGAAAGAGGAAGGGCTCAAAACCTTTTATAATAGGATAGTACACTGGAATGGGGAGAGGGAGCCTCTCAGATACTACTTTTGGTTTCCCCCTTTTTTAGTGAGAGCTACTCCAGCTGCTTCACAGTATAAGAGGAGGTATCACTATAGAATCTCTAAGTGTCCATTGTGACAGAAAGGTAAATGACCTTGAAATCCTCGAGAAGGGCTGGGGTAAGGCACGTGGGTGTCATTTGAGGGGAGGTGACTGGGTCAGATCCACTAGATGATCCATGCCAGAGCCACTCCTAGGATTTAAAACTGAGAATTACAGAATATATGACCCAGGTCTAGCAGAGTGAGAACCTGGGGTCTGAGTGTGACAAGGGTGGTTGTCTTTCCTCATTTTCTGGTGAGCGAGGGCTTTGCTCCAGCCCCTGTTGTGGCTGCAGTGACAGAAGGTCTAGCCTTGCCCACTGCTCTTCATACATATACTTCAGGAGGAGTGCCACAGCATGGGCAGGACTCCTCCCAGCGTTGAGTGGAGCCATACCTCCTGCCCCAGAGACTCAGCTGCCCTGGTACTCCTGAGCTACATTTTACCTGGTGAGGGATGCCCAACACAGCTAAATCCATGTGAGTTGTGATGAAGGAATCTAATGATAGTTAACTCGAGATTCCCAGGCCTATTTGGATGAAAATCTCCTTCACTGAGGATGTGGGAAATGAAAGGGCTTTAACCCACAGAATGAGAGCCAGCTTGACTGGGAGCCCACACCCACATTGTACATGGATGACCTAGTCGGACACCCACAGCCATTTCTTGATTTGAGAATTGTATGCAGTTTTTAACATCTGGACACAACTTGCCAAAGCTAGCTTTACCTAGTCACAAGTAATCTGAGGCCAAGTCAGTGCCTTAAGACAGGACTGAGTCACTTGGAGTACTGGCTGGGAGACCCCTTGTACGTGGTAGGGGTCTGAGGGCCATGGACTCAATTATGGATCATTGGGTTTTACTGGCACATCTGAGACTTGAACATGTATACTCAGCATAGAAAATGTATAGAGTAGCCCTGTGGTGACTCTTGGCAGTGAAGGCACAGATTTCTGTATTCTGCGGTCCTTCCAGGCAACTGTTAATTTGAATTAGAAAAGAAAGATCATGGTCGTTGCATTTAGAAACCTCACCCTGTCACAATATTGGAGAGCACTTTTAGTCATCAGAAGAAATATTCCTGAGAATCCACCTACTGGCTCTGGGAAGATGTAGCAATTTTCTGTTTGTGAGTTGTGATTTTTAATGAACGAATAAATAAGCCGGCATGAAAGTCTTAAAACCAGCTGTGGATGGGAAGAGGGATAGTGGAGAATTTACCAGCAACATGGGAACTTACTCTTCTGCCAACATTCAGTATTTATTTTTCTGTTCTTTAATTCCCATTTCTTCCCTCTCCTCCACCATGTCCCTCTGGTGAACTGTAGGGACCAAAGCTGAAGACAGGGCCTCAAAAGATGTAAGAAGGCAGTAACCGGGAAAGTGGGAAAAGGTGGCCCAGGGGAGAAGAGAGATGCATCTGTCTAAGGGGTAAGGGAATGTCCCAGGGGCAGCTATGGCAGAGGCACTCACCATCTGAGAGCTCCCCACTTCCCCTCCCCTCCCACCTGGGACTTTTTTACACTTCCAAGGCAGGAATTTTGGTATAGCTATGCTGCTACTGGGGATTTGGGGACATTGCAAATTTTAAAAGGTAACTTACAGAAATACATTTTTCTGTAAATATTGATAAATTGGTAAATATCTTTGTATTCTGATTAATTGCTCACAGATTTAGTGTGCAAGGTATTACTTTTTCTTTAGGGTCCATATCCCATAGCGCGGATCCTAAACTGGAATCCTGGAGACAGGGTACATACCTAGCCTACTTTGTTTTGCATCTATGTGGCATCTCTTTCATATTTATGAGGCATTTTTCTTCTGTCCGCCACAGGTGGGTAGGACTGATTGGGCTTGGCTCCCTCCATGGTCTGGCTAAGTCCTCTCTCTCTCTGTGTCTGTGCTTCAGCTGGTAGGATAGGCATATCTGCTTTATAGACAAAGTTATTTTAGGTCTGTGAGAAAGGAAGGAGGCGGCCCTTTTTGGTGTTCAAGTATAGATTCCAGCTCAGCTTGGCAGAGAACCCGGCGCTAAGAATCGTGGGCTTGCCCTGCTACTATTAAAGAGCTGTTCCATTTCTCTCCATGACTTTGGTCCTTCCGTGTTTGCTCCCTGGATGTCCGGAACTCCAAACATCGTCTGTGATTCTTTTCCTTTTTCTTTCTTCCTCTCTGTCTCTCAGCCTCTCCCATATTTCTTGTTGCGTTCTTTCATCCTTCTACAAATTATGTGCCAGTAGCTATTCTAAAATTCTATATTAACTCATTTTATTCTCACAGTAGCCTCATAAGGTAGAGACTTATGTTGTCACCCATTATACAGGTGAGGAAACTGAGGCACATAGATGATCAACACAGAGCAGAGCTTTTGAAGTCAGTCAGTTTAACACCAGAGTCTACACACATAACACCTCTTCCATATTCTGTAGCAACTCCAGGTGTGGTGGCCCAGGTTGAGAAGAGATTTGTCATAGACCAGTATTGATGCTTGTGTCGAGATGTAGCCAAGATCAGCCACCACCAACATGCTTCAAGAGTGCTAGGGGGAGGATTGCCCTTCCAAAACACCATGAGAACGAGAAGAGCAAACTCCTATACCCTCTCCTAAGACTTTAAACTTGTGGACCAAATCCAGGAGATTTATTTTCGTGGGTGGAACATTAACACCAAAACATGAGAAAACAATAAATAGTCCTAGATCAGTTTCCTCAGATGTGTTCTAAGGAACCCTAGTTCTGCAAGCTATTAGCGGATATACAAAGAGTTTCATGGTCAAGTACATTTGGGAAATTATGCTATAAATAGATATAAATAGGTTTCTTTATTAGAGGACTTTTCAGAGTCTCTGACATGCTAATAATGTAGTGAATCTCCAGGAGGGAAATAGAAGATGCAGTTTTTCCTTAAACTGATTTCCCTAAATCATCCATCTCCTTCCTGCCCCAGTATGCACCTTTATTTGCTCAGTTCATCTCCCAGGAAGAAAGCAACTCTAGTTTTAGAGTAGAATGCTAAAGAGGTTGTCAAATTCCCCAAGAGAAGGAACATTTTCCTTTTCTGTTGTATAAATATGCTTACCCCTTACCCTAAGGGATGATAGTATTAACAACATCTTCAGTCAGTGTGTCAGGGCTAATATGGCAAACATCCTGAAGTGTGTTCATCAAGTTGAGAAACCACCTGTTTTCTCCTCCCTTTGCAAGGTGCTCTTAACTATTCATGGTGAAGCTCTTTTATTTTTTGTAGTTCCTTTCACACAGTTTTTTCAACATTACCTCACTTTAACCTATTAAGTAATTTATTTTTAGCCTCAAATCCAATTAATTCAAAGGTGTTAGGGGAATCGGATCCAAATATTTGTCTATTTAACCCTTTCTCAGAGGAAATACTGAGATTTCCCTATTCTGTACCACATAATTGCTGCTCTGTAACCATGGCTAATTAAGGAGGAAGGGACATAAAATTTATGTGACAGGGTTGTGGTACCACAGAGGTCACAAGATATTTTAGGGAAGACTAAAAGTTGGAGAGGTAAAGATAACAATAAAAAATGTGTTTCTAATTTAATATGTTCACAATAGTTTACACATGAGGCTGCCACTAGAACATGTTGGAAACAGAATAAGTAAAATGAAAGCTTGAAAAACAATCTCATTTTGTGGATTGAAACATTTTAGGGGAAATATTTGCTTTAAATTAATTCCAAGGCCCCACAACGAAATATGGATCTTTTCTCCATTTCTCTGTGGTGGGGGCTATATGGAGGAGGAGAAAACAGATATCAAAAGAGCTTTGAAGTGTTTAGATTCAAACCAACCCTCTGTGGAAAGGCCGGGGGGAGAGGGGTGTGAAAAAGTTCGCTATTTGGCAAATTCTCAAAATAGTTTTTCTTTCATCTTTTTTCCTCCCAGTTTTCTCCCTTAGGTTCTTAATTCTGAGATGGGAATGATAAAGGGGCCCAGCAGTGCTTTCTCTTGGAACCACATTCTAAAAAGGGAGTGCTCAGAATCTTTTAAGGAAACCTGATCAACCAGATAAATTGTAGTGACTCAGGCGTGAGGAGAGGGTTGGGGGAGCCATCTCATGCCTGCCACCAGACACCAGAGCAGGTACTACTTCTGCATTAAGGGCAAAGATGAAAACACTTTGGTAGGAAGATGGGTTATAAAGGGTTTGCCCTGGCACCAGGAAAACATTCTTCCCTTTCCTTCCTTTCTTTCATCCTTCTGTCCTTTTTCTTTCTCACTTTCTTCATCTTTTTCCTGGGACAAGAAAAGCAATCTACAATTCTTCATCCAAAACCCCGAGGAAAGGCCCGTTTCTGAATTCAGAATATTGCAGATTTTACAAAGACAATTTAATGTATGTACTGTATAATATGCATACCCTTTGCAAGATCTGAGGAAGCACTCTGATTACTTGCAGTTTATCACTCAATAGGATAAATATAGACTATGAATAGCTTTGAGTTAGCCTAGGTCAGATGTTGCACTTAAAACTTGGACTTTCTGAGTGAGCTTTTGGATTTTGGCATCTTGGATAAGGGCATGTGAACTTTTAAAATTCAACTTTGTTGATGTGTAATGTACATACAAGTAGAATACATCCATTTTACAGCACAGTTTGATGAGTTTTGACAAATGTGCTCGCTCACAATCAAGGTATAGAGCCTTTCTTTCATCCCCAAGATTTTCCTCACGCCCATCATAGACTAGATTAATCTCTCGTAGAATTTTTTTATGAATGAAATCATACAGTATTCTTTTTATGTCTGGCTTTTTTTGGGTCACTTTAATGTTTTGGTGATTCATCCATTCATCCATTTTGGGTGTATGTGTCAATAGTTCCTTTTTGTTGCCGAATGGTATTTCATTGTATTGATGGACCACAACCTGCTTATCTGCTTAGCCTTTGATGGACATTTGCATTAGAAACCATGCAAAGCTGTGGTTATTATGAATAAAAGCTCTAAAAACATTTGTGCACAAATACAAAAAAATTCTTTGGATAAGTACTTAAGGGTAGCATTGCTAGATCAGATAAGTGTATGCTTTACTTTAGAAGAAGCTCCAAATTGTTTTCCAGTGGCTCCATCCTTTTGCATTCCTGACAGCAGTGAATGAGAGTTTCAGGTGCTCCACATTCTTGGTAATGTCCCTCTTCTAGAATTTTAGCTGTTCTGGTGGTATAATGGTGTCTTATTGTTTGCATTTCCCTTTAGTTTGCATTTCCCTAATGCAAACTTTAGTTTGCATTTCCCTAATGACTACGGATGCCGAACTTTCTTCTATGTGCTTGTTCCATCTTCATATTTTGTTTTGTAAAGTATTCAAATTTATTTTGCCCATTTTTTTATTGGGTTGTTTTCTTTATTACTTAGTTGAAAGAATTTTATTTTTTAAAATGTATTCTGGGGGGTGCCTGGGTGGCTCAGTCATTTAAGCGTCTAACTCTTGGTTTTGGCTCAGGTCATGACCTCATGGTTTGTGGGTTTGAGCCTGTGATGGGCTCTCTGCTGCTTGGGATTCTCTCTCTCCCTCTCTCTTTCTCTCTCTCTCTCTCTCTCTCTCTCTGCCCCTCCTCTGATCTCTCTCTCTCTCTCTCTCTCTCTTAAATAAATAAACTTACAAAAATAAAAAAAAATGTATTCTGGATACAAGCCCTTTATCAGATACATGTATTGCAAATGTTTTCTTTCAGCCTGTGGGTTGCCTTTTCACTTTCTGAATGGGTATCATACAAAGAATGTAAGTTTTAAATTTAGGTGGAGTTCAAATGTCTTTTAAAGCTCATGCTTTTTGTATTAAGTGAAGGGATCTTTGCTTACCACCTGTCATGTTATTGTTGAACGTTGTCTGTTTATAAACAAGAAGTGGTCAAATTGAAGCAAAAGCACTAAAAATGATCTTAGGAAATGCATGGCTGCTATATGCCTGGCTGTGTGCTAAGGTCTTTATCAAATGTCATTCACCTTCATGGCAATCCTTTGGAATATTAAAGGGTATGTGTTGGAGGCTCAAGAGAAGTTAAATGGGTCAAAGTTACACAGCTGCTTTGTAGAAGAGATAGGATTTGAAATTAGGTCTCCTGAATAATAACGACAGTAGCTTCCATTTATTGAATGCTTAACCCATGCCATTCACTCTGCACTAAGTGCTTTATGTGGAGTAAATGGAACTAGTCATCATTCCAACCTATGAAATAAGCAATAACATTTGATGGATGAGGAAGCTGAGATTCAGAGAAAGCAACCTAAACAATAGCACACATATCTTAAGCTGGATTTTCTCTGCTTTATTCTAGTCCCTTTTAGGATTCATATTTTATGAAAAATGTGTCGAGTTTCATATGTTGGATGTGTAAGTGGTGATGCTTCTGGGAAGCTTGGCTCTTCACTGGCCCTGCTAGACAATAGTAGCTTCTGTAGAAGATGATTTAGGAAAGGACTGTGATCATCCTTTTTATTTCATTCCTCCAGTTCTGTATGACTATTTGCAAAGCGGTAGGTTTGGAACTTAATGCCAGGGAGTCCACCTAGATACTCAAAATGTTTTTGCACCCATCTAATCAAGTTTTCATGAAAATGTGACATCTTTGTTTTGCTTCTTTGCATTCATATTGTATCCTTAATCCAATGGTTTGACTTCTGATTCCCTAAGGGGTGCTTTTGGTTTGAAAGGATAATTCTTACATTGTCTATAGAAGTTTGCATTTTACAAAAAACTTTAAAAGAAGCTGCTAATATGGCCTAATGTAAACCTCACTTCACATTTTCTGCTTGTGTCATTTCTCTTTATAGTGACGTCTCTTATTCTTTTTCTGTCTTATTGTAAAGCCAGGTGGTAACTTTTTCTTAGCACACCATCAGCTCCAAAGTCACCATAGAAGTCTCCTTTGAGCTTATTCATTCTCATCCTTTCTCTTTCTCACACAGAGACACAACACACAGAATAATACACACACCTAGGGTAAGTAAAATTGTACAAAGGAGTCTGTTGTCCTATGATGTTAGACCTCCAAGAGAACATTCTAGAAGTTACTTTTCTTCCTCATCTGAACATATAAAAACTCTAGGCTGTCCTAGGAGAACAGGTGGTTACTCAATTGAAAGTTGGGTCACCTTTAGGAAAAGTCCAAAATTTTTCATGGGTACAGGTGGGCCAGAATATTTGCAATCCAAACTCTTTAGGTCATAAGGTCACCAAATCTCTCTCCTAAGTAAATGATTTGGAATGCTTGAACTCTGTTGGCCTTTAAAATTGGTCTTCTTTTGCTTCATTCTGAAGAAGAACTCTCAACATTCTGTGTAAGAGAGGCTGTCTCCATAAGGCCTGCACTCTTGTCAGACTGAGAAGACCATGTCTAAGTAATGGGGTGGGATGATGAGGGACTGTGGGCCTGGGCATTCCTTAGTTTAAGAACTAAGGCAGCAGCCTTCAAACTTGTGTGTATACCTAGGGGAATATGTTGACTTTCCAAAGAGTATATGTGTGCACACGATTTTAAGGAGGTCAATTTTCAATCCTTACAATGCTTTTTTTTTTTTTTTTTTAAAGTCCCTGAGAACTAACCTGCACTCAGATTTATCTCTCAGTAGAATCTTATTGTGATGGATTGTACCAGGGTGTAAGACTCTTTGTGGCCAAAGCAATAATTAGAAAATTTTATTTTGGAGGAGACTCCTTTAAAGATTAATCAAATTCTCTCAGTTTGGTGGGGCTTTTTGTCTTGCTGTTTTATACATATTTCTGTTTAGGGTAGAGCTGGATCTGTATTGGGGTGTTCTGAATTCAGAACACTCAAAATGCTGTAGATTAGTAATTCTGAATCTTCTAAAGGTATATTTAATCTTTTAAATGGGATGTTTTCTGGGACTGTTAAATTTTTCAAGATATGTTTGCTAACACCCACAGATAAGTTACGCATGACTTCTTTTGGATTTGGCACATTATTGCATAATGTAATAAAAGCCTATTTTATCACATAGTATAAGGAACTATTTACTCTGATATCAAACATTCCATCTTTATCATATTTCAGCTTATAACATATTTAAGATTTTCTACTTATTATTACAAATACATTTTCAAATGTATGATGAAAATTTTAGATTTCAATAACACCCCATGTGAAGGGATGCTTAGTTTTTTGAAGTTATTTTATGAGATGTGAGCAAGAAAACCTAAAGACTGCTGACATGAGAGACTAAGCTAGAATGACTAGCACTGCTTGACCTCAGCAAAGGATTCTTGGTGGAAGTGACTCACCTGACCTATCTGCCATGTGTTTATATATGGACAGGAGACTCATCTCATGATCTACCATGTACTTGTATATGGACACGTCCAAATCCAACGAGGGCAGGCCTGCTGCTTGTAGTGAGTGGCATATGTGGACAGATGAATGAGAAACAAAGGAAAGCTTACTGTTATTTTGTTTTTGTCTATTCCATGGAGTGGAATGATCTTTGGGTAGAAAAAATATTAAGAGGAAACTGAAGTCCAAGTAGAGGAAGGCAAGGCTTGTATGTTCTAAATTAGTTCAGGAATTTCAGCCAGTGTGTCTCAGAATCCCTCAAAAACGAGGGAGTGATATTGCTGAGCAAATTG
Source organism: Panthera leo (assembly GCF_018350215.1). Classification (NCBI taxonomy): domain Eukaryota; kingdom Metazoa; phylum Chordata; class Mammalia; order Carnivora; family Felidae; genus Panthera; species Panthera leo. Next base: position 42,069,504 of record NC_056695.1, read on the forward strand.
CTGTTAGGGCTATTTAAGGAATGGATATAAGTGAGCAGAATTCTGATTTTTAAATATTGGATTTTTAGCCCGAGGAAATGGAAGAATGGAGTTTTCATTTCTTGAAGAATGTGTTTTCATGTCTTGAGTTGGGAAGGCTGCAGGAAGAACTGGTGATAACGGTAGTAGGACAGTTATCAGCAGCTCTGTATTTGACACATTAAATTTGGAAATCTTATTAGACGTTCAAATGGAAATGTCAAGGGGACAGATATTCAGACCCAGTGTTCAGGGGGAGAGTTGGGCTGCAGGCAATAGCATGCTGATGCTACCCAAGCCATGGGTCTGGAGGAGATCATCTACGAGTAGATGTGGTTAGAAAAGAGATGAGATCCAAGGACTGAGTTATGGGATACTTGAAAATCAGATGTCAAGGAAATGAAGAGGAACTGGGGAAGGAGTAGCCAGAAGTGTGAGAGGAAAACCCAAATGGTTATGGTTTCCTGGAAACCAAATGAAGAAAGTGTTCGAAGGAGTGGAAATCAGAGAAAGGCAATAAACAGAATTACCTTGACTTGAGTAAAACATGCGGGAAAGTCTCTAGTGAAATCCCATCAACAAGGAAAAAAATTATAAACCGGATTTATAGCTAGCTGCCCAGTTATATTCAAGGATCATGACTAATAGAATATTATTAATTCAGGCAAGATGTCTTAAATTTTCAAAATCCTTGGTCCTAATTAGTAAACTTGAAGACTCTTGAAGTTCCTGCAGTTTGTAATAGGAAGGGAATATTTTTTCAATATATAATTATATTATATGTAAAATGCTTTTTCACCCCTACACATTCTCTAGCTTCCCGCCATGTGGATTCTGATATACTCCCTAGGGAGTCCTGCCCTGCTCTTGAGTTGGGGGAAAGTCACAGAAGTCCCAGGACTGTATTCTCAGCCTAGACTTTTCAAATTTTTTAAAAATAATTTTAAATAATGTCTTTGATGGAGGTATGGAGCAAGTAATTACTTTTAAGGATATTTTAAAGCTTTAAGCAAATACATCACATAATGAGATCTGAATTTAAAAAGAACTTGAGTAAGAGTTGGTGATCATTTGGCAATTTTGGAATGCAGAGAAGGTTTCAGAAGGTTGGAATACTGAAAATGTAGTCTTGACTTTAAAAAAATTAAAGAATCGGGGGCACCCGGGTGGCTCAGTTGGTTAAGCATCTGACTTCGGCTCAGGTCACGATCTCATGGTTGGTGGGTTTGAGCCCCACATTGGGCTCTGAGCTGACAGCTCAGAGCCTGGATCCTCCTTCAGATTCTGTGTCTCCCTCTCTCTCTCTGCCCCTTCCCCACTCATGCTCTGTTTCTCTTTCTCTCTCTCTCTCTCTCAAAAATAAACATAAAAAATTTAAAAAATCAGACCACAAACAATAGGTCAGTGAGTTTGAAGTCAAATATGGGCAAGAATCTAAAGTGAGTAATTAAAAGGATGGTTTGTGACCATTTTGAAAAAGAGGCAGCGTGACTCAGCCTGTCATGCTGCCCTCGTTTTAGCCTAGGATATGATTCTTACATTGGCAGAACAGGAAACTAATTTTTGGAGGTTATGCCTTTGATGATAATCTATCATTATATCACTGAAGCATCATCAAAGAGTCTAAAGTAGAGTGATATAGTCACAAAGGCACATGATTTATAGTCAGAGGACCTGGGTTTGGGTCCTAGCTTTGTAGCTTATTTATGGGGTCCAGGAAAAATTGACCTGATCAAGAAATCATAGTTTCTTCATCTGAAAATGGTGAAAACAATGCTTTCATTACAGATTTCTTACAGGTTTAAATGAGATATAAAGATGAAAGCACTTTCTAAAGCATAAAGTGCTAATTAGGTATCCGTTATTGTAGACTGGAAAAGTGTTGCTCAAATGATAGTACAGTAGTTTCCCCTTTTCCACAGTTTTACTTTCCACAGTTTCAGTTCCCTGTGGTCAACTGTGGTCCAGAAGCAGTTGGTCTTCCTCCTGACAAATTGTTAGAAGGTCTGTAGTAGCCTCACACTACGTCACAGTGCCTACATTATTCATATCACTTCATCTCATCATGTAGGCATCTTATCATCTCACATCATCACAAGAAGGGTAAGTAAGTACAATAAGATGTTTTGAGGAAGTGATCACATTCACATAAGTTCTATTAGTGTATTATTACAATTGTTATTTTATTGTTGATCTCTTACTGTGCCTTTCTTATAAATTAAACTTTGTCACAGGTACATGTATGTAGGGAAGACAGTATATATAGGGTTTGGTACTAACTGCAGTGTTTAGGCATCCAGTGGGGGTCTTTGAACATGTACCCCATGGATAAATGGGGAATACTGCAGTTACCAATAGTGCCAATGACATCTTGGTTGAATTAAAGAAAGAATAGCATGTAGAACTAGACAGATGATGGTCAACTTTGCTTCTGGAATTCTGTATTCAGGTGTATATTTTTAGAGGGACATAGACAAATTGAATTGTAACTAGACCATATTATCAGAATATTGAGAGTAAAAAAAAAATACATTGAGAATATCCCATGAAAAATATTTGAAGGGATTGAGAAGACTTGGAGGTGATGATGTTGGGGATGAGAGAACCATCTTCAAATAGGTGAGGAATGTTAGGTGGTAGAAGGATTTAGTTGGTTCTGTTTTGTCTTCAGGGGCAGCAATAGGACAGGATGGATGAAACTAGACTTCTAGTCATAGAACCTTCTGTTAGAGTTCTGTCTGGCTTCAGTAGAACTGGAGAAGTCGTCATTAATGGAGGCTTTCTACCATGGCCTAGATGACGATCTGGCAGGGAAGAGAATTCCTGAATCAGGTGGGTGGTCAGGCATAATGACCCCTTAACACCTCTGACGTGAGTCCACCATTGTGACATAATCTTATTTATCTTTCTGTGTATCCATGTACCATACGATATTTATGGATATAGTGTGTCATAATCTGTTACAACTGCATTCCCACATTATTTAAGCCTGGATTTCAGAAAGGTCATTTAAATTGAGATGTACCCTTTACTTTTTTTTTTTTCCCATTCTGCCTTGACTCCCCGACACTTGTTCTGACCATTCAGGTGCCTTAGGAAGAAGAAACCCCAGAGAGACCTCGTATTATGTGAAAGGATTTTCCAAGGCCATACTAACTGTATTCAGTCTTTATCCCTAATGAAGGAACAACTTTGATCTGTCAGCTCTGAAAATAAACTGGGCATGACCTTCACTCATCACCAATCATGTCATTTAATGACATTTGTTAACTTTATTCTGATATTAGATCATGGTCTTTCTTTGTTCTGTCATGGCTTTTTTATCCAGAGTCTAATTATATATATATATACATATACATATATATATATATACATATACATATGTATATATACATATACATATATATATGTATATATATATGTATATGTATATATACATATGTATATGTATATACATACACACACACACATAGATATAGATATATAGATGTATATAGATATAGATATGGAGAGCATGAAAGTCTGATGTGTTGAATGTCAAGTTCATCTCTTTGTGGCTCAAATTTGAAGACCCTCTCGTATTTGCTGATATTTACCCCAGAAATAAGGGGACAAAGTAAAGAGACCAGATTTAAAGTCAAATATACTTTAAAATACTCACTTCATTGCCCTGAAGCCCTCAAGCATTTCTTTTGCTGTGTGGATTGTATGTTCTAGCTCTCTTGGCTCTGTTGTGCATTTTCACCTGGAAGGCCCCCAAATGACAGTTATTGCTTCTTAGAGGGTGTAACTTCAAAGAAGCTATCACCATGAGTCAGGTTGCACCCAACTTGAAGAACCCTTCTGGGGTTCTGATATGTTGCAGGTGTTTTATGTGGCTGAAACTTTTTCTTTCAATATGTATTTTCTAATGTTTATTTTTGAGAGAGAGACTAAGAGAAATAGAGACTGAGAGAGAGAGTGTGTGTGAGGGGGGGACGGACAGAGAGAGAGAGAGAGACAGAATCTGATGCAGGCTCCAGGCTCTGAGCTGTCCGCACAGAGCTGGATGTGGGGCTGAAACCCGTGAACCACGAGATCATGACATGAGCTCAAGTCAGCCACTTAACTGACTGAGCCACCTAGGTGCCCCATGGCTGAATCTCTTATTTGTTGAACGGATATCAGAGCACCACAAGCAGGTTAATACTTTGACAGCATGCAGAAGATAGGCTAATCATTTTCTCATGACATTCCAAAATGAGCTAAATATAATTAGTGGTGTAGCAGTTTATCATGTACTTCAGCACTTTTAAAACACTTTAACTTGATAATTAAATTTTATAATACAAACTGATGATTTAAACATGTTTAAATCACACACAAATAAGAACTAAAATAAATTAATCTTGAAAATAACTGTTAAAATCATTGGTCTATGTAAGAAAATTGTGTCTGCTATAAAACTGGAATTGACTCTTATCTGTTAGTTGTTGCCTTTGAACTCTGAGCTATGTTAGTTGTCCTCTGTCCCATCTCACATCAGAAGGCTAAAATAACCTAGACAGAGAATACATGTAAAATTGCCCTGTCCCCTTCCCTCAGGCTTCCATGAAGGGATAGCCAAAAGGGAAGGAAGAGAAACACTGTGTTAAATTTATTATAAAAATTTATTTCTCATTGTTTTTTTTGCCTCCAATATATAAGTAAGTAGATGATTATTTTCATGGCTACACTCCTTTATATTGGATTAATTGAATCATTAAATAATACTATAAATCAAACCAAGGTTTCTAATTAATTTTATTCCAATAATATGTAAAATTATAAGGTAATACCTATCATGTTTTTTGTCAGAATATCCTTGGAAGTAAGTTCCTTTTATTGAATAAACATGAACTCATATGAACTGCTAGAATTATTATTAGTAATATGCTAGAAATAATGATGGTTAGGGTTGGGGTTAATAACCTGTGGAAGTGACTGGATTTGATACCTTAGTTCTTGAATCTTCCCAGCATGTCACCAAGAATGACAACCATTTTAGACATTTTGACTTGAAATTAGGCTTGAAAACAGCTACTCTCTTGGGATGAGTTAACATTTAATGTTGGGCAAGTAGAAATGACTGCTGATTTTCATTCTTTATATTAATTCCACGGGGAGGGTGAGCTAGTAAAACATTTGTATGAGCTAGTCATTATTTGAAATTTATTTACCAAAGTGGCTTACGTAATAATCATCCCCGTGCTAAATCAGTCAGTCAACAAGTTTTTATTGAGTCCCCATTGGATTAGAGTAATGTACAGTAATGATGTATTCAGTAGTGTACAGATGTATGCAGCAAAGATTAGACATGAGCTCGACCCCCAAGGCCTTACAAGCCATTAGAGGAGACAAACAGACACATATCATCAACCGAAATGTAACCAGATGACTTAACTCCCAGAGTGTGGAGGAGGAATGGCTGGACTGGGATTGTTCTGGTGGGTGATGGGCTGGTTAAATGTGGGAAACTTTCATGATGTAGGTGTCTTGGTCTGGATTAGGTAAAACAAAGTTAGCAGCTTTAGATGAGAAAGGCATTTTGGTTTAGTGAACACAGTATAACTCAAAGATTAAAGTAGAGAATGGAAGTCTGTTTATCTGGAACTATAGCAAGACAGACAAGCACAGAGGTAAGACAGGTAATGGAAAGAGTTACCTGAAACCAAAGTTTAAGCAGGGATGACACTGGAAGGGTAGAAGTCGCATATCCCTGCTCCATTTTAACTTTATTAAGTGCAAGGCCTCTTATGAAGAAAAAAGTAGTTAAGTGAGAGGATTTTGTTTTGGGACAGCTCATATGGAATTCTTCCTGACACTTACTATATCTGGCTTATTTGAGACAGACGCACACCTGATGGAATGGGCATTACTGACTGAAAAATATACATGCTATCTGCAGGTTTCTGAACAAATGTGCTCTGCCCAAGCAAACCCCTGGTTCTTGACTGACCACCATCATTGAGCGTCATGTGAGCGCCATTGGTGGACTTGCTCTTTCATTATTAGCCCTTTCCCACACTTAAATACTGTTACCATGTAGGCCTGGTCAGTTAGATTCTGCTTTTTTTTGGCATTATACTTCCTCTAAGAATTTTAAGGAAATAGCCAGTTTTAGTTAAGACTTTCTAATTTGTTTGATTATGGAAGAAACGTCGATGGTGGCTGCTTTGAACACTTGACCTTCTCAGTACACCTTACAACCAAAGGGGTAGGGTCAGCAACAAATACTAGTTGTAGGGGGTGGCAGGTTTGGTAACTAAGCCAGCCAACTAGTCTGAGCCTCATGTGCTAACAAGAACAAGGTTCAGTAATTCTCAAACCCCTTTTTCTTCATTAGGTACAAAATAGATATCAGTTTGGCCCATGACAGTTCTCATAATACCCTTCTGTTCCTTAATTTTGAATTCAAAGATCCTCCTCTGACTCTAATTCTATCTATGATTTATGGGTTACTTAATATTAACAGCTTTCATGGGCTTTACTTTTCTTATCTCATTTAAACTACAAAACATCCCTGTGAGGTAGGTACTATTAGCTCTGTCTTCAGATGAAAAATTTGAGGCTCAAAAGCAAAGTGATGTTTATGTGGTCACAAGGCTGGGCTTCAAACCCAGCTTGGTCTGACTCCAGATCCTATATTTCCATTGTGCCACATGAACTGTCCAGATTCTTTTTTTTTTAATTATTTTTTTTACATTTATTTATTTCTGAGAGATAGAGCGAGACAGAGCGTGAGTAGGGGAGGGGCAGAGAGAGAGGGAGACACAGAATCTGAAGCAGGCTCCAGGCTCGAAGCTGTCAGCACAGAGCCCGACGTGGGGCTCAAACTCAAAGACCGCGAGACCATGACCTGAGCCGAAGTCGGACGCTCAACCGACTGAGCCACCCAGGTGCCCCACTGTCCAGATTCTTATAAATGGTGGCTCTCATCCAACCACCAGCTGATTATTCCAGCCCTGTTCTTACTAATCTAAGTATTAGGATGAGAGAACATCATGATCCCTTTCTGCTTATATTCATTCTAGTCAAATAAGCAGTTATTTATTGATAATCCATTATACATTGACAGGTGTGCACCATGGGAATACAAATAAAAGGAAATACGATCCTTGCTTTCAGAAGTTCCCATTTGGCATTCTAGTCTCCTAGAACACATTCCCTTGGATCCTTAGTTGTCCCCTGTGCTTGGGGCATTCTTTCTTATCTAGTTTCCAAAGTTTCTTTAGATATAACTCAGGGAAAGAAAGGTAAATCTCAGCTTCCTGGGAAGTTTTCTTTGATTCCTCAGATTTATTTGGATGTCTGTCTTCTATGAACCAACAATATTCAGTGAGCAGTTCTTTAGCCATCCTTGTTTTACTTGTCTGTCTCTCTTAAGACTATGTCCTGAGGGGGTGCCTGGGTGGCTCAGTCAGTTGAGCATCTGACTCTTAATTTCAGCTCAGGTTATGATACCATGGTCATGGGATCGAGCCCCATGTCGGGTTCTACACTGAGCATGGAGCCTGCTTAAGACTCTGTCTCTCTGTCTTTGTCTCTCTCTGTCTCTCTCCCCACCCCTGCCTTCTGTCCCTCTCCCTTGCTCTCATGCTCTCTCTAAAAAAAAAATCAAAAACATAAACAGACTGTACCCCGAGGATGATAGCCCAGTTCCCTGAGGATGATAGCCTGGTCTTAATCCATCTTTATATTTCTAGCACTTATTAGAGCACTGAGTGAACAAGGGAAGGAGACTGTACAGTGTTGTCATTTGGGGGAAATTGTGAAGTAGGGTAGAAGTAAGGAGCCACTAGTGGGAAGGAAGCTTCTCTGAAGAGTTGGGACTTAGTTCTGGACTTTGAAAGATGCTCTAGATTTGGAGGTGGTGAGGAAGCAGGAGGTCACAACCACAAGAAGAGATGCAAAGTGTCTATTTTAACTTTGAATCCACATTTACCTCTCTGTAGATGTGTGTGTGTGTGTGTGTGTGTGTGTGTATGCTTCCCACTTGTGTATTGATGAGGCTGATTATGGTATAGGGAAGGAAGCTTATCATAGATGTAAATTGTGGGTTACAATCTTAGATAACAGTAAAATTGAAACTGCTTCAAGATGCTGGGATAGAATAAAACCGTGTATGAGGTGGAGGAAGAGGCTGGGTAACAAATATATGAGAAGTGTGGGCTTTGAATCAGATTCTCTGAGATCAAATGTGGATTCCACCATTTACTTTCTGTGTGGCTGAGGGCAAAATGTTTAATTTCCCCACATCTCAATTTTTTCTGAATGTATCTCTGTATACTCATGAATAATATTAGTTTCTGTTGAAAGCGTTGTTGTGATAATTAAATAAGATGATATACATAAAGTAGTCATGTCTGAGGCATGTCAAAGACTCAGTAAATGATAGAAAAAACAGCTCTTTATATTGCTTGAAAAAAACCCTTAAGGATGGAAAATGGGACACAATGATCTCAAAGTCCATTATAATCAACTTTAGAAGTATTTGAAGTAGAATTCCACTGGAATTTGACATTGAATTTTGCTGGGCTTTAGCCAGTGCCAAGAAATAATTTTTCCAGAGTGAAATGTTTGCTGTAACAATACTTGCTGATCTAGGATTTGACTTGGATTAGTAAGTAGTTACATTAATAGTGACAAAAATTAAGAATCTCTGAGTCTTAAATAGGACTTCTCTAACATTTTACACATTTTACTTTCTACAACAATTCAAAATAGAGGGCATCATTTTTCTACTTCCAAGTGGCTTACTTCCATCATATTAATTAATTGCACATAATTTATAGTTTATATCGTAGATTTGTAGATTAGCATTTATTATTAAAAATGATTTGATTTGTTCTTATGTGCCTATTTGAAGGACTTTAAAAATAAGCAATGGGAATGACAATTACTGGAAAATAACTGGCTGTCTCATCTTTGGCTTAGGTGGTTCCTGTATTGTCAAATTCTAATCTCTTTCAGAGCCAACCAAGGGAGTCTTCCATTGATGCAAGATTTAAGGATGTTGCCAAACTTGGTTTTGGAGGTCCTTGGGATATTACTTATAATTTCTTAATGAATTCCAGCAGCTCTTTTTCAATAATTAGGGAATAAGCAGAGGCCTCAGCAGCATGCCAGTACAGTGGAGTAATGGCCGTTAAAGACATGAGCTTTGGGACTATTTGGAAACAAATGGTCATTTCACCAGAAAAGTAAAACAAACTGAGCAGTTTTACTCAACTTTCCTTCTTTGTATCCATGCCATATTTATAGGTCAACTCCAACTAGTCAGCCCTGGTGAGTTTTTTATTTGTCAGCTGTATGAACTTTCAGTATGGCTATGCTTAGCTCTGTCTCACTCTCTGCTTTGATAGTGGGTACATATTTTAGTATTTTGACTGAAGAAAGAGCTCTGCTATTTTTTTTCTCATATCAGATACAATTATAAAATAATTATTCAGAATTGAAGCCAGGCAGCTCCAGTTCATCCTGGATGAAGATTGCAAATAAATGAATGTGGATTTTGTCTCCCTGTTTTGCCTTTTGTTTTAGTAGCTTTTTGATTTAACACATTTATTTTACATTAATGGAAGCATTGCAAGTAATTTTAAGTGACGGATGTTAGTTCCTCTACTGCATTCAGGGTATAGCTTTCTGTTCTGTAAAATTAACTGTCTTATGATTCCTTAAGAAAAAAGGCTCACTTTCTACCCTGTATAATGACCTACAAGGTGTTAAAATAGGATGAAAGTGAAACAAGGAAAAAAAAATCTCAGTAAAAGTCCCTTTTTCAGTTGGACAATTGGAGTCCATCATTTTGCCTTTGTTGAAAATGTGCCACGTAATGAAATAATAAAGCTTTAACGAAAGAACTGGTGTGTAAGGAGGCAGGGGAGATAGAAAGCAGGCAGGCCATGTCTGTGTTAGGTTTATACACCATACTTGGTAGATTTAGTTTTATTTTTTGTGGGCTGTCTTAAATTGCTATTGCAATTTTTGGTTAAGTATAGCTGTTCTCAGTTACATAACTGCTTCCTTTGGCCTCTAAAAAGAAGGCACATTCTAAGGTCAAAAAGGAAGCATGGTAACAGGAACAGAGTATGAATGTGGTTGGGTCAAAAGATTCAGATTTTTAGATGGCAGAATACCAGGTACAGGTGCTAAGCCTAGGTCAGAAAAAGTCTAGAAAAGGTGGCTAGAAAGAAGTCTAGGACTTGAATTAGGCACGGTTCCTTCTGCAAATTTTCAGAGACTCAGGCTCACTAAACAACCAAGAGTAAGGATATTAGAGGTAATTACCTGTTCATTTTGGAAATGAAGGAATTGAAGCTGCCCATGAAAAAGCAGGAGGCCAGAGGATGACATGAAGGCATCCAGCAGTTCAAGGGGGAAAGCTGATATTGCAATGTAGACCCAAGCCTGGCTTTTTTGCCATCACAGTGTCATAGCTGGCATTGTAACTCCTACAGTGGGCCCAGGAATACCTACAGAATTTAGAGCTTGATGGCAAAAGAGAACACAAATCACTGCACTGGGCAACAGATGTCCTATATCAAAGTTGTTTCCCTGCATTTTTGTTCAAGCAACCAATGCTGTAAACATCAGGTTTGTTATTTACAAACTGGATACCATTTACTTAAATAGGTGAAATGTTGTTTGTGAAAGTGCTATGGCAACTAAGGCAGGCCATGTATAAGGCATTACAGAATACCATTGGTTATTCTTAACCTATGGGCTTTTCCACCGCTACCCAGGCCTATTGGAACATCCCAACTGACTAACACCCAGAGGACATAAGAGAGACTAAAAATTATCTGGAATCTCAAATGAACCTGTAGCCCACCCAGAGAGAAATCCTCAAGAAGCCTTCTTTCAACTCAGCAAGTTGTGAACATTCATTTATTTATTCATGAACTCATTCACTGAAGAAATGAGGCATAAAAATATTAGACATAGTCCTTGCCCTTCTCTAAAGGGGGTAACAGACAGATAAATAAATGTGATTCAGTATGGAAAATGTTGTATATTAAGGCCAGGGGGAGACTGACTAACAGAGGAAGTAAAGGGTTATGAAGAGGTTTTAAGAAAGAAGTGGTCTGGAAGGTTAAGTAATACTGGGACCTGCTGAGAATATGAGGAAATGCTGAGATTTCTACTTAGAAAGGAGCCTCAGTGAAATCATGAAGTGTGACAAAAGAGATATGTGTGGGAAGTGTTAGGTTGTCCAATGAGCCAGAGGGTAGACATTTGAGAGAGGAGACAATTGAGAAATGGGTCTAGACAGGCAGGATGAATTCAGATCGTGAAAGTCCTTGAATAAGTCCTTGCTAAGGAGATTGATCTCTGTACAAAAGACATGGAAGACACTAACATTATTCTATAACTACTCTTTTTTTTCAGTTAAAAGTGAGACTGGGTAATTACTGAAATATTCAAACAATTTACACATATACAAAGAAAGTTTAAAAATACTCCATGAGTCTGAACCTCTGGAAATAAGTCATTACCATTAGGTGAGCATTGTTCTAGACTTCTGTGTACACATATAGGTTAAAAGAAATACTTTTTTATAAAAAAATGAATGTGTTCTGGTTCTGGCAACGAGGTCAGCTGCATTGACATAAACTGCACACACCCTTTAATTTCACAGTTACAAAACCATAGCCATGCAAAATGCAGTGTATAAGAATAAAATCTAAATATATAAATTCATTTGAAAAAATACCATTTTTGGTATGATAACATGCAGAAATAAAAGCAGCTTTAGGTCTGAGCAGTAAACTTATGAGCAGATGCTGTGATGGTTTGGAAAGATACTAGAGTGGATAAGAGGATTAGAGGCTGAGATTCTAATGCCCATGTAAATATGGAAAATACAGCCTCAAGGCTGAGTGAGGCATGAAGCTGGAACAGACACTCATCCTTAAAGCTGGGATCCTGGAAAGAAAAGGCTGGTCTTGTAATACAAGAAGACTAGTATAGTAAAAATCTATTCACTGATTCAGGTAATGTGTTTAGAAAATGTGTTACTTTTGAAACTCTGGATGGGAAAATATGAGAGGAATTAAAGCCTTTGGCCATCAAAAATCATGTGAAGTTGAAATTGACCGATTTAATGTTGGGGATGTCCAATTGGGAAACTAGCATCAAAAGTAATTGCAGACCAAATGTAAAAATAAAATGATCCTGTAGCAAGATGTTTGCACCTGAGGGTGCATAGGTATTATGGGGGTAGAGGAAAAAATGAAGAGAAGCAGTTAAAATTTATAAATTCCATAGGGAAATACTCTATCGTGACAGTCAGCAGAAACTATAAATAGGAAAACTGTTTTCATGAACTTGAGGTAATAGACCAATCTGAAAAAAAGACTATAAATATGCTTCAAATGGTTAAAGTGATAAAAGCAAGAACTGGAAATCATAAGAAGAGAACACACTGTGAAGAGAGAGATTTGAAGAACATATAGAGCGTCTAGAAATCTAGACAGGTCATTGATATACCCATGGATGAGTTAAATACCATATTATGTACAACTGAAGGATAAGTGAGTTGGAAGACGGAACTGAGAAAATTACTTAGAATGCAGCAGAGGAGAGATACAGAGATGGGAAAAATGAAAAAGTTTGAAAGATACAGAAGATAGAATAAGAAGAGAGAATAGAGAAGAGGAAATGCTTGAAGAGATAATAATAGCTTAGAATTTTCCAAATTTATTAATATAATACCCCACCAGCTCGTAATTTGAAGAACCATATACTAGTGTACTGGTAAATGTTAAGCAATCAGCTTGCCAAGATAAAAAGTTAAGACTTCTCCCAGAACAAAAGAGTTGATTGGTGCCATTTGCTTCCCCTAGCCTAGATACATGGATGCCTGTGGGAACTAGCACAGCACAAAAACTTTCCTCATAGCTTGTTAACAGCATGTCTAGCCCCTGCATTCTCCCACAGACTTCACCCCGTTCTGCATGACCTCAGTAGGAGGCAATCCAAAGTGGCTCCACAAGCAAGACAGTATGCAGGCAGCCTGGGTAGAGGTCAACACCATCCCAAAGTGAATCTTGCCCTGGGGAGAGGGGAATAAAACCACATACCAATATGAATGTGGGCCAGGCACTTGGCTAAGGACAGACATTGGGTCTTACTGCACCAAGGAAACTTCTCAGGGAAATCACAGGGAAAGCACCCTGCAGTTCTGTGCTACTAAATCTCTGGCAAACACATGCTCTGGCCCAACTCAGCATAAGGTGGTCCCAGGCTGGCCCACTAACAACACAGGCACCTAATCCTGCCGTCAGTAGACAAAGAAAGCCATTACAGATGACTGGAATTAGGGCAAATACGCTTCAGCCAAAATGTAAGGGCACATAGAACACACAGGAAATATCTTTGAAGAGCCAGGTTCTGGTGAATAAGGGACATTGCACTGCAGGGTTTCACAGGACCTCTTCATAAGCCCACTACTTTTAAGAACAGCAGATGTAGCTGACTTTCAAAACACATAGAAACAGACACAGTTAGACAAAATGAGACAGAGGTGTGTGTCCAAAATGAAACAATAGGACAAAGTCACAGCAGGACAGATAAACAAAATGGAAATAGTATGTCTGATAGAGAATTTAAAGTAATGGTCATAAAGATACTGGACTTGACAAAAGAGTGGAGGACCTCAATGAGACTCTCAATAAAGAAAAAGAAAACATAAACAGATAAAGAACTCAATAACTTAAAAAAAAAAAAAAGAAAAATAGGAATAAGTAATAGACTGGAGGAAGAACAGGCACTGACCTACAGGACAGAGTAATGGAAAGCATCAAGCTGAACAAGAGAAAGAAGAAAGACTAATAAAAGAGAATAGATGAACTCCATGATACTATCAAATGAAATAACATTGACATTATAGGGATCCCAGAAAAAGAAAGAAAAGGGGACAGAAAATTTTTTGGAGAAATAATAGCTGACAACTTTCTGAATTTGGAGAAGGAAACCAATCCAGATCCAGGAGGCACAAAGAACCCCTAACAAAATCAACCTAAGGAGGTTCACACCAAGACATACAGCACTTAAAATGGCAAAAAGTAGTGATAAAGAGAGATCTCGTAAAGCACCAAGGAAAAGAAAACAGTTACATATGTGGGAAATCCCTTGTGGCTAACAGCTGATTTTTTCAGCAGAAATTTTGCAGTCCAGGAGGGAGTGGCTTGATATATTCAAAGTGCTGAAAGAAAGAGACCTGCAACCAAGAATACTCTATCCAGTAAGGCTATCATTCAGAATAGAAGGAGAAAGAGTTTCCCAAACGAAAGTTAAAGGAATTTATCACCATTAAGCCAGTCTTGGAAGAAACCTTAAAGGGTACTCTTTGAGTAGGTCAGAAAGACAATAAGAAGAAATAAAAGTAGGAAGCACAAAAGCAGTACAATTAAGTATATCTATAAAAATTAGGCAAGGTATTCACGAAATAAAGGATGTAAGGTATGACACCATATCCCTAAAACGTGGAGCGGGGAGGAAGAATGAAAATGTAGTGCTTTTAGAATGGGTTCAAACTTAAGTGACAACTTAATATAGACTGCTACATGCATGAGATGTTGTATATAAACCTAATGGTAACCACAAATCAAAAACTGGTAACAGAAATGCAAACAATAAAGGGAAAGGAATCCAGGTAAATCACTGAAGAAAAGCCAACAAACCATGAAAGGAGAGAGCTTTTTATCTTGATGAGGTTCCAGTAGTTCTTTTTTGCTTTTGTTTCCCTTGCCACTGGAGACATGTCAAGTAAGAAGTTGCTATGTCCAAGATTGAAGAGGTTATTGCCTGTTTTCTTCTCTATGATTTTGATGGCTTCCTGTCTTACATTTGGAGTTTATTTTTGTGTATGGTGTAAGAAAGTGGTCCAGGTTCATTCTTCTGCATGTCGCTGTCCAGTTTTCCCCACCATTTGCTGAAGTGACCATCTTTATTCCATTGGATATTCTTTCCTGCTTTGTCAAAGATTAGTTGGCCATATGTTTGTGGGTCCATTTCTGGGTTCTCTATTCTGTTCCGTTGATCAATGTGTCTCTTTTTGTGCTAGTACCATGCTATCTTGATGATTACAGCTTTGTAATACAGCTTGAAGTTTGGAATTGTGATACCTCCAGCTCTGGTTTTCTTTTTCAGGATTGCTTTAGCTATTTAGGGTCTTTTCTGGTTTTGTATAGATTTTAGTATTGTTTGTCCTAGGACTGTGAAGAATGCTGTTATTGTTTTGATAGGGATTGCATTAATATGTATATAGCTTTGAGTAGTATCAGCACTTTAACAATATTTGTTCTTCCTATCCAGGAGCATGGAGTGTTTTTCTATGTTTTTGCGTCTTCTTCAATTTCTTTGATAAGCCTTCTATAGTTTTTGGTGTATAGATTTTTCACCTGTTTGGTTAGGTTCATTCCTAGGTTTTTTATGGTTTTTGGTACAATAGTAAATGGGATAGATTCCTTGATTTCTCTTTTTTCTGCTTCATTGTTGGTGTATAAAAATGCAACTGATTTCTGCACATTGATTTTATATCCTGCGATTTTGCTGAATTCATGAATCAGTTATAGCAGTTTTTTGGTGGAGTCTTTTGGGTTTTCCACATAGGGTATCATGTCATATGCAAAGAGTGAAAGTTTGACTTCCTCCTTGCTGATTTGAATACCTTTTATTTCTTTGTGTTGTCTGATTGCTGAGGCTAGGACTTCCAACACTGTGTTGAGTAACAGTGGTGAGAGTGGACATCCCTGTCGTGTTCCTGACCTTAGGGAGAAGGCTCTCAGTTTTTCCCGTTGAGGATGATATTAGTGGTGGGTGTTTCATATATGGCCTTTATGATCTTGAGGTATGATCCTTCTGTCCCTACTTTCTTGTGGGTTTTTATCACGAATGGATGATGTATTTTGTCAAATGCTTTCTCTGTATCTATTGAGAGGATCATGTGGTTCTTGTCCTTTCTTTTATTAATGTGTTGTGTATCACATTGATTGTTTTGTGGATATTGAACCACCCCTGCATCCCAGGAATAAATCCCACTTGATTGTGGTAAATAATTCTTTCAATGTATTGTTGGATCCAGTTTGCTAGTATCTTGTTGAGAATTTTTGCATCCATGTTCATCAGGGAAATTGGTCTGTAGTTCTCTTTTTTAGTGGGGTCTTTGGTTTTGGAATCAAGGTAATGTTGGTCTCATAGAATGAGTTTGGATGTTTTCATTCTATTTCTATTTTTTAGAACAGTTTCAAAAGAATAGGTGTTAACTCTTCTTTAAATGTTTGGTGGAATTCCCCTGGAATGCCATCTGGCCCTGGACTCTTGTTTGTTGGGAGATTTTTGATTGCTGATTCAATTTCTTTACTGGTTATGAGTCTGTTCAAATTTTCCATTTCTTCCCATTTCAGTTTTGGTAGTTTATATGTTTTTAGGTATTTGTACATTTCTTCCAGATTGCCAATTTGTTGGCATATAATTGCTCACAATATTCTCTTATTATTGTTTGTATTTCTGTGGTTCTGATCTCTTCTCTTTCATTCTTGGTTTTATTTAGAAAAAAGGTCCTTTCCTTTTTCTTTTTGATCAGTCTGTCTAGGGGTTTATCAATTTTTTTAATTCTTTCAAAGAACAGCTCCTGGTTTCATTGATCTGGTTTTTTTGATTTCGATATCACTGGTTTCTGTACTAATTTTTATTTCCCTTCTTCTGCTGGTTTTGGGTTTTATTTGCCATTCTTTTTCTAGCTCTTTTAGGTATAAGGTTAAGTTGTGTATTTGAGACCTTTCTCTCTTCTTTAGGAAGACCTGGATGGCTGTGTACTTCCCTCTTACGACTGCCTTTGCTGCATTCCAGGGGTTTTGGGCTGTGGTGTTATCGTTTTCATTGGCTTTCAGGTACTTTTAATTTCTTCTTTAATTTCTTGGTTAACCCAAGAAATTCTTTAGTAGGATGTTCTTTAATCTCCAAGTATTCATGGTCTTTCCAAATTTTTTTTCTTGTGGTTGATTTTGAGTTTCATAGTGTTGTGGTCTGAAAATATGCAAGGTATGATCTTGGTCATTTTTCCTTGTTGAGAGCTGGTTTGTGATCCAGTATGTGACCTATTCTATTCTAGAGAATGTTTCATGTGTCCTCGAGAAGAATATTCTGATTTAGGATGAAATGTTCTGAATATATCTCTTAAGTCCATCTGGTCCACTGTGTCATTCAGAGCCATTGTTTCCTTGTTGATTTTCCACTTCAGTGAAATGTCCATTGCTTTAAGTGTTGAAGTGGCCTACTATTATGTTATTATTGTCAATGAGTTTCTTTATGTTTGTGATTATTGATTTATATATTTGGGTTCTTCCACATTGAGGGCATAAATATTTATAATTGTTAGATCTTCTTGGTGGGTGGACTCCTTAATTATGATATAATGCCCGTCTTCATCTCTTATGACAGTATTTATTTTAAAATCTAGTTTGTCTAATGTAAGTATGGCTACTCCAGCTTTCTTTTGATGGCCATTAGCATGGTAGATGGTTCTCCATCCCCTTGCTTTCAATATACAGGTGTCTTTAGGTCTAAAATGAGTCTCTTGTAAGCAGCATATAGATGGGTTTTGCTTTCTATCCATTCTGATACCCTATGTTTTTTGATTGACATTTTGAGGGAGTACTGAAAGATATGAGTTTAGTACCATTGTGTTGCCTGCAGAGTTGCTGTTTCTGGTGATATTTTCTGGTCCTTTCTAGTCTTTGTTGCTTTTGGTCATTTTTGTTTTGTTTTGTCTTTTCTCCAAAGAGTCCCCCTTAAAATTTCTTGCAGGGCTGGTTTAATGGTCACAAACTCATTTAGTTTTTGTGTGTCTGGGAAACTCTTTATCTCTCCTTCTATTTTGAATGACAGCCTTGCTGGATAAAGAATTCTTGGCTGCATATTTTTCTGATTCAGCACATTGAATATATCTTGCCACTCCTTTCTGGCCTGCCAAGTTTCTGTGGATAGGTCTGCTGTGAACCTGATCTGTCTTCCCTTATAGGTTAAGAACTTTTTCTTTCCCTTGCTACTTTCATAATTCTTTCCTTGTCTGTGTATTTTGTCAATTTAATTATGATATGCCTTGGAGGGGATTGTTTTTTGTTGAATCTAATGGGAGTTCTGTGTGCTTCTTGGATTTTGATGCCTGTGTCATTCTCCAGATTATGAAAATTATTATTATAATTTACTCACATAAATCTTCTACCCCTTTTCTCTCTCTTCATCTTCTGGGATTCCTGTGATGTGGATGTTATTCCTTTTTAATAAGTCACTGAGTTCTATAGGTCTTGTATCATGCTCTTTTGCCTTTGTTTCCCTCTTTTTTCTGCTTCATTATTCTCCGTAGTTTTATCTTTTGCATTGCTGATTTGCTGCTCTGCCTCACCCATCCTTGCCATCATGGCATCCATTTGAGATTGCATCTCAGGTCAGGTATAACATTTTTAATTTCATCCTGGATTTTACGTGTTTTATCTCAGCAGAAGGGATTTTATGCTTTTTAAACCGCAGCTAATATTCTTATTATTGTGATTATAAATTCTAGTTCATACATCTTGCTTATAACTGTATTGATTAAGCCCCTGGCTGTCATTTCTTCCTGTTCATTGTTTTGGAGTGAATTTCTTCATTTTGTCATTTTGGAGGGAAAAAAAGTTTAACAAAATAAAAATTTAACACTAAAAAATTAAAAACAAAACAAAAAATGAAAGAAAGGAAGCCAGATTTTAGGTGTGTTTTTGTCTGCTTGTTGAAAGATGCTTAATAGAATAGAGAAAAAGAAAAAAATGTAAGAAAATTTAAATATTAAATATATGTAATAGGATAAAATTAAATAAAATTGAGTAAAAATTTTAAAAAGTAAAAATAATGAAAAATTTTTTTTTCTCTTTTTGTATCGAAGAAAGAGTAAAAAAAAGAAAATTTGGGGTGCCTGGGTGGTTCAGTCGGGTAAGCATCCGACTTTGGCTCAGGTCATGATCTCACGGTTTGTGAGTTCGAGCCCTGCATCGGGCTCTGTGCTGACAGCTTAGAGCCTGGACCCTGCTTCAGATTCTATGTCTCCCTCTCTCTCTGCCCCTCCCCTGCTCATGCTCTGTCTCTCTCTGTCTTTCAATAATAAATAAAGGTTTAAAAAAATAAAAATATTAAAAAAAATTTTTGAGCAAAAACAGAAGCAAAGAAAGTGAACAAATAAGTGAACCAGCAAACAGAATGAAACCTAAATGAAGTTACATTCAGTTTTCCCTAGAACTGAAACCGTGAAGCCCTCTATAGTCTATATACTAAGCAGGTGGAATGACTTGTGCTGGTCTTCTAGGGGATGTGCATGGGGGGTGCCATTGAGTGTAGCTTGGTATAACGTCTCCATTCTCCACTAGGTGGTGCTGCTTAACTTAGCTTACTGGAGCGGATCAGTGTAGTGAGCCTGTATGGGAGAGGTAGAAGCGGTTTGACACAGCACTCTGGTCTCTGGCATAGGAACTTTGTGCTTACTCCTCCTTTGTCTCAGGCCTCCATCCACTCTCCACCTCTACCCTGTGTCCAAGCTGTTCGCCTGCCAGGTAGCACCTCCTTCCAGAGTTTTATCTCAGATGGAGTTGTGTTTCAAAACCCCACACTTCAGAGACCCTTATGGCTTGGACCCCAGCTGATTCTCTAGGGGAACATCTCACTGAGCAATGGCCAGATGCCTGCCCCAGAAAACATTTGTGCTATTGCACAGTGGCAGAGGTTCAGAGATTATGGCAAACCACAACACACAGTGGGCACCAGGTTTCCCTGCACTCTGGTGTCTTTGTCCTAATACCAGTAAACATGGCTGCTCGCCAGGGTCTTCTGGGACTTTTTCCTGTGGAGAGACAATATGGCCTCTACCAAATGCACTCCAGACAGGGGAACTGCTTCTTCCTGTGTGGCATATGGACCCCTCAGACCCTGCTTCCTGCTCCTGGGGATTCAACCCACTTCCTCACCAGAGCACCACATGGCACTGAACTCTGAAACTTCAGACTCTGCGTTCCACTGTTTTTAGAATCCTCATGATATTGAAACCCTCTTCTTTCTTCTCATCAATGGTTTTGGGGAACAGATTTCTTGTTGAGTTTTCTGTGAGTGTTTTCACTCTTTCTCTTTCTCTCCAGCTACTTTCAAGAGAGTGCTTTTTTTGCAAGATCCTGATGCGCTGCACTCTCTTCCTTTCTCTTTCTCTGTCCTTTCCCTGAAAAAACTGCTCCCTACCCTCCACAGCTTTTCTCCCCCTCACCCCAGTTCACCTCTCCACACCACATACCTGCTGAGTTCTGTGGCCCAAGTTATGCAGATTGTTGTGTTAATCCTCAGATCAATTTCCTAGGTGTTCAAAACAGTTTGGTGCTGATCTAGCTGTGTTTCAGGGATGAGACAAGCTCGGGGTCTCCATGCTCGTCTGCAATCTTAATTCCTCCCTCTATGTAAATTTCTTTAAATGCACAAAATAATGGTAAATTTTCCTGTGAGTATTGGGTTGGTTATCAATTTATTGTCTCTCAGCTCCAAAGTTTATTCTTTTAGATTGCTCTGTGAAAATTTGTCTGCGTCCTTAAATGTTTTTCTTTTCCCAGCTTATCCTAAATCTTTATCAGTTACTGGAGGAAGAAAAGGGTTTTACCTCCTGGTTCTTGTGGTCTCCTTTGGTGGGCTTTCTCTAGCACTGGGTTGTTACAGTCCTGGCGGTTTCTCCAGTGCCCTAGTCCTGCAGTACTAGGTGGCAGCAGCAAGCAGCTGTTCCCCATATTCCCACCCTACACACCTACCCTGGAAAGCCTTGCAGTGGAGTGCCTCTAGTGTGATACCTCCCTATAAATACCTTTCTGCAGTATCCTAGAGGTTGGATTTCCAGTAAGTTCCAGAAAAAAAAAATTGTGGTATAAAGATTTAGTATTTCATAAATCTATGAGAAGTGAAAGTGAAGTGAAATGTAAGAATTGCTGTACTTACTACATATTATGTACACACATATATAGTAGATCTCCCTATAAGAAATATTTCTGAAAGTTCTTTCTAGTATTTATATTCCCTGGAATACAGAGCCATTTTCTTCAATATTTTAAGCAAGAATCCTAAAATTTACCTTATTTGGCCCATTGACTTCACATACTCAGACCTGAATCAATATCTGTGGCCAGGGAAGTAGAATTTGCCAGAATGGTTTAAGCCAGTCTGAACCTGCTGTTTGTTTTGGATATAGGGTCAGCATCCCCCAAACATAGGAATCGTATGGAAGAGGGGTGAGTATCTAAGTGAAAACTTTTCCTTCTTAGGGAGGAAGAGAAATGGATATTAGATGTATCCACAACATGGTGTACAGTTTTAAAAACTTAAACTTTTCTTCATTTAAGAAGAAATTTTTCTTTTTAGTTATCTGTGAATTATTTTTCTCCTCCATGTTTTGAATTTTATACGTAAGGGAAACCAGAAAGTTGTCTTTATTCTGGATTATCTTTGTCATACTTGTATATTGTCCTTTTATTGTTTTAATCTCTGCTTTTTTCCTCTGCATTTCCTGGGATCCCTTTCATCTCATTTTGTCTTATTGAAATAACACACCTAGGAAATTATCATATAGATTGAAGTGCTTATGGGGAACTTTCTTCTGCATGGTTATGTTTTTGGGCAAACTGGGTTTTGTCTTGCCAGCTGTGTTGCTTCTTTTCATTCTTTTACTCTTTGTGATATATCTGCATGGTTACAACACTGTATATTTTCATCGTATGTTCAACATAGGGAGCTTGATTCAGATGTTTTTTTGCATGGGTATATATAAATGAATTATTTTGACTCATTTTCTTTTCATCTTCACTTTATCTGTTTGGAGGTGTATCCTCTTTCATTGGGATTTGGAATATTTTTGGAATTTTTTCCCCAATCTAAGTAGAGTTCTAGAGTCTTCATGTCCATCAAAGAGAGCCAGCCCTTCGGGGTGCCTGGGTGGCTTAGTTGGTTAAGCATCTGACTTCGGCTCAGGTCATGATCACCGTTCATGAGTTTGAGACCCGTGTCGGGCTCTGTGCTGACAGCTCAGAGCCTGGAGCCTGCTTTGGATTCTGTGTCTCCCTCTCTGCCCCTTCCCTGCTTGTACTCTGTCTGTATCTCCAAAAAAAAAAAAAAAAAAAAACCAAACAAAAAACATTTAAAGAGAGAGCCTGCCCTGTTTATTCACTTAATCTTATTATTATTTCCCCAGCAGCTATTTTCCCTCAAAAGGAGGAAAAGATGAGGCAAATCCACTCAAGTTTCTTCTTCCCCACATTGGGAATGTTAGTAGAAATTTTCAAGATGTTATTAAGTCACTAGTACTACTTCTCAGAGACTTGAGGACATTTTGTGTCAGGATATTATTTGCTCAGGTCCCAATTTTTGATGAGGTATGGCAGATTTGCTTCATGGGTACTTGATGTTTACTTTCCACCCAACCCTCATTTCATTAATTTTTGTTTGGAGTTACAAGAGGGCATCATGTGATTAGCTTTACTTCCTTATAATTAACCAGATGTCTGTTGAAGGGTTATAATCAGGGGAGACTCATGTTTTAAATCATGATGGCAGGCACATGGAGACAAACAGAAATGTTCACTGAATAAATAAATCAACAGTAGAGGTACAAAATGAAAGTGCTGGTGGAATGGGAAGAGAAGACATAATGGGCAGTATGGGGGAGCATATTGGTAACTTTGGAATTCTTTTGAACAAGAATGATGTTCATATAATCTGGTCTCTACCTTTGGGTAGAAGTTAATGATTTGCGGAAGCATGAGTCTTAATCCACAGAGTCAGTTGCTGAAGGGAACCAATTGGTGATATAATTGAAAGTTCATGGACCTAGGAACACTTTGATTTCGTTAGTTCTATCACAAAGTTCTGGGTTTGAGCAGGATTCTTGGTTATCCCCTGCTTCCTCTCTCCCCACGCCTCATCCTCTCCTGTCCAAATGCAAGTACATAGACCATGATTGACAGATGCACTTTGCACAGTAAAGAACATTAGGTTCTAAATAAATTGCTTTCATAAAGTTAGTACTATAACCCTCACAAACTTTAAGGAAATTAAGTGGCTGGAGATAGGCTTCTTGAATCTGAGAATCTGGTTCCCTTTCATCCTCTTAGTTATTTGAATTTGTTTGATGCCAATCAGGTTGTAAATATGCAGCCTTTAGAGTGTGAATGGTCAGGACTCTTTTTCTTGAAAGTGTCAGAAATCCAATTTGGACTAGCATAAACAAAGTAATACATAAAAAGATATGGTGTAGCTTATGCACTGAAATGATGGATGGCACAGAGGAGGGGCTGGACTCTGGGTGATTAGGTCCAGGAATAGGCACACTGGGGCCCCCTCATCATCTCGCATTTCTGCTTCTCTCTGTTTATAGTCCTGTTCCCTCCAGCTGTCTGACTCTGTGGGACTCCAGGAATCCAAGATCTTATGTTCTTATAGTCTAGTGACCATAGAGGAAAGAAAGCTCTTTGCCTCCAAATATTGTGAGAATCCCTGAGGAAGATTCTGATTAGCTCATACTGGTCATGTGTCCAACTGTGGGACGTGATTGTGGGATAATAAATTGGCAGCTCTCACCAGAAATAGATGTTCTCTAAAAAAAGCAATGGAGGAGGTGATAGTCTGAGCACATAAAATAACACATTTTCACTGAGGAGAGGAATAAAAGCCTCCATATGCTTTGTAGGAACTAAATTCACCTGTGCCAAGCTGTCAGGGATATGACCCTTCGTTCATATCCAAATATGAGTGCCATTTGATACCTTTACCTTTGTTCCCCTTTACCAAGCTCAGAAAAATGGCACTTGTTAATTGTGTAACCTCAAAATGAACACCAGGATGTTTCCAGGCTCAGCTCAATTTCAACCAGTTGTCACTTCTCAGCCCTGGAACTGGTATGGAAATAGGTATTAGGCATCTCCTGCTTTGTGTTTTGGCTAATGCATAAAGGAGATGCTATTCCACAACCAAAGAGTCAACGTTACATCACCGAGGATGAAGAAAGACTGCAGGGGAACAACTGGTTTTTGTTTGGACCACGATTAATAGAAGGTTCACTTGCTCTAATGCTTTTAAAATCAGCTCCACTCCAAAGCATTTGGGTTATGTATTTGCCACCTTGCAGAACTCAGCAATCGAGATTCAAGCCAAATGCTTTTTGCCTACTTATAAAAGACACTGCTGCCCTTGGGCCCTGCTGGCTGCAGGGGCTGACTGGACTGGAAGCCAGCTCTGAGACTGACCACAATAGTGCATGCCATTTAATAGGAAGGTGAGAATGGTGACATGGTTTAGATTAGGAGCAATGCTAACCATTTTACAGTGTAACCTTTTACACTGTTTAGGCACTTTTTTTAGCCAACGTTTTTTCATTATTAAACATTAAAATCTGACATTTTAAAAGATCTATTATTTGGCTATTGAAAATATGTATCATTGTTCAATATGAGCTAGTATGTATCATATTTTTCCTCTAGATTCGTAGATTTCATAGATTAAAAATCAATGCCCTAGGAGAAAACTAGATATCTAAATGATACAGTAGATGAGCTTTTACATGGACTCTTACGACATTGTTGTAGTAAAAGATGAGTCTTGGATGTAGCCAACTCTGTCTTGCAGAAGATTCTATAAACAAGCATTCTTTAAGAAGACCTCTCTCCTGTGGGTGCAATTGGTGCAAGAACTGCTCACCTGTTCATCTTGCTAAAAGCTTCTATTTATAATATATTCTCGCTCTTGAAGTTTTTTCTCTGGACCTTATTGAGGTGTTTTCAGACATACCGAATCCATCAACTGGTAGCTTCTTTTTTTCCCTACCTCTCTGAACACACTCCTCACTATATCTTTTAACAGATTAAAAAAAAGTTTTAAAGCCAAAATTCAAAAAATCACTCCCTGCATTTCCAGAGTGAATTTTGTAGTTTACTGTTATCATGAAGTTTTTGAGGAATCTTTTTATGTGGTAAAAGTTTGTAGAAATTTAAAGAGAAGTTTTATGAAATGGTGAAATAGCATGTATGATTTTAAGTGTTGCTATTTGTAATTTCCAGAGATGGTGATATCATCTGTATAATACACCCAAATTATGTTATTTACCCAAATGGTGTTATGTTTGGTTATTTTGTTTGGTGAAAATCGATATTTACCATGAAATATTGGCATTCAGTATTTGAAAAAAAAAACATTGGTATCCATATGTCACTAATCTTGACAAAATGTTTTATATTGAAGCATTGATAATACACCTGAAATGACAAGCCTTTTTAAATTGTGCTGTCAAGGGGCGCCTGGGTGGCTCAGTCGGTTGAGCGTCCGACTTCGGCTTAGGTCATGATCTCACAGTTCGTGAGTTCGAGCCCCGCGTCAGGCTCTGTGCTGACAGCTCAGAGCCTGGAGCCTGTTTCGGATTCTGTGTCTCCCTCTCTCTCTGACCCTCCCCGGTTCATGCTCTGTCTCTCTCTGTCTCAAAAGTAAATAAACGTTAAAAAAAAAAATTAAATTGTACTGTCAAGACAATTGTTACTCATTTATTCAACAACAAAAAAGTGTTTGATAAAGTTTCATTGATTCTAAGTGTGGTAATTACCGCCTTTGTAATGTTGCTATCCTGTATGATACTGTTTTCTAATAATATTAAACACCTTTAACATTATGGATCATTTAAAGCTAAGCTTGATGCTATTTTTCTAAGATTTGATATCATCTGATTATACCTTATGAAAGTTTATTGGAGAAGCCTGCAGCATATCCTACTGGTCTAGTCCTTTCAGTCCTGTAGCCTAGTTACTCTCAGGAAGTGTTTCTTGAATGTTTGCATAAATGAGTGCTAAATTGTGCCACATGTGATTACCATAGATGCTAATCAATGATAATACTAAAAGGTGTCTCACTTTTGAACAACTTCTATTTGTGGTAAACACTTTAGGAAAATGTATTCTATTCATCTGAAAATCCATCATACAATGAAATTTCAGTAATTCAAATAATGCACTGAATTTTGCCCTGATTTGAGTAAATGTCATTAAAATCATGGATCACAAGGTGATATGCATGTATTTAATTTTGAACTTATTGTAATGCCTTCTTTGGTTTACTGAGGTATAGTTTGCATATTATAAAATTCACCCATTTTCCGTGTACACTTTGATGAATTTTGACAAACTTATACACTCATACAGTTGCCTTCACAATCAAGATACAGAATATTCCCACCATCCCCAAAATTTCCTTTAAGTTCCTTTGTAGATAATTCCTTCTCCTCTCCTATCCTCTGATACCCACTCATAAGATTTCCATTCTAGTTTTGCCTTTTTCTAAAATGTCCTATAAAAGAAATGATTTGTATGACAGCCATTTGAGTTTTGCTTTTTTGCTTTGTTTTGTTTTTCTTCACATCCTCACCAGCAGTATTTGGTAATAATCTTTTTTTTTTTAAGGCCTCTCTAATAGGTATACAGTAGTGTCTCATTGTGGCTTTAATATTCATTTCCCTAATAACTACTATTAAGCATTATTTTTTTCATGTGCCATTTGCTCCATGTATCTTCTTTGGTAAAGTATCTTATTCAAATATTTTCTTTCATTATTTTCTTTTATTTACTTATTTAAAAACTTTTTTTCAGTTTTATTGAGATACAATTGACATAGCATTGTATGAGTTTAAGGTGTACAACATAATGTTTTATGTATATATTGTGAAATGCTTTATAATTTTAGTTAACATTCACCACCTCACTCAGTTACAAATTTTTCTTGTGATGAGAACTTTTAACATCTCCCTTGGCAACTTTCAACCGTACTGTACAGTATCAACTGTAGTCATCATGCTGTGCATCATGTCCTCAGAAATTATTTGTCCCGTAACTGGAAGTTTGTACCTTTTGATCACCTTCACCCAGTTCCTCCACCCACTACTCTTTGTGGCTGTTTTTTCTACTTATGTGAAAAATGACACTGGAATCTTGTTTGGGATTGTATTGAATCAATAGGGGGCTTTAGGTAGTACAGACATTTTAATAATGTTAATTATTTTTCAGTTTCCTTCATTAATGTCTTTATAGTGTTCTGTGTAGATATCTTTCACCTCCTTGTTTTAATTTATCTCTAAGTATTTTATTATTTTTATGCTATTATAAATGGGACTGTTTTTGTGTTTTCAGATAATTGGCTGTTGGTATATAGAAGCACAACTAAGTTATTTTTTTAATAGTATAGTTGACATACAGTGTTACATTAGTGTCAGGTGTACAACATAGTGATTTGACAGTTCTATACATTAAGCTATGCTTACCAGGATAAGGATAGTTAAGATCTGTTACTATGCAACATTATCACAATATTATTGACCATATTCCCCATGCTGTACTTGTCATCTCTATACCTCATTTATTTTATAACTGGGAGTTTATACTCTGTATTCCATTCATCTATTTTGCTTATCCACCCAACCCCCACCCCTCTGGCAATCACCAGTTCTCTGTATTTATGGGTCTGTTTCTGCTTTGATTGTTTGTTTGTTTTTCTGATTTCACATATAACTGAAATAATATGGTATTTGTCTTTCTTTGTCTGACTTATTTCACTTAGTAAAATACCCTCTAAGTCCATCCATGTTGTCTCAAATGGCAAGATATCATTCTTTTTTATGGCTGAGTAATATTCCATTGTGTGTGTGTGTTTCTTTATCCATTTATCTATCAATGGACACTTGGGTTGCTTCCTTACCTTGGCTATTGTAAGTGATGCTGTAATATACATAAGGGTACATATATTTTTTTTGAATTCATGTTTTCACTTTATTTTGGTAAATATGTACTAGTGGAATTACCGTTCATATGGTATTTCTGTTTTTAGGGTTTTTTTTTTTTTAAGTTTATTTATTTATTTTTGAGAGAGAGCATTAGAGAAGAGCAGGAGAGGGACAGAGACAGGGAGAGTGAGAATCCCAAGCAGGCTCCATGCTGTCAGTGTGGAGCCCGATGTGGGTTTCCGTCTCAAACTGTGAGATCATGACCTGAGCCAAAACCAAGAGTTGCACACTTAACTGACTGAGGCACCCAGGAGCTCTGTTTTTAATCTTTTGAGGCATCTCCATACTATTTTGCATGGTGCTTACACCAATTTACATTGCCACCAACAGTGTATGAGGGTCCCCTTTTCTCCACATCCTCATCAACACTTGTTATTTCTTGTGTTTTTGCTATTAGTCATTCTGATAGGTGTAAGGTGTTACCTCCTTGTTTTGGTTTGCATTTCCCTGGTGATAAGTGATGTTGAGCATCTTTTCCTATTGGCTCTCTGAAAAAAATATCTATTTAGGTCCTCTGTTTTTTGGTCAAAAAAATTTTTTTTGGTATTTAAATTTTTAAAGTTTATTTTGGATATTATCCTTTACTGGATGTATCATTTAGAAAAATCTTTCCCCATTCAGTCAGTTGCCTTTTCATTTTGTGAGTGGTTTCCTTTGCTGTAAAAAAGCTTTTTATTTTGGTATAGTCCCAATAGTTTACTTTTGTTTTTGTTTGTCTTGCTTGAGGAGACGTATCTAGAAAAAAAAAAATGTTCCTAAGGATGATGTCAAAGAGATTAATGACTACGTTTTCCTTAAGGAAATTTTATGGTTTCAGGTCTTACATTTGGGTTTTTAATGTATTTTGAATTTATTTTTGTGTGTGGTATAAGAAAGTGGTCCAGTTTCATTTGTTTGCATGTAGCTGTCCAATTTTCCCAGCACCATTTATTGACAAGACTGCCTTTTTCCCGTTGTATATACTTGCCTCCTTCGTTGTATATTAATTGACCATGTAAGTGTGGGTTTATTTCTGGCACTCTGTCCTGTTCATTTGATCTGTATGTCTGTTTTTGTGCCAGTACCATACTGTTTTGATTGCTGTAGCTTTGTAGTATATCTTGAAATTTGAGATTGTGATACCTCCATTTTATTTTTTCTTTCTCAAGATTGCTTTGGCTAGAAATGCAACTAATTTTAATATGTTGATTTTTTTATCCTTTACTGAATTCATTTATTAATTTTAACAGGTTTTTTTGGTGGCATCTTAGTATTTTCTGCAGGTAAAATGTCATCTACACATAGAGATAATATTGCTTGTTTCTTTCTAATCTGGATGCATTTTATTTATTTTTTCCTTGCCTGACTGCTCTGACTAGAACTTGAAGTACTATATTGAATAGGAGTGATGAGAATGGGCATCCTTGTCTTGTTTCTGATCTTAGAAGAAAAGCTTTCAGTCTTTCACCATGGAGTATGATACTAGTTATGAGCTTGTCATATATGGCCTTAATTATGTCAAGGTACATTCCTTCTATACCCATTTGTTGAGAGTTTTTTTTTATCCTGGATGCTTGTTGATTTTTGTCAAATGCTTTTTTCTGCATTTATTGAGATGATCATATAATTTTTAATCTTCATTTTATTAATGTGATGCATTGCATTTTTGATTTGTATGTGTTGAACCATTTTTGCATTTGAGGGATAAATCTCTGTTGAGGATGGTATGTGATCCTTTTAATGTGTGTTCATGTGTTTTGCTAGTATTTTGTTGAGAATTTTTGCATGTGTATTCATCAGATATATTGGCTGTCATTTTCTTGTGGTGTCCTTACCTGGCTTTTGTATCAAGGTAATGCTGGCTTTAGAAAATGAGTTTGGGAGTGTTCCCTCCTCTTCAGTTTTTGGAAGAGTTTGAGAAGGATTGGTGTTAATTCTTTAATTGTTTTATAGAATTCACCAGGGAAACCATTTGGTCCTGGGATTTTCATTGTTGAGAGGTTTTTGATTACTCTTTCAGTCTCCTTACTCATTATTGGTCTGTTCAGATTTTCTATTCCTTCATAACTCGTCTTGGTAGGTTGTTATTTTCTAGGAATTTACCTATTTAGGTTTCCAGTTTGTTGGCATATAGTTGTTCATAGTAATCTACTATGATTCTTGGCATATCTGTGGTATCAGTTATAAAATGTCTCCTCTTTCATTTATAATTTTATTTATTTGGGTTCTTTCTTTATGTTGGTTAGTCTGGCCGAAGGCTTGTCCATTTTGTTTATCTTTTTAAAGAACTAACTTAGTTTTGTTAATCTTTCTATTTATGTTCTTTATTGCCTCTATTCTCTATTCTTTATTATTTCTTTCCTTCAGCTAACTTTGGGCTTAGTTCTTCTTTTTCTAGTTCCTTGATGTGTAAGGTTAGCTTTTTTATTTGTGAAGTCTCTTTTTTTCTTGATGTATATATTTATCACTGTAAACTTCTTTCTTGGACCTCTTTTGTTGTATTTCATGTTTTGGGATAGGGTTTTCAGTTTTGCTTGGCCCAGATACTTTTTAAAAATTTTGCTTTTAATTTCTTCGATTTATTGGTTGTTTAGGAGTGTATTGTTTAATTTTCATATTTTGTAATTTTTCTAGTTTTCCTCCTGTTACTTATTTCTACTTTCATATTATTGTGGTCAGAAAAGATACTTTGTATGATTTTAATCTTCTTAAATTTTGCTAAGATTTGTGTTGTGGCCTAACATATGGTTGTTCTAGAAAACATAACATGTGTACTTGAGAAGAAGTACAGAAAAGTATTCTGCTTTTGTAGGGTGGCATGTTCAAATCTGTTTCCTTATTAATTTTCTGTAAGGATGATCCATCAATTGTTGAGAATGGGATATTAAAGCCCCAACTATTATTGTATTGCTGTTTATACATTCTTTTAGTTCTGTTAGTATTTGCTTTGTATATTTAGGTGCTCCGATACTGAGTGCTTAAATGCTTATAATTGTCATATTTTATTGATGGATTGGCCCCTTTATCATTATGTAATGATCTTCTTTGTCTCTTGTGACCACTTTTAGCTTAAAGTTTATTTTATTTAATATAAATATAACTACCCAGATATCTTTTGGTTCTCATTTGCTTGAAATATCCTTTTCCATCTCTTCATTTTCAGTCTGTGTGTGTCTTAAAGCTAAAGTTTGTTTCTTGTAGGGAGCATGTTGTTGGATCTAGTGTTTTTTGTTTTTTTGTTTTTTTGTTTGTTTTTGTTTTTCTTTAGTCCATTCATCCATTTGATGTCTTTTAATGGGAGAATTTACTCCATTTACATTTAAAGTAATTACTGGTAGCTAAGGACTTCCTGCTATTAATTGTTTTCTGAGTGTTTTGTAGATGCTTTGTTCCTTCTTATTTTCTCTCTTCTTTTGTGATTTGACAACTTTTTGTAGCAGTGTGCCTTTACTCCTTTGTCATAATCTGCGTAATTACTGTAAGTTTTTTGTTTATAGTTAACATGAGGTCACATGAACTATCATATTTATAACCTCTTATTTTAAGTTGATTATAACTTACCTTTAATAGAATTTCTAAGCTTTATGCTTTTTTCTCTGCCCCCTCACATTGTAGGCTATTGATGTCCAGTTTACCTGTTTTTTATGTTGTGTATCCAGTAAAAAATAATTTTAGTTATAGTTATTTTTACTATGTTTTTTAACTTTTAAACTAGAGTTGTAAGTGAATTATTTACCACCTTTATAATATTACAGAATCTAACTTTGAGTATGTATTTACTGTTACCAGTGTCTTTTATACCTACATTCATATGTTTTGATTATATTAGTTAGCATTCTTTTATTTATGCTTGAACAAGTCTCTTTAGCATTTCTTGTGAGGGAGGTCTAGTGGTGATAAACTCCTTCAGCTTTTGTTTGGGAAAGTATCTTTTCTTCATTTCTGAAGGACAGGTTTGCTGGGTATAGTATTTTTGGTTTATAGTTTTTTCCCCCCAGTATTTTGAATATATCATCTCATTCTTTCCTCACCTGAAAAGTTTCTGTTGAAAAGTCTGCACATAGTCTTACGGAGGTTCCCTTATATATGACATGTCACATTACTCTTGTTGTTTTCAAATTTATCTCTTTGTTTTTGACTTTTGGCAGTTTAATGATAATGAGTTTCAGTGGGGCCCTTTTCAAGTTCAACCTATTTGGGGTCTTCTGGGCCTCATGAATCTGGGTATATATTTTTCTCCCCAGGTTTGGGAAGTTTTAAATCATTACTGCTTTAAATATACTTTGTCCCTTTCTCTCCTCCTCTTGGAATGTGTATATTGTTTCCCATAATGCCTATATTGCTTCCCTGATGATGTCCTATAAGTTCCATAGGTGTTCTTTACTCTTATTCATTCTTTTTTCTTTTTGCTTCTCTGACTGGATAATTTCAAATCACCTACCTTCTGATTCCCTGATTCTTCTGTTTGATCAAGTTTGTTGTTGAGGCTCTCTATTCAAATCTTCACTTCTTTGTATTATATTATTTAGCTCTTAAGTTCACTAAACTTCTTAAGAGGATTTTTTGCATTGTCAGTTTATAGATATCCATTTCTTTAGGGTATGTTTTTGGGGCTTTATTAATTTCCTTTGCTGGTGTCATGTTTACCTGATTCTTTGTGATCCTTCATTTCTCGCATTGATACCTGGCTGTATGAAGAAGTGGGCTCCTCCTCCAGACTTTACAGGTTCACTTTGGCAGTGATAGTCCTCCACTAGTCATCTCAGCTTGGAGTTCTAGACCAGTCAGCTGGTAGTGTTTTTGAGCAGGTGGGGCTTGCTATCAGGGTCTTTATTTGGTGAGGCTACTGACCAAGCACTGAGGTTTAGGGGAGTGCTGCTAGCTGAGAATAGTTGCGTAGGACTTCTGTCTTAGTTCTCTGACCTAGCAAGACTGTATGATGGTTATGCATTGACTAGACTCTCTGGTTAGTCTTCTCATTCAGATGGAACTAGATCCTATAATCAGCCCTTGAGTGGGGCTGTGAACTTTTTTCCTTGCCTGTGTAGGGTGGTCCATGGCTATTACAGCTTGATGGTTGGGGACCTGAATCCAGCAGGCCTGCCTACCAAGTTTCCTGGAAATATGGGGCCACTGGCTTGGCTCCACATATGGGTAGAGCCACTTGGCAGGGCTCTCTGTTTGGGTGCCATTGTTGGTGGGGCTGTCAGATGGGCCACATAGCTTCCTAAGTGTTCTGGTTACAGTTCCTAGTCAGGCAGGGCTGGAGGCTATATTCAACCCTAGGCAGGGCTTCAGATTTGCTTCCCAGCCTGGGTGGGGATATAAAATGGGCTCCAGGGCCAGTAGAACTCACTGGCTGGGGACTAGAATCAGGCAGAGGTGTTCACTGACTTCCCTGGCCAGACAGGGCCAATATCTTAGCTTTGCAAATGGGCACAGCTGCTGTCTGTGCTCTCTGCTTGGGTAACTCTGCAAGTGGGCTCTAAGGTGGGCCACATAGCCTCCTGCATGCTCTGGTGAGGTTTCCTGGTTGGGTGAAAATGAGATATATACTCAGTAGTGGGCAATGTCATGAACCCACTTACCTGCCGGGGCAGGGCAGCAGAACAGGCTCCAAGACTGGCATATCTCACTGGCCAGGAAGCCAAATTATACAGACATGTTCACTGAGCTACCTGGCCAGACAGGGCCACCAGCTGAGCTCTGCAGGTAGGCAGAACTGCTGGCTAGGCTTTCTGTTCAAGTGCAGTTGGGCCACATAGCTTTCCAGGTGCTTTTGCAAAGTTTTGTGGTCAGGCAGGGAAGGGGCTGCACTTAGAAGTAGGTGGGGCTATGATTTAGCTTCTTTGACTGGGTGGGGTGGCAGAGTGGGCTCCAAGGCTGGCAGGGATTGTTGTTTAGGGCCCTGAATCAGGCAGAACTGCACACCAAGTTTTCTAACTAGACAGGGCCGCTGGCTTGGCTCTGTAGATAGCCAGTGTTGCTGGCTGGGATCTCTAGTTAGGTATGACTGTGAGGAGAAATTTGGTTTGCTAAGATCTGAGCCTTGGTTGCTTTAAGCCCTGCCCACCTTCTCCATCACAACCTGATCTCCAGTGGTGAAGACCTGCAGATTCTCCCCAGGATCCCTGTGAAGTGACACCCAAGTGGACCTCCTGCGAAATGATCTACAACACTTGTGGATCTGGCCATCCATCTTGGGCTCTCCCACTGGAGAAAGGATAGGCCTGGAGTGCCCCCTTGGTGCAGTGCTGTGCTGGCTTGCGGGAGGCGCAATGCAATCAGTGTAGTCACTGTTGCTTTCTTTCCTTCTCAATCTGCATGGTCCAGGAGGGTGCTTCAGCCTTACCCTCATGTTCTGAGATTTTCACAGTGGTCTATGGATTATTGTTAGTTGGTTTTCTTGTGAAGGGGACTGAAATCAGGAATGACTTGTGTTGCCATCTTGATGATATAATTTTTGGGGGGGTTTTGAGAATCCTTATATATTGTTGTTATTAGTCCTTTTTCAGATACACATTTTGCAAATATTTGCAATACATGCCAGTTATTCATTTCTTTATCTTTCAAAGAGATGTTTTAAGTTTTGGTGAAAATCAGTTTGTCAGTAGTTTTCTTTTATGGTTCATGTTTTCTTTTATTTTTGTTTTTCTTGTCCTGTGTAAGAAATCTTCGAGTAAACCAAGGTCATAAGTATTTTTCCTGTATATCTTCTAGAAGTTTTTTAGCTTTATGTTTTACATTTAAGTCTATCACATTTTTGAGTTAATTTTTGTATATGGAACAAGGTATGGCCCAAAGCCTTTGAATATCCAATTGTACCAGCACTGTTTGTTGAAGAAACTGTTGTTTATCCAGTGAAATGCTTTGATGCCTTGTAACAACAACAACAAAAAAACTGGCCACATATGTATGGGTCTATGTCTGGAATCTCTATGTTGTTCCATTGATCTATGTGTTCATCTTTCCACCAATATTACTATGTCTTGGCTATTGTAGTTTTATAGTACATCTTGAAATTAGGTTCTACAAGTCTCCCAATTTTGTTCTTCTTTTTCAAAATTAGTTAGGCTGTACTAGATCCTTTTCTTTTCCATATACACGTTTTTGAATTTGCTTTTTGATTTCTAAAGCATTCTTGGATTTTGATTAGGATTGATAAAATTTTTTATCATTTAGAGAAATTGACTTGGTTCTCTTAAGAGACAATTCTGCAGTTGTTCCCTAATGTTTGCCTCTGTTTCCCATTTATATCACCCCTTTACCCTGAAGTTAATATGCAGTTGGCCCAGAACGACATTCAGGCTTTGAAAGTAGCATGAAGGTTGCCTTGCAATTGGGATTAGAATCTCTGGATCAGGCTGCCTTTAAACATGGGGAGGTTAATGCTGGACAGGAACTGTGGTGGTAGTCAGAGGTAAGGATGTGTAGAGGGAGGTCAACTTTGTGTTGTTTGCTTTAGCTTTGAGTAGATTGGAGCTTACTTCATTGGCTTAGGCTACACTTCTCAGAGGAAAGGCATGGTTGAAATATGAGAAACAGTATTAGCTTTGTTTGCTTTAAAGTCTTCTAACAGTATTAGCTTTCTTTGATTGCTTTAAAGTCTTATCTTCTCTCTGTTTGCTGTTATTTTGGAAATCGCACTCATCTGTCCTATATTCCAGTTGTCTCTCATTCTATCCCCTTTATCTTTTACTTCTCTTACTCCAAATTCTTCCTCAGATTTCTGATGCTTATTAAGATGATTCTCTAAAGGTTAGAAATGTGAAGTAAATATATTTTGGTAGAAATTTTGAGATTAAAACCACATTAAGCATTAAATTAATCAAAGTACTGATTATGATTAATTGTTGGGTAAAATGTTCTGACAACCTAGGAATGTTTCCCCTGATTTGACTCCATTCTTAATACACAACTCCATCTCCAAATAGCAGTGTCTTTGTAGTGCATCTTTTACAATTTAGTGGAATCACTGAGTTTCAGATTTTCTTTCTTCTCCATGCCTGGCAGCCATGGACCAATTAATCTGAAAATATGAACATTTGAGGAGGATGTTCTTCAGTGACTCAGCAGGGCAACAGATGGCAAAATGTTTAATGTTTATTCCAAGTGCATTTACATATTGGACTCACATCCCTGAGTGCTTAAAAACATTTTTATTTGGATAGAAACTGTTGTTCACTGTCAGACAACAATCTGTTTGAAAACACCATTTGATTATAGCATCTTTGACAGATGTGGGGCATTCACTGCAATTTCAGGGATCATTTTACTTACCAAGGATATATTTTGAAATGTTGGGTTTTCATAACATTTGTTAATTCATATAATTCATTCATTCATTCATTCATTCATTCACAAAACTTGTGTTGAGCACTTATACAGGTACATTATATAAGCATTTATCTACAATTAAAAAGACACAATAAAATGGCCTGCAATCAGGAACTCTACAGTCTATTGAATTTAGTAGCTTCATCAGTAATATTTAAGCCTATTAAGCATTTTAAAGACAACCCTGTGCTTTCATTTTTGTTGGGCATACTTTTCATTCTAAAGTGCCTTGCACATTGTTTAGGGAAGCTGGTTTAGTGCCTAACTACCAGAGGCAGTTTTACCTGGAAGGGAATAAAACTTCTATTTCAGAGTCCAGGTTACTTGCATAGATCACACTTTTGAGGTTCTGAGAGGGATGCAGTAATGTGTTTATATGGTCTGAGTTTTAGTAAGATTTTTAAGGTAAAATATTTTAACTGCAGTTGGTTAAGACCACTGCCTCTTTCCATTCTGAATTTCCCCTGTTGCTCTTTTCCTCACACTAGATGGTGATGGAAGTCCTATGGACATTTTGGGGATCTAACTAAGTGGAAGTTGTGTTAGAGTTCACTTGGTTTGGGTTTTGTAAGATGTATTTATAGTTTGCAGTCTACTCCATGAATAGTTTTCTGGCTGTCCCATGTAGAAATAATGTAAGTATACACCTACTGCTCACTGAAATGACTCCCCTGGTGTTTTAATATGAAGTTGCAAGAAGAGAAGTCATAGTACACAGCTGTGCCCAGCATGAGAAGCATGTGGTGTGAAGGAACAGTTTAAAATGTGGGGAGCTAGAAGCTGTGGGAAATTCTTTCAAACTAGATGTGCAAAACTGTAGGCCATGGATTTAATTCTTATCAATGCTTAAACAAAAAGGGAGTTCTTTCTCTTGATGCAATTATATTCTTTGATGCAGTGCACGCAATTGTAAATGCACTGAATAGCCTTTTTATTGATGAGAACTGCATGGAATATAATTTATCAGAATTTCTATATAGGGCACAAACTGTACCTGTAATATAAAGTAGATGATGCATTTATGTGACATTTTATATTTTAAGCATTTTAATGTATTGTAAAGCATCTTAGCATAGCATTACCATTAACATTATGAAGCCAAGATAAACTATTCTAAACTACCAAGTATACAAAATTAATTTTGAACAATTACTCTAGAGGAAAATGTGCAATTAAAAAATTTCTATATAAGAAATAATATCACAGTGTTCTTATCCTATAAAGAGGCAACAGAGTAATAGTTAAAAGATATAGGACAAGAAATATACAGATGTGTGAGTCAATTAATAAAAGTATTCTGGTGACTTTCTGGACTTTGTGATTTTTGTTAGCTTTTAAAATTTGTAGTTATAATTTCTTTTCTCATTCTAAATAAATACTGATATGTCTGCCTAAATTTATATTAGTAATTTTGCATGATTCTCTTAAAGGTATTTTTCAAAATGTATACATATCACAGCTCCCAAAACTTGGATCTGCTATCTGCCCCAGATTTCATTTTGTTTGTCTAGTGATTTCTCAAGGCAGAGTAAATCTTCAGGACTATATTAATCCTATGGGAGGAAATGCAGGCCTCTGAGAGTGGTGCTATGAAGGGTGAGGATAGGATAAAACTGGAGGAAAAGGGAAGTTAATGTGTTGAATACTTACATGGTTGATTTAAATTGGTACTGAATTGAGAGAAGGAAAATATAGGAAGGAGAGTGGAAATGCGGACATAAAGGAAGATGAATGGGACAGCAAGTCTATTTAGTTTAATAGGAAGAAAACAGAAGTTAGAATCAGAAAACAAGTTTCTTAGACTGTCCAGCCATAGGTTATACCTACATGATCAATTCATATACTGTCTCTGGGTTTCCTGCTTCCTCCTTTGTGAAATGGAGATGATAATACTTGCCCTGTGGGTTTGTCAGGATTTAAAAACACCCCCCTAGCCCACACATAGCCATCTTCCTTGCAGCTGATACAATCAAGCATTGTTAAGGCAGGGAGGGAGCTGCAGCAAAGTACAGAATCCTGATCTGGAGAAAAAACAGACAAATGGGAAGTGAACATGAGGCCATGCATTGTTCATTTCTGAAGGGAAATGTTAGAAATGCGAAAGCATGAAAAGAGACAGGAGGCATAAAAATAACTTGGGATATATAAGGTAAAAGTGGAGGAGAAAGCAGATTCTTATAATCTCACCCCTATGTGATGAGAAGAGAAGAATGGATGCCTCTTTGATGAAAGTGGCAGAGGGGAAATAGAAAGATGGGTAAAACCTTACAGGACTCTTGGTTTAAAAAGCTTGAAAGTGGGAGTGCCAACAGGTGTATGGTCATTTGGCCAAATGGTTGATTCTCAGTGTGTCTGCATCTGTCAGGCTGATGATTGGCTAGCTCCAGGGCTCTTGGACACATAGAAAGTCTACCATGGAACTAGGTCTAAAAGAAAATTCAGAGGCTCCATTCTGATAGTGAAGAGTCTGAGTTACAGTGGAATTTTGCAACGAAATACGAGGGTCAGCAAATAAAATTTTCAGTTTGTGTCTGGTCAGTTGTCATTTTTACTGAAGCTGGTGGGGTTAGGGGAAAAATAATAATCTTTTTTATTTTTTATGATTTTAAAGTCTATTACAGAAAACGAATACACTATCTATAGGGGTGAAAAAACATACTTCAGGAGGCTTCTGCCTTAACAAAAGTTAGTTTGAAATGTTGACTTTTCAGTCTATAAATTAGAACCTACATATTTACATTTATTTTAATCTATGGTTGGCTCCTTGGTCCATATCTGTTGCCTAAATTAGGGGCCAGGAAGCAGATACTTATACTTTTAAAAAACAGGAGTGGTGAGAAGTGGTACAAATATGTTCCAAAGCAGACCTGTGAGGAGAACCACAGGCTAAAGCTGAGTATTACTCAGTAATGTCACAAAATTCTGTCCTTGACCATACTTCAGTCAGGCTTCTCTGAGCCCTCTTTTCTATTAGGTCTTGACCTGGGGCCCCTTCCTTTACCTCCACCCTAGTCCTTGCTTGGCCTACATAGCCCAGTTTAGCAAGAATCTTGCTAATTCAGTTGAGCAAGAATCCCTATCCTTGATATGGGCCTGTCTTCGGCAAGATTTCCCCCTACTCTTGGTGTCTTCTCTTTGTAATTTTCCATCCATCAACCCTCTCCTTGGCTATAAATCTCCACTTGTTCTTGTTGCATTCGGAATTTAGCCCAGTTTTATACTGAGGTCTCTTTTCCCCTACTGCAATAGTTTCTGAATGAAATCTATTTTTGCTGCTTTACTGTCTGGCTCTAGTTTTCTTTAACAAATGTAAGATTGTTACTGGAAACCATCATTCCGGGCTGGTAACCACCAAGTTGGCAAGCACTCCACTGTGTTAGGCACTGGGAACACTCTTACCTGAATAATTTTAGTAACACTCATAATTGCCGCTTGTATACAACTAAGAATTTCAAAGGCTTTCACACGTATTATTTTAATTTTTCCTCACAGTGACCCTTGTGAAGTAGTCAGGGATCTAATGAATGAGGAAACAGGCTCCAAGCAATTGCATGAGGGTACCTTGGTGAGGGTACCTCAGCAAGTGATAGCCAGACTAGAATTGAGGCTTTAAGTGCTTTGAGTTACAATTAGAATTTAACACTTAAAAGAGACCTAGGGTGCATTGGGGATGTCTTAGCAGAAAATGAATTGTTATGAAGATGAAGAATTTGCTAAGTTTTAAGCAGATCAATAAAAGAATGAGATGGTGAACCAGTAACTTAGGCAGTAGAATGAGTAATTATTTCATGGATATTCTTGAACAACTTCTTTCACATAGAGAATCAGAGTTTCAATATACTTAAGTTATAACAGAAGATCTTAGACACATTATGAACAAATCTTGGCTGTAAAGCTGATTACAGCCTCCAATATACGGCATCACCATCATTCAGCAAAC
Organism: Panthera leo; assembly: GCF_018350215.1. Classification (NCBI taxonomy): domain Eukaryota; kingdom Metazoa; phylum Chordata; class Mammalia; order Carnivora; family Felidae; genus Panthera; species Panthera leo. The sequence continues at coordinate 42,109,664 of NC_056695.1, forward strand.
TCATTGAAGTATCCATGATTTTCAGCCACTGGCTAAGATGCTGGAGGTAAAATGATGGCCAGCATGCAGTCTCTGCCATCTGTATCTTTTGGCTGGTTTGTGCAGGAGTGATGCGTTCAGACACCTAGTTACAGAACAGTGAGGAGGGGCATGCTCTGCATGTGAGTGGAGCGTGCTGATTGAAAACAGTCCTTGGTCTGCTTTGCTGTGTACCTGTCTATGGCAGGAGGTTGGACCAGCTGTTCTCTGAAGTTCTCTTCAGTTCTTTTCTTTCACTGAATTGCAAATCCTGTTTTCACAAGGGCTGCTGTTCCCATTGCTATGGAAATGATGGTGATGTATATCACAAATTCAAATATTATGACGTGGGTATGGGACTCAAGAGGAGGAAAAGATGAGCTGTAAAGGGGTACAGTTTTCCTCCAAGCCAAATGCCTTTGCTAATGAGCAAGTATATTAACAAAAAAAAATATGAAAAACATATGAGAAGGCAATCAGCTGGGGGAATGGGGTATGTGAGTGAGGTTCTTCAACAGATGTGCCTGGGGTGAGCTCAGTAGGTAAATCTTAGCACCTTCCATTAGAACATTTCTCAAGCCAAAATGCTACTCCCTGGACAATCCAACAGCTGCAGTCTCCTGTTTTGATGTAGGAGGAGGTTGATAGGTCTCTGCCTGGGTAAAGAGGGAAATTAGCTACCCTTTGCCCCTGGGCCACCTCCCCTTCAGGTGGGAGGTGATGCCTAACTTTATGAGCTGCTGAGTTGGCATCAAGACAGATGCTGATGTGATGAGAAAGACCACCTTCTCTCTGAAGCATTTTCAGATGCACCTTCCTTGGTCTGGGTCTTGGGGGGAAAATTCAAGTGCCACTGTGACCTGCTGTGTTCTTCTTGTCCCTGTGAGAATGTTTCATCCTGATTCCTGGAACGACCCCCTCTTTTGATTTGCAGAGAAATCCCTGTGTGGCTTAACTATCTGTCTGAGATAGAGTTTGGGGCAGGGATGTCATGGAGATGAAGCTCCAAGGTCAGCCACAGAGCTTTCACAGTGAAGCATTGGTCTCTCTTTTGAGCAGAGTTGGCTGTGCGCATTTGTCTTCCCCACCCTCTGGCCTGGTCTTCAAGGATGTCATGGTGAAAGTAAAGGAAACTTTGTTTAGTCTGCACCACAGCCTTGAATAGGCCATAAAAACTCCCCAGGCTGTGACCGACCAGACTTGGAACGGCAGACGTCCGCTCGTCACTTACGCACCTTCTTTGTCACTTAGTATTTTGCGTGGTGTCTCTCTCTCCACCCTGGTGGCCTGAAAACACATACACACCCGCCATCTGGAAGTTGCTGTGCTGATGCTGTTTCCCAACACCCCAGGCACATGTTGATGAAATAGTGGGATATAGGCCGATATTGTTACCCTTGTTGTTACCTTTAGGGGATGGAATTAAATGTAGACCTTTGGAATTCAAGAAATAAGGTGAGACCTTTATAAGATAAAATCCCTCTCCTGAAACCCACCCCCACTCCAAATGCTAGTGGCTTACACATCTTCATTATGATTCGAAGGGCTTGATTAGGAACATCTTGATTCCTAACAGTTTCTGAAAAAATAACAAACAAAAACAAAACCCTCAATACCTGAGCATTAAAAAATGTGTTTAAATATGAAGTGGTGGAAGGATTTCCCTATGCACAAGATCTCCTTTAACTTAGTTTTAATTTAGAGCAATTAAAAAACAATTTCACCATGGACAAGAGGAGGAGAAGGGGGACAGAGGAATGGAGGGGATGGAGAAGAAAGAAGAGAGTTTGCCACTGAGCTGAGAATTCAACTAGAAAGCCAAGGCCCAGCTTGGAGCAGAATTTTATGGCTGAGTTATAAACTCTGAAAATAGGGCTTTCTAATGGAAATGTTGACAGACTTTCTACTATAACCGGGCTAGCGGATGCCCGCTGTAATGTACTGTGTAATTTATAGGAGTCACCTGTTAAGCCATCTGGGAAAGAAAATTTCCCTTCTTTTAAAATGTTAATAACTTTATTAACCTTTTGAACTTCATCATTATTCCAAATGGAGTCCATGCGAGTCAGTTGCTGCTACACAGCCAATTTGTATTTGCAGATAAAATTTGAGATTAAAAAAAATCCATGCTGACTGGCTCTCATACTCTTACCCTGTAGGAAAATGAGTTGTAAAGGGAGAGGTCACACCTTGATTGCTTAACTTCTGCAGACTAAAGCTGCCCACAAACTACAGCAAGTTAGTATCTCTGTATATGAAGCCCTGTGTGTGTTTATCTTCTCTTTCTGCTTCCTCCCCCATTGGTTTTTCGGGCAAGAAACTGGGAACTGAGATCCCTCCTCCCCTCAAGGAAAACAGATACTGTTCACCTTGGGAACCTTGACTCTGTAACTGTTTAATGGATTGCTAAACGGCTCGTATATATGGTTTTATGACTTCTACACTTGGAGATTTGAATGTCACCATATATGAACTCCCCTGTTTTCCTAGATTATTTCTTTTTTTATGTTTCGTATTGCTCTCATTCCTTACCAAAGCATTCTTCTAGAATCTCTCTATTCTCAGCATCCATTCCCCTTTCAGCCCCCAGGCTGGGCTCCACCAGCTTGCCTCTGTAATTCTCAGGATCTTTCTGTGGGGCTTTTTAACCTTAGGGAACAAAGTCTTACTGAACAAATCTTCTCGAGTTAGAATTCCCTCAGACAGCAATGGGGTATTTTAATGAATACTAATTCTGCTCTTATACGAAGATTTAGTACTTTTTGAAAATGAAATTGCATAGTTGGAACTTTCTGATTTGAGAATGCCATTTCAACTACAGATCAAGGCCCTCTTACCTATTTTTTGTTATTGTTTAGTTTCTCCAGGCTATTTTACTGGTAATCTGGGTTACAAGTGTTTTTATGTGAGGGGTACATTGTTGTCTATAGTATATGATATTATTTTTTTTTAATGTTTATTTTTGAGAGAGAGAAAGAGTGGGCACAAGTTGGGGAGGGGCGCAGAGGGAGAGGGAGACAAAGAATCCAAAGCAGGCTCTGGGCTCTGAGCTGTCAGCATAGAACCTGATGCAGAGCTTGAACTCATGATCCAGGAGACCATGACCTAAGCTGAAGTTGGATACTCAACTGACTGAGCCACCCAGATGCCCCATATAGTATATGATACTCTTATGTGATCTTCATTAATTAATTCAGGATAATTAATAATCATTAATGATATTGATATGAATCATAATGATAATAAAATTATCATTAATAATTTTCTGTATTTCTCCCTAGAACTCTTTTTTCTTTTTAATGTTTGTTTACTTATTTTTAAGAGAGAGCGCGTGTGCGCACAGGCAGAGGAAGGGCGGGGGGGGGGGGGGGGGGGGAGACACAGAATCCAAGCAGGCCCCAGGCTCCGAGCTGTCAGCACAGAGCCTGACGCGGGGCTTGAACTCACGAACCGCGAGATCATGACCTGAGCTGAAGTCGGGTGCTTAACTGACTGAGCCACCCAGGTGCTCCTGTATTTCTCCCTAGAACTCTTAAGCAGTTGTACCCAAAATAAGTTAAATAGAAACAACTGTCTTAAGAAATGCAATCCTGAAATAGCCAGTCATGTTAAGAGACAGCCCCACAATTTCCTCCAACCTTTTGATCTGAGAGATAATGCTTACCAAAAGGACATAACACCCAAGATGATAGTTGCCTGATGGGAGAGTAAGTATATGGAATCCTCTTGAACCTTCTGGTAATTTCGTCTCTATTTTGTTCTTAATTAAGGCAACTGATCATTCTGGTACTGAAAGGTCCTTCATGCCAGGAAACCCTCAGTTTCAGGCAAAACTAGGACAGTTGACCATCTTCTTACTGAGAAATTTCTTATTCTCCTTCATTATCTGATTGTATTATCACAAAGAGAGATAGAACTGTATATATAAGACTTAGTATAAGGAATCATTTTCCAATTGCTAGAGTATACACAAATGATTGGGCTTCCTTGAAAGACATGGTAAGCTCTTTGTCACTGGGAATGCTCAGGCAGAATGAATGACTACCTGCAAGAAGATGGTGGGTGAGTGTTCCTATTTTGGCAGAAAGACTGAACTTAATGATCTCTAGTGGTCTTTCCACTCTAAGTTTAAAACGAAAATTATAGATGGCTCCCAAAGACATAAACATGACAGCTACAGTTGGACAGTTTGGGAATCTTAAATTCTGGTGCCTTTATGTGCTCTTTAGAAGTTTTGTATTTTTATGTTGATCTGGTTTCATATTTTGCCTGGAGTTCTACATGAATGTATATAGTGATACGCTATTTTGTAAAACAAGATATGCTACTTGGATTCTGATGACCTCCTTGATTTTTAAACACTCACTGTTTGATTGAGTGGAGCCTGGGCTCTTCATTTGAAGATGATGCTCATTATTGCCTTGACCATTTCTCCACTGGAACCATGGTTCCCACTTGCAGTTTGATGTCATTCACCATTCACCCTTCACATGCTCTGACATATATATATTTCACAGATATGTCAAGAGAGGCCTCACAATGTTGAGAGGAAAAGTTTATCAAGGCTACAGTGAGATTGTATGGCACAGCCAAGAGTGAAAAAGTAAAAAAATCTGGCTCTGAGTCCTTTCTTCTAGTGACTAGACACCACTCCCTCACTGGAACATATTTGATTTTAATGCCTTAAAGGGGCACAGGGAGCTGACTGGTTTACAAAGCTGAGAAATACTATTTCTGATGGAGCAGCACAGCCTTCCCTGCCACCATCTTGAGGGAGCTTTTCCTTCCTTCCTTTCTTTCTTTCTTTCTTTCTTTCTTTCTTTCTTTCTTTCTTTCTTTCTTTTTCTTCCTTCCTTCCTTCCTTCCTTCCTTCCTTCCTTCCTTCCTTCCTTCTTTCTTTCCTTTCCTTTCTTTCATTTTTTAATGTTTTTATTTATTTTTGAGACAGAGACAGAGCATGAGTGGGGGAGGGGCAGAGAGAGAGGGAGACACAGAATCTGAAGCAGGCTCCAGGCTCTGAGCTGTCAGCACAGAGCCAGACACAGGGCTCGAAATCACGAACTGCAAGATTATGACCTGAGGTGGGGTCAGACACTTAACCGACTGAGCCACCCGGGTGCCCCTAATCTTCTTTAATAGATATGGTCCTTCTCCTCCTTTGTCCTTTCTCTCCATACCTCTTCTTCCCCAAATCCTTCCTTTTAGATGGAAGTTTATTCTGATACTAGTTGTTTAAGAGCAACAGAAATTTCTTAGTACATAAAAATGTTTACCAGGATGTAGAATAATACAGAATGTAAATTAGGAGGTGATTCTTAGGAGTTCATGTCTCCTTGATGTCTCTATTGAGATCTTAGAGAAATGGATCTGAAAACAAAATGCTTTTATTCTTTCTGTGTCTACATTGAGCTTGCTCTCCTTGAATTTTCAGAAAAATTTCTTGCTTTATTTAATCCAAAACTTCCTGAACTCCTTTCTTTTCCCTCTTTGTTACCCTTTATCTTCTCACCCCAGGTGGTTGGGTTATCTTTGACGTCATTGTAAGCTCTTTGTTTTATTCATTAAGCATTTACTGAGCACCTACTACATTCTTTGTATCCTGCTGGCTTGAGATAGTAAAATAAGTCATGTCCCTATTGTATCCTCGAATATCTCACTTTGTATATGAAGGTGGTGAGAGAGAGAGAGAGAGAGAGAGAGAGAGAGAGAGATACTTCTCCAAACAACTAACAATAATATAATTTGATACATTTGAAAGCTTTAAATGAAAAGACGTTAGACTTTTCTAGAACAGGCAGAGAGGCAGTCAGTGTTTGCCCATTAACATGATTTGCTGGTCACTTATTTTCCCTGATGATATGATCTTAACTATGTTGTAGATCAGCAAATTCAAGCTTACATTTTCCCTATAATAAATCAGATCATTTGAATACTTGGATTGGATTGCGTCAATATATATATTTTTTAGACCTGATTTCTGACCTTTGCTTTGATAAGATGCAATGAGCTCATATTTTGGGTCATGATTAAAAAAAGTCTCTATGGGGGCGCCTGGGTGGCGCAGTCGGTTAAGCGTCCGACTTCAGCCAGGTCACGATCTCGCGGTCCGTGAGTTCGAGCCCCGCGTCAGGCTCTGGGCTGATGGCTCGGAGCCTGGAGCCTGTTTCCGATTCTGTGTCTCCCTCTCTCTCTGCCCCTCCCCCGTTCATGCTCTGTCTCTCTCTGTCCCAAAAATAAGTAAAAAACGTTGAAAAAAAAAAAAATTAAAAAAAAAAAAAAAAAAAAAAAAGTCTCTATGAAACTTGTCATTGTGTTTTTTTGTAATAAGGTATTTAAAAAATACTTTAGGGGTCAGTCGGTTAAGTGTCAGATCATGATCTCGCAGTCTATGAGCTCGAGCCTCATGTCAGGCTCTGTGCTGACAGCTTAGAGCCAGGAGCCTGCTTCAGATTCTGTTTCTCCCTTTCTCTCTGCCCCTCCCCCATGTTCTATCATCTCTGTGTCTCAAATATGAATAAATGTTAAAATTTTTTTTTAAATATACAGTGTTTTCTTTATCAAGACCCAGGGGAGATTTTTTTTTTTTTCCAAACTCAGGATTAGAAGCAGTTACATATTTTTAGAGAACTAATTTCTTTTTAGCTTCTAGAGATTGTCACATAGTTCAGTCGCTCCTATCCAATACTTACATCCCCTCAACTAGACATCTAATCCAGTGTTTTTCAACATTTTAGACTGTAGCCCACACTAAAAACACATTTTACATTGTGACCTAGTGCAAATATCTGTATGTATATTTATCAACACACTCACAAAAGTCATTAGAAATAATTTCACAAAGCAATACTAATTTCTACTGCAGTGCCCTACATTTCTTATTCTCTTCTGTTCCATCCCATCCCATTGCATTCCATTCCTTTTCCAATTTCTTAAAAATGTTGGTCAAAACCCATAAATTAATTTTATAACTCTTCAGTGAGTTGTGATCCACAGTTTGAGAAACACTGATTCAATCTTTTCCTTGAACATTTTCCCCTACAGACAACTTGATACTTCCCAAGGAAGCCCATGTTATCATTGGAAAATTTGTAGCTCCTCTTTCACCAGAGCTTAAATCTGCCTCCTTGGTAGATCTTGCCCAGTATCCTTCTAATTCTGTCTTTCAGTTTCATGCAGAACAGTTCAATCCTTCTTATTCCTGACCACTCTTCCAATATTTGAAGAGAATGACCCCCCCCCCCCAAGAAAAAAAACCTCCTCACCCATTTATATTTGGTTGTGGCTCCAGCAAGAGGCTTGGTGGCCAGATGTCAATAGCTGAAGAAAAGTGTTAGGCCAGGGCAATTAGAAATGTTCCCTGAAGCATTTGAGTAATTTGAAGGAAAGTGTTGCTTTTTAAAAAATGTGCTCAATTTAACTGAACAATTGCCCCAATTCCCTACTTTACTTCAGCTGTGGAAAACCTGGCCCAATTTCTGCTACATATTGATTTTGCTCAAAGGTGGCAAGTGACAACACAGCCATTACATAAATGACATGAGAAAACAGCCTTCTTCCCCTAAGGTATTTAGCACACTCCACAGATGGCAACGACCTAATTCAGTCCAAAGAAGAAACAAGTGAAATCATTCACTCAATTACTTTCACTGGGTTGAGGCAGTGTGGCACTCTCTTGGCTTTCCCAGAAGAAAAAAACCCTTCCTGAAACTGCCATGCACGGGCAATTTCATTACAACAGAGTTCCAGTCACCTCTTATTTTCTTAAACTTGTATTATTGAAAGATTAGTCTTCTGTTTATGGTTACATTGCCAAGTATCCAAAGCAGAACACTCTCCTTCATTCGGAGTTAATCGAACTGAAATGGACATGGCATTACCAAGGCCTATAGCCCTATGAGATCAGGAGAATTACTCAATCTGTACCACTTAGGATAGAAATTTTCAAAAAAAGTAGGATAAATTGACAAAGATTGCTTGCTTCAGAATAGAGAGTTCAAAATACAGTTCAGAAAGACTTTATTATAATTACATGCTGTAACGGCAAAGATTAAGATGTTGAATGGCTGGATGGTAGAACTCACTTAAGTGATGGCTAAACCTAATGTTGAGAGGTGACCAGGGCATTCACTTTGTTTTTGATTTCTATAGACAAAATTAAACAACAAATCTATGTCCTTGAGGGGAGTCTTAAAGAGAATGATTCTCTAAATTGATTACAAATTCTCTACAATATGTTGGTTTTGAGAGGAACCTCCTTGTCTTAGCTGAATTCCATAGAACTTTAATTGAAGCTCAAGAATAAAACACAGATATTTAACCAACTGATGAACTAAGAATTAGCACATATTTTCTGTTTTCATAAGATTTCATTTTTGAGATAGTTCTTTAGTATTTTCAGATGGCTTTACTTTAAGGTGGTTTCATTCAGAACACATACTGAGAAAAAGAGCAATCATCCCATAAACAATCTTTTCTTAGTTCTGTTTCTCTTCCCATTTCTAGTTTGTGTTGTATTGCATCTTTCTCAGTTTAGTTTATTCTTGGTCAGTTTTTCTTATATTTAATTGCTTTATTAATTTGAACTTATGCATTTCAATTTGGGCTCTTGTGAGGAGTGACAGCTAAGAGCTTTACTAAAGACTTGGCTAAGGTATAAACCCTTTGACAACAGAAGGCCAAGGATGGTGTGTGTATGGGAACTAAGTGGGAAAAGAATAAAAATCTGTGTTATTTACCATGATACCATTTATCAGAAGGGAATGGTGTTCCTGGGATTGGTGGGAGGTGATTTCTTATCAGATGAGATGAAGCTGTTTGAACACAGAAGGTACTCTCAGCTGGGTGGAACTTTAAATAAACATGAAGGACAAAAACCACATGATGATTTAGGAATGATAATGAATGTTATTAGCCTGTTCTTCACTTACTAGCTGCTTTCATTTTATTTTTCCATCTTGCTTTGAAGTGGTTGTGAAAAATCAGGTTTTAGACCAACTCATTATAGGGGTTGCAAGGTACTGGCCTGAAGGCTGAAAATATCCTGCTGATGGATATTTTTTGGGCACATATGATGTTAAACAATAAAAACATTCATGATAAAAACTTTCATAAGAGTATAACAGAAGGGGACTTCTTCAACTTGATAAAGAGTATGTACAAAAACCGACAGCTAACATTATAATTACTGTTGAAAAACCAAATACTTTGCTTCTCACATCAGGAACAAGACAAGGATGACCACTCTTACCACTCTTGTTCAGTAGAGCACTGGAAGTTCTGGTTGGTGCAGTAAGGCTTAAGAAAAGGGAAATAAAAGGCATGCATATTGGAAAAGAAGAAATAACACTGTCCCTATTTGCAGATAATGTGATGTCTATTTAGAAAATTCAAAAGAATCTACCAAAAAACTCCTAGAACTTACTAAGTTGAGTAAGGTCATAGGATACAAGATAAACATACAAAAATTAGTTGTATTTCAATACAGTAGCAATGAATATGCAGACACTGAGATTAAAAGTACAGTGTTTTTTACAGTTGCCAAAAAAAACTCTTAGTCATAAATCTAATAGAACATGAACAGAACTTATAGGCTGACAAATACAAAACATTGATGAAAAAAATAAATGTAGCATGTTCATGGACTGGAAGACCTAACATAGTAAAGATGTCAGTTCTCCGCAACTGATGTAGAGTTTTAATGCAATTCAAAGAACTAGCATAATTTTTTTTAATATTAAAAAGGTTTTTTTAATGTTTATTTACTTTTGAGAAAGGAAGACAGAATGCAAGTGGGGGAGAGGCAGAGAGAGAGGGAGACACAGAATCTGAAGCAGGCTTCAGGCTCGGAGCTGTCAGCACAGAACCTGCTGTGGGGCTTGAACCCAGGAACTGTGCAGTCATGACCTGAGCTGAAGTCGGATGCTTAACCGATTGAGACACCCAGGCACACCCCCAGCATAATTTTTGAATATGTAGAAAAGATAAATCAAAGTGGAAAGGCAGAGGGACTAGAATAGCTTATATACTTTGAAAAGAAGAATACAGTGGGAGGAATCATTCTACTCATTCTCAAGGCTAATTGTATAATTATGATAGTCAAGACTGTGTGGTATTAGTAGTGGGATAGACACATCAATAAATGGAACAAAATAGAGAACCTGGAAATAGATTCACATAAATATTCCTAACTAAGTTTTGATGAAGGTGCAAAAGCAAATGGTGCTGGAGCAAGTAGACATCCAGACACACAAAAAATCAGCCTCACCCTGAGTCTTAGATTTTATATAAAAAATTCAAGGTGCCTGGGTGGCTTAGTGGGTTAAGCATCCTACTTTGGCTCAGGCCATGATCTCACGGTTTGTGAGTTTGAGCCCTGGGTTGGGCTCTGTGCTGACAGCTCAGAGCCTGGAGCCTGCTTTGGATTCTGTGTCTCCCTCTGTCTCTGCCCCTCCCTATTTGCACCCTCTCTAGCTCTCAAAAATAAATATTAAAATTTTTTTAATTAAAAAAATAAACAAATTTATAATAATCTTCAAAACAATAAAGGAAAAATTCTAGTTACTAGTTTTGACATCAAAAACATGATCTATAAATAATAAATTAGATAAATTGGACTTCATCAAAATTAAAAGACTAATGCTCTGTGAAAGACTTTGAGAGAATGAAAGGCATGCTACAAATTGGCTGAAATTAATTGCAAACTATATATATTTTTTACAAACAAGTAGTATAGAGAATATATGAAGAAAACTCAAAACTCAAAAAAAAAAAAAAGACAAACCAAACAAAAATAAAATCCAGTCAGAAAAAGCAAAAGACATAGACGTTTACCAAAGAGGATATACAGATGGCAAAGAAGCACATTAAAAGATACTTAACATTATTAGGCATTAGGGAAATGCAAATTAAATCCACAGCGAGGTATTACTGCACACATGTCAGAAGGTTAAAATAAAAAACAGTAACATCAAATGCTGACACAAGTACAGAGAAACTGGATCACTCATACATCGCTGTCAGGAATGTAAAATGGTGTAGCCATTCTGGAAAACGGTTGGCAGTTTCTTAAAAATCTAAATTTGTAACTAACATACAACCTAGAAATTGTACTCCTGAACATTTATCCCAGAGAAATGAAAACTTGGTTGTATAAGAACCTGTATATGAATGTTTATAGCAGCTTTATTGATAACAGCAAAAGTTTTGAAAGAATACAGATATCTTTAAATGGGTGAAAGGTTAAACTTTAGCACATCGACACCATGGAATAGTACTGAGCAATAAAAAAGAACCAAATACTGATAAATGTAACAATACTGATGAATCTCCAGAAAATAACCCAGAGTGAGGGGGGAAAAAAAGAAAAAAAAAATCCTGAAAGCTTACATACTGTGATTTTATTTCTATAACATTTGTGAAGTAACAAAATTATGGAAATGGAGAACAGATGAGGGATGGTCAGGGATTCAGGAAAGAGCGGGACCATGAAGTGGTTGAAGTTACAAAAGGTTGACTTGAGGGACTCTTGTGGTGATGGAAATGTTCTGATATCCTGACTGTATCAATGTCAACACTGGTTGTGAGGTTATAATGGTCTTTCAAGATGCTACCTTTGTGGGAAACTAGGTTAAGTGTACCTAGGATCACTGTGTCATTTGTATTATTTCTCACAACTGTATATGAATCTATAATTACCTCAGAAGAAAAAATTTAAGCTTTTATAGTTAAAGCTTTATTTCATCAGGACCCCTACTCTTTTCAATTTATTTCATTAAATTAGCTCTCATCAATTTCCATTTAGTTTCAAGTATTTTCAATTTAATTTCAAGCCTAATAGTTTGCTTTATACAGTGTAGTGTTCCTTTATTGGGGACAGATGCATTCTTTTTAGAAAAATGGGTGGGTTTTAGCATTTGGAAACATGGTTTTTTCATATTAGATCCATACTGGGAATGGGGTCATATTTGTCATAACACATTATGCTATAAGGATCCTTGCATATGTCTCTCCTTCATTAAACTCCTTGAGGGCCAGGACCATGATTTGTTTGTTCTTTACATTATTTTCCATATACCTTCTTTCCTCCATCTATTGTAGAGGCTTAATTAAGCATTTAATAGGATAGAGAACAGATTTCTGAGGTGTTTAGTAACATGGTGTGATCAAAATACTAACCACAAATACCCATTAGTAACTAACTACCTTTCTAACCTTAATTTGCATGACTTCCTCCCAGGCCACGTACCTGTTAGGGAGTTTTCTCAACTCTTTGCCTTTGCCCACACTGTTTCCTTTGTCCAGTATTCCCTCCTCTATCTCTACATCTCTGAATTCTATTAATCTTTCACTGTTCAGTGTAAAAGACACTTCTTTCAAGAATTCTTCCATGTTGCAAAGACCATTTCACAATTTGTATTTCTCATTGCTTTTGACCGTGTGGGGGTATTAGATTTTCCCTGTGACACTGAGCGGCTGATCTTTGTGATCTTTCTAGATCTTACAGAAATGGATTTAGTGTGCTGCCCACAGCAGACACCATAAATGTGTACTGGATGAGAAAAGAAAAGAAAGAAATCAGAATGCCCAGTCTAGGGTTAATGGAGGCTCTTATGGTAGCCAAATAAAAATGATAGGAAGCTAGAAAGGAGAGTGGATCAGAAGTAATAGCAGACAATGTTAAAATATTGCAAGGCTGATTTTACCTGGCATTGGTAGAGATTAAGCTGCTCACCACAGCCAGTTTCATTGTAAATCATGTTACAGACCTTGTAGAAATGCCAAGATAGTAGAAGTCAGTTTAAAACACTGAGCTCCAAGACACGCTTGACTTGAAACATTGTTTACTTTCTTCATTAGGAGCTAAAGAGAAGCAAGTACAAGGCAGCGGGTAGCAATTACCTAATATCTTTGCAGAAAGAGAGATTTTTCAAAATGTGCTTTTCTCACTAATCCTTGAGGGGAAATGAGGTTTATTTATGGTGTCAGAAGAGAACAAGGCATTAATAGTAAAAGATTTTATATGACTTCATGTTTTTGGGAAAGTCATTTGTTTACAAATCCGACTCAATCAAACCCAAAGGTATTTAATATAGTCCAGATTTGAATGTCACCTGATTTTGCACCCAAATTTCAAACTAGAGGAAGTAATTATGATAAAGTGCATATGTTGATGTAAGAAGATATAGATTATAAGTATTTCCTTACCTTAGATGAAAATCTTAGAGTTAGACCATCCTATAATCCAGGAAAAGAATGGAATAATTAAGCACATTTCTTCCCTCTCTTGCTTTGACTAAAATTGTATGGGGGTAATGGAGCTGTCTAAAGTTACATAAATATTTTATTTGATAATTCAGAATAACAGTCTTTTGACCAAGAAATAATTTTGTAAATAAGGTAAACAGACTGAAGTTCAGTTGTATGAAAACAACTATGGTTATTTTTATTTTTATTTGCTTATCAATCATCAAAGAGAGGACTGGTCATTAAAAAACAATATCTCACATTTGGACAAAACTTTGTGATTTTCAAAATATACTTGATGGTTTATTTTATTTTATTTTATTTTTTTAATTTTTTTTAATGTTTATTTTTGAGACAGAGAGAGACAGAGCATGAACAGGGGAGGGTCAGAGAGAGGGAGACACAGAATCTGAAACAGGCTCCAGGCTCTGAGCTGTCAGCACAGAGCCTGACGCGGGGCTCGAACTCACGGACCGTGAGATCATGACCTGAGCCAAAGTCGGACACTCAACCAACTGAGCCACCCAGGTGCCCCTTGATGGTTTATTTTATTTGATCCTCCTTTCAATGATCTCGTGGTTCAAGCAGGGATTATTGTTATTACTTTTTTACTCTAGAGTAAACTAAGACCCATACAAAAGAATACTCCCAAACAGGGTATTACATTTTAGAGCTAGAAGGAATCTCATGAGATTCTATCTGTGGAAGCATTATTGTATGTTGTATCATGTGGTTGATTCTGCAGTCTTTTGGACCAGCTGCCTTGCTTTAAGATGGGTGGTGTTACTCTCCTATTTTGCAGACAAAGCATATGAAATTTGACCAGTTTGTGCTTTTGCCAACATCACATGGCTGGGACATTGTGGTAGCAGCATACCCATTGGGCAGTAGGCAAGAGAGCTGCTCCCAGATTTTATTTTGCATCAGTTAAGTTCTGGTTCTAGGGCATCTAGACTCACTTGTGTGTCACAACTTCCTACCTGAATCTGTGGGGGAGGTGTGACATGAAAAAAGCACTGTGAACCTGAAAGGAAGCAGTAATAACCTTGGCTGTCAGAACAGTGGTGAAATGTCATGGAAAGAAGAACAGTGTGCATAGCAGCAGGTAGCAAGGCCTTGCATGAGGTCCCAAGGCAGGTGAGCCCCTGGATAGTGCATTCATTAAACAAGGGACTCTAGTATTGAAGATACCAGCACCTTGACTGAAAATTCTTGGAGTGCTGACAATGTTACTGCAGCTCACAGAGAGCAGAGACCTATCACAGACTCTCCTAGAGGACAGCTGATACAGTAAGCTTAAGTGTAAGGGGGGGTGTAAAGAAAAGTCTACTGGAAACTTCTAAAGCAAAAGTTCCATCTTGGAAAATGGATCACCCAAGACAGCAGATTTCTTCAGTGAATTTAAACTTTATTTTACAAACAGAACCATCTAGTCAGACTTGCATGTGGGGTTTTCTTTCTACCCTAATAACTGTAGCAAGAATATTGGAAGGAGTTACTTTATGCTCTGGATTAGATGAGCCCTCTCAAGGGTCCTTTTCAAATTCTTAAGCTATAGTTTTGGGAATCATTTAACAGAAAGCTTTTACAGGCATTGTAGTTAACTGCATAGTAGTAGGTTGCTCTTATTCCTCCATGCTGATTATTGATTTGGTAACAATAAAGTGGCAGGTTAATTTCAAGCACTGTTCATTGTGCTTTATCCATATCTTGACTCCAAGAAAGTAAGACCTTTGTGACACCTCATTTTGGGGGTCTCAGAAGTTGCTTGAAGACCCTCTGTGAAGAGATTATGCTATGTTCTTTCAGAGAGAAAAGAAAGCATGTTGGCAGGGTGGAGATGGTGGGCAGCTTGGGAAAAGGAGAACTATTTCCCAAGGGGGGAACTAGTGCCAGCCTGCGGGCCCTTCAGCTGTGAACAGGGAGAGCCTCGTGGTTTACCTGAGCAGCTTGGCCTCCAGATGCCAGAGCTGCTAGCTGAGGCAAAACTGCATGTCCCAGCTTGGCCCGGAAATGCTAAGCCACCTATCTTTATGAGGACTTCTTGAGCTTGGACCTTAAGCATATTTACAGAGAATGGTATGGACTGATGATGAGAGGGCTCTCTCCAAATATGAGGACCAGGAAAAGTCCCTTGGCACCTCTGAATGACCTTGAGAGCAATGGAAGGGAACACCAGTAATAACAGAAATTGCATTTCTTGCCATTCAGTGGCATCTGATAGAGATCATATTTGATTTAGAGAAACAAATGTGACATCAAGTCTGTCTATCAATATAATAAAACTGACAATCTGTACAGATCTTTAAAGTTTACAGTCTACATTCGTGCATGCTATCTCATTGTATCCTAATAACTCTGTAAAAGGGTTAATGTGGTTATATTCATTTCATAAGTGATATTCCCAAGGTCTCAGAGCTGGTAACTGGCAGCATAGCTCTTGTTGCTGCCATTCTCAAGAGGGGATCCCCTAATTCCCATCTAAGCTGTGTTGTGCACCCTACCTCCTGGGGAAGAATGGGGGGCCCACTGTGTGGGGAGATGGGAGATGAGGCTGTAAGGAAGCCAGGAGACAGATGATGAATATGCTCTGAGCTTTTGTTCCAGAAACTGTAAATAGCTATTACTGAGTTTGACTTTTTAATTTCTTTTTATGTTACATAAGTCAATTTAACAAGTATTGTAAAGTACCAGGTCCTGTGTGGTGCTGAGGACATAGTGGTTACCAAAATGGGTATGGGTCGGGGTCTCCAGGAAGTTTCTTTTTTGTTGGAAGGAGATTGACAAAACCCATGTTAGAAGTAAACATAAAAAATTAGTTATGGATTGTGATGATGGCATGCCATGAAGAAAATAAGCAGGGTCCTGGAATAAGGAGAAAGGAATATAAAACAATCTGAGGTGTATAAAGAAAAAACAAAATCTCTTCTCCTAGGCCCCATCTCCATTTCCCCCGTGGTACATACCCTTTAACATTTTTCTTCTAAAACAAATGTATGCAAATGTACATGACTGCTTAGTCTTTATAAAAATAGAATAATGCTATACATCTTCATAATCTGCTTTTCCTTTTTAAAAATGCATTATGGATACCTTTCATGGTAATACACTTAGATCTGATTCGTTCTTTTAAGTTGCTGCATAGTATTGTTCCATAATATGAATGTATTTGGCTGTTCCATTGATGGTCACTCAGGTTGTTTCTAGTTTTTTGCTGTTACAAATACTGTAATAAATATTTAAAAAATTTTTTTGGGGGGGCACCTGGGTGGCTCAGTTGGTTAAGTGTTAGACTTTTGATTTCTGCTCAGGTCGTGATCTCATGGTTTGTGGATTGAGCCCCACCTTGGGCTCCATGCTAACAGCACAGAGCCTGCTTAGGATTCTCTCTGCCCCTTCCCTGCTCATGTGCATGCCTGCATGTGCTGTCTCTCAAAACAAATAAATACACTTAAAAAGTGTTTTTATTTTTAATGGAAATATAGTTGACATACAATATTAATTTTGGGTATACAACATAGCGTTTTGACAGTTCTATAAATGCTTACCACCGTAAGCTTCTGTCACCATACAAAGTTACTGCAATATTATTGACTGTATTCCCTATGCTGTCCTTTTTATCCCTGTGACTTACTTATTTTATGACTAGAAGTTTGTACCTCTTTTAAGCCCCTTCACCTATGTCCCCTTCTGTCTGACCACCATCAGTTCTCTGTAGTTAGGAGTCTGTTTCTGTCCCCCCCCCCCCTTTGATTTGTTTGATTTTTTATTTGTTTTTTATACGACATCCTTACATATTAGTGCTTTTCTTTTTGTTGGAAAGAGTCCTAGGTGTGATAGCTGGTCCTAAAGTTCTATTCCTTTTTAAATTTATATACTGTCAGACTACTCTTCATAAAGGTTGTGACCACATATGCAAGTCTGTAAATCCACATGCCTTCTCAGTCTTAGATGTTCTCAATCTTCTTCATTTTTGCCACTCTTAAAGGTGAAAAAATAGAATCTCATTGTTGTTTTGATTTATGTTTGGCAACTAGAGCTCACAAAACTTTTCATAGGTTTATTGATTATAGCCTTTGCCCATCTTTCCGTTGCATCATTGGTCTTCTCACCGATGTTCTGCCTATGTGAGGGATAGTAACTCTTTATCACATGTGCTTCATGTATTTCTCCCATTTTTTCATTTGCCTTCTGAATTTCTTTTGGCATCATCAAAGGGTTTTAAGCAGGATAGTAACCAGATTGTATTTGTGTTTTTGGAAGCTCATTCTGCAAGGACATGGAGGGCTGATTGGAAGGAACAAGATGAAACAGCTGGGCACCTACTGGGAGTTTCCAGGCAAATGTGAGGAATGGAGAGGGAAAAACAGATGTGAGACTATGAGGAAATGAAATGTATACAGTGCTCGGACTAATTGGATTGGCTTGCAAGGGCAATTGAGGTTGACTTTCAGGTTTCTGAAGCCAGGCGAGTGGGAGGGTTTGGGTGGCATTTTCTGAGAGGACAACAGAGCATGTGTGAGAGTAGAGATATGTAACTTGGATTCAGACAGGGTTTGGGGATGTCTAAGAGATGTTCAAGTGGAGAGTGCAGTAAGCTGATGGGTGTTGGGGTCTAGCCCACAGGAGGGTGGTCTCAGCTGAGGAGTGGTGCCAGGATTTCGCAGCACACAGACGGTGCCTGACTACAGACATGGGAGTGAGGGAGCTTCTTTGTGAGGTAATGGGGAGTCTGAAGGGCATAAAGGTCTGAGAAAGAATCCCATAGAACTGCCATGTTCAAAGGGTTCACTGAGAAAAGGAGCTGGTAATGAAGGCTGTTTCCAGAAGCTGGCAGGCTACTTCTTGCCTTTGACTGAGGGTGTCTCCAGTCTGAGAAGAGGGCTGTGATGGTAGTCATGGATTCTTCTCTTCTTTCCTCCACTGCAGTGTAGACAGGATCCAGAGATTCTCACCAGTTTTTCTCCCACTGAAGGATGTAGGCCTGCAGGCTCACTGTGGCCACTCTGATTCTCCTGGCTTCCACCCAGGAGACCAACACCCCCCCACCCCCCATTGGGTCCCACTTCCTTCACATTCTCCAGAGGACCTAGGTCTTACTCTGACCTCCACTGCAGAGCTCAATTTACCATCTCAGTGAAAGGTGGTGGAATCTTTCACTAGCTCACTACAGCTTAATTTATGCCAAGGAAGTGAAATGAATTCTCCTTAACGAAGTTCCAGTGAATGAGCTCACCCCACATTTGGTTTTTGATTTAAAAGACAACTCCAAGATTTGGCCTGTCCTACAAATCCCAGAAAACTGGTTCCTGCCCATATGGAAATATTTGTTGTGTAAACTAGATTGATATGCAGCAATTTTAAAAATTACTTTTACCCAATTTTGCCCATTGGGATTAAAGGAGTTCCAGGTGGCACAGAAAGAGAAAACTTTAGTGTTTGTTGCAGTTGATAGTGACACAGTTTACACAAGGACTTGTGAATGTAGACATGATCTAAGAAGCCAACGTTTATGGAAGAACAACACACACTATGTAAAACACCTGGTCCCTTAAACAGGAACCTGATACTTTCTCAGTTATCCAAATGTGACTTGGCCATTAACTCATAGTCTCTGGCTCGGTGGCTGTTTGTCTCTTCACTTTGATGCATTGAAAATTTGGCACAAATATAGGGCCATCCATGGTTTAAAACTGCTATGGCAAATGAGTCATAACCATTGAATGTTATGGTTGGCAGAGGCTTGAGAGACCATCTAGGACCACCCCCTCATTTTTCAGGTGAGGAGACTGAGAGTTAAAACTTGCCTATGATCACATGACGTAACTGGATATTGTCCAGGTTCTCTGATCTCCAGTCCTGTGTGGTTAGTACACCTCCATGCTGTCACTCAGCAGTAATCAAGAAGGGCTGGCTTTTTGACTTCTGTTACCCACCTGTCCCTCCCCTACTTCTAGTGCCTCCCAATAAACATACAAGTAAAATTACTGCTCTTGCTAAAAAAAAAAAAAAAAAAGAAATCAGCCTTAGACATGGCCTCTGACTTCCCTTCCAAATAGATGGCCACTTCTAAGAAAATTTCTTCTACATAGAAATTTTGGAACCACCACTGACTTTGACCATGAGCATTTGGGTGATGATCTGGAGCAGACCACAGGGCTATCCACAGTTCCCCTTCCCCTTTCACTTTCTTCAACTCCCTTTTTATACTTTGCTCTGGTGATGATGTATGTAGTATATTTGGCACTTGCAGGAGATCGTTTGTTAAAAAAATCTCTCTTCTCTATACTGAACTAATTATTCATCTGAATAATAATAATAGCCAGAAAAGAGACACAGTAAAAATTTTATTTCTTGATGTATGTGTATATAATCATGCAAGCAAATTAAATAAGTAAATAAACCAAGTATTATGCTACCAAGTAGGAAAAAGTAATGGATTAACACTTAATGTATTTTTATGATGAAAGGAAAAATCCTTATATTTTGAAACTGTAATCAATAATAATATTAGTTTCTATTTTTCATCCTTAACTTCTACAAATGTCTATGACAAATATATCTTCTTTGCATATTCATGTTTAATAGTATAGCCAGATTTGTCAACTTATCTTTACTCATAATTGATAGGAGAATACTTTTGATTAAACCTAATTTGAGGTTTTTTTTTCATTTGAAACAACAGATATGCACATACTTAGGAAAAGTCTTATACGTAAGGCTGAGTTCTATAGAAATTCATAAGAATCCCAGTGACAGTATTATAAGAAGGGCAGTACTGTTCATGTCTATTTTTTCTTCAGGCATGTTTCTAGTGGCTTTCATATATTTCTCAGTAGAAACATTTCCACTAAAATATCTAAACTATAAAATTCACCAGATATCTCTATTATTTCTGGTAAGAATTTATACAGTTGTGATTCTTCTGCAAAAATTATTTAAAAAGGCTGAACAAAAGAGGACATTGATCCATGTTTTTAGAATAATGTCCAGTTCTTGGTGAAAATGAGGGATTCAGATATTATTGTTTAATTGCTTTTGGCAATGTAAGACCAATATCTTTTGTGGTCTCCATTGGCGTTCTTCAAAATTTGATTCTTTTTTTTTCTAGGAAATATCCATTTCCTTATATTTTTATTTTTGCATGGTTAATGCCCTTAAACTGTTTAAGATCTAAATGAATCAATTTTAAATCTTGATGTCTCACTGTATATCATTTAAGGCTGATTCTGGTTGTTTGTAAATAGTTTTGTTTCTGGCTAATCTCATCTAAAGCTTTACACCAGGAAAAAAGATAACAGAGAAGAAGAAAAACTCATGGAAGAGAGAATAAAATTTGAGCTGATTTCTTGTTCCATATTTTCTTTTGTGTCGTTACTGTGGGCATAGCTTTAACTTTCCGGGGAAAACCTTTTCATTGTTACACCTACATTCTGGAGTGTTTACCAACAGGGAAGTGATACTGGATTGAATGAATTGTTTTTTCCAAAAGTTCCAAAAAAGAAAAATATCCAAGGGCTTACACAGAATGACAAATTAAAGTATTTCAAGTTCTGTTTCTTTGCCTTTACAATCTCATTGCTATCACTATTTATTTTGAATCTAGTACGTAAATAAAGAAATATTTAATACCATGGGGTTGGAGAGTTGAATTGTACCCAAAGTAAGCTTAAAAGATACTGAACTATTACCAACTTACTCTCAAAACAAATGTTTGTAGCTGAGTCTGTGTGTTGAGGACTGACTGCATACCTAACAGTTTTCTAAATTCACTTTCAAGAATAGTACAATATCTATTAAAGAATAATTTAAAAATGTACTAATTTGAGGCTTGAATATTAATGTCAAAACTCAACAGAAACTATAATAATTGTTTAGAATTTAGACCAACTAGTGATTTTTTTGGGAAACAGTAGCTTCTCACTGACATTGTTTAGAGTTGTCAGCACATGGTGATAATAAAAAGTAGATAAACAGTTTATTCAGTTTTATTATTTTTTTAAATTCTCTACAAAAATTGTACCCACAAGGTAGAGTACACTCACTTCTCTGCCCTTCATGTGCCACCTCTGGGATTCCTTCCAATTTTAACTATGAGAGTGACCTGTGTGCCTGGCTGCTTTTGTTTTCCTGTTTCCATTCTTCCCTTGCCCTCCAGAGATCATGTTTATTCCCCATTTCTTTGAATTCCATGAGGAAATGGTAGGAAAAGAGAAAAATCAAGTTGTCATGGTAGGTAAGGCAATCATTCCAACTACCTTCTGCCCTTTTGCTCTTCTCCATAACAAAGAAAATGTGAAGATTAAGTAAGTTAGTACAAGTCAAGTATTTAGAACTACATCTAGCACGTAGACAGTGCTCAATGAATTCTTGCCATTACTTGAAAGTAGAATGAGAGGCAGGCCTTCTGGTTATGGCAGGTCCTTGAATGGTAGCAATGTTAGAGTTAGATCCTTACTTACACCTTCTCCTAAGACTCTCTTGAGTGTTAGAAGGCTGGGTTTTCAGCAGAAGTTACTTCTACCATGTCTAAGGAGTCATAATATTCTGTATGTGAAGATTAGGGATTTTGGAGGGAAGACCTGACAAACCTTTGCACTAGGCATTTTCATCTCAGATGTGGTGTCATCTCTGGAGTTGAGTACTGCCTAAGTCATAGGATTTCTCTTCAAACACCTTCATCACAAACACTTTCTACAGAGCCCACCCTGAAAATAGGGCTTCTTTCAGCTTTGCCCTGGGAACTGGGTGTTCCATTGAGGAAAATAAAATCAGACCTACCACAGAGAATTTTTTAATGAGTATCAAGGCTATTTGCTCATGTAGAAAAATTGAGGTATAATTTACATATGAAGAAAGCATAGATATTGTTTATTTCGATGAGTTCTGAAAGTTCTACGTATCGTTCAAACCAAGATATCGAATATTTTCATCATGGCAGAAAGTTCCCTTATTATTTTTTCATTTTAAAATTTAGATACAAGTCTCCAGATCTTGGCTACTGTACAAGAGGGTGGGACAGAAGGGAGATGGCAGAACTGTGGCTGGAGCAGTGGGGTGATAAGGTGTCTTAGCCCGCAAAAGAATGCTGAAGACACCCTGACAGGTAGATTCATGAATAGCCCTTACTCCAAAAGAAAACTTAGCTGAACTGAAAAGATGAAGAAATAAAGAAGGTTATTGAGATGCAGTATTTTCAGTGGTGTTGAAGAAATTTTGTCATATGCTTTTGCTAGAATAGGTAGTGTGAGCTTTGAGTCTTCCAGATTATATCAAGAAAGTTTATGTAAATATCACTACTTTTTATCCTTGACTTGTATATAAAACTCTGGACCTAAGTTCTAGGAGGCAAATATTGGTTCTGTCGACCAATGGACTGGACTACAGGAGCAGAGGCAGCTTTTGAACAGAACTGGAGCTCCTTTAGTAATGTTTGTGACCCATTGAAAGGCTGATGATCTTGGGACATTTGTAATCCACACTGATTATGACAAATCCCTATTGCCACACTAATTAGTGAGATATAGATTCAAAGGAAAACCTTTGAAATCCATGCTGCTTGCCATGTATCAGTGAACTTCTGCTTAGCACCTTTTCATGTCTTTTTTAAAAAATATGTTGACACTATGTAGCTGTGAAATTATGTAATCTTTATTTGTGTAGTCTTTGTTACTTGAATCTAAACTAAGGGAATGTTCTATTTTGCTGAAAACTCCCAGCTAGCTTAAATGCAATGAAATAACAGCACACTATTAACCCTGTAGGTGCTATGAGAAACTTAATGTTCAGCAGCTCAAAGGTTAAGCCTATAGTTTTGGAATCTTGTGTGCTTATGTGTATAGTAATATATCACTTATTGTTTAAAAATTTTTAATTCCAATAGAATTAACATACAGTGTGAGATATGTTTCAGGTGTAAAATATAGTGATACAACAATTCTATACATTACTCAGAGCTCTTCACAATAAGTGTACTCTTAATCCTCTTCACCTGTTTCACCCCCCCACCCCCACCCCGGCAACCACCTGTTCTCTATATTTAACAGTCCATTTTTTTGGGTTGTCTCTTTCTTGTTTTGTTTCTTAAATTCCACATATGAGCGAAATCATGGTATTTGTCTTTCTCTGACTTATTTCATTTAGCATTATGCCCTCTAGATCTGTCCATGTGTTGCAAATGGCAAGATTTCATTCCTTTTTAGGCTTAGTAATATTCCATTGTGTGTCTGTACACACACACACACACACACACACACCACACCACATCTTCTTTATCCATTCATCTATTGACAAACACTTAGGGAATGGGTGAAACAGGTGAAGAGGATTAAGAGTACACTTATGATGAGCTCTGAGTAGTGTATGGAATTGTTGTATCACTATATTGTACACCTGAAAAAATCTAACACTGTATGTTAATTCTATTGGAATTAAACATTTAAAAATAATAAAATAAGTGGTATAATTTGGCTATTGCAAATAATGCTGCAGTAAAAATAGGGAGGCATATATCTTTTTGAATTAGTATTTTCATATTCTTTAGATAAATACCCAGTGGTGGAATTACTGGACCATATGGTAATTCTATTTTTAATTTCTTTTTTGCAGCTTCCATACTGTTTTCCACAGTGGCTGCCCCATTTTGCATTCCCACCAACAGTGCGTGAGGGTTCCATTTTTCCCCACATCCTTGCCAGCACTTGTTTGTTGTGTTTTTTGTTGTACCTGTTCTGACAGATATGAGGTGATAGTCTCATTTTGATTTACATTTCCCTGATGATGAATGATATTGAGTATTTTTTCCTGAGTCTGTTGACCATCTGTATGTATTCATGGGAGAAATCTCTATTCATGTGTTCTGCCCATTTTTAATTGGTTTATTTATTTATTTATTTATTTATTTATTTATTTATTTATTTATTAGTGTGGAGTTGTATAAGTTATTTATTTTGGGTAAAACCACTTTTTGGATGTGTCAGAAATACATCCTGCCATTCAGTACGTTGTTTTGTATTTCTGTTGATTGTTTCTTTTGCTGTGAAGAAGCTTTTTATTTTGATGTAGTCCCAATTTTTTGCTTTTGTTTCCCTCACCTCTGGAGTTAATTATCTATAAGAATGGTGCTATGACTGATGTCAGAGAAATTACTGCCTCTGCTCTCTTCTAGGATTTTTATGATTTCCGGTCTCACATTTAGATCTTTAATCCATTTTGAATTTATTTTTGTGTATGATGTGAGACAGTGGTCCAGTTTCATTCTTTTGCCTGTAGCTATCCAGTTTCCCTAGCACTATTTGTTCAGAGACTGTTTTCTTCCTGTTGCATATTCTGGTCTCCTTTGTCAAAGATTAATTGACCATATAATTGCAGGCTTTTTTTTTCTGGACTCTCTGTTCTGAGCCATTGACCTGTGTGTTTATTTTTATGGTATTACCATACTGTTTTGGTTTACTATAGCTTTTCTAACTCCGGGATTGTGATACCTCAGTTTTTTGTTTTTATTCCCAGATTGCTTTGGCTTTTGGGGTCTTTTGCAGTTCCATACAAATTTTAAGATTATTTCTAATAGTTCTGTGAAAAAATGCTGTTGCTATTTTGATAGGGGTTGAGTTAAATCTGTAGATTGCTTTGGGTAGTATGGACATTTTAACAATATCTGTTGTCCCAATCCATGAGTATGGGATATCTTTCTGAAATTTATGTCATCTTCAATTTCTTTCACCATTATTTCATAGTTTTCAGAGTATGGGTCTTTCACCTCCTTGGTTAAGTTTATTTCTAGGTATTTTATTGTTTTTGGTGCAATTGTAAATGGGATTTTATTCTTAATTTCTCTTTCTGCTACTTCATTATTAGTGTGTAGAAATTCAATGGATTTCTTTATATTGATTTTGTGTCCTGTGACCTTAACTGATTTCACTATCAGTTCTAGTAGTTTTTTGGTGGAGTCTTTAGGATTTTCTATATATCTTATCATGTCATCGCAAATAGTAAATATTTTACTTCTTCCTTACCAATTTGGATGACTTTTGTTTCTTTTTCTTGTCTGATTTCTGTGGCTAGGACTTCCCGTACTATGTTGAATAAAAGTGGTGAGAGTGGACATCCTTGTCTTTTTCCTATCTTTAGGAGGAAAGATCTCAGTTTTTCACCATTAAGTATGGCATTAGCTATGGGTTTTTCCTATGTGGCTTTTATTATGTTGAGGTGCATTCCCTCTAAACCTACTTTGTTGAAGATTTTATTATGAATAGATGTTGTACTTTGTCAAATACTTTTTCTGCATCTGTTTTTATCTTTCTCTTATTGATATTATGTATAGTATTGGTTGATTTGCTAATATTGAATCACCCTTGCATCCCAAGAATAAATCCCCCTTGATCATAGTGAATGGTTTTTTTTTAATGTATTGTTGGATTCAACTTGCAGATAATTTGTTGAAGTTTTTTTTGCTACTGTGTTCATCAGATATTGGCCTGTAGTTCTCTTTTTTGTGGTGTCTTTATCTGGTTTTGGTAACAGTGTAATGAGGGCCTTATAGCTTATAGAAGCTCCATATATCTATATCTATATATCTATATCTATATCTATATCTATATCTATATCTATATCTATATCTATATCTATATAGATAGATTTGAAAAGTTTAAGAATAGGTATTAACTCTAAATGTTTGGTACAATTCAGCTATGAAGCCATCTGGTCCTGGACTTTTGTTTGTTGGGAGTTTTCTGATTGCTGATTCAGTTTCATTGCTGGTAGTTGATCTTCTCAAATGTTCTGTTTTTTCCTGATACAGTTTTGGGAGGTTATGTGTTTCTAGGAGTTTATCCATTTTTTTTTTTCTAGGCTGTCCAATTTGTTGGCATATACTTTTTCATGGTATTCTCTTATAATCCTTTGTATTTCTGTGGTGTAAATTATTTCTTGTCTTTCATTTTTGATTTGAGTCCTCTCTTTCTCTCTTTTTTTGATGAATCTCTAAATGTTCATCAATTTTGATGATCTTTTCAAAGAACCAGCTCTTGGTTTCATTGATCTATTCTATTGGTTTTTTGTTTCTTTGTTTTTAGTTCTTCATTTATTTCTGTTCTGATCTTTATTATTTCCTTCCTTCTACTGCTTTTGAGTTTTGCTTGTTCTTTTCCTAGCTTTTCAGTTGTAAGTTTAGATTGTTTGAGATTTTTTTGCTTCTTGAGGTAGGCTTATATTGCTATAAACTTCCCTTTTAGAACAGCTTTGGCTGCATCCCAAAGAGTTTGGACCATTGTGTTTTTATTTTCATTTGTCTCCACGTACTTTTTAAAATTTCCTTTGATTTCTTTATTGACTCATTCATTGTTCAGTAGCATGTTATTTAATTTCCACGTATTTGTGTCCTTTCCACATGTTTTCTGTGGTTAATTTCTAGTTTCGTAGCATTGTGGTCAGAAAAGGTGCATGGTATCACTTTGATCTTTTTCATTTGTTGAGATTTGTTTTGTGGCCTAACATGTCATCTGTTTTGGATATGTTCCACTTGCACTTGAATGTGTACTCTGCTGTTTTAGAATGGAATGTTGTGAATATATCTGTTGAATCCATGTTGTCCAATGTGTCATTCAAAGCCATTACTTCCTTGTTGATTTTCTGTCTGGATGACCTATATCCATCAATCTAAGTGGGATGTTAAAGTCCTCTACTATTATTGTATTACTATCAATGACTTCTTTTATGTTTATTATTAGCTGCTATATGTATTTGATTGCTTCCATGTTGAGTGCATAAATATTTATAATTATTATACCTTTTGTTTGATTCCTTTATGATTAGGTAGTGTCCTTCTTTGACTCTTGTTACAGTCTTTGTTTTGAAGTCTATTTTGTTCAATATAAGTATTGCTACTCCAGCTTTCTATTCATTTCCATTTGCATAAGTGCTTTCCATCCTTTCACTTTCTTTTCTTTTCTTTTCTTTTTTTTTTTTTTTTTTTTGAGAAAGTGAGCACAAGTGTGGGAGGGGCAGTGGGAGAAGAAGAGAGAGAACCTTAAGCAGGCTCCATGCATAGTACAGAGCCTGATGTGGGGCTTGGTCTCATGACTATGAGATCATGACCTGAGCTGAAATCAAGAACTGGATGCTTAATCAACTGAGCTACCCAGGCACTCCTACATCCTTTCACTTTCAATCTGCATGTGTCTTTCAGTCTAAAATGGGTCTCTTCTAGGCAGCATATAGATGGGTCTGTCTTTGTTATCCATTCCACTACCTATGTCTTTTAATTGATGCAATTAGACCACTTACAGCTAAGTAATTATTGATAGGTATGTATTTATTGCTATTTTGATACTTGTTTTATGGTTTTGTAGTTCTTCTCTGTTCCTTTCTTCTCTTGCTTCTCTAATGGTTGGTTGGCTTTTCTTTAGTGATATACTTGTATTACTTTTTCTTTATTGTTTACACATATGTTACCAGTTTTTGATTTGTGGTTACTAATTAGGTGTATATATAACATCTTATGCATATAGTAGTCTATACTAAGTTATAATCACTTAAGTTTGAACACATTCTATAAGCAATAAGTTTTTACTTTTCCACCCCACTTCATATTTTAGGTATATGGTGTTATACCTTACATCCTTTTATTTTGTGATTCCCTTGCCTAATTTTTATAGATATACTTTACTGCTTTTGTGCTTTCTACTTTTCTTACTCCTTCTTACTGTCTTTCTGATCCACTCAAAGAGTCATATTTAAGGTTTCTTCCAAAACTGGTTTAGTGGTGATGAATTTATTTCACTGTTGTTTGTCTTGGAAAGGCTTTCTCCTTTTATTCTGAATGATAGCCTTGCTGGGTAGAGTATTCTTGGTTGCAAGTTTCTTTCTTTCAGCACTTTGAATATATCAAGCCACTCCCATCTGGCCTGCAGAGTTTCTGCTGAAAAATCAGCTGATAGAATTATGGGGTTTCCTACACATGTAACTGTTTTGTTTTTCTTGGAGCTTTAAAAGGTCTCTCCTTATCACTATGTTTTGCCATTTTAAGTACTATATGTCTTGGTGTGAATCTCCTTAAGTTGATTTCATTGAGGGCTTTTTGCATACCCTGGATCTGGATTTTGTTTCCTTCTCCAGATTTGGGAAGTTTTTAGCTATTATTTTTTCAAATAAATTTTCCGTCCCCTTTTCTCTCTCTCCTCCATTTGGGATCCCTATAATGCAAATGCTATTACATTTGATGGGAGTTGCATATTTCCCATAACCTAGTCTCGTTTTTTATTCTTTTTCTTTCTCCTGTTCAGCTTGATTGCTTTCCATTTCTCTGTCCTCCAGGTTGCTAATCTGTTTTTCTGCTTCCTCTAGTCTACTATTTATTCCTACTATTTTTGTGTACTTTTTAAAGCTTATTTGTTTATTTTTGAGATAGAGAGAGAGAGTACTGGAAGGGGAGAGAGAGAGAGACAGAGAGACAGAGAATCCCAAGTGGGCTCTGTACTAGCAGCACAGGCCCCAATATGGGGACTGAACTCATGAACCATGAGATCATGACCTGAGCCAAAATCAATAGATGGTTGCTTAACTGACTGAGATACCTAGATACCCTGATTTTTGTGTTTTTTTAATTCTGTTATCGAGTTTATCATCTCTGATTGTCTCTTTTTTATGTTTTCTATCTTTGTTGAGGGTTTCACTGAGGTCCTCCACTGTTTCCTCAAGTCTAGTGAGTGTCTTTATGAGTATTACTTTAAATTCTCTATCAGGCATATTACTTATTTCCATTTCATTTAGCTGTCTTTCTGGGATTTTGTCTTGTTTTTTAATTTGGGACGTATACCTCTGTCTCCTCATTTTGCCTAACTCTGTGTGTCTGTTTCTCTGTGTTAGAAAAGTCAGCTATATTGCCTTTTTTGAAAGTAGTGACCTTATAAAGAAGAGGCCTGGAATGCTCTATAATACAACGTCCTATGTTCACTAGAATCTGGAACTTCAGGTGTGTCTCCTATGTGTGTTGCATGTGTCCTACTATTATGGCTGAGCCACATTTGCTATTAGTCAGTTGTCTGCAATTGTGCTTTTTGCCTGTTGTGGGCAGGATTTGGTCCCTGTGTTGTTAGTGGGCCAATCTGGGGCTTGAGTTAGGTCAGACCAGATGTTTTTCAGAGCTGCGTTCCTACCATACTGTAGGGGTTCTCCCTGGGTTGTCTCATGAGAAGCTTTTGTTGGTGGGTTGGATCTTCAGTCAGACTCACATCTGCCCTGCCCACTGCTGGGGCTACAGTCAAACCCATGTCTTTTTTTTCCCCTTGTTCTTGGGCAGAAGCCACTTTGGAGGTGGTGCTGACCCCTGCTGGGGATGCTTGCACCCTGCTGTGCTTGTGGCACTGCTTTGGTTGGACTCCTGCTGAGGGTGTATTGGGGTGGTGGGCCCACAGAGGAATCTAGGATGGGGCTTTTTGTGTTAGGGAAGTTTGTGCTGGTATACTGTGGATGGGGACCTGTAACTACTTTTGAAAATTTGGCTGAGGCCAGGTTGGGCTGGATGCTAGTCAGCAGAAGAGCATGGGTTTAGTCACACTGTTAACTAGCTAGGTAGAGAGTGTTCATGCTATACCCACAGGTGTTTGTGTGTCTAGGCTGGGGGCTGGGGAATGGAAATGGTGCCTACCAGCTGTTTTGTTCTTGGAGACTTTTCCCAAACATCCCCGCCCATCCCTCACATGCTCTGAGATTAGTAAAAAGATCTCCCTCTGTATACCCCACATGTCTTTTGTTTTTTTGCTTGCTTGGTTGTTTGTTTTTTAACTGCCGCTTCTATATTGTATCTCAGTGGTGCTGTTATGCTATATCTTTAAGGATGGTGATTCGGTTTCCTGTTGCCCTTCTGATTTTTAAAGTTCCAGGTGTTAAGCCTCACTGATTGTAAGAACTTGTGAAGTTAACCCCTTTTGTTTTTCAAAGCCAAATGTTATGGGGATTCATCTTCCCAGTGTGGGTCCCCCATGCCTGTGGTGCCTGGTATGGGGTCTACTTCTCTCCCCTCTCCAACCCTTCAATGTTTCTCCCTCCCAGGAATGGTCCTATGGGTCATTTTGGCTCCTCACCTTGTCTCCACCCTTCCTTTCCTCTTTCATGTGGTCTCTTCTCTACATTTAGCTGGAGAGTCTGTTCTGCCAATCTTTGGGTTGTTTTCTCATTTATTTACACTGATGTGGGTGTTATCTAGGTATATCTGTGGGACGAGGTGAGCCTAGGATCTTTCTACTTTGCCATCTTCTGTGAAAGTCTTATTGTTTATTCTTAAGGGAGGACTCACTTGACGTTGAGGCAGTCGCTTTATATTCATATGGAACTTTTAAGGAGACTAGTAATGTGAACAAGTTGAGTTGTTCCTCCAGTTTACCAGCAGGTTTATTAAATTATTATCCAGGAGAAATGCTGACAGGGCAAGTTATAGTGGACTAAAATGGCTGGTAGGAAAGTCTGGGCTAGGAGACATTGCTCCCGGTGACCCTTTTTTAATTCAAGGTTAATTGTTAAAGTAGTTTTATTTTTATTTTTTCAATATATGAAATTTATTGTCAAATTGGTTTCCATATGACACCCAGTGCTCATCCCAAAAGGTGCCCTCCTCAATACCCATCACCCACCCTCCCCTCCCTCCCGCCCCCCATCAACCCTCAGTTCTCAGTTTTTAAGAGTCTCTTATGCTTTGGCTCCTCCAACTCTAACCTCTTTTTTTTTCCTTCCCCTCCCCCATGGGTTCCTGTTAAGTTTCTCAGGATCCACATAAGAGTGAAAACATATGGTACCTGTCTTTCTCTGTATGGCTTATTTCACTTAGCATCATACTCTCCAGTTCCATCCACGTTGCTATGAAAGGCCATATTTCATTCTTTCTCATTACCACGTAGTACTCCATTGTGTATATAAACCACAATTTCTTTATCCATTCATCAGTTGATGGACATTTAGGCTCTTTCCACAATTTGGCTATTGTTGAGAGTGCTGCTATAAACATTGGGGTACAAGTGCCCCTATGCATCAGTACTCCTGGGTCCCTTGGGTAAATTCCTAGCAGTGCTATTGCTGGGTCATAGGGTAGATCTATTTTTAATTTTTTGAGGAACCTCCACACTGTTTTCCAGAGCAGCTGCACCGGTTTGCATTCCCACCAACAGTGCAAGAGACATCCTCTCCACATCCTCTCCAGCATCTATAGTCTCCTGATTTGTTCATTTTGGCCACTCTGACTGGAGTGAGGTGATAGCTGAGTGTGGTTTTGATTTGTATTTCCCTGATGAGGAGCGACATTGAGCATCTTTTCATGTGCCTGTTGGCCATCCGGATGTCTTCTTTAGAGAAGTGTCTATTCATGTTTTCTGCCCATTTCTTCACTGGGTTATTTGGTTTTCAAGTGTGGAGTTTGGTGAGCTCTTTATAGATTTTGGATACTAGCCCTTGTCCAATATGTCATTTGCAAATATCTTTTCCCATTCCGTTGGTTGCCCTTTAGTTTTGTTGGTTGTTTCCTTTGCTGTGCAGAAGCTTTTTATCTTCACAAGGTCCCAGTAGTTCATTTTTGCTTTTAATTCCCTTGCCTTTGGGGATGTGTCAAGTAAGAGATTGCTACGGCTGAGGTCAGAGAGGTCTTTTCCTGCTTTCTCCTCTAGGGTTTTGATGGTTTCCTGTCTCACATTCAGGTCCTTTATCCATTTTGAGTTTATTTTTGCGAGTGGTGTGAGAAAGTAGTCTAGTTTCAATCTTCTGCATGTTGCTGTCCAGTTCTTCCACCACCATTTGTTAAAGAGACTGTCTTTTTTCCATTGGATGTTCTTTTCTGCTTTGTCAAAGATTAGTTGGCCATACGTTTGTGAGTCTAGTTCTGGGGTTTCTATTCTATTCCATTGGTCTATGTGTCTGTTTTTGTGCCAATACCATGCTGTCTTGATGATTACAGCTTTGTAGTAGAGGCTAAAGTCTGGGATTGTGATGCCTCCTGCTTTGGTCTTCTTCTTCAAAATTACTTTGGCTATTTGGGGCCTTTTGTGGTTCCATACGAATTTTAGGATTGCTTGTTCTAGTTTCGAGAAGAATGCTGGAGCAATTTTGATTGGGATTGCATTGAGTGTGTAGATAGCTTTGGGTAGTATTGACATTTTGACAATATTTATTCTTCCAATCCATGAGCATGGAATGTTTTTCCATTTCTTTATATCTTCGTCAACTTCCTTCATAAGCTTTCTATAGTTTTCAGCATACAGATCTTTTACATCTTGGTTAGATTTATTCCTAGGTATTTTATGCTTCTTGGTGCAATTGTGAATGGGATCAGTTTCTTATTTGTCTTTCTGTTGCTTCATTGTTAGTGTATAAGAATGCAACCGATTTCTGTACATTGATTTTGTATCCTGCAACTTTGCTGAATTCATGTATCAGTTCTAGCAGACTTTTGGTGGAGTCTATCGGGTTTTCCATGTATAATATCATTTCATCTGCAAAAAGTGAAAGCTTGACTTCATCTTTGCCAATTTTGATGCCTTTGATTTCCTTTTGTTGTCTGATTGCTGATGCTAGAACTTCCAACACTATGTTAAACAACAGTGGTGAGAGTGGACATCCCTGTCATGTTCCTGATCTCAGGGAAAAAGCTCTCAGTTTTTCCCCGTTGAGGATGATGTTAGCTGTGGGCTTTTCATAAATGGCTTTTATGATCTTTAAGTATGTTCCTTCTATCCCGACTTTCTTGAGGGTTTTTATTAAGAAAAGTTGCTGAATTTTGTCAAATGCCTTTTCTGCATTGATTGACAGGATCATATGGTTCTTTTCTTTTATTAATGTGATGTATCACGTTGATTGATTTGCGAATGTTGAACCAGCCCTGCATCCCAGGAATGAATCCCACTTGATCATGGTGAATAATTCTTTTTATATGCTGTTGAATTCGATTTGCTAGTATCTTATTGACAATTTTTGCATCCATATTCATCAGGGATATTGGCCTGTAGTTCTCTTTTTTTTACTGGGTCTCTGTCTGGTTTAGGAATCAAAGTAATACTGGCTTCATAGAATGAGTCTGGAAGTTTTCCTTCCCTTTCTATTTTTTGGAATAGCTTGAGAAGGATAGGTATTATTTCTGCTTTAAACGTCTGGTAGAACTCCCCTGGGAAGCCATCTGGTCCTGGACTCTTATTTGTTGGGAGATTTTTGATAAATGATTCAATTTCTTCACTGGTTATGGGTCTGTTCAAGCTTTCTATTTCCTCCTGATTGAGTTTTGGAAGTGTGTGGGTGTTTAGGAATTTGTCCATTTCTTCCAGGTTGTCCAGTTTGTTGGCATATAATTTTTCATAGTATTCCCTGATAATTGTTTGTATTTCTGAGGGATTGGTTGTAATAATTCCATTTTCATTCATGATTTTATCTATTTGGGTCATCTCCCTTTTCTTTTTGAGAAGCCTGGCTAGAGATTTATCAATTTTGTTTATTTTTTCAAAAAACCAACTCTTGGTTTCGTTGATCTGCCCTACAGTTTTTTTAGATTCTATATTGTTTATTTCTGCCCTGATCTTTATTTAAAGTAGTTTTAGAAATCTATAATTATTCTGAAAGGAAAGAGCAAAGTCAGGTTTGGATTTCTATGCAATGTATCCCTAGAGGGCTTCCCCACATAGCAGACTAATTTCAATGCTCAAGTTTAACAAAGCAGCAAGGGAAATTAAACAGGGAGTCTGCCACTGTACTCCCGTGTTCTGGGTGAGATTTTCAAACATCACATTTTATCCACTACTTTGATGAGAAAGAAGAGTAGCATGTTGCCTCCAAAGTTGGCTACTTGGGACAAGCAGATATATGCACAGGGCTGGGGTGGTGGTGGTGGGAGCTTGGTGTATAATATTAGTATAGAACAATTAATTTTTTCCCAAATGAAAAAATTCCATCCCTATGTATGCTCTTTCCCTCGATGTGAGAATGTAGTGACTCCCATTTAGGGATGGTTTTGCAGGTCATATAGAGAATAAGTGTACAGTGCCAACTGGAAGCAGCATTGTGAAATCAGTTAAATGTATTTTCAGGCACGTATGGATGCTTCAAAGAATGAGAGCTCTGGTGGGAATTTAGACTACTTTTCAAGTTAAGTTTGAAAATCTTCATTTCCACTTGGGGGCTTTTTCTGCAATTAGAGGGCTCTAACACCAGATGGCACCTTTGTTATAATCATAAGGTGTGAAGAGCTGGACTTCTCATTCAATATGAGTATGTGTGCATGAGTGCATGTATGTGGTATAAATATGTTTATACGTGTTCGTGTATACTTACGTGTGTGTATTTTATTTATACATGGTGGATTTACAAAAATTTTAACATGGTTGCAAAAGAATATTGGCTCTGAATCTTGACTGCCTAAAATCAAAGCCAAGTTCTGTTACCTACTAGCCTTGATTTCCAGCAAGTTATGTACCATCTATGCTTCAGTGTCCTCATTTGTAAAATGATGTTAACAGTAATATTGCCTATGTCATAGGGTTGTTGCAAGTTAATGTATGTAATGAGTTAATTATATTTTTAAATGAGTCAATATATTTAAATACTTAGAATAGGGTCTTGTATATAATAAGCGTCTGGCATGTGTTAACACTTATTCAATAATTTATTGAAAAGTTGATCGGGACTTGTCTGTCCAACAATTTTACCTCCCCTCATTTTACCTCTATCCTGTTGTGTGGCAGCCATATGGTATGGGGAAGGGTTTAACCCACCTCCAACTACAAGTGAAGGATCTGACTTATATAGTGTAATCAGGAAGGTCCCTTTTGCTATAGTGACAGGTCCAGGTAATCCAGACACAAGTCAATCAATATATGACGTTTTTCCTGAACATTGTATTTTGTGAAGGTATAAGAAAGGATGTTGATCAAGGTTAGATCAACAAAATGTGAGTAGAGGTTTTTGGAGGAAATAAAGTCTCTTGTAATGTATGGATTCAAACCCTAGAGTCATGGCAGTTCCTGCTACCCCAAGGGAAAGCAAACTAAAGATGCTGTTGAACTCACAGGAGGAAGAACAGAGAAACCAAAAGCGGCCATTACTTGATTATATCATGGAGCTGGTGGGTCAAACCAGTCCTGAAGCTTGCCCTTCCTGAGGCCATTTAATCCCCTTCATTCTTTAGGTCAGTTTGAGTTGGTCTTTCTCATAGAGTACTAATTGGTACAAGGTCAAAATACATATTTTTATTTTTTAAATGGAGGAACAAGGCTATTATTAGTAATTGCTATTCCTGTATAATTGTTCTTATATGAAAACATAAAATAATACAAAATTTTAAAAAATCAGCATCTTGTCACCACACTTGTCCCTTCTTACTAGTCCTTACCTGCTCTGTATGATTCTCATACACAGAAGTTCTTCTTTCTTCCCTCCTTTTACTTTAGGGCCTCGAAGAACATGCCTTGGTTCTTTGAGCTTACCTGTTTAATTCAATGTTGAAATATCCATATTTATCTTAATACAGTATCTTAATACTGATGTAGCCTCCTCATATCTAGTTAAAGCATGTTTCTAAGTCCTTCCTTCTCTTGGCTAGAATAAACTTCCAGAAAGGGGAGAGGGGGAGTGAAGGAAGGGCATAGTGCAGTCTTTCCTAAAAGACATAGTACAACTTTTTTCAAACTAGAAAACTAGTTCTACCAGATAACAGTTAAATTAAAAACAAAATCAAACCGTAAAGGGTCTGTGGTCAGGTTAAGTGGAAAAAACTGCACTTAATAAAAGTAAACATGATTTTTAGCTGTGACAATTTTTAGACATTTAAAATGCAAAATGTTTTATCAAGATAAATGCTGTTGTAAAGGAAAAAAAACACTGAAATCTCAGTAGCTTAATGTAATAAGATATATTACTGGCCCATAACATGGTGTAATGCTAGAGCTCTTGATTAGGTGGCTGCCTTCAAGAGACAATTCATAAAGCCAAGCATCATCTACCTAAATTTCATTATCCTCAATGCATAGCTCCCCAAATCACCCCAGATTTATCTCTACTTCAGAAAGTTGGAATGGACAAAGAGAGATGGTACATGGAAAGTTTTAATGGGCCAAACCAGAAATTGGCACACATGACTTCTACCCAGAAGTCACATCCCACTGGCCAGAACTGGTCACATTCCCATCCCACTGGTCAGTCAGTCACATGGCCTTGCCTAACTGCAGTGAATGCTGGGAAATGTGATCTGGAGAATAGGATATGGTTTTGGTGAACTCACAGCAGTCTCTGCCACAGTCTGTTTTGACTCTCTAAGAGAGACCTATATCATAAAGCTTTTCTCAAACTCACTTCTAAGATCTTCCCTCTTCATCATTCTAGCATCTATCCATTCAAGTATACCATGGAACACACTTTGAGAAATACTTAGGTTTCTTCCCTTAGACTCTCCTCTTAAAGAGTTGCTGTTGGATTTCATGGCTTCTTACCACGCTGTAGAAAATAAAAGAAAGCTGTAGTTAGAGGTGTTTGTAGGTAATGACTCTTCGAGAGTTGTATTTTCAAATCAAAATGTTGTTTTCTTAGTCACTTCGTACTTGATCTTGTGTTTGAGAAGACCTTACTTATCTTTTTTTTCCCCTGTGTGTTTGCCTAGCTCTTGGAAGCACAGTTCAAGCCTAGTTATCAATGTTTCTCTCCATACCGCTATGCCCCAGGGTAATTAAAACTCCATTTAAATAGAAACTGAGATACATTCTATTGGTTTTCTGACAAGAGAAAGGAGGATAATTTCCTTCTCTTCCTCTGTCCTCCCACATTTTCCAGTGCCTTCCTGCATCTTCCAGGGACTTCTTCCTTTCCTAGCATTTTCTTTCCCATGATGAATGGTTGTTTCAAACTTTATTTACCTCTTCTATTAAAAACTCATCACTATGAACACAGAAATGACTAACAAGCTTCATGTGTTATTCTTCTCTTTGATATTTACATTTTAGCATGGGGGAAAACATGAAAGGAGAGGAATAAACTTCTGCTGGAGTTCCAGGTATCACTAACAGACCTTGGGGAGATGTTTTGAGAAGGACAGCATTAGTAGGATATTCAGAACATACAGCTATCTTGCAGGCCCATTTATGAGATTAGCCCTGACCAAAGGTGTCCTGTTACTTCTTTCAGGAAAGTCAGATCAGCTTTTAATTTGGCCCTGATGCCATTTCTCTGCACATATTGACTTTATTACAAGAGGGCAGGATTTTTTTTCCTAGAGAAGTTTATGAGATGTCACTTCCCATTACAACGATTACAAAAAATTTAACAAGTTTAATTTCCTTACCTGTTTAATTCTACTTTGGCAGCAAACCTAATTTGTCAAAATGTAGGAGTACTCCTAGATTATAACCCCGAATAAAAATATGACCCCGAATTTGCTCTTTTATTTTCAATACATCTATCCTAGATATTCAGATCTATTTGTACCTGAACATTTGGGACATAACAGGCAAGGAATTATTTCATCTATCTAATGAATCTCTGATTAAAGCCTCTTATTATCAATAAAAAGGAATAGTTTGGCAAATAAGCATTAAATTTTACATTATGAAGCAGAGAGGTAACACTTGTCATTCTACAGACTCCATTTCAGTGGAGGAAGTTATTTTTCAGAAGCGCATTTCCTATGGAAAGTTGCATTTTATTAATTTGTTCCAGAAGTTTTGCCAAGAAAAATTGCAAAAGTGATTTGATAATTTGCACATGAATTTTGGGCAAACATTTTATAAAAGTTTCTGATTTATTCAAAAAAATTAGAACTTTTATTCCATGATTGACATGAATATACACTCTGATAGAGGAATGGAGGGAATTGAAAAAATATCTGCACTACTGCATCCTGTATATGTTTATTTAAAGAAAAATTAAATTTGGTATCAAATTCAAGATAATGGTTTATAGTACACATATAGTTTTTTGGTAAAGACCAAGTCATGTTTGATTTTTAGAGAAACTAATGGCTATGGCAAAAAGATCAGTAGTAGGTAGAGATTCAGAGTATGCATTTTTCTTATTCTTGTCGTGAGAGCTGTTTATTCTTATGTACAAACTTAAATTTTTGGTTAAGAATACAACTCCTAGATAGTGAATCACAAAAAATGGAAAGAACAAACTTTTTCCATTTAATTCATGGAAAATGGAAGCTTCAGACTCAGAAGTGACCATCACCATGTTGTATTGTGATTTCAATAACAAAAAAATCTAGGAGTCTGTAATCTTAAAATTTTCAGGAAAAGCAACAGGTGTCTATACTGTTGAACCCCATCCTGTTTCTCAGTGCCTCTGGCTACAGATTTTCAGTGAGTACACAGATCCATTCAGAAACCAGGTAATAACCATAGGACACACATTGTATTTTTCAAACAACACGGAAGCACAACTTTCATTAAACTATATATTTGTAATGAAACAATAAAACTGACTCATTAAATTAGGCTCCCATTTTCCTGCCTGCATAACATTCTCTGCAGGTATACACATATGTATCAGCCTCGCTATCTCTAGAATCTTGAAATTATGTCTTTTTCTGTGTTTCACAGAACTTGTGTCCAGCATGCAGGGTACCTAAGAACTCTCATGTTGGTGAGAAGTTTTCCTACCATAATTTATTCATTTTTTTAAAGGCTATGGCATCAAGAGGTAAAAGCCTACTGCCTGTGAAACCTGGGCCTTATTCAGCTGGGCCCACACTGACCCTTTGATTCATCTGAATCTTGGTGAGCTTAAGGTGAGAGTGAGACACATCAATTCAACATAGAGTTGGGGTGTGCCGAAGGCTGCACAGCTGTAATTAAGCAAGCCACTGTGTTTTTATGGCAGGACTCTGGAGGGTTGCACTGATTTCCTGATGAATGTTGACAGGGCCATTAAAACTACGAAACATCACTTGAATGTGGCACTGAATGAAAGAACTAGTAGCCAAGCCATGCTGCTCTTGGGTGTTATTAGCCGATTAAAGTGGAGCCACGGGGAAAATTGTCTTTGGGCTATGAATTCGTTTTCTCAGATTTTTTGTTTGTTTGTTGGCAATTTTTTCACAGGGTTGGTAACTAGTTTCTTTACTGCAGCCTTTAAACTTTATCCATGATGTAAAGGATGAGCAATTGTGTCCCTAGGTCCTTTAGTTGCCCCAAGACACCTGGTGTGCTTTACAAAAGAATCCCCTCTTCTCACCTTTTCTGAGCCATAATTTCAACTGTGTGTGTATATGTGTGTGTGTGTACTTTGATAGCTGAAGACTTCAGCTAAATTCATTTCAACTTTGATCAGAGCCTTTATTTTGATATGAGCTTTTAACCTGAGACTCAGTTTTCCTTAGCTATAATATGGGCATGATGATACCTTGCAAATTTATTATGGGAGTTTATTAGACTCGATAAAAGGTACCTTTTATTATTATTGAAACAGTTTGGTGAGAGAAAAATGTAGGAGTTTTTGCCATTTTTGTTAAGAATTTGGGATAGAGGAACAAAAAATAATTTTTTTCACCATGAAAATGAAATGAAATCTGAACACTTTGAACTAAATTCTGGGTCTTTGGTAAGAATAGACAGACTTCTTCGAAGAATTGATATTGATATAATTAGGTAATCTGACTTTTGTAGAACTTTTAAATAAAGTCCTAAGGGAAGTTGGATGAGATTCTTCCAGTCATTATAAAAAATGTGGTGAGTATCTGAGAGCTGTTTAAACAAGAACAGGGCACCAGGGTGGTTCAGTCAATTAATTATCTGACTTTGGCTCAGGTCACTATCTCATGATTCATGAGTTTGAGTCCTGCCTGGGGTGAGCTTGAACCCTGCCTAGGGTGAGCCCCATTTCTCTCCTCCCTCTGCCCCTTGTGGGATATTCTCTCTCTCTCTCTACCTCCCTCCCTCCCCTTTCTCTCTCCCCTCTTTCTCTTTCTCCCTTCTCTCTCTCCTCTCCCCCCACTCCCTCCCCCCTCCCCCCTCTCTCTCTCCACCCTCACTCCCTTATGCCCTCTCTTTCTCAAACAAACAAACAAACAAACAAACAGGTAATAAAAAAATGAGAACATATCACAATATGTGAGTTGTAGGGTAGATCTAAATCATCCCATGACTTTTCTAATGAGGTGTTTAAATATCAAATTAGGAAATTGGAAGAGGCCCCCCAGTACCTCTTTTCTGATATTTTAAATCTGTAAGTAATAGTGTAATTTTCTGATAGATAATAGGATTTTTAAGAACTTTAATCTTTGAATTAGCAGTTCTATTTCTATTCATCCATTCTAAGGGAAAATACAAAATTAAGAATTTTGCTTTATGCACCAATATATTTACTATAGTATTATTTAAAAAAAACCATGGAAACAATTTAAATTTCCAAAAATAGGGAATGATTAAAACAGTTATGCTAAATTTCATGTAAATATATATTGTGTAAGCAATTTTTTGTAAGAAGTTTAATGGGGAAGTGGCTTCTGCAAAGAAAAAAATCCACAAAATTATATTGACATTTTAACAATATTTATTCTTCCAATCCATGAGCATGGAATGTTTTTCCATTTCTTTGTGTCTTCTTCAATTTCCTTCATAGGCTTTCTATAGTTTTCAGCATACATCTTTGGTTAGGTTTATTCCTAGGCATTTTATGGTTCTTGATGCAATTGTAAATGGGATCAGTTTCTTTATTTCTCTTTCTGTTGCTTTATTATTGGTGTATAAAAATACAACCGATTTCTGTGCATTGATTTTATACCCTGCGCCTTTGCTGAATTCATGTATCAGTTCTAGCAGACTTTTGGTGGAATCTGTCGGGTTTTCCATTTGGAGTAACATGTTGTCTGCAAAAAGTGAAAGTTTGACTTCTTCTTTGCCAATTTTGATGCCTTTTATTTAATTTTGTTGTATGATTGCTGATGCTAGGACTCCCAACACTATGTTTAAAAACAGTGGTGAGAGTGGACATCCCTGTTGTGTTCCTGATCTCGGGGGAAAGCTCTGTTTTTCCCCATTGAGGATGCTATTAGCTGTGGGCTTTTCATAAGTAGCTTTTATGATGTTTAAGTATGTTCCTTCTATCCCAACTTTCTTGAGGGTTTTTATTAAGAAAGGATGCTGGATTTTGTCAAGTGGTTTTTCTACATCTATTGACAGGATCATATGGTTCTTATCCTTTCTTTTATTAATGTGATGTATCACATTGATTGATTTGTGAATATTGAACCAGCCCTGCAACCCAGGAATCTAAAGACCTCCCCAAACTCCACACCTGAAAAGCAAATAATTCAGTGAAGAAATGGGCAGAAAACATGAATAGACACTTCTCTAAAGAAGACATTCAGATGGCCAACAGGCACATGAAAAGATGCTCAATGTCGCTCCTCATCAGGGAAATACAAATCAAAATCACACTCAGATACCACCTCACACCAGGCAGAGTGACCAAAATGAACAAATCAGGAGACTATAGATGCTGAAGAGGATGTGGAGAAACGGGAACCTTCTTGCACTGTTGGTGGGAATGCAAACTGGTACAGCTGCTCTGGAAAACAGTGTGGAGGTTCCTCAAAAAATTAAAAATGGAAGTACTTTATGAGCCAGCAATAGCACTGCTAGGAATTTACCCAAGGGATACAGGAGTGCTGATACACACATGTATCCAGTGTTTATAGCAGCGCTTTCAACAATAGCCAAATTATGGAAAGAGCCTACATGTCCATCAACTGATGAATGGATAAAGAAGATGTGGTTTATATATAGAATGGAATACTACTTGGCAATGAGAAAGAATGAAATCATGCCATTTGCAGCAATGTGGATGGAAATGGAGGGTTTTAGCTATGTGAAATAAGTCAGTCAGAGAAACACAGATACCATATGTT
The DNA here is from genome assembly GCF_018350215.1 of Panthera leo. Lineage (NCBI taxonomy): Eukaryota > Metazoa > Chordata > Mammalia > Carnivora > Felidae > Panthera > Panthera leo. Next base: position 42,151,782 of record NC_056695.1, read on the forward strand.
TTTACTCACATGTGGATCTTGAGAAACTTAACAGAAGACCATGGGGGATGTGAAGGGGGGAGAAAAAGTTACCAACAGAGAGAGAGGGAGGCAAACCATAAGAGACTCTTAAATACAGAGAAAAAAACTGAAGGTTGATGGAGGGTGGGGGGAGAGAGGAAAGTGGATTATGGGCATTGAGGAGGGCACACTTATTGGGATGAGCACTGGGTGTTGTATGGAAGCCAACTTGACAATAAATTATATTAAGAAAATTTTTAAAAAATTAAAAAATTTAAAAAGAAAAAATATACAAAGTTATATATAAATTGTTATTTTAACTATGTAAAAGTTATTTTAAAAAGACTAGAAGAAATTAGTTAGCTGAACCTTATAAAGTTGTTGATTTTGAGCTACAGAAGTACTGTTTCACATGGTTTAACCTAATAACACATGAACATCTTTGGGAAGTGATGAAATTTTAACTGATATTCTCTTTCTGTGAATTTTATTTATAACTTCCTATTTTTACAGAAACATTTTTTATAATTATAAAGAATTTTTAATAGAAAGCAACTTGGTTATTTAAAAAGGAACTTTCTAATTTAGGCAAAATTTAAAAATAATAAATTAGATTTCCATTTTTGGCAGTATTATAAGCTAGATGTTATGAAAAGCCTTACAGTACAAAATTATCCAAGATATTATATAAAATGGAAAACTTTTCAGTGCATGCCTGAGCTGGCAAGAGAGTAAGGAAATCCTTAGCAGTCAAACATGAAGCAAAAGCATAAATCCTGGGAGAAAAGTCTATGACTGCTCTCTGGGCACCATGGATTTCTGGTGATCCAGAGATTAGATTTTAATGGCCTCATGGGGAGCAAGGAAAAAGTCTTAGTGTCCATATGATGTAGAGAATCAAATCAAGGACCTGTGTGGAGCCAAGACCCTACCTTCCCAAAAGGGCCACACCTTCAGTGAACAGTGAACTCTAGAGATAAATCCTAATTTACAAGGGAAACGTACCTATTTTGACGTCAACTCTAACTGGAAAGAAAACCAAAATTATTAGAAAAAATAGGTTTAAACGTGCTAGCAGAAGCAAGTATAAATTCTCTCTGGATGAAAGAACCTTCAACTTCATGTCTCTTAGAATTCCTTCAGGTAAAACTACATCAGATAATGGGCTCAGTAGTTAAACATCACAACATAGATGTGAACAAAGAACATGGCTGAAAATCAGCAGAAATACCCAATAGTTGAATCAAATATACAACTATTTATGATAGTCAAATGATCAAATGTGGAATAGAAAATGAACATAGGTTATAAGTTTAAAAATATATAAAAATTATTGAAAGTATGAGTAAGGTTCAGAAACTCTCAATGATGACAAGGCACTTTTGAAAAAGAAATTATAGACTTGGAAAACATAATTGAAATAAACTCAGGTTTGTTTATGTATGTATGTTGATATGTATGTATTTTTAAGTAATCGCTACACCTACCATGGGGCTTGAACTTACAATCCAGAGATCAAGAGTCACATGTCACTGACTGAGCCAGCTAGGTGCCCCAACTCAGTTGGTTTTAAGAAAAGATTACATACAGCTCAAGAAAAGTACCGAACTGCAATATGAACCTATAGAAATGACCAGACACACCAGTGTAAAAGATAGGGTAATCACGAATGAGAAATCAAGAATCATGGATCATAAAATGAGAAGGTTCCAACATGTAATCAGAGTTAAAGAAGGAGAAACTAGAAAGAATGAAAAATAGATAATATTCTGAGAATAGTGAAGAATTTCCCTAAACTGATAAAATACACAAATCCTGATTTTAGGTATCAGTAAATTCCAAGCAGGAAAAATGCAGAGACACACATACCTGGTTACATTGTAGTAAAGCTGCAGAAAAACCAAGAAAAAGAAATCTAATGAATAGTCAGAAAAGACAGATTAGCAATAAATAAATAATAATTAGATGGGAGGCAAAATCAAAAATAAAATATAGTGTTATACTATTTAAAATTTTTTTTAACGTTTATTTATTTTTGAGACAGAGAGAGACAGAGCATGAACAGGGGAGGGGCAGAGAGAGAGGGAGACATAGAATCCGAAACAGGCTCCAGGCTCTGAGCTGTCAGCACAGAGCCCGATGTAGGGCTCGAACTCATGGACCGTGAGATCATGACATGAGCCGAAGTCGGACGCTTAACCGACCAAGCCACCCAGGCACCCCAGTGTTATACTATTTTAAAGCCTACGAGAAAATAAATATAAATCTGGAATTATATAGCTAGCAAAACTGTATTTTAAAAATGAAAGTATATAAAGACATTTTCAGACAAGGAAAAAACTGTTTACTGTCAAATATGGTATTTATGGTGTTTAGCAAGGCAAATAAAAAGGAAAAAATAAGGTGGTAAAAAGAAATAAATCTATAATCTCAATAGTAATGAACTAAACTGTTCAGTTAGAAAGTTCATTTGGCTGGATTTACAAAATCTAACTCTATGTTGTTTGTGAGAGACTTACTTACCTACAATATAAAAATATAGAAATTTAAGATGTTTGGAGAAGATATACCAGGAAAATAGTAATGAAAAATAAATTGGTGTGGTTTTGATAATATCAGACAAAATAAGGCTTTAAGATAAGATCTTCAACTTAAAATTATTAAAATTGCAGTCGTATAAAGCCAAAGAACATAAAAAGAAAGAAATGGCAAAAATAAAGGCAGAAATGAGTGAAATTAATGAAATAGGAAACAAAGAGAATCAAAAAGTTGGGTTTTTGTGAAGTGACAAATAAAATTGCTCAATGTCTGGTAAGATTTATCAAAAAAGTGAGATACAAGGCACCAAAAAAAATCTATATTAGGAATAAAAAATATATATATAACTTCAGATGCAGAAGAACCTAAAAAGATAACAGAATATTATAATTTATTTCAGAAAATTAAAAATTAGGATGAAATGTACAAATTCCTTGAAAAAAGTACTTAACAAAAAAAAGAGAAAATCTGAATAGTCTAATTGCCATAAAATAACTCAATTCCGTGGTTTAAAATCCTCTTACAAAAAGAAAGCTAAGGTTAGATGATTTTACCAAAAATTCTTCCAGATACTTTGAAACATTTAAATAATAGAGAAGTCCACATTTTTTTTCCAGCAAATAGAAAAAGAGAAGATACTCCCTAACTTTTTTTAAAAAAATTTTTAACGTTTATTTATTTTTGAGAGAGAGACAGAGCATGAACGGGGGAGGGCCAGAGAGAGAGACACACACACAGAATCTGAAACAGGCTCCAGCCTCTGAGCTGCCAGCACAGACCGCAACGTGGGGCTCGAACTCATGGACCGCGAGATCATGACCTGAGCCAAAGTCGGACACTTAACCGACTGAGCCACCCAGGTGCCCTGTCCCTAACTTGTTTTATGAGGCTATTTAATCTTATTATCAAAATTGGACAATGATGGTATGAAAAGAGCAATTACAGGACAAGCTCACTCATAAATGCAAAAATTCCAAAGGAAATAATAGGCAAATGAAATCCAGTGCAACATACATCATTACTAAGCTGGCTTCCTAGTTATAAAATCAGTTCAATATTAGAAAATCACCATATTAGTAGATTAAAAAGGAAAGTGATGCAATCCTCTTAATAGATGAAAAATAAAAGCAATAATTAAGACTCCTAACATTTATATTAAAAAATCTTAGTAAACTAGAAATAGAAAAGAACATCTTTGATCTGATAAGTGATATCTACTAAAGAACTACAGAAGACATATATTTAAATTATGAACTGTAAAAGCATTCCCTTTTAAATCAGAAACAAAACAGGAATGCTATTAGCATTTCTATTCAATAGTTTACTGCTAGTCCTAACCAGCTCAGTAAAACAAGTAAAATAAATAAGCTGTATAAAACTTGGAAAGGAAGAAATAAAACTGTCATTACTGCAGATGGTAGAATTATCCACATAGAAGATACACTGACAATTTCTTTTGAGTTAGAGAGTTTAGGGTGTTAGACATAGGTCAAGATATGAGTCAACTGCATATTGATAACCAACAAGTATAACAGGTATTTATTGATTGATTGATTGTATGATTGAAAACACTGATATTTTATTACTATTGCTATTCTTTATTAATCAGCATCATGATCGTATAATGATAAAATATGTATATACTTATCAAATGATAATACACATCTATGAAAAATAATATTAGAAATAAAAAGGGTGGAAGATTCAACTATAATATTTGGAGACTTCAGTAACCTACTTTCTTTCTTTTTTTAATATAATTTATTGTCAAATTGATTTCCATACAACACCCAGTGCCCATCCCAACAAGTGCCCTCCTCCCTGCCCACCACCCTCTTTCCCCTCTCCCCCACCTCCCATCTACTCTTAGATACTGTTCATAATGGCAACAAAAATAAGGTTCTGGGAATAAATCTAATAAGAGAGGTGCAGAACCTTTGGAGAGAAAATTATGACAATCTACTGAAAAATATTACTAAGACAAAAGTTACCTCATTTTTTCATGGAAAGACTCAATATCACAAAAATATAAATTCTCTTCCCATCTCCAGACTCAGTGCAATTTCAATAAAAACTTCAGTAGAGTTTTTAACAGAACTCAACAAATGAATTTAAAAAAATATAAAGAGATGAACAAAGGACAATGAATAGCGGAGATACTCCTGAAGAAGAACAAAGTAGGAGCACTTAGCCTAGCTGATGTCAGAGATTATTACAAACCTATTGTTAATTATAGCAGCATGTTTATGGCAAAGACAGAGAAAATTAGGTCAGTGGAACAGAGAGAATAGCAGCCAACTCATGTCTGTTTGGAAGCTTCAGTCTCAAAGAGCTGGCATTGCAGCCAGGGTGGTCAGGATGGGAGGGAGGCCCTTGGGGATTGTGGGGGCAATACTTATTTCCCAAATGTTATACAATAATTTTAATATTTGACAACAAGTACGGCATGCTTGTGTGAATCATCTGGCAGCAATCCCGATTTCTTTCTTCTTACCTGTCTGATTTGGGGTAAGTGGATCTGGGGTTCTTTCATCCAGCTGAGATGACAACTGTTTATATATATATATATATTTTTTTTTCAATATATGAAGTTTATTGTCAAGTTGGTTTCCATACAACACCCAGTGCTCATCCCAAAAGGTGCCCTCCTCAATACCCATCACCACCCTCCCCTCCCTCCCACCCCCCATCAACCCTCAGTTTGTTCTCAGTTTTTAAGAGTCTCTTATGCTTTGGCTCTCTTCCACTCTAACCTCTTTTTTTTTTCCTTCCCCTCCCCCATGGGTTTCTGTTAAGTTTCTCAGGATCCACATAAGAGTGAAACCATAGGGTATCTGTCTTTCTCTGTATGGCTTATTTCACTTAGCATAACACTCTCCAGTTCCATCCACGTTGCTACAAAGGGCCATATTTCATTCTTTCTCATTGCCACGTAGTACTCCATTGTGTATATAAACCACAAGATAACGGTTTATATTGACTATATGTTTACCACAGGAAAGGGCTCAGCTCCTTCAATAAACTTTTTCTGAATTTCAGTTCTGGGTTCAGTTTCTGTCTCTGTTTCAAGAGAGCACCTTATGCACACCTCTACTATAACACCTACTTTGCTCTATTATGATGTTCAAAATCATGGGCTGGGTAACAAAATTGGCTGGTTTCAAGCATGATCTTGGGCACACAGCTTAATCTCAGTTTTCTCATAATAAGAGAGGGATAGTAATAATAATTGTCTTCTACCTTAGAATTCTTATGAGGACTGGAAGATATGTTCAGGCAAAACATTTGGAACACCTTCTGATACTATAATAACTTAGGCATTTATATGTTTTCAAATTGTATTAAAAATCATGTATTTGTTTCTTTTCCTGGACTGCACACTCCTTAAGGTCAGAGACTGTCTTAATTATCTTCAGATGCCCATGCATGTTATGGTGCCTTGGTAGTAGCTGCCCAACAAATATTGGGCCAAACAAAAGCAAGTGCTGTTAGGAAACTGTACCATTGGAAATGGTAATTTTCTATGGTCTTTTATGGCTTTATTGATTCAATAGTTATTCATTAACCTAATTAAACATAAACAATTAAAATGAATAATTCAATTATTCATTCATAGTGCTTTAGGATAGAAGGGACATTCAGTCCAACCTTGGAGCCTTCACTTTAGGAAGGAAGTGATAATAACCACACTGGACTGAAGCCTATGAGAGCCAAGACCATCTCTATCCCCATCACTGCTTTCTTTTCAGGGCCTAGCCCACTGTTTGGCCCAATAAATGTTAGATGAAAGAATTAAGGAATGGGAATGAGGCAAGAGGAAAGGGAAGATGGTGGTGGAATACAGCATTACAGGTGGGAGAAATGGCATGCTCAATGTTTCAGAGATTGAGTTGGAGGGATATTCAGATAGTTCGGCATGATCAGAGAATAAAGTGTGAATTGGAAAAGGGGAGAGATGAAGCTGGGCAGGTAGAAGTCACATTGTGGTTCTTACATGGCACACCAAGGAATTTCAACTTTTTCTTGAGACTAGGTACTTGAAGGCATTTAAGCAGAGGAGTCTTATAATCAGATCTGCATTTTAGGAAGCTTGCTGGTCACAGTGGGAGGAATCATTTATGAAGTGCAAAGTTGGAAGCAGAGAAATGAGCTAGGGACTGCTCAGTCATGCCTTACTTTACCCATTTGCCTTGCAGTTGTTCAACTATTGCCTTTGTATGCCTTAACTGTCTCCTAGAGAAACATCATAGTGCTTTAGAAACTTTTTCACTTTTTTCCCTTTCCCTTCCCACTTGTGTGACTCCATGTGCTTTATGTGGCATTCCATTATTTTCCTTTATTTTCAGAGTACATAGTCACTAAACTTTCCATAATTTACTCTAAGGTACTTTCCATTAATGTCCAACCCAGTGTCTTTTGTTCAGGGCATCACACACATTTTTCCAAATTTTGCTTCACTGAAGTTTAATGCCTTATTTTTTCCATTTCTGTGACTATCCTTGGACTTAATGGGAAAAATGAAGCAGCACATTCAAAGACCCATTTGGCTGCCATGCATCCCTGTTGATTTATCATCAATAGGTAAACAGAAAGTCTCCTTTTTTTTTTTTTAAATCCATGCTTGAGATCTTCCTTTTTGAAACAACTCTCAGACAAAAATTGTTCCACATGCTTTTGCAGATCCTCTTTGGAGCTATTTGTTCTATATATGTAATCTGGGTATCTTTAATCCCAGTATGCAAACAAGGAGGGCTCCAAAGCACTGGAACACTCCCCCTCCTATCAGACGTGGCCTGCACCTCTCTCCATCCACACACCTGCTGCTCCCTAAGCTAACATCCTCTAACTGCAACCTTATTTAAGAAACCCTCTGTGTGAAACGAGAGGGTGTAGAAATAGCAGGTGACTCTATTTCAGCAGTTTTGGTGGCCAGAGAAGAATTATTGCTTCCTTCACTTTGTGACTCTGGTAAGTGCCCAAGAGGTGTAGTCAAAAAATCAACACATTAGTAATCCAGCAGGACTGACTCCAGCTGTTTAACATGGCCCAGCTCAAATGTCACATCCTCGGTGATGCCTTCCCTGACCCCCTTCCTCTCCTACTCACAGTTTCACTACGCCCTTTGTGCTCTGATATACTACTACTCACTCTGATATACAAACTACTACTAATATAGCATTTATCATCCAATGTTATTTTAACTTTTTGCAAATTGCATTTGAATATGGTAGAGCAGCAAGAGAATGGATTTTCAAGGAGGACAAATCTGGGTACCCATCCAACTATCCTATACTCAGGTTTGAGGATTTGGGTGAGTAAATACCCTCTTGGAACCTCAGTTTTCTGATCTGTAAAAAAGATTAAAAAAAAAAAAAAAAGAGCAGATAATGCATATAGCACAGAGCCTGGCCTCCAACAGGTATTTAACACATATGTTTCCTTTCTTCTCCCTTCCTGCTTAGATGTGGATCAGTTTGTCTCTCCCAATAGACCATAAAGCTCTCTAGGGAGACACCTTGACATATTAATCTTTCTAGCCCCCAGCCCTAGTACAGTGCCTAATACAGGTGTTCAATACAAGTGTGTTGGCTGTTGGATCAAAGGAATGCCATGTCAAGCCTGGGAAACCTTGGCTCAACTTATTGGCCAGCCTCCCATAACAATGCATATGGACTTCTGTTTTGGTGTGCCTCATTATTTTATCCAAGCCCTTGATTTGTGGATGATGAAGGGAGATAGGGAAACTTAATTAAGTCCATATAGTCTTTGAACTTAAGTAAATGTAGAATCCTTGTTAGAATTACTACTCTTTGGAAAGCTGTGAGTTATAAATTAAGGACCAGGTTTACTTGGTGAAAAAAAAGATGGGGGCTAAATATTGGAGCCATTGGAGCTGTTTTGGGGAAGATTTTGACTATAGTTGAGGTGTGCCTCAGGAATAGTCCTGCAATACAAATATGGATTCATGATCAAGGCTTCTTGGCCTTCTTTTGTGGAAAAGCACATGCATTTGTCTGAAGAGAAAAAAGTAACTTGGCAGGTACCATATTGCTTTAAAGTGGTTTCAATATCTGAATTAATATGAATTAAAGTCATGTCACCACAGTTAGCTTCAAGCCAGTGTTTTGTGTGAACTATGCCCTGTTGTACTTTCCCCATGTGTTGTGACCAAATAAGTTGATGGCAATCTCCTTGTAAGATAATAATACAGAGAAGTGATGATGACTTGTGAGTACTTTGCACTTACTGGACATCTTTTCTTTTGACCATCTTCTCTATAATGCTTGCAAGACCAGTGCCCTGTTTGGATCTCTGTAAAAATCTGGCATTTGCATCTGTGTGGTCAAGTCAGCACCCACCATGAGCCAGGCATTATTCTGGGTATTGAGGGTATGGTGGGAGGCAGGACAGAGAGTTTCTGATCTCAGGGAGCTTACAACATTTTTGTGCACCTATAAATTCCTGTATTTACTCCTATTTTTGATGTTTTGGTTTAATTTCCTCACCTTTGGTTTACCTATCCATGAATTCCATTAAGTGCATTCCAAAATGGCACATCCCATTTTGCTTTTTTGGACTTCTCTTTTTAACTTGAGGGCTTACTTAGTTTTTAAAGCTAGGATATAGTCATAAACTTTTAGAGCTAGGTGAGCTTTGAGTTCATGTAGTCTAATAACGATCCGTGGAGATGTATTGATTTATCCAGGCACTTGGCAACACTCTGGCAGGTGAAACCCAGCACTGACTCCGAAGCTCATTGTTTTTCATTTTCCATTACGCTGTGTCCATTATTTCCTATCTCATGTTTACCTCAATGCAGAATTCCTGTATTCAGCAAACATTTGTGGATTCCAACTTCATTCCAGGCTCTGCTCTGGATAGATACTGGGGAGACAAAGACATTAGAAAGGAGATCACAGTCTTCCTTCTTTGCTTATTCCTCTCACTTTAACTTACTTCAAATTGTAACAAGATTTGCTGGTTCCTCATATATCCTTATCAAATTTCTCAGTTTTTTCATTTCATATTTTTAAGCTTTAATTTTGAACTGTATTCTGATTTACACATAGTTATGTCCTCTGTTATTTCACTTCTTTTAGATATGCCATTCTACATGGTAAATAGGTAGGGGTGTGTGTGTGTGTATGTGTATATATATATGTATGTATATGTATGTATATATGTATATAAAATATGTATATTTATATATAAAATCTCTTCAGTAAGATTTTTCTTACAGATTGATCCTAAAATTTAAATTTCAAACAGTCACTTTTCTTATTTTCCAGCTAACACATGAAACTCCTTCTTAACAAGTGGTATTAAAAATACAGGTGCTGGGACCTTGACACCCCCCCCCCCCCCAATCAATTCGGAATATCTGGGGCTGGAGCCTAGATACTGGTATGGTTCAAAATATGATTCTAACATGCAGCTAAGGTGGAGAACCACTGATCAACAGATAAGTGTCATTTCCTTCCATAATTTTTCTATTTTCCATTTATTTTGGGAGAGTTTTATTTTATATACTAGCTCCCTACAGTTCAAAGCCATAATTGTATATATTTTACCATAGGTGAAATAATTTTCAAACTTGTGCTAAATGCACTCTATCCCATATATCTATATTCCTATATTGATATATGTAAAGAAATTTTATCTTGCTCTGAAATACTGACTTTTCTTTTCTCCTCTAGAGTTCTGTATGTGTATACTGTTTAAATCCATTTTCCAGCCTGAAGGTGCATTTTCTTCATACTTGTGCTGTTCACATCTCATTTCATCTTTTCAGCTCTACTTCAAGTGCCCATCCCCTTTTTTTTGTCCTTTGCTGTCTCAAGTTCAGTGTCACTGTGTTCTTTCTATGGACTTGGAATTTAAGTTTCCTATCTTCTTTTTTTTTCTTCTTCCATTTCCCGGAAACTCTCCTGCTCTGTAACTTTTCTGCTATTAAAACTGATTCTTCTGAAGCTGGGATCTCAGGGTTTTGATATCCCCCGAAAAGTAGCTTTCCAGTTTTCCTCGCTATTCTCTTACTGCATGTTGCTTATTCCCAACACTTTTATATTCTCAGTATGGAAACTCAAAATACACATTCATCTCTTCTCTCCCTTTTATCTCATCCCCAATGCTTTCTGTGGTCACCTTTCAGTCCGGTGCCTAACTTCTTGGCTCTTCTTCCCTGTGTTAGACTTGGGTGACTTCTTCAGCTATTCACAAAACACATTTATCTGACTTTATCGCCACATTTAAAATTGCTGGAAAATATTTAATCCTCTTCTCCCCTCATCACAGATCTCTTCCACAATTGTATTTGTCTCATGCAAACCCTGTTACTTCCAGGGGGACGAATACATCATCCTGTCTGCTAGTTATGCTGCATAATTGCTTTTAGTCACTCTTTCATACATTAAGTAAATGAACTTGGGATCCCAAACTCCCTAGAGTCATTTCTCCATAGTTATTTCTGTAGCGCAGACCTTTTCTCTCCTTGGTATGATTTCTTGAAACAAATCCTATTTCCCTGTTGCTCTGGGAGTTACCACCAAATCTAACTGTAGGTGATTTGGATTATTGCAAATAGATGCATGGGCACATTCTGTAGTCCTGGAATGTCAGTATTGAAATAGACACTATGCTTCATCTTGTCTATACTATCTTGTCCTTAATTTGGGCTTGCTTGGATTTCCCTTGATCAGCTTTTGGTTTCACAGGGTATCTTTATTTGACGCAAAATCTGTGTTGCTCTATTGATGATTGCTTCCTATGTGAAATTGGTTGGGCTGACTGCCACTGACTCCCAGCTGCACAAACTAATTCATCCCTGGAGCTTGGCATCCCTGGGCACTTACACATTGTTTTTCCTGCTCACTTTACTTGGAGCTGCCAATACACCAGTTGCCTCAGATTCCTTCTGCTTTTCCTCACTAGCATACTGTATGGTCTGACCTGGTGAAGCTGAAGTTCAATTTCACTGAGAAAAGAGGCAACCTGATGTAAGCTAAACATGGAGAGTGACCGAATAGAGACCTCCACTGCTATTTATTCAATAGCTTTTTGTTGGGCACTTGATCTAAGCCAGGTAGTTTACTAATATACACTGAAATTACAAATATGAAAAAGATTTTAGCTCTGAGCTCAGAGCTAAAGTTCAAATTAATGGAAGAGACAGGTAGGTATACCCATAATAAAGTACATCAACAGATATACCTTAAAAATATTAGAAAAGGTATAATGATCTGGTGCCAAGAGGACAGACTTTGAGGTCCGACTGACCTGCACTTGAAATTGCACCTCACTACCCAAGAGCAGTCTGGCCTGGGGTAAGTTCCTTCATGTTTCTACCCTCCTCTTTCCTGTCTGTGAAAGGATTCTAAGTGACAGTTCTTATAAGATGCCCATGAAGATTAAGTTCTCAGCAAATACTGGTTTTAAAAATGATAATGGTATGTATGGGCTGCTGTGGGAACATAGTAGGAGGGTCAAGGAAGATTTTTGGGAAGAAGTGATAGGAGTTGAATTTTGAGGAATACATAGGTGATAGTTAAGTGAAGACAAGGAATGGAATTCTAATACAGAGGAAGCAGTACATGCCAAGGTATGGAAATATGAAATAACATAATGAATACACAAACCCTTCATATTTCATTGTGTGTGTCAGGAGCAAAATAATCCATGAACAGAAGAAGGGAAAGATGGTGACTTAGACAAAGAAAATATTAAAACTAATTTTTTAAAATTTATTTTTTATTAAATTTTTTAAAACATTTATTTTGAGAGAGAGACAGAGAGACAGAGGCAGAGACAGGCAGAGAGAGAGGGAGACACAGAATCTGAAGCAGATCCAGGCTCTGAGCCGTCAGCACAGAGCCTGATGTGGGGCTTGAACCCACAGACTGCAAGATCATGACCTGAGCTGAAGTTGGACACTTAACTGACTGAGCCACCCAGGCACCCCTGAAAACTCATTTCAACTGAAGAAATTCTGCAACAGAAACCATGTGTCAGTTTTCTCCATTTCTGTATGCAACTTAAACTTTCAAAGATGCCTAAGAAAAGTGAGATGGAAAGGACCTAAGAAAAGTGAGATGAAAAAAAAAGAGGTGGCAGAAATGATGGCATACTGACACCCAATTAGAAACATGTCATTAAAAAAAAAAAAAGATCTTGGTGTCTAGGTCAAATAATCAGAAACTTGCATCCTATACATTTCCTCCAGACCCATGACCCCCAGAGCTCATCTCCTCCTACCACATTAAACTTTTAGCCAGTCCCTCTCCCTGCTTTTTGTTATCGGACACATAAGTATGTAGCTGAAGATCTTAATGAAAGAGCAGAGCCACTTGGTGCTATGACACCTGAGCCCAGCAGCTGTGTGTGAATGACCTGCAGACACAAAAGCAATACTCCTTGTCCAAGCAACTTAGACATGGCTGCTCTGTGTCCTGTAGACACCCAGAGCTGAATTTGTGCAGTCGTTGCCAGAAAAGCACACCACACCCACATGTCAAAACAAACATGATATCCAGGGGAGGAAAATCAAGGTTTCAAGTTGTTTCTTTTCTTCTCTCTCCAAATCCCAAGAATCCAGTGAGTTTTAATAACGCTTCTAAAATGTCAGGAGAAAAAAAATCTTACTTAAAAAAAAGTTGGAGCAACCAAGGGGGTCTTTTGTAGAGTCTAGTTTCACTCCAGGCCCCTCAGGGATGGTAAGGGTGCAGGTGTGCCTTGCTTTAAGAAAATGCAGTGGTGGGGGTGGGGGGAAACATCGGATAGAGACTTGAGGAGGTGATTATTCATATTGTAATACAGGTTTTTAATTTTATCTGAATCAGAGGTTTGCTCTGAAGCAGCAGTCCCCATTTTGTGAATCAGTTTAGATTGCTAATTTGGTAGAGTTGAGAAGAGAGTGTTGAGAAATTTAGTGTTCAAGGATTAAATGATTATTTTTATTTATGGAAGATATATCAAAAACAAAGACTAAGCATTTATGAAATGCTGAGAGTCACTGAGAAGGGAAATTGTATTTATTATGTGTAAGGCACTTTACATATGTGATAGGGATAAAATTTATTAAGTTTACTTTCCTCTTCCCTTTTCTCTGGCTCTTGGTCTATGCAGCTCCCCTCTTCCTCTTCCCTGTAAGGAGAGATCTGAATTTGTGGCCATGTTCTTATGATTTTAAAATATAGAATCAGAAAAAAATACAGAATCAGGAGAGTGGGTAGAGAAAGACAAGACTGGATAGTTGAGGAAGAAAGAGGGGAAGAGGCTGAGAAAATAAGAGTTGGTACAGACTATAGTGTTGAGAACTTGGCAAAAGTGTAGACTAGTAAGGGACTTGGATGGACATTCCAGAGATGCTGTGGGCTGTGAGAAATGAATTTTAAGAATTCAGACTTTATGAGTTCAATTTCCTTTGTGTTCTTCAAGAGGTGCAAAGAATGATTGAAATTTTTTTCAAATTGCTTTTGAATCCTGGGCTGTGCTATTTTGAATGTGGAAATCCATTGACACTGTGCAGTAGGAGGCTCTGATACTTGTTTGATCTCATTCAATCGTATAATAACTATACAGTGTGGGCATTTAGTTTTCATTATATATATAAGAAGCTGAGTTACAGAGAATTTCAGGGACATGCTAATAAATGGGAGAGCTTTGATTTAAAAATAGGCCTGCTTTGGGGTGCCTGGGTGGCTCAGTCGGTTAAGCGTCCGACTTTGGCTCAGGTCATGATCTCACGGTTCATGGGTTCGAGCCCCACATTGGGCTCTGTGCTAATGGCTCAGAGCCGGGAGCCTGCTTTAGATTCTGTGTCTCCCTCTCTCCCTGCCCCTACCCTGCTCACACTCTGTCTCTCTCTCTCTCTAAAAAATAAATGAACTTTAAAAAAAAATTTTTTAAATGAAAAAATATAAATTGGCCTGCTTCTGATATAAAAAAAGATAAGAGATAATAGGTATTGGCAAGGTTGTGAAGAAAAGGGAACCCTTGTACACTGTGGGTGGGAGTGTAAATTGGTACACACATTATGGAAAATGGTGAGGTTTCCCAAAAACATTAAAAATTGAACTTCCATATAATTGAACTAATCCATATAATCTATCAGTCCCACTACTGGGTATATATGCAAAGGAAATGAAAGGATTTGAAGTATCTGTACTCCCATGTTCACTGCAGTATTATTCACAAGAGCCAAGATACAGAAACAACTTAAGTGTCATGGATGGATGAATGGATAAAGTAAAGGTGATTACACACACACGCAGAGAGAGAGAGAGAGAGAGAGAGAGAGAGAGAGAGAAAGAAATATTATTTAGCCATAAAGAAAGGAAATCTCACCTTTTGGGACAACGTGAATGAATCTGAAGGACATTATGCTAAATGAAATAAGTCAGGCCCAGAAAGACAAATACTATATGATTGCCTTTATATGTGAAATCTAAAAAGGCTGAACTCAGAAGCAGACGATAGAATAAATGGTGGTTACCAGGAGCTGGTGGCTGGGGAAAACTTGTAATTACAAGATGTATAAGTTCTGGGGATTTTATGCACAGCATAGTGACTATAGTTAGTCGTAGTGTATTATAGTCTTGAAATTTGCTAAGAGAATAGGTCTTGTGTTCTCACCACACACATACACATAAATGGTAACTATGTGAGGTGATGGATGTGTTAATTTGATTTTAGAAATAGTTTTGTAACATATACACATATTAAATCATGTTGTATAACCTTAAAAATAGTGTATAACCTAAGTAGATGCAATTTTTATTTGTTAATCATACCTCAGGAAAGCTGAAAAAAGCCTTAGAATGTTTAAAACTTAAAAAAGAAACCTCTTTGTATGTTATTGTTATGTATTCATTTCAACTACCCATCCTTATTTCCTGGATTTCTTTTTTTTCTCTCATTTATAATCATTTAGAAAATAATAATCTTGGTTTAATTTTCCTGGTGGTTACCCTTAAGTTATTCAAAAGTACTTCTTATGTTATTTTTCTGTTGAAGTAAAAAAGTGTATATTTTGATTTTTTGTCTGTGTAAAATGAATATTTTGACATGTTTTTCCTTTTAACACCACTCCACATCTTTCTTCCCTCCTCTTAAGTTTGTATAGTTTTTTGAGTACATTTGTTTTATCTATATTCTCTTTTAATAATCACTTTTTATGTTTGTATTCAGATGTTATCAACTATAGTTCTCAATTCAGCCAAATATACAGCTGTTTTTTCCAGATTTTGGCAATCAGTTGCTTGACAATAAAAATACTGTGTTGTCTTTCAGTGCTGTATCTTTATGTCTTTTTATTTATTTTTTAAGTTTATTTATTTGAGAGAGCACAAGTGAGCAGGGGAGAGGCAGAGAGAGAGAGGGAGAGAATCCCAAGCAGGCTCTGTGCTGTCAGTGCAGAGCTGGATGCAGGGCTCAACCCCACAAACTATGAGATCATGACCTGAGCTGAGATCAAGAGGTGGACACTTAACTGACTGAGCCACCCAGGTGACCCTCTTTATGTCTTTTTAATGTATTGTCATAACATTTTTAGTGGAAGGTGGGCAGAAGAAGAAGGAAATGTAATAGAGCAAATATACATATTTCATTAGGGAAAGCTAGTAGATGAATCTCTAAAATATCTTATAGAAGAAATGGCTGAAATATTTAAAAGTGATTGCCTAGGAGATGGTAAAGGTGAGATAGAAGCTACACTTTGTATTACATACTTTTTTATATGATTTTATTTGTGGAGTAGCTTTGTGCATGCATTTTTTAAATAAGTAGTGATATATATTGCAAAGTCCTAGTCTGAATAATAAATATGGAATAAATGTGGATGAATATGTACTATATCTGGGCTGTTCTTTTTCCTCCTCTCAGAGAAGTATATGATCCTCCAACTTTGTAGTGGGGAAGAGTTGGAGGACACTAGGAAACTTTGATCTGGCATTGTCCTCAAGAATCAACCCTTACAGCCTGCCCCACTCCTATCCCAGGCTGAATCTCAGATGATGGTCACAGAAGT
Organism: Panthera leo; assembly: GCF_018350215.1. NCBI lineage: Eukaryota > Metazoa > Chordata > Mammalia > Carnivora > Felidae > Panthera > Panthera leo. The sequence goes on from NC_056695.1 coordinate 42,168,343, forward strand.
CCTAGATAGATTTGGGGATCCAAATATCAAGGGGTCCTGTGTTCTACTTCTTGCTGGGGTCTTGGGAGGCAGCACGCCCCCACAGTTCCTTGTGCTACCATGGATTAGACAGAAGCACCTATATTGGGTGCTAAGGCAGACTGACCTCAGGCAAATTCATACAGCCTTTGTGTGCCCTAATGGGGTTCAGGAGTAGAAAATTCTTTCCATGAGATTGACATTGTCTAACATCTGAGACTGAGGCTGGGAGACTTGGAGGGTGGAGATTCCACATGTGGTGTGAACCATAAAGCCAGGGGCCAGACCAGGAACAAGGACTTCTCACTTGTGGCCAGCATGGAGAGGGGATGATGACTAAGGACTAGTCTCTGCACATCTCTGTAGATGCCCGTGTGGAACAGAGTACAGCCAAGGTCCAGGAGCCTCTTCTGGATGAGATGCTGCTATGTAAAGTCCTGTGAAGCTTGGGTGCCTCACCCCATCATCCTCTCAGATTTTGGGAGAAATAGTTAAGTAAATTGCCAGGATCCTTGGTTAGAAACAGAGAAACAATGCTGGTTAACATAAGCAGAAAAGGAATTTATGGGAAGGATACCAGAGAGTTCTCAGAATCAGTGGGCTCAGGAAAGGGCAGAACCATCTGCTGCCAAAACCACAGCACAGGAAATGTCTGGTAAGATACAGATGACACCACCACTGCATCACCGCTGTCAGAAATGGACACAGGACATCACTGCCGTCAACCTCTGCCACTCCCAGAATAGGACTTTGGATCTCATTGCTGCAACTGCTGCCAGAATAAATTCTCTAGCATCCCTCACTTCCTGCTCACTGCTGATTTGGTGTCCTGGGAGAGCCTATCCTATTGGCCAACAACAGCCATGTGCCCACTCTCCAGCTGCTTGGGGACAGACCTATCTTTGGCTTTGATCCTGAGGGGATGTGACTTCCCATTTATTGTGGCATCTCTCACCCCTGCCCTCACTCAAAGAAACTCTGCACTTGTACAGTCACAAATGACAGTGTCTGGGACTCTTGACTGAGAATACCTTAAATAAGCCTGATTTACATGGAACTTCTGCCACTGGAAGGAGTTTTGGAGCTTTACAATCTAAATTCTACCCTAAGAAAAGATAAATTTACATTTTCACGCCCCTGGGCTTTGGTGTGAGGAAACACCTTTCCCATGCAAACGAATGCTCTGTTTGACCTCACAACTTTCCTGGACTGTACTATTAGCCCATTTTTTAGTCAAGGAGCTGAGAGTCAAGAAAGTGAAGAGACTTTTTCATACCAGTAATTGGCAGAGCCAAGATTGAACCCTTCCAAAACATTACATTGTAATTTGTTCTCAAGAAGTTAGGGCCAAATGGTTAGGGCTAAATTAGACTATTCTAGATCATTTGTCCTTAGCAAGGTGCCGTTTTCCTCGTCTGTTATGCCTAAAGGGGGAGTCACTCCAAATGTCTAAAATGCCTGTCTCCTCCAAACATGATATGGAAGTTTAATAAACCCTACAGAACTCATTGTTTTTAGGTCACAGTCCTGTGGCACTAGAAAAACAGAATGAGTCAGGAACAAAGAATGAGGTATTCTTTGCCTACCCATCCCATTTTTTAATTACTTGTCTAAGCTTCTTTCTTCTTCTTGCATTCCCTGAGTAGGAAGAGATAAGTAGAGAAGAAAGGCACTTTCTAGGTCATTTTGGTGGCTGCTCTTTGCTCTGACTGTATGTGGAGACATTCTGGATCCCCATGCCTTTACCTCCTCTTAGCAGAGTACATAGAAGGCAGGAAATGTTTAGGACCGGAATGTTAATAGGTGTAAGTAAGAAACATATCTGTTTTCCATTAAGGAGATTAACTTCTCTATTGAGGTTATTGTTATAGGACTGGGTCAGGGGGCTGCTTGGAGCTGACTAGGTGCCTTCTCTGACTGGATGGGCACTGCCCCCTTCCAGCTCTCCTTCTGAAGCAAGCACTCTTCTTCCGAACTTGCCTTCCTGTGCTGGAGTTAGACTGATCAGAGGCCCTGCTTTCAAGTAGTGACACAATAGGGTATTAAAGGCGAATCCTTGTTTTCAGGACAAGGGAGCATTGTGCCCATGCATTTTACAGCTGTTCAGTGAAGCCATTCCTATGTTGAAATACAGAATAAGTACGTTTTGTGGCAAAAATAACATCCTCTGTTGGTTTCCCATACAACATCTTTCTCTCTCTCTCTCTCTCTCTCTTTTTTACAACATACTTATCTCTTACTTCTGTCAACCCAACCCTAGTATAGAGCCTCACACAGGGTCACCATGTAGTAAATATTTGATGAACAGAATAATGAAAACTCTCTAGAGACTTAGAAACAGATGTAAATCCCCACAGTCTAACAAACTGGATTTAGGATAGACCAAAAGGATGCACTTAAGAATGTCACTGAAAAATATTTGACAATTTACTGTCAGCATTTTGTTTTCTAGGCAGTCTTCCTTCCTTCCTCTCTGTATTCCAACTCCTCCAATTTTCCTCCTCCTTCTCTGTTTTTCCCTTTCTTCCTCCTCCCCTTCCTTCCTTCCTTCCTTCCTTCCTTCCTTCCTTCCTTCCTCTCACTATGGCAATTTTCAAACACACATACAAATAGAATTGTCCACTAAACCCTCAGGCACACCCAGCTTTGATAGCCATCCGTTTTTCTGCATCATTTACACCCCACCTTTTTTCATACTTTTGGGGAGTAAAAACTCAAACTTGCATGATTTTGTCTTCAGTTATTTTCCTATGTGTCTCAAGAGGACTTTAAAAACATGCAATACCATTATCACCCCCTTTCCCAAATAAACAATTAGTCTATAATACCATCTAACAGTTAATTTGTATTTGGCTTTCATCTCTTCTGGGTTTCCTTTAAGATTTTTTCTTAAATGTTAATTGTGGCTTAAGACTAGTGGTTTCTTATTCTTCATGGTAACTTCCAGCAGCCTTTCCTCCAAACCCCACTTGAGTGCTTATAATTGCTAAATGGATAATTTACATCTCCCTTATTTCACTCCAGGAATGAACACTTAAATGCACCCATCCTTATAAACGACTCTGGAGCTATTTAAGGTGAATAAGATGCACAGTGCCCTTGGCCTCAAGGAGCTTACAGTTCCAGCTTGGATGTTTCTCTAACACTCAGCATGATAAAATCCATCTCATTATCTTTCCCCAAAAGTCCAGCTGTCCTTAAGTTTCCCAAGTCTGACAGTGATGTCCCCATTCTCCATGCCTCTTAGGCTCCACACTCTTGACTCTCTTCATCCTGTCAGTTCCAAGCCTGGCTATTTTCCTTCTGAAATTATTTCTTTTTAATTTTAATTTTAGAAAGTGCATGAGCAGGGGAGAGGGGCAGAGGAAGAGAGAGAATCTCAAGCAGGCTCCACCCTCAGCACAGAGCCCAACGTGGGGCTTGATCCCATAACCCTGATATCATGAACTGAGCTGAAATCAAGAGTTGAATGCTAAACCTACTGAATCACTCTGAATCTGAAATTATTTCTATACCCTTTATTTTCTTTAGGAAGGCAGCCTTCTGTGCTGAAGAAAGACAACCTGTGTTAGAATTTACAAGAGTTCTGCCTTTTATTTTGGGCCAAACTAAGAGGGAGTTAGCAACATCTCCAAGTTAGGAGTCCAGTGTCGTGCCAGGAAAGGCTTCATCTGAGATGGGTCCAAGGATGAGGGTCAGGATGGAGATACAAAACCATGGGGCAAGGAAACCAGAGAATAGTACCGTACATCCCATATGATGTGTGCGGCAAGTAGGAAATGGGCAGAAAAGAAGCAAAGCTGTGACCAGGAATGAAATGAAATAGGGCAGGTATGAGGCATGACTCTGGTTGATTCATTTGGAGTTTCATTTGGAAGCAGAAAATCAGTGTTGGATCACTTCCTTTATCTAATTGTTGTCTAACAAATTACAGCAAAATTAGCACTTCAAACAAAACTTTTTATTATCTCACAGTTCTGCACATCAGAAATCCAGGCAGCTCAGTTAGATTCTCTGCTCAGGGTCTCACAGGCTAATGTCCAGGTGTTGGCCAGCCAAGGGTCTTATTTGGAAGGGAAATCATCTATCACTTCCATAATCCCCTCTAAGGCTATCAAATACAGAAAAAGACCATGATGGGGATAATTTCTACTTTCTCTGCACTTTTCTTCACCCAAGGCACTGATACTAATGATGAACATAATCTTCTGTTTCCTCAGCTTGAACAATGGTTTAATCTCCTTATTTAACATAAGAACCCATGTTTTCTGTTTATTTAAAAAAATGTAGAATTCTTTTGTAAGTTTGAAAAGATGAATATTTTTTGTGTGTGTGCATGTGTGTTTTTATTTAAATTAAATTCTTGTAACTTCATGACCTCACCCCATTGAAAACTGAGATGCTGGGACCCATCGCCTTTTCTCATTGATGTTAGGGCCATCTGGAATACTTAGTGTATTTAACACATGATCACATCAACAATAAACTTGCTAGTTGGTTTTCAAGAAGTCTTTTTTTTTACTTAGTTTACAGAAATTATTAAAAGTAAGTCTTTTGCTATTAGACTCCTATTCCCCAGGCTCTCTTATCACCTTTTCTCAAAAGATTCAGGGTTTGCTAATTGTAATTTTCATTTCTGAGGTTAGTATGTGAAAATGAGGACTTTCAACAGGTTAAACAATTAGACCAAATATGCAGTTGAACATTTATAAACCTACTCCAAAGATAAACAGCCCTCAATTTTCTTTGAAACTAATGGGACACTGTTTTCTTTTCTTAATATGGGATTGCAATCAGTACCTTTTTGTTTCTTAACATTTTAGGAAAAATCCACCCCCCCCAGCTTCTTTTGGAATCTAATAATTTGCCTATATAAAATTTTAAAAATAATGCATTTACTGGTAATTAAAATCTGAACCATTTCCCTTAAAAACCAATGGCAGTCTTGGAGAATGTGTTTTTAGAAAAACAAAGCAATACTTAACAGATGTTTAAAAGTAACATTCACAAGGTTAGGTACTATTATCTGATGGAAGTGAGATGACAAGTTGATTTTTATGTTTTCAAGTTAATTTTCCAACTCAATCTGTTTGACTTAAACAGATAGTGCCTCAAAGAAAACTGTCCACTCCAAAAATTATTTCTACTGGAGGCCTTCTGATATTTTAAAATTCATGTTCCACTTTATCCAGTACTCAAATTGGCTAAGAGGAGGTGGGATGGTTTTAACATAGTTGTGAGTCCCTCATTCTTCCTTTCTTTTTCTTAGCAGATCTAGGCAGGAAGGAATACCTGGTCTGTAGTGGTGCTCAGTAAAGAGTTACTGAATAAATGAATGAATGTATGAATTAATGATGATAGCACAAAATCAAGGAGGCTGCATTCCTCTGGAGTGGTTTTTATTCTAAGGCAGCAGGTGATTTGCAGGAACTAAGAACAGAACAGCTGCTTCCCATCACCTTCCCGCAAACTCCAGCAGTGGGTGTTGCTGTGACCTCAGTCTTGCTGGCACTTGACTGCACAAGGAGGACGTGCAGGTTCAGAAATTTTGTGAAATAAAGTCAAGAAAATTTACAGGATGCCTGCAGGGCAGGGGGTACCAAAAAGACCAAATGGGAGTTTATGTAGTGACTGTACCGGCAAAAACTTCCCCTGGTGGCTGGCTGTGAAGTCTAGAATTTGGCTCCTCATGTCATCAAGAGTGACACATGTTATTAATGGCACTGCTTCCTGGAATCTACTTGAATCTTGCAAATTTCTCTCTCTTCTCTCTCTCTCTCCCTCCCTCCCTCCCTCCCTCCCACTCTTTCTCCACCCTTCTCCCATTACTTTCCCTCCCTTTTTCCCTCCTGTCTCTCTCATACTCTCCCTCTTTCTGAGGTGGTGGTGGACAGGTATAGAGAAGACAGTTTTTCTCAGGATCTGCTGAGGTGAAGGGGGAAGTTCCTCTTATGATAGGCACATTCATGAACTTGGGGTCATGCTCCAAGATCATCTAAAGATGATTCAGCATCAGCATGAGGTACTTTGAGTTTTTTGGCATTTTCTAAGTTACCGGGGAGGGGGGACAAAAAGGTGGAAATGAATCACTTCATGTAAATAAAACTTCAATAGTACTTTTCTGGAAAAAAGCAGAAACAGCCCATCATAGAAACGACAGTTTCTGTGCCAAGAGGGAAGTGAGTGGGGAGCAGCCTGAACATGCATCAGGTCACCTCCTGTAGTAGCCTGTACTCCAGGAGTAGCTTGGTCTTGAATGGGATCATTCAAGCAGGAAAGGTGAGGAAGACAAATATGTAAGTAAATGTCTTGGTGAAAATCATGATCCGTAGTTGTCAAAGGGGACAGACGATAAAGCAGCTGGACAGGGAGATGTTAAGGAATGTCCTTCATCCTAGAATTTTAAGATAAGTTTCTGGAATTGTTGTTACTATTGTTATCATTTACAGAGAACACTTGCAGTCACTGGCATCTAGGGTTTGCTCCTTGGGGCTGGTTGGGGTCTTGATTTGTTCAGACTGTTTCCTCATTTGAACTGGATTGTAAGACTTAACATTCCAAGTACTATCTTGAAATCTTTGAAACTGACAGGTTTCCAGAGGGCTGTGAGTTCCCCTGCTCTCACCAGATATGCCCCCAACCCAGTAGAAAAGGCTCCACCTGGCCACGTCACTTGCACTCCACCTAGAACTCAACCTAACAGGCTTTACTTCACTGCCAGTCTGCAAAATTATTCAAACAGGCCATTGGAACTAGGGAGTGCCTCACCCTCTTGATACTACAAGGCATGACTTCCACAGCCAAATGCAATTTCTATGTGACCCTGCCTGGCATACTATGTCGTCCTCCCCCAGGCTGTGAGTATATGTGACTAATAAATTGCCATTGACCTCATCTGTCCAGTGTCAGTGGTTGTGTGTTCAGCCATCTCATACTGTTTAGGGTGGAGAACACCTCCTTTGCCAATAGGGTTGCAATATTGTGATTTGTGAGAGACGTATTTGGTCATTGCGATGACCGAAATATATCTCATATGTATTTGGTCTTTGTCCAGAGTTTTTGCTCCACAGCTCCCCAAACCCTTGGAATTTCCTGAGTAGTAAGAACCATGGGAGCATCTTTTAAAATATTTGGTCTCTTATCCTCAGTTCCTGAGGTCACTTCAGAGTCATAGAGGTAAAATAAGTGTCTTGTTTTTCAAAGCAAACCCTTTCCACCACAACTGGGTTTATGTTAACATGGTAACTTTGGAAAGCACCTAAGGTTGCGGGTGCTTTATTCAACCATGAATAAAGGGTTGTAACTTTCATTCCTGCCCTGATTTCTCAGAAGGAGAGAGGGGCTGGAGGTTGCATCAGTCATCAGTTGTCCATAATTTAGTCAATCATGCATGTGTAATGAAGCCTTCATAAAAACCCAAAAGCGGGGGGTGGTGGTTCTGAGAGCCTCCAGGTTAGGGAATCAGAATACTTCCATGTGCCACAGTGCTGACCCCCAAACTCCACAAGGACAGAGGCTCCTTTGTTTGGGACCTCCCTCTATGTATCTGTCTCTTCATCTGGCTATTGATTTGTGTCCTTTAATATCTTTTGTAATAAATCTGTAATCTAGTGAGTGAAAGCATTTCCTGAGTTCTGTGAGTCACTCAAGCAAATTAATCAAAAATCCAAGGAGGGGTCACGAGAACCTCCAATCTGTAGTCATTGGGTCAGAAGCATGTAGCAACCTTGGCTTGTGATTGGCAAGTGAAGCAGAAGGCAGTCTTGTTGGACTTAGCCATTAACCTGTGGGATCTGACACTACCTCCAGGTACATAGTGTCAAAATTGAATTGAATTGTAGGACACCCACCTGGTGTCAGAGCTCTTTATTTTATGTCTGGGGACTGTAGTTCTTGAAGTCTCTTGATTGCATTGCTTACGATGAATTTGATAGAAACATCAACATGGAAAAACAATGAAAATGTTAGTTAAACTAAAACTCAAAAACAAGGTACTACCTTAGATGCTTTCCTCTTAATAAAAACAGCCACAATACTAAATAGAGGTTAAGTTGCACTGACTGCAATTATTGCTTTATATTTGGCTGTGTTATTCTCAGTGTCAAATAATATTTGGTTCTCTTTTTCCCCATATAGAACCTCAAAAGCCATCAGCCCATGGAATATTTTCTTTAAACTGGTCAATTTGGTGGAGTAATTTATTTAAAATAGTTTTTTTTTAATATAGTTTTCTCTTTATTTCACAAAATGAGTAATGCAAGTTGGGATATGGAGCTATAAAGTCATTGCAAAAAAAATTACACAGCAAAACTGCTATTTTTGGCTTTTAATTCCTACCAGTTTGCCAACTTGTTGCAAGTTATACTTATCAAGGGATCATACACTTTTTCCATCTTGTTTCATCTTGAACCCTAAAATGCTAACAGAGACCATGAATGGTATTTGACTTAATTAGCTAGTGTTGCTATTGGTTGCTACATCTCCTAGCTCTAAATATCTCTGAAAATAGGGTTCCTTTGATTCCAAGTTTTAAGTGACATAAATTGTATTCAAGGAGAGAAAAGTGTTACTTAAGTTATCTATATCTGTTTATATTTCTAACTGGTATGCTTTATCACACAGTTCTTGGTTTATGTTATAAAAGGATGGATCTACAATAAGTTAGCAGAAACCACAGACATTCCTTTGAAATAACTCTTAATGGGAAACGGTTTTTAAAAATAATATTTTAACTTTACAAAAATGAATTTTTAAAGAAGTAATTTTATTGGGTTCACACCCTGTGAAATTTGAGACACTGAAATTAAACATTGTAATATATAGTACACAGGTGCAGTTGCTATTTTTTTAAACAAGAGGTATTTAGTGAATATCATTTGGGTCATTGAAATTAAACAATTTTAACCTATTTTACACAGAGAAAGGCCTCCTCCACACAAGGCATAGATTTATGTAAAGAATGTTATTTAATAGTCAAGAGTCTTTATTGGCCAGATTTCAAAGGAAACAGTTGCCAAGTTCAGATATGAAATTTAACAGAGCATGTGGTAGACAGAATTCTAAGATGGCCTCAAAGATTCCCTCCTCCCTAACCCCCCGTGGAGTACATGGCTGTGACATCCTGCGGATGTGGATGTGATGGATTCCACTCCATGATTAGGTTATGTTACATGGTACAGTTGACCTTAGTGTAGGGAGATTATCCATGGGGGCTTGACCTACTCACATGACTGGGGTCACAGAAGAGGAAGTCAGAGATTTGGAAGTAGGAGGATTTGATGCACTGTTACTAGCTTAAAGATGAAGGAAGCCAAGTGGCAAAAAAGTTACGGGCAGTGTCTAGAAGCTGACAGTGGGTTCTGGCTGACATCCAGTGAAGAGGACGACCTCAGTCCTATCATTGCAAGGAACTAAATTATGCTAACAACAAGAATGATCTTGGGAGTAGACTTTTCCCTAGAGCCTCCAGATAAGAACTCAGTCCAGCCAACACCTGAGTTTTGCCATTTGATACATTGAGTAGAGAACCCAGCCGTGCAGCACCAGACTTTTGGCCTATAGGACTATGAACTAATAAATGGGCATTGTTTTAGGCTGCTAAACTTGTAGTAACTTCTTAGACAGGAATACAAAATGAATACAGAGCATAGAATTATATTCTATGGGAAATATAAATGGGAGAATTTCTATTTATTACTCATGATTATTTTTCACAGAAAAGGTGGGGAGGTAGGGTTGGGTATAGACTAGTGCTCAGCTATCTCAAATTATCTGTGGTGAAGCACAGGTTTTGTTTATTTTCAGTCTATCATGGATTGATTTATTAGGTTTGATAAAAATGAAAACAAAGATACCTGAAAATTAATCCCAAATTTATTATTAGATTCAAATAAAGCTACTTTGTCAAATTGTTATAAATATTTATTAACACTTATTCTCAATTTTTATACTTCTTACAGATTAACAACAAACAGTCCATGGGTCAGCTCTAGTCTGTGGACTACATTTTGAATAGCACTGGTTTAGATCATGTTAGATTTAAAGGTTTCTGAGGCTAAAAACATTAACCTGTCTTAAGACTCAAGAGATAAAAATTTAGCCATTTGTGTGTTTTAAGTGGTTTTAAAATCAGAATAACTAGAGAAATTGGTATTTTGGCTCAAAACCCTTTTATCATCAAAGCACTAAACTATACTGAAAGTGAAAAAGTGGTTTATATGAGCTTGACAGAAATAGACTAAAAATACTGTCATGAGGCCTGAGTGTTTGTGTGTCTTGAGAGTCTAGAGAATGATACTAAATTCCTTTCAAATAACTGCAAAAATTTAAAGTTGACCACTTTGTAATAATATGGAATGGATCACTGTCCCCACTGCTAGCTCTTTTTGAATGGAAAACCACAAAGGTACAGAATTGACATCTACAGACACATTATGTCCCAGGAAGCACTTATTCTATTCATCATGACTCATTAATATTTTTTAGCTTTCTTCTAAAAATTTTCATGTTCCACAGAAAACCATGAATTACTCATCATCTCTATTGCCTTACTTAGATAACATCCCTCAGTTTATTAATCCATCGAGTAGAAGATCCTTCTTACTGTCTTTTTCTAGTAGACTTTATTAATGCTCAAAACATTTTTTATAGAACTTAAAAGAAGTGTTTTCTGATAAGTTAGTATTCACAGGCAAGCAGCATAAATAAAGTGAGCTGGTTTAAGCATGATTTCAGTGTGAGAAACTTAAGAGCAGCAGAATAGTTTATATCATGTTCATATCATGATATCACTTTACATACTTTATGAAGGAATTGAGTTTGGTGAGGATTGTCACTTTATGGAGGAATATGGATGACAGCAGTTTTACTGAACATGGCACCATGTACCTGGAAGCAATGTCAGGGTCATCGAATCTAGGCCCTTGTTGACAGTGCATAGATAACATGAGCACTGCCTCTTTCCTCTGCTAAGTTCCAGATAAACCTTGCTAATCATGCAATATTCTTCCCACTGACCCCAGATACAGCCTCAGAATCTTTCTCAGCATAGTATTCTAGAAAATTAATAATTATGTGTTGAGATTGGCTCAAAATTAAACTTATATGCCTTCCATGCACCTAAATTATTTAAGATAGAGTCTATTCTTCTGTTGATTAAATTGATTGCCATCTCATTCTCATTAATGAACATCTGGGCCTGGGAGTGGAAGTGGAGTGCCATTGGAGAGAAAACAATGTTCTCAGTGTAATTTCTAAATACAAGGGCATAGCTAGATTAAAATGTTTAAAAGACGTTTTCCTTGGACCAGCTACCTTACCGGAATTCCCCAGGTTTTTTTGTGCACTGCCAAGAGAGTGCACAACTGGTTAAAATGTTACTCCTAGTGAGTTATCAATGGGGTTTCCATCAACCGAAAGGCAAAGGAGAAGATCAAGTGGGGTCAGTCTTTGATTGGCATATGTTGACAGTTTCAGTCATGACCAAGGAGGTGGGATGGAGTATACTCATGAAATTTGCAATTGGGCGAGTTGGCTAGGACCTTATATAACTACATTAATATTCAGAAAGACTGTGATACTATAAACATGTTCACTGCTCTGTTTGTATCTAAGCCAAGTGTAGGGAACAGTGGAAGCACTGCTGCATAAACGTTTACCTTTGGTAAAATTGAGTTTTGCAAAATACTCAGTAAGCACAATGGCAGTATCAATTGGCCAAGACCTAAAGATTGCCTCACAGAGCATGTGGCTGGATGTGTTAGGGTTGGTGTCACATTACTAAATCTTTCAGTGGTGTCACAATTCTGGCTGTATGTGTGGAGTTTATATTGTATCCTCATTGCTTCTCACAAAGGAGAAGCTTAAAGTGAAGGATACCATTGCCAGTGTACCTGAAATTATGACAAAGAATTTGGAAGGAAACTGCAGCTGAATTTTTTGTCTTACATGAAACAAGATAGGCATGTGCATCCTAAAAGTTACTCATGAACTGCTGTAAGCCAATGATCTAGTAGTTCCTGGGGTATTGAGAAAAAAATCAACATCACTGATTTTTCTGATTCTTCCAGCTTGATGCTTTGATGGACTGAACAACATGAGAGTGAAGGAGAAAACAAGGGAGGCAGCATACCTTAACTTTAGGAAGGTTTTATGATAAAAACCATATGGTGGGCTAATCAAAACTTTTGGAAGTTCAAACAACTATTTAAGATGAATGAGAGGTGACTTCCAAAATGGTGAAATGATGAGATCTGTAAACTTTCTAACTGATGAAACGACTGTAGCTGGTGAAGATGACTTACAAAATGAAAATCTTGGGAGATTATCTTAAGGGCATACATTTAGAAATATACTTGAGGGGAACCTGGGTGGCTCAGTCGGTTGAGCATCCAACGTCGGCCCAGGTCATGATCTCACAGCTCGTGGGTTTAAGCCCTGTGTCGGGCTCTGTCCTGACAGCTCAGAGCCTGGAGCCTGCTTTGGATTCTGTGTCTCCCCTTCTCTCTCTCTCTGCCCCTCCCCTTCTAGCACTCTCTCTCTCTCTCTCTCTCTCTCTCTCTCTCTCTCTCTCTCTCTCTCTCAAAACTAAATAAACATTTTTAAAAAGTACTAAAACTGGTATATAAAAAAAAGAAATATACTTGAATGAAGTATATTTATATTTTATGAATGAAAAAAACATGTACTCAAGAACATCTGTATTCATAAGGATAGAAAGAGTTTGTGGTATTTGAGCCATGGCTCCCTCCCTCCTACTTTGAGATGTGTGCAGCTAAGGACACAGGGCTCACTCTCCCTCCTAGCTGAGGGTCATGCTATCTCCCTGGGAAGTCCAGGCCACGAGAATCCCTCACAGTGTGCAGCCTCCGATGTCATTCCTCAAAGGATACAGACTTGGACATGTACCCTCCTCTCTAAATACATGTTGCAGAGTCTCTGTCCTCAGAAGGAGTGGCTGAGGGGTCCAAGGCTCTCCTCTATCTATCTCTTACTCATGGAGTGGAAACTCTACCCCCGGCATGGCAGGCCAAGAATACTGGTACCCTGATTGGCCTTGTCCAATCTTATTTATAGGGTGGGCTTATAAACCAAGAGAGGCATGCTGAAAAGACCAGAGGCTGCTGCCCTAGCTTAGTCCCTATTCATGAGGCAGGGGTATCATTTGAGTGAAGCATTCCCTAAGCTTGCGAACAGTGGTGCAGATGTTTTGCCAGGGAGAGACCAGGCAATAACAGAATGCTTCCAGCTCTCTCCAGAGGAACTGACTTTATTTGAAACAAAGTGTGTATAATTGTATGCCTAAGTGTGTTCTCAAAAATAATGAAGGTTGTGGTGATAACCAATTGAAAGGAATCTGGTAGCTTCTTGAGAGCAGCAAGCTAAACTATAAACCAGCTAGAAGTTTGGCAGAGAGAACTAAGGAAAGGGCTAAAAAGAAACTTCAAAACAAACCTCAAAGACTGGCTTCAAAGATTACACTGCAAAGGAACAAAAATTTAATTGAGTCAAACTATGGAGAAATTTATGCTCCATGGCATTATTTAAAACACAGTGCAATCACCTGGCAGTTGGTAGAAGGTAACAGCTGAGTGTGATACTAACACAACAGATAGCTTAATAAAAATATCAGATAAAGAGGACATAAAAGAGAACTCTGATAAACCACCATCATCCCAGGGTGACTGTGAGCATGCCCATGGCTGTGCCATTGCGGCATGACATCAGAGACTGCACACTTTTAGGGAAGTAGACTTCACTAAAATAGTCTAGGTAAGTCGTCAAACAAACAATAAGCAAACAACAACAAAAACAATGCTTGAGGGAAAGAGGGCATTAGTATCCAGAGTTGCTACAATATTTTATCTAAAACGCCCAGTTTTCAACAAAAATTAATGAGACATGTAATATAATATAAAGACATGTAAACAATGAGACATGTAAAAAACCAGGGAAGTGTAACACATACACACACAGAAAAGAAAGCACCAATTAGAAACTGCCTTCTAGAGGGCCCAGGTGTCTTTTTTTTTCTTGTTTTAAATTTACATTCAAGTTAGCAGATAGTGTAATAATGATTTCAGAAATAGGATCCAGTGATTCATCACCTACACATAACACCCAGTGCTCGTCCCAACAAGTGCCCTCCTCAATACCCCTTGCCACTTAGCCCATCCCCCCACCCAAATCCCCAGTTTGTTCTCTGTATTTAAGAGTCTCTTATGTTTTGTCCCCCTCCCTTTTTTTGTATTATTTTTGCTTCCCTTCCCTTATGTTCATCTGTTTTGTATCTTAAATTACACATATGAGTGAAGTCATATACTTGTCTTTCTCTGACAGACTAATTCCGCTTAGCATAATACACTCTAGTTCCATCCACATTGTTGCAAATGACAAGATTTCATTCTTTTTTGATTGCCAAGTAATATTCCAGTGTGTGTGTGTGTGTGTGTGTGTGTGTGTGTGTGTACACCACATCTTCTTTATTCATCAGTTGGTGGACATTTGGGCTCTTTCCGTAATTTGGCTATTGTCAGTAGAGCTGCTATAAACATTGGGGTGCATGCACCCCTTTGAAACAGCACTCCTATATCCTTTGGATATATACCTAGCAGTGCAATTACTAGGTCATAGGGTAGTTATATTTTTAATTTTTTGAGGAACCTCCATACTGTTTTCCAGATGGCTGTACCAGTTTGCATTCCCACCAGCAGTGCAAAAGTGTTCCTCTTTCTCTGCATCCTCGCCAACATCTGTCATTACCTGAGTTGTTGATTTTAGTCATTCTGACTGGTGTGAGGTGGTATTTCATTGTGGTTTTGATTTGTGTTTCCCTGATGATGAATGATGTTGTGCATTTTTTCATGTGTCTATTAGCCATCTGGATATCTTCTTTGGAAAAGTGTCTATTCATGTCTTTTGCCCATTTCTTCACTGGGCTATTTGTGTTTTTGGGTGTTGAGTTTGATAAGTTCTTTATAGATTTTTGGATACTAACCCTTTATCTGATACGTTGTTTGCAAATATCTTCTCCTATTCCATCGGTTGAGTTTCAGTTTTGTTGATTGTTTCCTTCTCTGTGCAGAAGCTTTTTATCTTGATGAGGTCCCAGTAGTTCATTTTTGCTTTTGTTTCCCTTGCCTCCAGAGACGTGTTGAGTAAGAAGTTGTTGTGGTTGAGGTCAAAGAGGTTTTTGCCTGCTTTCTCCTCGAGGATTTTGATGGCTTCCTATCTTACATTTAGGTCTTTCATCCAATTTGAGTTTGTTTTTGTGTATGGTGTAAGAAAGTGGTCCAGGCTCATTCTTCTGCATGTCACTATCCAGTTTTCACAAACCATTTGCTGAAGAGACTGTCTTTATTCCATTGGATATTCTTTCCTGCTTTGTCAAAGATTAGTTGGCCATATGTTTGTGGGTCCATTTCTGGGTTCTGTATTTGTTTCACTGATCTAAGTGTCTGTTGTGCTGGTACCATACTGTCTTGATGATTACAATTTTGTAATACAGCTTGAGGTCCAGAGTTGTGATACCTCCAGCTTTTGTTTTCTTTTTCAGGATTGCATTAGCTATTCGGGGTATTTTTAGATTCCATACAAATTTAATGATTGTTTGTTCTAGCTCTGTGGAGAGGGCCCAGATGTCTTAACAAGTACTTCCAAGTAGCTATTATAAAGAAATATTTTTTTAAAAAAGGAATGACAGTGTCTCATCAAGCAGGGAATATAAATATATAAATTATAGAAAATAACCAAATAGAAATTCTGGAGTTGTAAAATACGATAAGTGAAAAGACAAATTCATTAGAGGGACTCAAAGAGTAGAGTTAACCTAGTAAAGGAAAGAATCAGTAAACTTGAAGATAACTCTATAGAGATGATGTAATCTAAAGAATGAAGAGAAAAAGGAATATAGAATGAACAGATTCTCAGAAATGAGTACACCAGCATATACATAATGGGAGTATCAGAAGGAGAGGAGAAAAAAAGGAACAGAAAAATCACTGAAAATATAATGGTTGTAATTGTTCCAAATTTGATGAAAAACATTATACATCCAGGAACTTCAACATACTGCATAGAATAAATTCAAAGAGGGCCACACTCACATAAATCATAGTAAAAATATTGAAAGCTAAATATAGAGAAGATTTTGAAAATAGTAATAGATAAATGACTTGAGATGTGTTAGAAAATCCTGATAAGATAAACATCTAACTTCTTATGCTTAGATAAACATCTAACATTAAACACGCTGGAGGCCAAAAAACAGTTGGATAACATTCAAAGTACTGAAAGAAAAAACTGCCAACCAAGAATCTAAGAAAACTACATCACTTACAAATGAAGGTGACATAATGACATTGCCAGATAAACAAAATAGAGAATTTATTGTTAGTAGACAACAGAAATAAATGCATATTCTTTTCCTTTCTTCTCTGAACTGATTCAAAAACAACTGCATAAAACAGTATGTATGTATGTATGTATGGGCCTGTAACATATAGAAATGTAATATATTTGATAATAGCAGCAGAAAGGAGGTAAATGCGAGTAAAGCTGTACTGGAATAAGGAAATGATACCAGATAGTCTTCAAATCCACAAATAGTTTGGACGTAAGGGGTATAAAAATAGATATCATGCAAGCAACAACCTTAAGAAAAGTAGAGTGGCTATACTAGTATGAGACAAAATAGACTTAAAAACAAAACTGTTGCTAGAGACAAAGAGGGACATTTTATTTTATCTTTTTAAAATTTATTTGATTTTACTTTTAGAGACAGAGAGAACATGACTGGGGGAGGGAGCAGAGGGGGAGAGAGAGAGAGAGACAGAGAGTGAGAGAGAGAGAATCTTAAGCAACCAAAATTAAGAGTCATGGGGCACCTGGGTACCTCAGTCAGTCGAGCATCTGACTCTTGGTTTCAGCTCAGGTCATGATCCCGGGATCGTGGGATAGAGCCCCCAGGTCGGGCCCTGCACTGAGCGTGGTGGATTCTCTCTCTCTTCCCCTCTCAGCTTCTCTCTCCAACTAGCATGCTCTCTCTCTCTCTTTCAAATAAAAAAAAATCTAGAGTAGGACACTCAACTGACTGAGCCACCCAGGCACCCCAAAGAGGGACGTTTTATAATGATAAGAGTGTCAATCCATTAGGAAGGTATAATGGTTATAAACATAATAAGCATTTAACAACAGAGCCTCAAAATATGTGAAGCAACAACTGACAGAATTAAAGAAAGAAAGAAATTATTGAATAGTAATATTTGTATACTGCAATACCCCATTTGTAATGATAGGATAAACAAGCAGAAGATCAACACTATAAACCAACTGTAACTAAGAAACATCTGTAGAACACCTTATCTAGCAATGATAGAATACATACATATTCTTTGCAAGTACATATTGGACATTCCCCAGAGTAGACCGCATACTCAGCCAAAAAACAAGCATCAGTAAATTTAAAAGTAGTTAAATCATACAAAGTATGCTCTCTAACCACAATGGAATAAAGCTAGAAATCAATAGCAAAAATTTTGGGAATTTAAAAATGTATAGATTATCAGTATACTCCTAAATAATCAATAGGCCCACACAAAATTACAAGGACAATTAGAAAATACTCTTAGATGAATGGAAATGAAGATACAACTTATGAAAATATTTGGAAGGCACCCAAAGCAGTTCTCACTGGAAAATTTATAGCTATAAATGCCTACATTAAAAAAGAAAATGATCTCAAATGAATTACCTAACCTTTCACCTTAAGACACTGGAAAAAGAAGAAAAACTAAATCTAAAGCAAGCAGAAGGAAGGAAATAATAAAGGTTAGGGTGGAAATTAATGAAGTAGAAGTTAGAAAAACAATAGAGAAAATCAATGAAACCTAAAAGAGAATAATCAGATCACAAACTCAGTAATGGAATAGGGGACATCACTACTGATCTTACAAAAATAAAAAGGATTTTAAGGGAATACTGTGAACAACTGAATGTCAAAAAATTAAACTTTTAGGAAATTGCAACCTTCTAGAACTGACTAAAAAAGAAATAGCACAAGTAACAAAAGAAAAAAACAGACTACACTTCATCAAAAACATTCATGTTTTGAAGGACACCATAAAAAAGATGAAAAGACATTCCACAGAATGAGAGAAAATATTTTCAAATCATATATTTGCTAAGGGATCTGTTCACAGAGTATTAAAAAAGCTCATGCAACTCAATAATAAAAAGACAACTCAATTAGGGGTGGCTGGGTGACTTGGTTGAGCATCTGACTTCAGCTCAGGTCATGATCTCAGGGCTCATGAATTTGAGTCCCGCGTCGGGCTCTATGCTGACAGCTCAGAGCCTAATGCCTGCTTTGGATTGTGTGTGTATGTATGTGTGTGTGTGTGTGTGTGTGTGTGTGTGTGTGTGTCCTCTCTCTCTCTGCCTCTCCCCTGCTCGCTCTCTCTCTCAAAAATAAATAAAAACTTAAAAAAGACAACTCAAAAAATCTTAGTAGACATTTTTCCAAGTAAGATATACAAATGGTCAATAAGCACATGAAACAATGCTCGATACCTTTAGTTATCAAAGAAATGTAAATCAAAACCACAATGAGGTACAACTTAAAACCCACTAGGATGACTCTGATCAAAAAGACAGATAATAACAAACGTTGTTGAGGACACATCAATTGGAACTGTCATACATTGTTGGTGGGAATGTAAAATGGTGCAGCCACTTTGGGAAACAGTCTGGCAGTTCCTCAAAAAGTTAAATAGAGTTACTATGAGACATAGCAATTCCATTCTTAAGTATATGCACAAGAGAAATGAAAACATGCATTTATACTAACAACTGGTACATAAATATTCATAGCACTGTTATTAATAATAGTGAAAAAAGTAGAAATGACTAAAGTATTCATCAACCAATGAATGAATAAAATGTATACAGTGAAATATTTGATCATAAAAAGGAATAATAAGTGCTACAACATAGGCAAACCTTGAATACATTATGCTAAGTGAAAGAAGCCAGTTACAAGAGAACATGTCTTATGATTCCATTTATATGAAATGTCAAAAATAGGCAAATGTATTGAGACTAAAAGTATATTAATGGTTGCCTAGGTCTGGGAGTTGGGGGTGGATGGAGAGTGACTGCTAATGGGTATAAGGGTTTTGGTTTTTGTGGGGTTTTTTTGAAGAATAAAGAAAATGTTCTAAAATTAGATTGTGTTAATAGTTTTACAATTTAAGTGAATATACTAAAAACCATTGCATTGTACACTTTAAATGGGTGAACGGTATGGTGTGTGAAATATATCTCAATAAAACATTTAAACACTAAATAAAAATAAACTTGTGTTTAGAGCATTTTAGATGATCAGTTCTTATTGGTAGTTTGGGAAAAGGAGATCTATGGATCAATTGAAATGGTCACAGATAATTGGAGTTCAGTGGAGTGCTAGTCTTTGGTTTTACTTTATTCAATAAAGAATCAAAGAAATGTCCATTCACAATCACTCACTTAATTTTTCCATTAATTATTTATTCATTTATTCAGGCAACACTAAGTATCTGCCAAGTACTAATACCATTCTTGTGTCAGGAGATTATATCTGGGCAGAGTCCTGCCTCTCTTGTATGTGCTGAATCATAGAATTTAAGAAGATCTGGGAGCACTCTGGGCATCTTCCTGCCTTCAAATGCCTCATTTCATGGGTGGTAAATGTGACATCAGTGGATATCAAAAGGCATGTTGTGACTGAGTAGCAGAGTTGGTTTGTGACTTCCAATGGAGGAGTAACATATTTTTATTTAACACGTTGATAGTTTATTTATCTAGCTAGTACCTTGGGTAAATGGATTCACAGTGGAAAATGACCCTGGCAAGTGGGCTTGTTACTAACTCTGAGGTTAGCTCTGCTTTTAAGAATTGCTGTTATTTCACCTAGATATATAGAAGGAGATACTACCACAGATTTTTTTGTGGCAAGAGAGAAGGATATTTTATTTCCTTTTAGTCCTTTTTTATGCAGTGATTAGTGAAGAAAGAACTTGCAAATTGGTATGAAGTGGATGAAGGCATCTGTCTTTTCAAGTAGTGACTGGGGTCTCCATGCATAGGAACAGATAGGATGGGATGTTTGGCTCAAACAATAGATCAAAGCCACATGTGTGAACCTTGTAATGATCACTTGCACTCTGCACTGAATTTGGTTGTCTACATTGGACATTCGTCATTTATTTTGGCTTTTCATTCATTCTGGTTCAGCATCTAAACCCTTAGTAAAATGTCAAGAGAATATTTATTTAATTCCCCATCCTATGTGTTTTGGTATGGAACAGACTGTCTTTTACTATAGTTGCTGAAAATGCTAGATTTCTGCTTTTTCCAACCCTTGTTACAGGAGAACACAAACACCCAACATACCCATCTTGAATACCTATATCAGAATTTTATTCAGGGGCTCATAATTCAAAAAGTTAATAACTTGCTCTTCGAGGCTGTGGGCGGGACCAATCAGCTGAAGCTATTTCCTTACTGAACAAGGTTCTAGATTTTGGAGGATTTTATGTGGCTACTTAGTTTCAACCGCTTCCAAAGATTCTATCAGTTACCTGATATCTTTTTAAATAATTCCCCTTTCCTCTTAACTCGGCCAGAATTTACCTCTGTTGCTTGTAACTAAAAGCCCTCACTGATACAACACTCATAACACACTATCTAGTTCATCTCAGGGCTAGTCACCAGGATGAGCTGCTTTTCTTTAATGTGGAAGGCAATGATATTAAATGGAGGCCATGTAACAGGATTAAAAGGAAGAAAGCCATTTTAATTCTTCAAACACATTTAAAAACAAAGATTTCTTTTTAATAAATTGATTTTAAAATAATTTAAAATTAATTAAAATAAATAGTATATACACCTCACTTGCATCAGTTTGTTTCCCAGTAGGAAGATTAAAAGGTACGTACGTTAAAGCAAAATGAGAAATTTTTAAATAGGTAGAAAAAATTAGGGAAAGTAAAAATAAAGTTCAGAAAATAAGATAGAAGTGTATATTGAAGTTCGTGTACAAATTGCATGATATGATGTCTATTACATTTACTAGAGATAGGCACTTGTCCTAGCAAGACTGTTTCATTTGTTGTGTAACCTGGGGCACTTCTGAAAACGAAAGACAACTCTGTGATTAATTATTCCAGGGTGATAGACAGTAACCTGAACTCTTCCAGACAAATAAGAACATACAGTAGTCTGCAGTCATACTATAGTGCACATAGGGATCATTTAATAAACTTCACACACACACACACACGCAGACTACTCTCAAATAAACTTGGATTTCACTATTCTATTTAAAGTTCTAGCATGTTACATCACTACAGGCTATGGAAAAAAGCAGGTCTCAACTCTCAGTGACTTGAAAAATAAAAGTTTTTATCTTAGTCACACTGCATGTCCATCAGTGGTCAGCTGGGACTTTTGCTCTATTTTTCCATCATCACTCAAGACCCAGGGTGGTAGAATATCCACTTGCCATAACATTCTCAATCACTGTGGTAGAGGGTAAGTGGTATCTTGTAGCAGGACCTAACTGCAGTGTCAGGAATACTTCCATACTAATTCATTGGTCAGAGGTGGTCACGTGGCTGTACCTAACTCCAGGGGTCCAGAAATCTTATTTCCAATGTTATCATATGCCTGGAGTGTGGAGAATTGTAAATATTTGTTTAACAGCATTAACAGCCAGTTTTTTTTAAGACATTGTCCTTTTTTAAACAAACTTTTTGTTTAAGTACAATTTATTGTCAAGTTGGCTAACATACAGTGTATACAGTGTGCTCTTGGTTTTGGGGGTAGATTCCTGTGATTCATTGTTTACATACAACACCCAGTGCTCATCCTAACAAGTGCCCTCCTCAATGCCCATCACCCATTTTCCTCTCTCCCCTGCCCCCTTCCCCCTCAATTCTGTTTGTTCTCTGTATTTAAGAGTCTCATATGGTTTGCCTTCCTCTCTGTTTGAAACTATTTTTCCCCCTTCCCTTCCTCCATGGTTTTCTGTTAAGTTTCTCAAGTTCCACATACGAGTAAAAACATGATATCTATCTTTTTCTACTGACTTATTTCACTTAGCATAATACCCTCCAGTTCCATCTACATTGTTGCAAATGGCAGGATTTCATTCTTTCTCATTGCCAAGTAGTATTCCATCAACTGATGAATGGATAAAGAAGATGTGGAAAACAAACTTTTTACTTTAGAATAGTTTTAGATTTACAGGAAAGTTGAAAAGATTGTATGACCGTGTCATTAAAAAAAATTTTTTTTAACATTTATTTATTTTTGAGCACTAGTCGGGGAGGGGCAGAGATAGAGGGAGACACAGAATCTGAAGCAGGCTCCAGGGTCTGAATTGTCAGCACAGAACCCGATGTGGGGCTCAAACCCAAAAACCATAAGATCATGACCTGAGCCGAAGTTGTACACTTAACCGACTTAGCTACCCAGACACCTCCTGACCATGTCATTTTTAACGTATGTCTTTATAACTGGGGAAATAGTGATGCTCAGTACAGGTATCGGGAAGGAAAACAAAATCAGAGTATATTGTTGCCTAAACCTTCTGTATTCCATTTTAAGTCCCTACCGTCTGCCAGCTACCATTGAAGATGGCAGCAGTCAATTTCCAGGCGTCCCCTGCTGCTTGAAACTCTGTCAATAGCTGTCTTGACCACAGTCTAGCAACTCTGTCATATCCTTAGCCAAATCAGAGACTGAGTCACTGGGTGCCATTTAGAGCAACAACTTTATGTAGCTCCAGAACCCAAAAAACTGTCTTAAATAAAGAAACAAGTAGGAGATACAGGAATAAAATCCCCAATCAACTCATCATCGATACCATAAGCCTTGGGTTTCCCTTTTTTTTTTTTACTGAACTCTGGAAATGTGTTATTAATGCAGCATTTGTTAAGACCTTGGCCATTTGAAGAGGTGACCTGACGAATGTGTGCTGTATGGTGGCTGATGCCTATTATGTTCTTATGATAACATGTGTCATTTGGAGAACAGAATCTTATTGTTTAATGGTGGGTGGGTGGGAAGATACTTCTACTATTTTTAAATCCATAAGATGAAAAACAAGTATTTGCAGTGGTTAAATGGTAAATTACACACCTAGTAATTTGTCTCCCAGAACTCAAGGGCTATGATCGGACCAAAGGTGACTATCATCGTTGGTGCCAAGTATCTAGCAAATGGCTGAATTCAAAGAAAGAGAAAGGACCAGTTCTGCAGTTGGATCTAGGAGGTGAAGATACAGCAGATAGTCAGGAGAAACACTAAGACCAGGGGTAGATGCCTCTGGTGAGTTCTCAAAGAGAACAACATGATATAATGGACAGCACCCTTAGCAAATACTGTAATGAATTACCCTGAACTATTTCATTTAATGCTCTTTAGTATATTCCATTGTGCCAAAACACCATTTAATTGGAATAAGTCAAATTTATTTAATTAAAATAAATGGGTCATTAGAATGACATACAATTTATCGTCCAAATAATGCGGCACTTTTGAGAGTAAAAGGAGATGCCTAGTAACCATTTATACACAGACAACAGGAGTAAACCAGGACCGTCTCAGGCAGAATAGGAAGAAAGGTCATCCTTGTTGCAATAGACTGGAGGTACACAGTTCTTTGTGTACCTAGAAGGTCTGAATGCTTCCCTGGTCGTGAATGTCTACCAATATGCCAGGCAGTTGGTTTCTGTGGAGCCAAGGTTGAAATCTCAGAGATCTGGAAGTGACATGATATTAATGTAGGGTTTTTCTCATTGTTTCCCAACCTAATCCTGTATTGTTCTTTTGTATGATGTGACCTTAATCAGGGTCATCTTAGTAACATCGACATTTTTAATAACTTTGAATGGAAATAGGATTATAGTTTAAAAGACATTTGGAGTAGGAGTCTTTACCTACTCTGTTCTTGTACTAATTTGCCCATGTATTTCCATTTTAAAAAGCCAACCTCTCTTATAAATGATGCTGCTATGATGAGCATCTTTGTACCTACACATTTGCATAATTTTTTTATTATTGTCCTAGACTTCATGTCTAGTATTTGAGTATCTAGGTCAAAAAGTATGATGTTTGTAAGGATCTTTCATACATATTTCTGAATTGCTTTTCAGAAATTACCAATTTAAACTCAGAGTAATAATGGATGAAATAGCCTATTTCTTTAATATTTGTTAATATTTCTTTTCTTTAATATTTGTAAATTTAGCAGGTGAAAAATTGTATCTTCATTTTATGTCTTTGAAATACCAAATTTTAGGCCATACCCACAGAATCTCAGATCATACATATTTCATATGTTTATGGGCCATTTTAATATTGTTTCTCGCTAACTTCCTATAGGCATCCTTTGCCCATTTTAAGCTATTGTGTTCATTTTTTGTTTATTGATTTTTAAAATGTTTGTTATTATGTATGGGGTGCCTGGGTGGCTCAGTCTGTTAAGTGTCTGACTTCGGCTCAGGTCATGATCTCACACTTTGTGAGTTCAAACCTGCGTTGGGCTCTGTGCTGACAGCTCAGAGCTTGGAGCCTATTTCAGATTCTGTGTTTCCCTCTCTCTCTACTCCCCACTAATACTATGTCTCTCTCTCTCTCCTCCAAAAAAAATAATAAACAGTAAAAAACTTAAAAAAATCGATATGTATAGTAACTATCTACTTGTCTATCTAGCTAGTGTATACATTGCTTTTATGTATGCTATATATACTTCCCCAGTTTTTTTTTAACGTTTATGTATTTTTGAGACAGCATGAACAGGGGAGGGGCAGAGAGAGGGAGACACAGAATCTGAACCAGGCTCCAGGCTCTGAGCTGTCAGCACAGCCCAAAGCGGGGCTTGAAATCACAGACCGTGAGATCATGACCTGAGCTGAAGTCGGACGCTTAACCGACTGAGCCACCCAGACGCCCCCTTTTTTTGTCATTGTATTTTGCTTATGGTGATTTTGACTTCCATAAGGTTATTTATTCTCACCCTCCTGAGGTTATATATAACCAGCTCATCCTTTTATATTTTGAATATGCCTTTATACTTACAAAGATCATGTCTACTCTGAGTTATGAGAAAAATTTCCTTTTTCCCTAAGAATTTTAACTTTATAGTACACATGATATTAGTGCATGCTGTGAGAGGACAATTTCTGTGAATAAACAAGTATTCTGATTTGAATTTTCCTTAGCTTTCATTAAATTCTTATATCTTCTTGGATTTTTTTAAATTGATACTTCACCTAGTGAGTTCAATATCAGGACAAAAATGCTATACTTGTTACAGCTTTTTTATGCTTTTAAGTTATAACAGTCTTTTCCCTTCCTCCACCCCAAATTTTGTTGAGTATTTTTACCTGCTTAATTTACTAAGGGTTTTATTTATTTTTTACCATGGATTTAGAACCATTACATTTAAAAAGTCACTTTGAGCTTTAATGCAATCACAAGCTTACAGTCGCTCTAAATGCACTACTAATTTGCAGAGATAGCAGGTTATATTTTGAAAAGAGGGTTTGTTTAATGTTTATTTATTTTGAGAGAGAGCATATGCAGGGGAGGGACAGAGAGAGAGAGAGAGAGAGAGAGAAGAGAGAGAATCTCAAGCAGGCTCTGTTCTGTCAGCACAGAGCCTGATGTGGGGCTCTATCTTACAAATCATGAGATTATGACTGGAGCTAAAATCAATAGTCAGATGCTCAATCAACTGAGCCACCCAGGTGCTCCAGAAAAGAGAGTTTTAAGTTTCAAAATTTCCGATTGGAATTCTTTATGCGTGGAAATAGAAAACCATTTTAACTTATTGTGGAAATCTCCAATTGATAAAATAGGAGCAATAAACTGTATAGACTGTCTCACCCCATGGTGTCATGTGACAAAGGGAAGAGTAGCTAAAGGGGTGTTTAGGACAATATATCAAGGGTAGTGAGACCATGAAGAGTGCTGTACAGGGACCGCTGGCAGGGGAGGGAGTCCAAGACTAAACTGGCCACGTTGGGAGATGCTGTAGAACTTTTCACTGTTAGTATGGCCCCAGGATTTTTATTTTCTCTCCAGGGTGTGGTAAGCAACATCAAGGAATGGTAGACCTGGAACTCGGGAAAAGAGACGTCACCCAGGACTTGAGAAGGCTAACCAACACAAACACACAGTAAAACTGTGCCCTTGGGTCCTCCAGAGGGGGAAAAGAGTTGCATGTTGCTGGCTGGGGGGAGCTTGGAGCATCCAGCAGAATCCTTTGCCAAAGTTCACAAGCCAGGATTGAATTTCGGCTGAATTTCCAGGAAATTTGAGCCAAATTGTGAAGGGACCTGGGCTGTGTGGAATGTCAGGTAGGAGACATGAGAAAATCATTTAATTTAGGATAATTCATTTGATCCCAACCTTGAAAGTGGGGAGCAGTCTAGGAAACTTAAATTCATAGGAATCCCTCCCAAACAAAATCTTAATGCTTTATTTATCAGCCTAGGGCTTTGCAGGACATTATTCTCTTTGTACCACCATATATTCTTGAATGCAGAAGGGCAAGACCCATGAGTTCACTCAGAATGCAAAGAACAATACTACGCTTTCTTTGTAATGTTTGATTGCAAAGAAGAATTAATTTCTTTATTGAAGTAACAGTGTTAGAAGGTTGGAGATGGTGTAGAATTCCTTTCCAGGTAATTTTTGAGAAAAGGGAACTTCTCACCCTGACTTCCTCATTTTCCTATCCTGGAGACTCGGGGAAGAATAAATTGATGCCATCTGGAAGTAACTTTAGCTCTTTTTAGAAATTTTTACTTACATTTTGCTAAGCCATTTAGGAAATCACATGTATTTAAATGTTTTATAAATATGCATGCTTATGTACTCCACTTCTTTCAGCGATTGTAGGACACAGGATGGTATGGTAGATTGAGCAATGCAAATCTAGGTTCTAGATCCAACTCTGCCTCTAAGTACAGAAGGGACTTGGGACAAGTCACTTAACTGGTATGGGCCTCAATTTCAATTTGGAAAATGAGGTTTTTGGACTAGATAGTCTTTATAGTTACCTCCAGCTCACAATCAGCTTTAAATTTCTAAGATTATATGTGTCCACTTAGAGGTAGGACAGAGGGCATGTATTCAAATAGAAGAAAAGAGTTACCATATTTAAATGAGTATTAAATGAGTATTTATAGCTTCTGTACACTACTTATTAAATAATATCTCAATTAACATATGCTGTTTTATTATCTATTCCAATAATTTTTACTCCTCTCACCAGATGTTTAAATGCAGGATTGTGCAAACCTGTATCTGGACTTCAGTGATGCAAGCTGAGAATATATTAGAGTATGTATGTGTACAAGGGTGTGTTTTCTCATAGGAACTAAATCATCATCTTCAACAGAGGATGTGATTCTTTAAGAACAATAGCCCCATTCCATGAAAAATTTAAGTGTTAACTTTGTTCCCAGATAAATAAAATGTTTATAGCCAGTTTATCGCTGTATAACTATAACCCTGCTTTCTGCCTCACTCTGGAGCAATTGGGTTTGACTCTTCCTTAGAAAACCTCTTCCTAATCTAAAAGAATTATATGGTGTGTTCCTTCATTTTTCTCTGAAATTTCTTTTGTATGCTAATCTTAGTTTAAATTAAAAAAAAAAAAACTTGCCCGGAATATGGAAAAGAAGCCCTGTAGAGAAAAGCAAATGCTTTGTTTAGGTATTTATACATTCAGTAGGAAAAGGAAGTATTGCAGGACTTCAGGGATAGCCACTTTTCTTTGCATAAATATGAGGTAAGGTGTAGAGTTGAACAAAAAAAGTAGTGTATAGAATTTTATTTTTCTTTCATCATTAAAATCTTGAGTCTACCTGTTACTATTGAAGAAATATGTTATATTTATAAATGGTCTCAGTTTTAATTCTTCCTTTAGCTACCTTTGGGATCTGAGAATGGTAAGAAAAGAGTTGGTATGATGTAGTACAAGTGCCTAATTTGATGAAAACTTTACAGTAAAAACAAAGGGGCAATAATGAGATACCATTACATTCACCAGAACAGCCAAAAATAAAAATTCTAACAATACCAGGTGTCAGCGAAGATGTGAAGCAGCTAAAACTCTTAGACATTGCTGGTGGCAATATAGAATGGCACCATTCTGGAAAACAGTTTGGAAGTTTTTTATAAAGTGAAACATGTACTTACCATATGACACAGCAATTTTAGAAGCCCTAGGTTTTTACCACCCCCCTTACAAAGCAAAATAATATCTACACAAAAATTTGTTCAAATTGGCTTTATTCATATATCTTCAAACTGGAAACAACCCAAATGTTCCTCAGTAGATGAACATATAAGCTATTGTGGTAAATTTACACAATGAAATATTGTGTGGCACTAAAATGGACGACCGACATGGATGAATCTCAAGGACAGTATACTGATCAAAAGAAGGCAGACAGAAAGGAGTACGTATTGTCTGATTCCTTTATATGAATCTAGACAAGACAAATCAAATCTATAGTGATAGAAAGCATACCAGTTCTTGCTAAGTCCAGGGCTGGCGACTGGGGAAGGGGCACAGAAAACCATTTGGACTGATGAAAATGTTTCCTATTTTGATTGTGGTGGTGGTTTCATGCATGTATATACTTGTCAAAGCTCTTCGAATTAGTCTGTTTTCTTACCATAGGCACTCTAAAGGGGGAGGTAATGAGGGGTAGTCCACTCCAAGGTACAGTCAATAAGGGTATGCATTGTCTAGAAAGAATTTGAAATATCAGTAAAACTGACTAAAAGTCTGATTTTCTCCCCATGCGATGTCAGTGATAAAATACTCCTCTCTGAAAAAAAAATTTTGTTAGCCTTATTTCTAAGGAATTGTTGCTGTTGCTATTAATTTTTTACAATATTATCTATGCGGGCTTCAGATTAGCATCTGTAGTGCAGGTCCTTACTGACAATACACTAGGTTAGTGCAATAGCTTCCTAAGGTGGTTGTCCTTATTTCAGTCTCTTCTTGTTCCAGTCTTTCCTTCACTGCCACCCACAACTCTAGAAAGCTCCTCTAGTTAAATGTACCAGTTATTTCCCTTCCTGAAAGAGTAAGTAGGACAATTCTCTAGCTAGGACTATTGGGCCCTCTGGTTCTGGAGTGAATTCTTCCTTTCTAGACCCTCAATGGTTACTTCTCCTCACACTTTTATTTTAGTATATCTCACAACATGGTCCACAGACTCCCTGCACTAGAATCACAGAGTGGCATGGAGGTTGGAGATGGATTTACCTAGGTAAATCTGCCGAATCAATACATCTGGGGATGGGGCTCTGAGCTCCTGAGATGATTCCTAGGTATAACAAAATGTAGACATTTCTGCTGAAACTTCACCAGCTGCTTCCTTATTTTCCTGAACATATAGGGTTCCTTCACACTAGGAGTCTATTTTGTAGTTCTCTTCTCCTTCCTGGAATATCCTTGTCCCATTTTTTCTTCACAAAGTGAATCTTTCCAGAATTTTAAGGGCTCTCCTAAGTGTCATCTTTTTTTATGGAACCTTCTCTGCTCCTCCAGTGCCCTACTTTATGCTCCCAGAGCACTTTTTACACACTTAGATTACCACTCACATGACTTGGTGCTATAGTTACTGTGGTAGTCATAGTGTGATTCCCCATATATTTCTGGTTTTCCTTATTCCATGATAGGATTGACTTCTTGGCTTTCTGTGGTTAGGGCATCATGTGAACAATTCTGACCAGTAAGTTGTGAACAGAAGTCTTATGTACCACTTCCGGGACAGAACATTTAATAGAGCCCTATTTCCCATGATGGGGGAACTTGGTAATATTCAGAAAGTGATTATGGACCTCCAGCTGAAAGGACAATTGACTGGGGTGGCCTTGTGGATCTTTATGTCTACCCTTCATAGATACATATTATTTAGTGCTAATGTCAGTAATGCCTATCAGTAGTGGTTCAGGTATCTTGTTTTACTCCATTCAGGCTGCTGTAACAAATACCATAGACTGGGTGACTTAAGCAGCAAACATTTATTTCTCTCAGTTCTGGAGGCTGGAAGTCCAAGGTCAAGGTGTTGGCAGAGTTGGTATCTGGTGAGGGACAACTTTTTGATTCATAGGTGGCCACTTCCTTGCTGTGTCCTCACTTGAGGGATGGGGCAAGGGAGCTTTCTGGTGTTGCTTTTATAAGGGTCCTAATCTAATTCATGAAGGCTTCATCTTCATGACCTCCCAAAGGCCCACCTCTTAATACCATCACATTGGGTATTAAGTTTCAACATATGAATTTTGGAGGGACACAAACATTCAAATCTATAACAGACTTTATGAACAACTTGAATGCCATTACTTTGGCTTTTTTCTTTACTCTTCATTAAGCTGGACCATGTGAGAGAGCATGGAGACAGCACACAGTACTGGTTAAGGGCACAGGTTTAGACCTTATTCTAAGCCAAGTTCTATCATTTGGTGGCTGTATAACCATGGTTAAGTTACTTAAGCTCTCTAAATCTCAAATTTCTTATCTTTAAAATGAGAGTAATAATTTCTACTTGAAGGGATTGTGGTGAGAGTCAAATAAGGTTATGTGTGACTCTGTGTTAGCACATTGCCAGGTATCAGTACTGTGGTAATCATGCAGGATCACCTGCATCCATGGGGCCATCTTGCCTGAGAGTTTTTGGTTTCTAAGGCCACACATAAGACACATAATTCATTTGTTCAACCCTAACATTTATAGTTCAGTTGGATAGTTTTTTCAAGCAGACAAATGCAATTGCTTAAATCATATGGATAAAAAAAAACCCAAAGTGGTATCATTTATAAGAAACCAAGAGCTAAAAGAATTGCTAAAACCTTTGTCTAATGATTTTGTTACATTTAAAATCCTGAACTTTACAATTTCCCTTAGCCACAGAGAATTAGTACTATAAAAGTCTTTGTGGATTAAGAGGACATACTGTTCATCCATTGCTGTACTGGCACTGTCACTAAAATATAAAACTTAGTTCTAAAAACAAAGACATTTATAACTTAAAATGGCTTCAAAAATAATCTGATTCACTGCTTTCATTTCTCAGGTAAAGAAATTGCAACCCAGATTATGATTTATGGGATTATGAGGACTAAACCCTCCAGACTCTTGAATCAAATGATTTTACACTAATACAACACTGTTCTAGAAAGACTTTATTTTTAATTTACTTTTTTACAAAAATTCTCCAGAAGTGTAAGAAGGTACTACATGTGGGTGAATACCAAAATAATCTGTATTTATCTTTATTTAATCTCCTATCATTTCAGATAATTCATTTATTTCTAGTACTCAGAATTCAAATCTTGTCTATGGTAAGTTGATATCCTGCATAAATTCTTATTTTTCACAAGTTTGAAATGCATTTTACATTCTACTACCTAAGCCATGTTCCTGTTACATGACCATTACCCTGGGAACATCAATTGTTGAAGCTCTCTAAAATTATTTAAAAATAACTCTATCAAATTATACTATATAGATATTAAGTACCTTGATTATGCTTAAAATTACATGTTATTCCTTCATTCCCTACTGTCTCCCCTCCTTCCCTCCCTTTGTTCTTCCCCCTCCTTCCCAGAAATACTTATTTAGCATTTACAATGTCAGGCAAAGTTCCAGAGTCCAGAAATACAGTGACGAACAAAACCTATAAGGATCCTGGCCTCAGAGTTCTCAACACCTAGAATTGAACAAGGGCATTAAGCACACAAATATGATAGAGTGTGATTATTGTTAAAGGGGGGGGGGGTACTAAAGTGCGTAAGCTTTACTCACTTGAGGGATATTATAGTTTGCTGTTTTTTCCAAATAAAATGGTTACACAGTGACTTTTAGCAGAATATCTGAAGTACCAGTGACTAATAATATGTTTACATTTTCTCTTCCTTTTTTTGACCTTAGATGCCATTATTATATTCTGCCTACTTTTTATTCTCCCCTCATTTTTCTCTCCATCAACACTATATTGTGCTCTCTATTGTTCATTTGCATAGAAACTACTGCTGTTTATCTTCAACATCTCAGAATCACCACTGACATTTTATCACATGGAGTTCTTTTTATAAAAAGAATTTGTAAATGCGAAGAGCAGTATTCATACCTTGAAAACTTCTAAAAGTACATCTTGTCACACTCTTGCCTTTCTCCTACTCTATTATTATTTTTATGTAACTGCTTATTCCCAAAGAAGTGGAGATGCTGACGTTAATTTATGTGAGCTAATATATTTCTGTGTTGTTCTGGAAAAAAAAAGATGTTATGAACTTTCACAGTGGGTACTAGCACATGAAATTTTTTGCTTAACCTCAGAAACCACTATTTTGATTTACCTCTTTCTGTCTGCCACTTGGTAACTGACAGCATTGTTTCTAAGTAGGTGAACTGATTGTCAGTTAGTAGTAGTTTGTTCCCTATGGCAATATCTGTGGATCCTGAATTGGGTTCACAGAAGCTCATTGAACACAGGACTAAATCATTCAGGTAAAATTATTTGGTGACTGATTTCTTCCATGTTCTATATGAGATCACCCCATGGACTTCAAATTCCATCTTATCTTTGCACTTGGCATTCCTGCCTTCTTCTAAATGTTCTCAGTCTCCTCGTGTTCATGTCCATTGTGTGCCCAGTAGTTGGCCCACCATGCCTCACCTCACTGATTCCCTGGCAACTAACTGCTCCCATTTGTCAACCTCAGTCTGTCGTTGGTGTCTGTTATACCAAGTTCCATTACGTCTCCTATGATCGAAAAGAGGTATCTCCTTTTTGTTACCTCCCTTCCTCTGCTGCACTCAAGCTTTAGATAGGTGAATTTCACTCCCTCTTAACTCCCTCACCTGTTTAAAGTCTGCCAAAATTAACATTCACATGTGAAGCTCACAGTCCAAGCTGCACTTGCTTCTGGGAAGATAGATTTGACATTGGAAAGTAAACTTTATTTTGGCCATTATATAATTAGCCACATGATTATAAATTCTTTCATCTTCCTTTGTCTTTGCTTTTTTTGTTAGCTAAAAGGATCTGCACAACAATTTTACACATCATTATCTCTTTACATCTTGGCAATGTGTATAGAGTAGAAGGAAATGTGGCTCAGGTGGGATTTGATGTTTTTAATACATTTAACTTGGTAAGACTTCAAGTAAAGCAGTGCCACTCTTCTGCATGAGAATGTTTAGGTAAATGTTCAGATTCTCACTTACAGCAAGGCTGGTTTGTTCTTGAAAGTCCTTGAAAGTCCTTTTTTTTTTTTTCCTGGTCACAGTCAATTTAAGCTGACCTGGCAAGCAACCAGATTGCCTCTATGAGGATTATGAGTTATTAGTGTCATTGCCTCCTCTACTACACAAATGGTTGCTATGTTTTGAACAGCAACCAGGCAGCACTCAGACCCGACCAGCCTTTCTAAATACCTTTTAAAGAAGAGGACAATGTACATTTGACTTCAACATTTGAATTGTCTCCCTGGGTTTTGTGAGCAAACCAACTTTACTTTTGCCCTTAATTTCCAAGGCAATGGATAAGTAACTGCCAAAGAAGACCCATCCCAGAAAAGGCTCTGTGTGCAAATCTAGCCACTGGTCTCCAGAAGCCTCACCAAGATTGGCATTGTTTCCCCACACTTGAGTCCCAGTCAAATCCTGCTGGATTTCAGCTGGGCTTTTCCCTGTAATCAAGTGATGCCAAGATCCAGTGACAAGAACTCCTAATGGAATCTATATTGCATTGTCTTCAGTCTTCCAGCTGCCTTCTTCTACCAAATTCAGTGTCATCAGCCACTTGACATTTCTTTGATAGGTATTAGAGGCTATCGGCAAGAACTGGTGGGGCTAATTGAATTTTTTATCTTTAAAAAATTTTTTAATCTTTTATGCAGAGTGACTTTTGGTAGTGGAAAGCAGTTGATAATGCACTAACTGATGATGTAGGCAGCCCAATTGAGTTGGGGACATCATAGAATTGGAAATGTATCCAGAGATGTCTGCTCAATAGTGTTTCCTGAATATGGTTTAGAAAAAAGGTAGAGCTCCACATGACTGAACTTATGTTTTTCTGCAAAAGTGAGACTTGTGTAATTAAGGGGTCTTAGCAGAAAGACAGTTGGAGTCATGCATTCACTCTTTTCTCACTATTCCTAGTTACTGTAAAAGTATTTCAGAGATTTCAGAATATTCTGAAATGAATGAATACTTGCTGCCTGAGAAACTATCCTCAGGGTTAGGTATTTTCTCTAAAATGGGTAGAGTACACAAAGTAGTTGGGATAAGAGATTTCCTTTAAAACACATGTGCCTCATTGTGAGTCAGGAGTACTCTTGGTTTCATGGTTGACAGATTATGCAACTTGAGGCTGGCAATTTAATTTTCCTATTCCTTATTTCCTTTTCCTGTAAAATGGACAGAAGAATCTCTGCATCTGTGAGAAAGTATGTGAAATGACCACAGTATTGCGTTTTTTAAAAACATATCCAAAAATTTTGCCAAGAGGATTTCCTTCAATTAAAATGGACAGTAGCATAATAATTGTAGGATACTTGAGTAGTTATTTAATTCTTAACTGGGGTGGATTTTGTTACAAACACCTAAATCAAACAAGGATTTAAAAGAAAATTCTACCTCTTCTAATAATAATGAATCTATTTAAAGTTCACTGTTACTAATACGTTGAGATATTGTGTGCATGTGTGATCTGGAATCCCTCAGCCAAGGGCTGGGAAATATTGTTAGTGATTAAGTGAAAATGAATCTCACCTTGGGAATGAAGGAAATAAGTATGTTTGTGAATAACTTCAACATTTGTGCATGGGTTTGGGGCAGGACTGCCTTAATGTTGTAATCCTTTAAAGAGGTTCTAAATGAAGTAGATAACTAATTTGTCCTGCAGAAAGCCTTCTCATATTACTCTCTGTGTGTACAGGATAGTTCCAACCCCACTTGAGGACTTCATTGTTCAACACACTCATCATCTGACCGGGACTGAGCCAAGTGGGATGAGGGAAGGTTAAATGGGAAGGCTTCATGTTTTCAGACACTTCTTAAACTTCTAGGAAAGTTAATTAGGAAGTGAAACCTTCAGCAGTTGGCAGTGTGTATTGTTGGCTACTAGGGCACAGTGACAAATAGCCCTGAAAGGTCTTCACTTTCTTTTGTAAACAGAAAGGTAAGGAATTTGTACAAAAATGCACTGGTCAAGATCTGCTTTTCATCATGGTCTAACCATACAGTAAACAACAGAAATAACTTGTTTTAATAACGTGTAGTGTTGAAACATTTATCAGCAAGTTCTTTCTACCAGCTTCAAAGGTGTATTTGGATAAGAGAAACCTTTGCCTGAAAGAACATGATCTGAAATTTAATTATAACATTTTCTTCATGTCAAGGTCAAGGAACTTAAGGGAAAAGTTTGACTTTCATGTAATTATGAATGTGTCTCTTATTACGCTAAGATATTATGACCAAGTAGTTATTATTGGGGGTAGATGTGGTTGGAGGAGAGGAGAGGACTCTGAAAAATGTTTCATCTGGAGTGGTTTAATTAATTTTATCACTGGAAGTGCCTGCTTCCTTCCTGTTCCTCTGGATAGAATTGTACCGGGTTCCGTGATAAGAACCTTTCCAAATGAAAAAAAACATATGATGAAAAAATAGAACAATATCCAGACTGATCTGGTAAGAAAGCATAGGTAACATTGGGAGGTAGGTCTGAGCCTGACCCAGGGAAAGTGCAAAAGTGTTTGAGTTGTAAGCTCATGGAGGTAGGATTAAGCAGTGCAAGTAGAGAAATTCAAAATGAAAGAGAAACAGGGGAAGGGAGAACATTAGCGTAAGAGTTTCCAGTTTGGAGATGGGTACTAAAAGCTTGCAAGAACTATAGTGAAGCAAATGCAGTTGTTTTTTAATGGACCAAAGGAAGAGAAGGTGAGATGCTCCTACAGATAATTAAAGAACATGCTTTTGAAATCTTGGAGTTTCCATCCATTTTGTCCTTTGAATGCTGAATTGCTACAGAGTAGAATTTTTTGAATATAAAAAATAGTTTTTCGCTACAGGGCTATTAGAAATTTGTTACAATATGCTCTTTTGCTTGACTTTTATCATGGATTTCTGTTGTTGTTGGATTGCCTCCTCTATGATTCTTGGAAAATTCATGAAACATGTTTCTGTACAAAAAATATGCAGATCTTCCTCAATGTACAATAAACTCACCATAAGTTGAAAATATCATGAGTTGGAAATGCATTTAATACACCTAACCTTCTGAACATCATAGCTTAGGCCAACCTACCTTAAATGTTCTCAAAACACATTAGCCTACGGTTGGGCAAAATCATCTAATGCAAAGCCTGTTTTATAATAAAGTATTGAATAGCTCATGTAAGTTTTTGAATACTACAATGAAAGTGAAAAACAGAATGGCTGTATGGGTACAGAATTGTTGTAAGTGTATTGATTATTTACCCTCATGATCATGGGCTAACTGGGAGCTGTGGCTCATTGCCACTGCCCAGCATCCTGAGAGAGATTCATAGTGCATATTGTTAGCCTGGGAAAAGGTCAAAATTCAAAGTTGGAAGTACGGTTTCTACTGGACGTGTGTTGCTTTCATGCCATTGGAAAGTAAAAAAATTATAATTCACATGGTAAGTCAAGAACCATATTTGTATTCACAAATTGATGTACCAAAGTAAAGCAAAATGTTAGTAAAGGGACAATATAAACAGAGAAACAAGAGGAAGACATGTGGATTAAAGCCTTTGTATAAATACTGAATAACATTTAGTGATTAATTATCTCTATTGTTGGCAAAGGTTATATGATACGTCTTAGAGAATTATTAAATTGCGATCCAGTGTGGAACCTGATTATATAATGAACCAGGATGAGAGAATTATATTAAGTGGATACCTAATACTTAAAAGGGCTTCCATTAGCATCAGTACAGTTCAGTCTACCTTGACAAGATTAACCAACCAAGTCAAGCAAATGACCATCCATTCCTCCATCTTTTCTCTGTCCTCTCTTTGTTTCTGGTTTCAGTAAGAATGGTGATTGGAGGATTATAGCAGAGGATCAGTGAGAAAAATCCTAGTTTTGATTTTCATTGTGTCCCATACTATCTAAGAATCTCTGGTATTCTTTATCCCTTCATAATTTTTATAGAACTCTTGGAGCCCAAACAAAGGAAGCAAGTTGAACTTGTTACATTAACCAACTAATCAATCAACTAACCAACAGGTCTTGAGTTCCTCATATGTGCAAGTGACTACTGCAAGTGATTTGACATTGGTGTGCCTGACTTTGAACCAAAGGCCATGTTACTGTAAAAGTG
This sequence comes from Panthera leo, assembly GCF_018350215.1. NCBI lineage: Eukaryota > Metazoa > Chordata > Mammalia > Carnivora > Felidae > Panthera > Panthera leo. The sequence continues at coordinate 42,205,785 of NC_056695.1, forward strand.
TAAATCCCTATGCCTCTTTTTTCAGCACACCTGTTTGGTTTAAAAGCAAATGTTAGATCCACATTCCATAGAGAACAGAAATCTTCTCCACTTTATAATGGTTTCCCAAATGTCTGGAGAACTTCGTAGTATTAGTGAATATCATGAAAGAGAATAGGAAGTTAAAAAAAAAGTGAGAAAAAGAAACTTTTACTGCTTCAAAAACAGTGGCAGATCCCCTGAAATGGTAAATGGACCATCTGTGTGCTCTGGCACCAGACAATGTATAATTTATTTTAAAGTGCCAGGTACATATCTGTCCTTTTAAACGTCTATCTGAAATAACATATGTATTATACATGAAAATGAAGCAGGGAAACAGTGAGATTTTTAAAGCTCAGTGTGCTTATTTACTTCAAAGCTACTATATTCTTGTCAAGAAGAATAAAATTCATTAACTCAGGTAAGTATAAAGAATCAGGCATTTTCTTTCAATAAAAGAGGGTAAGTAGATTACACCGTGAAAACCTGTCTGCTCCCATTTGGAAAAGCATTGCCTTGAATCCTAAACAGTTTATTTGAAAGTCTACAGACATTGCAATGGGAAAGGGAACAGTCAGGTTTTGAGAGAGCCCACTTACCCTCTCAGTAGTCCTGGGATTTGTATCTCTGGGAACACACATGCCCCACTAATTCAGTGTCAAACTCAGAGTCAAGGGAAAGGACCTATTTTTTGTGGCTAGTTCCAATGGCTTCCTTATTTTCAGTCCTACTGAAATAGTTTACTACATAAGTTTACTACTTCTGAGGTTTATAGAAACCCAGAAATCAGGGAGGAAAACTCTATGGAATTACCCTGTACTTCCCACCCCTCCCCCATAAATGCAAATCTCCTGTTCATCTCAAAGCTCTGTGTGTATAGGGGGTTGGGGGGGAAGGCATGAGGGGAGGTAGTTATCAGATTTGATAGAATTAGGTAGATTCACCCAGTAACATTTTAGCAAAATCCAAGTTTCTGGAATGTCTTTTTTCCCACCTTTGTTTTTCAGTCAGCCTTCTGTCAGGAACGCTGCTGTTCCATTTCTGCCAAGCAGGCCTCCTTCCAGTTCTTTAGTGCCTTTGGGCCCTCCCATTTGCTGTTCCCTGAGCCTGGAACTCTCTTGACCAGGCTAATTTCTGGTTAATTTTCAGGTCTCAGCTTAAATATCTCCTTCCCACAGCAGTTGTTTGATCTTTGACTTGATTCATCTGGTATGTATTTTGCTTCTAACAGATATTTGTAAGAGCTGGAATTTCGAAATTGGACCAAAGAGAAATTATTGTCTTTTATGACCAAACCCAAAAGTTAGCTGTTAACTTATTGTTGATTTTTAAAAATCATTTCTCTGCTACTGTATGATATTTAAGACATTGTAATATTTTCATTTTTAATAATGGTGGTGATTATTAGTGGTGGTTTCTACTCTTTCACTTCCCTAGTGTTTTCATAATTTTAGGTTGATTGCTAGATAAATTATCATTTAACTCTACTGTTTTTTCTTTTTCTCACACTTCTATTACAAATATGATGTATATACTGAAAAGCACATGAAATGTACAGATATAGCTTAACGACCCATTATAGAAAAAAATCTGTGTAACCACCACCCACTTCTTGAAGTAAACAGTATCCTGTATCCTACTTTTTAAAAATGATTTCCTTCATTCCTTTATTATCTTTATGTATACTTAAACAATATAATTTGGTTTTGTTTATCTTTGAAATTTACTTACACAGAACAATACTACGTATATTTTTGTGGCTTCCTTCTTTCATTTAATATTGTGTTTGTGAGACTTACCAGGTTTTTTTTTTTGAGTGTAGTTGTAGATCATTTACAAATATTATTTATCCATTGTACTATTAATGGAATAAAATTTGGGTTGCTTCCAGATGCACATTTGGGGGCATATATCCTTGTACATGTACATCAATTCCTCTTGGATGTACTTAATTTTGTTGGATTATTAGGTATTCACATCTACATTTTTAAATTTTTTTTAATGTTTATTCATTTTTGACACACAGAGAGAGACAGAGCATGAGCGGGGAAGGGACAGAGAGAGAAGGAGACACAGAATCCAAAGCAGGCTCCAGGCTCGGAGCGGTCAGCACAGAGCCCGATGCGGGCCTCGAACTCACAGACTGCGAGATCGTGACCTGAGCCAAAGTCGGACGCTCAACCGACTGAGCCACCCAGGCGCCCCAACATCTTCATTTTTAGTAGATAATGGCCAACTGTTTTACAAAATAGTTATACCACTGTATACTTCTACCAGAAGTATGTAAGAGTTACCATTGCTCTGCATTTTTGCCAGTATTTGATATTACTAGATATTTACATTTTTGTGTATCTGGTGAGTGTGAAACATACTTTCAATTTGTATATCCCTGGTTACTAAAGAGGTTTCATGTTTTTTAAGATCTGATTATTTACCATTTGGGTGTCTTCTTTTATTTAACTGTGTTCCCATTATTCGTTTAGGTTACCTATTTTTTATTACTGATTTCTATGGTATCTTTATACTGTGTTAAGGGGGAAAGAGGGCTCTGTGCCCTGCAGTCATTCAAAGACCCAGTCTCCTTCCAACCCAAAGCCTCATTACTTCATAGGACCTCGGAACCTTCCACTATATCCTCTACATTTACTTTTGGCCAGAAGGTGAAGGAAGAGAGACATGATGTGGGAGGAGGAGGATCACTTGGGAAGTTTTATAGGAGTCAGGCCTGAAGGTGCTGTGTATTAGTCACTTCTGCATACATTCCAGTGGCCAGATGCTGGTTATGTGGTTCCTAGGAAATACAAGTGAGGCTAGGAAACGTGCTCTTAGAGTACACATGATGAAAAGGGTACTGGGTTTGGTGAGTCCAAAGTACTGTCTCTGCCATTTATTCCATGGTCATGATGACTTTCTATTATTTTCTAAAAGCTTTATGTATATTTTTTTTTATTTTACTTCAAATGTTTACCAATTTGGAGCTGTATTTTGACTTTTGCATATGATGTAAAGTAATCATCTACTTTATTATTAATTAATTTATTTTAGAGAGAGCATGAGCAGGGGAGAGGGGCAGAGGCAGAGAGAGAGAGAGAGAGAAAATCTTAAGCAAGGTCCATGCTGAGTGTAGAGCCTGACTCGAGGCTTGATTCTACAACCATGGGATTATTACCTGAGCTGAAATCAAGAGTAGGATGCTCAACCAACCGAGCCACCCAGGCACCCCCAATTTAATTTTTAAAAATAATTTTGATGTCACTTGTTCCAGCATCATCTTGAAAAGTCTGTCCTTTCCCCTGATCTGTAGTGGCACCTGTCAGACCAAGAGTCAATATATGGATGGGTCTGTTTCTGGACTCTATTTTGTGACTGTGTGTACCATTCACAGTGTCAGTACCACACGCTTTGTAGTCATATACAATTTATATACGATTCCTTTTTTAAAATGAGTAATGTTAATGGTTAATGTATAAAAAGGTACTATTTTATTTAAGCCAAATTCACATCATTTGGGTCCATAGGGTATTTATATTTTAGTTAGTTATTTGAATTTTTCTTCTAAATAGTAAAGCAATTTTAATGGACAACTTAGCATATCTGACTTGTGATAATCATCTCTTAGCCCCTTTCTGCTACACTAATGATTGTGTTCTCTTGGGGAAATTTTTTAACATGAGACAGTCCCTCTTGCAAAAAACTTTTGGTTTATCTTCCTAATAAACATTTTATGTTTTATGTCTTTCCTTTTTATCCCTATTAAATAGGGATATTTATTTAGAATAAATAAATATTTATTTATTATATTTATTTGTTATATTTGCTGAAAGCCCCATTCCACCATTTTCTCAGTTAATTTCCTTTTCCTTTTCCTATTTTATTTTATTTTTAAAATTGGGTTCTTTTTGCTTTCCTATCTTTGAAGGGTCCCCTGTGAATTCACAGAATGTATTTCTTGGTGCTTACATTTTTTATTTTTCAGTGAAACTATAGCTTATTTCGTCTTTTTGCATTTCCAGCTCTCTTCTACACTCCTGTGTTTTTATTGCTTCCTCCCCTACACCAGCGGTCCCCCACCTGTTCCCTCATGAGCCGCCAGCGGCTCACAAAGCTGTTTCAGGTGGCCCATAAGCTGCCTGTCAGCTCACTGCTCCTGCCTGCACAAGCAAAGTGGTCAGCACGGAGACCTTCTCATGCTTCCTGGCCACTGTCAAAGCTGACGCCCACCTGCTCAACAGTTCCTCCCGCCACCAGGGAAATAAACCTTCTTTCAAGTTTATGACTCATAACATTATAAATGGGGCATATCAGAATAATTTGAATAATAAAAAAGAATACCCTGACAAGTCATATACCAACAGGAAGTCTGCATCTCCTTAAGACTTGTGAACTGAGTATGAATTTTATACAGTCACAGACTATGCCAAAAAAAGATAATGAACTTATTTATCTATACCTAAACTCATTCTAGATTTAAAAATTTTACGTTTAGAAAACTTAACAGTTCCAGCTCATTCACTAAACTTCCTAGTTTTATACTTAATCCCTTATTGGGGTGGGTGGTAATTAATTAGCCAATCAGGATTCTCCCCTCTCTCTGGATTTTTCTCTTCCTCTTGGGTTGGAGGAGGGGCACATGTCACATATGGTATGCATAGGAGGTGGTGGGGGGAGGTTGGCATGTGTCCCCAATCACTTCCTGTCTTTTTTGGCCTGTCCCAGATGTAATCATTTCATCAGGCCTGGGCGTTGCTATAAGTCTGTATCAGTCACTGCTTTTGTCAGTAGCTCCTCCATGGCTCCCAGGTGTTGGCGCCTCTCACTCTGTGCTGTCCTCATAACAACCACGAGGTCTCTTGTGATTTAGTTCTGGTCTATCAGCCCCTCCAGCTAGCTACTTTGTATGCTGAGGTTGGGTGGGGAGGTTAGAAGGCGGGGTTAGAGGTTTTCCCCATAGCACTTTGGAATGTTCAGGATTCTTTGAGCCTTCTTTGGAGGTCTGTTTTCCTAGAAATCTCATCATTGCTTCTTTGCTGCTTAGGGACCATGTGCAAGGCAGAGGCTCCCTATGGGGCTTGCAGTCTTTTAGCTTATGCTCTGGAAACAGCCAGGGAGTGGTCTATTCTGCTCAGGGACCCCTCAGACTTCTCTGAAGTTTCTGTTACACTACTTCTGGGATCCAGTTCTGGGTGCTAGTGCTGCCAGTCTCATTCCTCTCTTTCACAAGGGGATGGAACTCTCTTCTCCTTTAGGGTGGGTGGATGGCATTACAGCACTCTGCATTCATTCCCACTTTATGGCATAAGTTATATGTTTTGGGTTCTCCAGGGTTTGGCCCTGAAGTACTCTCTTGAATTCAAAAAAAAAAAAAATTTTTTTTTTCTCTTTCAATTGCCTGACTCTTGAAACTGAAAGTCATGGCTTTTAAAGACTGTTTTTTTCTGCTCTGAGTTTACAAAAATGTTCAGAGTTCAGATTTCAGAACTAGAAAGCTAAGAGTGTAATGTTTAATTCTCTTCCTATAGTGCCTTCCCTAACAGAAGTGCATATTGAAAGACCTCACTGCTGCTTGAATGGGAGAAGGTTATGGGGAATAGAACCACTCCCATGTTGTTTAATATTAAAATATCACCCCTGTACGTTTGTCTTTCTTTATATAAAGTATGTGATAATCACCCCAGAAAGGTCTTCCCCCTATTATTCTCTTTGGTACTGCTATTATAGTGGGAAAGCCTGTGACTTGTAAGTACATGAAAAGATTAAATAATTGTAAAGAACACCTAAAAATCATGACATTCCAAATATTTAGAAATATTTTGTTTATAATTTTAATTATGATATAGGAATTTTAATGGGGGGACATAAGATGGAGTGGCTTCTGAGTTAAATAGATAAGGTTTTAAACCCTGGATCTGGCATATATTAGCTGTGTGATCTTGAGTAACTTCCTTAAACCCTCTGAGTCTTTATTTCCTCATCTGTAAAATTAGGGGTAATGTTTTTTCAGTGCTATTCTATAGAACACTATTTAGGAAGAGTATAATGCAAAAAAAAAAATTGTGGTCAAATAAAATTAGAAAGTACTTGAAAAAACACAGTTAAGTATATTTAGTGTGATACCTCCAAAATACTTTGTTCAGCTAAATTTGCCTTTTGAGTATGCAGGAAGAGAACATTAAATAGTGGTTCTTAGTTGCAAGGAACAGAAACTCATTCTGGTTGATGTAAGTAAGAAAGGAATGCATTAGAAGGATATTGGGTAGCTCATAGAAATAGCAGGAAAATTATAGAGCCAGGTATGGAGAAAGGGAAGAGACAAAGAAGGCTGAGGACACCACGACAATCTTCATAGACTAAGCCAGTCTGGGGAGCCTACATTCCCCTTGTCACTGAGTCCTGTGTGCATCTGCCCCACTGGCTCTGCTATGAGTGCTAACACTGGGTGCTGTTGCCACCCTTGGGCATTTGATGGTGACACATCTGGGATTACCTCTTACTCCTGGCATGGATCCTCTATAACCCTGGTTCTTTGTCTTGTTAGCTTCCAATTCAAAATCTGAGAGTCTGTGGTAGCCTGAATAATGACCCCCAAAGATGTCCATATCTGAACCTCTGGAACCTGTGAATGAATATCTTAGTAAAAGAGATTTTGCAGATATAGTTAAGTTAAAGATATGGAGATGGAGAAATTATCCTGGATCTTCTGGGTGGGGCCAGTGTAATCCCCAAGGTCCTTATAAAATGGGGGTGCCAGAATCAGTCAGTAATAATAGATGTGATGATAGAAGCAAGAGTGTGAAGTGATAACAAAGCCATGTATTGTAGGCAGCCTCCAGGAGCAAGGAAACAGATTCTACCCTCAGAACCTCCAGAAGGAACCAGTACTGCTAGCACTTTGATTTTAGCCCAATGAAACCCATTTTTAACTTCTGATCTCCAGAATGGTAAGAAAATGAATTTGAATTATTGAAGACACTAAGTTTATGGTACTTTATTATAGAAGCAATGAAAAACTAAAACAAAATCCTTAAATCGATTGGCACAGTCCAGGCTGTGTGTGAAAGCCCCAAATGGGAAAGCTGGGAAAAGGTGTGAGGAGTTTTCAGTTTCACTAGTGGAAAGTGGCCTCTACTGTCATCAAGATGCCTAGGAACATAAGAAATGTGTTGTGACACTGGTAGCTTACCTCACTTACCAAAAGACAAAAGCTACCACCTACAGGAGTATTATACAGCGTTTCCCAAATGTATTGAATAGCAGAACCTCTATTTTCTATTTTTTTCTTGGAATATTTCCAGAACATTATCAAGGCTGGATTAGATAATGATGATAGGGGCACCTGGGTGCCTCAGTCAGTTAAGCATCTGACTCTTGATCTTGGCTCAGGTCTTGGTCTCATGATTCATGGGATTGAGCCCTGCATCGGGTTCTATGCTGAACTTGGAGCCTGCTTGGGATTCTCTCTCTCCCTTTCCTCTCTCTTCTCCTCCCCTGCGTGTGTGTTGTGTGTGCACTCATCCTCTCTCTCTCTCTCTGTCTCTCTCTCTCTCAAATAATTTTTTTTAAAAAAGAAATGATGATAAAGCACATAGCACATAGTATTCTCTCAAAAACAGAGAGCCTCTTTATGGCTGCTTTTGGTAGCTACACTAGACTAATAACCAACAGGTCTGATGGCTACAGAAAACTACTATTGTTTTAATCTTCTTATGTGAAAAAAAATGCCGGTAGAAACCATGGAAGCTTGAAGATATAGAGCATCAATAGAGAATAAGGAAGGAAATGAGGAAGTAAACATGAGGAGAGATGTAGAACAGCTTGGCTGTGCTGTTCTCCTTGTGGGGAAGGAATGGAGTCAGGGAGGCAAGAGCAGTAGCTATGGAAATACTCCCGAGACAATGAGGGTCTGGGTCCCGATGGTGAGAGTGGACATGGAGAAGAAAGGTCAGGTATGAGGGAGTCTCTGAAGGAGGGATTTGTAAGGCTTGGCAACTGATGGTCATAGGGGACAAATTGAAAATAGAGCCAAGACAGCTGCAAGGAGTGAAGACTAGGGGCTACTCAAAACATGATGGTGCTGAAATGGAGACTTTGGAAAAGGAGTTATTTCAGTTTATTTTAGATTTACTTTAAGAAACTTGAAATTGGGGCTAGAATAAGTTAAAGCATTGGGTTTATAGGTGTAGCTTTGGGTGCCACCAGGATGTGGAGAAAGGGGAACAGTTTTGCACTGTTGGTGGGAATGCAAATTGGTGCAGCCAGTTACTGCACAGTATAGAGTTTCCTCTAGAAAACAGTATAGAGGTTCCTCAAAAAGTTAAAAATAGAACTATCCTATGACCCAGCAATTGTACTACTAGCTGTTTATCCAAAGGATACAAAAATGTTTATCCAAAGGGACACATGCACCCCAATGTTTATAGTAGCACTATCAACAATATCTAAAGTATGGAAAGAGCCAAAATTTCTATCAACTGGTGAATGGATAAAGAAGACTGTGTGTGTGTGTGTGTGTGTGTGTGTGTGTGTGTGTACACACATACATGTACAATGGAATATTACTCAGCGATGAAAAAGAATGAAATCTTGCCATTTGCAATAGTGTGGGTAGAACTAGAGTGTATTATGTTAAGTGAAATAAGTCAGTCAGACAAAGACAAGTATCCTATGATTTCACTCATATGTGGAATTTAAAAAACAAAACAGATGAACATACAGGAAGGGAAGGAAAATAAAACCAGAGAAGAAGGCAAACCATAAGAGACTCTTAAATACAGAGAACAAACTGAGATTTGCTGGGGGGGGGGGTGGGAGGGGGGAATGGGTGATGGGCATTAAGGAGGGTACTTGTTGGGATGAGCGCTGGGTGTTATATGTAAGTGAGGAATCACTGTGTTCTATTCCTGAAACCAGTACTACACTGCATGTTAACTAACTTGAATTTAAATAAGTTAATTTAAAAAAGAGTATGTGTACTAGGTGAGGAAGAAGAGAAGAAAGCAGTTGCATGGGAATGTTAGTATAAGAATTAGAATTTTTAGATGATTTTATCCAACCTACTCTACCTATAGATAATAAAATGAGGCCCAGAACTTTTAAGTGAAAAGGAAAAACTACCAGCAAAAGAGACTGAATAGGAATGATAAGTGGTGTGACAAAATAGGTTTTAATGTTACAGAAGCAAAGGAAAAGGGACACAGGTGCATCAAAGAGGGACTTAAAAGAAACTAACACAGTCTGAGCTTAAACCATAGGTTCAAGGTGTGCTAGGCCTTTTTTTTTTTTTTTTTTTTAACATATATTAGCCCATTTAATTTTCAACAGCAGCCCGGAAGTGTAAGATACTACTGCCATTTGACAGCTGGTGAAATTGAGGCCAACAGAGTTAAGTATCCTGCCCAAGATTAAGTAGTTTGTGAATTGTAGAACTGGAATTTGACTTCATTTGCCTAACTCCAAAGCTTTGCTCCATTGTAGGTAATTTTTAGAGTAGAGGAGCATATGGGACAGACATCTAGAGGGGCATGGATTAGTTTAGGAGATGTTTTCAAAACTCCTTAAAATTGACACTAATGGGAAAATCCTTACATAGTCTATATGTCTGGCTTGGCCAGAAATATTTTATCACTGCTTGAAAATTTTCAAGGTATAAACTCCAAATACAGAGGAGCAAGTCCCGGGTACCTAGTGGAGTCACAGAGGGCTGCTTAGTCTAGCTGGAGAGGAAAGTTGCATTCATGGTGGATTTTCTTGGTCTAATTCTCTGAAAAGTTCATTTACTAACCCACACTTTTCAAGATAAGTCTAAGTTTCTCTTCTTGGATCCCAGTTCAAACCTAGGATGTTCCACCTCTACCTTTGGGATATTGGAAGAGTCATGCCCCATCGCCTGAAGTCTTCAGGTCTATCCAGATTCCTTTACTGTCAAAAGTCCTCTTTGGGCTAACTTTTCTCTTGATTCTTATCTTCTATTTCTCAAATTACTCTTTGGTTCATTTCCATACTTACATAGAGCTTGTCTCCAGTTTCTTACCCATTTTACATTTACATGTGTAAGAATCCAACTAGTATCTCAATACACATTATACTGCGAAAAAGGCATGTATGAAATTTGGACACAAATAAGATCAGGTCTGTTTTCACAGAGCAGTCAGTGATGGAAAAAGACAGTATATTTAGAGAAATCATAGGTTTGGAAGTGAGAGTTCAGAGTGGCAATGAAATGGACAATATGGAAACACCAGAAGCAGGTATACATTCTTGGTTTGAAAAAACTTCGCTGAAGGGAAAGAAGGGGTTTAGTAGTTGTTAGGATGTTAAGAAGTTGTGTTTTTGTTGTTGTTGCTGTTGTTTACTTTTAAGGAGTGGCTGCTGCAGTGTCTAAAGGAATTAGGAGACAGGAGAGTATAGTGATTAAGAGCTGGAATTCTAGAGTCAGAAAATTATGGGCTGGAATCCCTGGCTCTGTTTCCTAATAGCTGGGTGTTTGGGGCATGTTTTTTAACCATCAAAATCCCTGCCACTCAAAATGTGGTCTATGGGCCAGCATCCATGTTCATCATCTGGAATTTGTTAGAAATGCAGACCCTTGGTTCTTGCCCCAGGTCACTGTATTTTGAAAAGATCTCTGGATAATTCATACGTACATGATAGTTTGAGAAGCTCTGCTCTAAGCCACCTATAAAATAGGGATAATAATGATATAGCATAATGGTGAGGATGAAATGGCATGATACATGTTAGGCTCAAGAAATGTTCGGTTGTTGTTATTGTCATTATGATTGAGGTTGAAGACAGTGAAGAGGAGAGAATGGGTTTGGCAAAACCCTCCCTTGGCAGGAGAGTTGGGATAAGTTTGGAGTATAGCTGGAGTATGGCTTTTGGGAGAAGCAGGATTGGCTTTTGCCCTAGGAGCAACAGGGCAGGATTGTTCTCTCCTTGACCATTCTCTCTTCCAGAAGAGGGGTAGTCTCTGAGCCCCAGCTTCACTTTCTCAGGATCTTCAGTCTTTCTGATTCTCTCTGGAGCATTAAAATTTCAAAAATTATGAAGGCTCTATTTTTTTTTTTTTTTTTTTTTTTTTTTTCAACGTTTTTTTTTTTTTTTTTTTTTTTTTTTTCAACGTTTTTTTTTTTATTTTTATTTTTTTTATTTTTTTTTTATTTTTGGGACAGAGAGAGACAGAGCATGAACGGGGGAGGGTCAGAGAGAGAGGGAGACACAGAATCGGAAACAGGCTCCAGGCTCCGAGCCATCAGCCCAGAGCCTGACGCGGGGCTCGAACTCACGGACCGTGAGATCGTGACCTGGCTGAAGTCGGACGCTTAACCGACTGCGCCACCCAGGCGCCCCTTGAAGGCTCTATTTAAACATCCTATAGAAAGTGAACTGACTCACTGAAGGCATTTTAGTGAATTCAGCAGTTGGGCTTTAGTGAATTCAACAGAGTGGGTAGAGGCACTGGTTTTTGACCTGATACCTAAGATTCATTTGCATTTTGCTTGAATTGGCGGCAACTCTTAAATGCATGGTTTTGTGAAGGAATAGACAGAAAAGATAATGTTATTTCTGTTGTTTCTATGACAACGGACATGCTTCATGGAATATATCCATCATGCATAGTCTTGAACCATCTGGTTTCTAAGTCCTTGGTGAAAACCCTCTAGGAATGAAGTGTAGGTAAACTTTAATCAGTTTTATAATTACTGTAGTCCTTGCAGAAATTATTTAACTTGATTTTGCAGCTGCTTCGACATAAGGCCCAGAGGTCTTATTAGGGTTTTTTATTGCCACTTTTAAGGAGCAGTTTAAGAATCATTATTGTACTTTAGCTGCAGATGCCACTGTTTCTGTTTTAGGTCCTGAGACTAGGTCGTAGTGACATCACACAAAGACGGAGAAAGGTCAAAGTTATTTTTTCCAACTGGCTCTGTCAAATATAAAAATTAACCATACTTTGAGCTGGGTTTTATGTATTGGTAATGTATGTTTATGTTAGAGTTTCTGTCAAAACAGGGATTAAAGATAAATGTAGCTAATTAAAAGAACATTTGCTTAGAGCTCCTGGTAATAGATACCTCTTTGTGAGGTCTTGAGGTATGGCTTTCTTTAAAAGTGTGTGACTGAATCTGAAGAGGAGAGGAGACATTTGATTTTTTGAAAATAAAACATGAGTCTAAGAGCTATCCAGTGTAAGCTCTAAGGAAATAACCCAAGTAATGGCTAAATAAAGTTTGCTTATGTGGTGAGTTATATAAAAAGCACACATCTAACCTACTTCTGACCTTTCACCCCACCAAATACAGTTTCTGAGCAAAGCCTTTGAAGTAAATCTGCTCTGTCAGGAATTGATACCCCTTAAGTGGTACTAGATGAGTCAACATATTTCAAACTGAGCTCTATATGATTAAAAAATAAAACAAAAACTTTCAGGGTCCACGTAGGCAATTGTTACCTTTTTCTTCTTGTTTCTACTAGGCAGTTGGACCTTCACTGCTAATGATTGTGTTCCTGTCATCTGTGTTTTCTTGTTTTTCTAGTGAGAGAGAAGAATGTGAGAGCCAAAGGGTGTTTTTTCCTATTTCCCATCAACTACCAAAGCTAATTGTATTTGTGGTACAAAAGATGTAAGTCAACTCCTAGGAATTAGAAGGCATCTTATAAAAAAACTACCATTATTGTCTCTGTGTGTATGTGTGTGTAATTCCATGAAATTTCATGCCATGTATGGATTCGTGTACCAGCACCTTCATTTTTGAGGGATATTTTTTGATGCACATAGAATTGTGAGTTGACAGTTTCTTTAGCTTTTTCGAGATATTTGTTGTCTTGTGCTTGCATGGATTCTGATAAGCCTACTGTAATTTTTTTCCCCTCATATGAGATAATGTCTCTTTTTCTTCTTCTGGCTCTGGGATGGTTTGTTTTATGTGTCAACTGGTTTGAACCCCTGCGTACCCAGATATTTGGTCAAACCTTACTCTGAGGTTTCTGTGAGGGTGTTTTCTGATGAGATTAACATTCAAATTGATTGGCTGAATAGAGCAGATTGCTCTCCCTAATGAAGGTGGGCCTTATGCAATTAGTTGAGCTCTGAAGAAAATAAAAAACAGCTGTTTTTGTTTGTTTGTTTGTTTGTTTGTTTGGTTTTATAAGAGACAATTCTTCCTGCCTGATGGCTTTTGAGCTGGGCTTTCTCCCCCTGACTTCAAATTTGAACTGAAACGTCTCAAACCTGTCAGCCTTCAGACGGGAACTACACCATCCATTCTCCTAGTTCTTAGGCCTTCAGACTCAGATTGGAAATGAACCAGGGCTTTCTTGTATCTGCAGCTTGCTGGTCCACCCTACAGGTCTTGGGACTTGTCTTCATCTGTAATCACATGGGCCAATTCCTTACGATAAAACCCTTCCCTCCCCTTCTTTCTTTCTTCAAACAAATGATAACATTATTTATCTCAAGAAACCTATTGCATCTTATAAGCTACATGTTACATGATGTAATATAAAAGAACAGTTGCATCTACCAGTGAAGAGATTTAAATGTTGGGTATAGGAAGCAATAAAATTTCCAAATAAATCACATTAGTTGCAAAAGGTTTTGGTATTTGAAGCTATTTTATATTTAAGGGGGTTAGGGACTAACAGAGTGACATTCTAATCATCAGAATGATTCTGGAGCTCATTTCTAACTTCTGAGTTTACTTTGACATAACTTGGGAGGTGCTATTCCATGGATTTAAATATTGGTTTTCTCTAAACCCTTTGCCAGGAAAACACACACAGCACAAAGAGTTATATTAGGTAAAAACCTGAACTCATTTTAATAAAAGGCCCCTTTGAAGATTAAGAATTGCCAAGCTTCCGGAGGTGAAATATAAGTTTTTGCCATTAGATTACTAAATAAAGTTTGTGTTTGGGAACTTAATAGTGAGTATGGTAATTCTACCACTAGAGGGCTCCATATTTTTCTTGAATGCAGTCAGAAAAGAGCGTAGTCTTGGTATTTAAGAAAAATTTCATTCTCATCTGGTATGTCCAAGCTGTATACCACAGCTTAAAGTAAAAAAGACAGGTTTACATTTTTGTATCCCACATTATATAATTTATATATATTGTGGGATGTATATATATATACACACACACACACATGTATATATATATATGTATGGAATACATATGGATACATTTTTGTATCCCACATTATATAATTTATATATATTGTGGGATATATATATATATATATAAATGTGTATATATATATACATATACATATACATATATAAATGTATATATATACATATATATGTATATATATAAATGTATATATAATATAAATATTATATATATATATATAAATGACAAATCTTGAGATCTTCCTGGAGTCAGGAAGAGTGAAGAGAGTGAAGGTGATGCTTTTGGTTAAATTGACTAACCTATTAGGAATTCTAGTACATTTCAAAGAGTTACCAGCTGAATGGAGCACATAGTGGAACTGACCTCCTAGAAAGCTGTGAAGGACGCAGGTGCTTACGGAAGCTGTACTCTGTGCATGGCAGCAAACTGAGGAAGGCACCCCACATAGAGAAACCATGGTCTACAGTGATAGAAAGCTTCCAGTGTGAGTTGGGAAATTGGATATCTCCACATACACACACAGAAAGAACAATACTGAAAAAGAGAGTAAATATTTAGAGACAGAAAGAACCTATAATAAAATTTGTATTTGAGTATAAGTTAGTAGAATTTATTGATGCTGAATGTCTAAAACATATCTGTTTATTCATATTTCACTTATTACCAATTTCTACTTCACTTTTTTTTTTCCAAAAATGATTTAAATTTGATTTTTTTTCCAGTTGGTTTATGTGGTACCCTAGAACCTTCATAGTGAAAAGTTCATTGGCTGAGGGTTCTTATTTCTGGTTCTAATTCTTACGAAACTAGCTCTGTGATTTGGAGTAAATTACATTACCTCATTAGTCTTTCCCTTCCTGTGCATACATAACTTTGTTGAGATATCACTTACATACCATAAAATTCACTCTGTATACGTGTAAAGTTCAAAGATTTTTAGAAAAGATACAGACTTGTGCAACCATTACCACAATCCAGTTTTAGAACATTTTTATCACCCAGATAGTTCCTCATGCCTGTTTGTATTCAGTCTGTGCTACCAACCCCAGCCTGAGGCAACCCGAATAGAATCATAAAACATGTAATTTTGCTGTGACTGACTTGTTTCACTTAACACAATGTTTTTGAAATTTATAATGTGGCACGTATCAGTGCTTTGTTCCTTTTTATTGGCTGAATGGTATTCCATATGTCAGATTTTGTTTACAAATATTTGAATTGTTTTCAGTTTGTGTCTATTAGGAATAATGCTGCAATGAACATTCAAAAGACAAGATTTTGGCGAACACATGCTTTTATGGAATTATTTGGCATATGGGAATTCTATATTTAATTTTTAGAAATTGCCAAAATTGTCAGTATGGCTGTGTGTACCATTTTACATCACCGGTGTATGAGGGTTTCAGTTTCTCCACATCTTCACCAACCCCTTTTTTAATTCTTTTTTATTATAGCCATTCTAGTGGTTATATAGTAGTATGTCATGGTGATTTTAATCTGTGTTTCCCCAATGACTAATGATATTAAACATTTTGCACACTTAATAGCTACATACATATATGCTTTGGTGAACTATCCAAATATTTTGTCCATTTTTAATTGTGTTGTTTGTTTTCTTATCAAGTTGTAAAACTTCTTTGTATTTTCATAATATGGCTTTTTAAAATTAATAAACCTTTTTTTTAGGGCATGTTCAGGTTCACAGAAAATTGAGCAGAAAATACAGAGTTCCCATACATCCCCTGTTCTTACCCATAAACAAACTCCCATACTATCCACATCCCACATTACAATAGTACGTTTGTTACAGCTGATGGATTTTATGTTCATACACCATTTTTACACAAAGTTTATGGTTCATATTAGGGTTCACTTTTGGTGTTGTATATTCCTATAGGTTTTGACAAATGTATAATGACGTGTATCCATCATTGTAGTATCATACAGATTAGTTTCATTGCCCTAAAAAGAGAACATGAAATCTATAGACAGCCAGTGTTCTTTTTTTAAATATTTTTATTATTTATTTATTTTTTATTTTTTAAGTTTATTTGTTTATTTTTTTAATATGAAATTTATTGTCAAATTGGTTTCCATAAAACACCCAGTGCTCATCCCAAAAGGTGCCCTCCTCAATGCCCATCACCCATTTTCCCCTCCCTCCCACCCCCCATCGACCTTCAGTTTATTCTCAGTTTTTAAGAGTCTCTTATGATTTGGCTCCCTCCCTCTCTTTTTTCCTTCCCTTCCCCTCCCCCATGGTCTTCTGTTAACTTTCTCAGGATCCACATAAGAGTGAAAACATATGGTATCTCTCTTTCTCTGTATGACTTATTTCACTTAGCATAACACTCTCCAGTTCCATCCATGTTGCTACAAAAGGCCATATTTCATTCTTTCTCATTGCCACGTAGTATTCCATTGTGTGTATAAACCACAATTTCTTTATCCATTCGTCAGTTGATGGACATTTAGGTTCTTTCCATAATTTGGCTATTGTTGAGAGTTAGACAGCCAGTGTTCTTATTCAAACTTATAGTAGCTTATCATGAATTAATGCATCTCAATATATTGTTTATTTTGGTCAATTTCTAGAGCCCTTAAATACCTATTTTTGATGATTTTGTCCAGTGTTAACTTTTTGGAGAGAGTGTTTGCCAACCTGTTAACTCTGCTGTCACTGGAAATTTGGTCCTGAGTCAGTTTTTAATTCACAGTCATGGGTGACTATGGATTTTTTTCCCCATGAAATATCATCCTCTGTACCATTGAAAGCATTAATGGTGCAGTATTTATTAAAACAATAGGCTCTAGGACATTCTTCCAGCCATTGATGCTTACTTTGCAAATTTTGACGCGGGAACTTTCTTGATCTGACTGTAAAGTTAAAGTGTCAAGAAAAAGTGGTCAGACAACAGCTAGTGCTCATAGTCTTCTTCAGCTTATTCTAAACAGTTTGTTAGTGAAACTGTTGAGGCGTTGCCATTGTTCAGTCATTCCACCAGCATTGACAGTTAAGGTTGTTCACGTGCATACAGTGACAACTACATCACAACTGTTGATTACATAGCGGTAATTGTGAGTCACCTCAATTATGGAGACATTAAAATGTGAAAACATATACATCTTGGCACTGATGAAATATGTTACTATTATAATACAGTTTATTCTAGAGAAGATCTGGGATTATGTAATTTTTATTGCATCTTATCCAAGAGGCTCCTGAAGGAAATAGGATGTCCTTACCTATAAAGGAATTGTATACATGGAATTTTCTTTTAGAATGAGCTCAGAAATAGTCATAGAGAGAATCTAGTTTACTTCTTCTCTGTATTCATTTCTATTGAAACTGTGGTTTTGGTAAAAAGACAAAAAATGTTTCACTACAATTTGAGTCAAGGAAAAGGGCAAAGCCATTAAAACAACTTGAACTGAATCAAAATCCTGCCTTTGATGAAATTTCAGATTAGAAGTTGGCTTTAAACTATGGAGTTAATCTATTTTTATCTTCAAGTAGTAATACATTTTAACATTACCAGACATTCCAAAAACTTGAGTAGGGTTCATCTTTATCTTTCCTTCTATTTTGAACTTGGTAAGAAAAAAACCCTTATAAAATTAGATCATAGTAGAGGAAACAAAAGTAGGAGAAATGAGCATTTTTACCCTCATTAATCACTTCTTCCCATAAAAAAGTACTGTTTTGCACCTTTCCCAAGTGCTGTGTCTTGTTATCTGTTATAACCTGAAAACATATGACTTTAGGGAGGGCTTGGTAGTTGATGAGAAAAATGAGGAGGACACAGTGCCCAGGAGTTCTGACTTCTGGCCACATTGATAAGCATCATCGGACCATAAATTTATATCGTTGAAAGGAATTGTAGAGATCCTGTAGGCTTGGTGAACCAAATACAGAGGCTTGCAGAGGCCAGAGAGGTAATACAAATGAACAGAGAAGGCCAATTTCATGATCTTACCTATTTTTCTTGAAACACATGGTCCTCTCAGGATATATATCTTTTCTCTTCTGTTGACAGTGTCATGAGTAGGGAGAGATATTTCTCTGAGAAAAACAGTAGTGCAAGTGAAAAGATATATGGCAGAGGTCAGTACACCATAGTCCAGTGGCCAAATTCAGCCTGCTCCCTGTTTTTGTATATCTGGTGTTTTTTTTGTTGTTGTTGTTGTTGTTTGTTTGTTTTAGAATACGACAATATGTGTTTATGTATCGTTGATGACTGCTTTCATGCTATGATGGTAAAGTTGTGCACTTGTGACAGAGACCATATGGCTCACAATGCCTAAAATGTTTATTGTGTGACCATTTATTGAAAGAGTTTACCAACTTCTGATAAATGACAGGTTGCCCAGCCTCAGTGATGGGGAGGCAGAAGGTGGTGGGGAAAGTGGCAAACTAGAGTGTGAGCTCCATCCTAGTGATTGTTGTCTTGTGTGAATTGGCTCCGTGTTGCCGACCTCGTTTTATGAGAAGCTCAAAATTTGAATTTTATGTGAAATCTTCTTATTTTATTGGTTAAGGATTTTATTTCAGTGCCATAGGCCAAGCCTTCAGAATCCCCTATATGAATTCAGGCTAGATTTGGCCCTCAGAATTTTTGAATTAAGATCTTTTTTTTAAATTTTGGTTATTCTATTTTTTCTTTCCAGAGGTTATATTAAGTTGTTTTTTTTTCCTTAAAAACAAATCTGCTATGCTACTTTTTGTAGTTTCCTTATTATTTGTATGTATTTTCAAACTTTTTGAATATGGTTGTTTTATAGTTTGCACCTGATAAATAATTCTAGTATTTGGAATTTTTGTGGATCCGCTTTCTGTTGTTATTTCTACTGCTTATCAGAATTTCTGGTGCCTTCTTTTATTCTCCCTGAAAATTATATTTGTAGGAGTAACTGGAGGCTAGGACAAAAGCACTTTCTTTCTTAGAGGATTTTACTTGCTTCTCTCAGGCACATGAATAAACTAAAGTCCCAGGCCTACTTCATCCAAGTTCAAGACTTCAGATTTCCTGAACCATGGAAAGTGGATTGCAAGAACATGAGAGAGTAGGCTTATTTTAAAGTTCTAGTTTACTGTGGAGAGATTCTTCTACCAAACGTCTCACATTAAATTTAAACTTCTATCTCCTATTGAGGCCAGCAAACTAAAACTAGAAATTTTTGGAGTTGGAATATTCTCTTTAAGGCAAAAGCAACTTCTTTACTGCTTACTGCACTGGTTTTTTGTTTTCTTTCAGCTTTATCTTGATTCCTGATTTTCTTGTTAGGTTATTGGTGTTTCTATATTTTTATATGTTGTGTCCAGCATTTTTCATTTTGGTGTGTGATATCCAAATAGTAACTCACCGTTACCAAAAATAGAAAGCTGATCTATTTCAACCCTCTCATTTTATAGGTGAAGAAACTTTAGGACCAGAATGTGAAGTATAATTATTCAAGACCATACAAATAGCACTTTGTAAAACTTGGAATAACACTTAGATCTCCTGACCCTCAAATTGGAATTCTTTCTACCATCCACACTTTAATTTAGAATATAAGTTAGTATTATGCTGGCAAATGTTTAACAACTAGATTTCTAGAAAAAAAATCTTGATCATTATCTTTGTCAATTTTTATGGTGTAAATGCTTTCACTATGGCTAATTTGAAGCTGCCAACTTGATAATATAAAGAGAGCACACGAACAGGTACAACACGGACGGCTCTAGCATACTACTGGATCTGACTGAAAGATAATTAATGTTTTTTCAAAAATTCCTTACATGCCAGGTACTCTATTTGTACCATCTGGTTTAATTTTCATGACAATATTATAAGGTTATTATTATCATAATCACAATTTTATAGGTAAGAAACTTGAGATTCAGAAGGATAAAACTGTTCATTCAAAGTCACATTGCCAGCAAGTGGTAGAACCAATACTTGAAACTAGGTCTGTGAAATTGTTAAAGCCAGTGCATTTCCTGATAATCCAACATTGTTTCATGAATGATATGGTAGACCTAATGCCTCCTCATAAGGTGGAGTAATTGGTGGCACAGTGGATATTTTCTTTTCCTCTTTTCAATGCATATTTGGTCCTAGTTTCTTAAGAGTATCTTTGTATCCATCTTTCCTTCCTCCCCTTCAATTTTCCAGCTATCCATCCATAAAATGTGCCAGACATTGTGTTAGTTTCTGGGATACAGAAATTAATCTGAGAGATTAAAAGCCTCTGCTCTAAAAAACCGTATTTAACACATTTAACAATATTTGACAAAGAATGTCAAGAATGTTGATACTTCTTCCCCCAGAGGCATAAAAAAATGACATTGTATTACAAAATCCATGGAGTTTTTTTAAAGCTGAGAAGTCAAAGTACTTAGCAAGAAGGCTGGTTGTTCTCCTCTCCCATTTTCATAAATTCTCTATTTTGCAAGAGGTTCCTACACTGAGAGGGAAGGAACATATTTTAAAGTGACAGGTAGACAAACTAGCTTTCTCCAGCAGACCTCCCACTTCCAGCTGGAGGATGCCCCTTTTGACCTAGTTGGAGACCCATTTAACACATCTGTTTCAAAGGATAGGGGCAAAGAAGACTGCCCTCCTCCCAGCTGCAAATTCTTAGTCTAGTTCATCATTTTCAGTAATGATTTGATATATATATATATATATTATATATTATATATATTATATATTATATATATGTATAATATATATATATATATATATATATATATATATATATATATATATATATATTTAAAATAATAATCATGATCTTCTGCCTTCCCCTTCATAGCTGTGGCTTTCTACCTTGAGTTGTATATGAACTGTGATTAATACATGTATTTAAAGAAACAGTCATTTCTCCTCTTTTACTTTCCTTCCTCACAGCTGTATTTTTCCCACCCTAGCAATTCCTCTCCTATACATATTACCCATACATATTTTAATTCTAGACTCTCAGAAACATTTTTTTAAATACTTGATTTAGAAACTATGCTCTCTTCATGCTACCCCAGTTCTATCTTGAGATCAGGAAGGTGCTTTAAATAGGTATGTTCATGTCTCAAGTGAGTAACAAAGTCCTGTTGACCAATACCTAGTGACCACTACTCGTCTTTGCCTTAAGCAAAGCCAATTTTCCATCTTTTTTCTTGTCACTGAAATGGAACAGGGTGAGCTCCATAGTTCAGACCATCCTGAGAATTTTAGGTCATGAGATTGTATTCTCTGTTAATGGAGCATTCTACTTTTCATGCCTTCTAGTCCATATTTTTTAAAATTGAGGTGTAGCTTCACATAACGTAAAATTATCCATTTTAAAATGTACAATTCAGTTTCATTTAGTACGCTCACAATGTTGTGCAACCATCACCTTTATCTAGTTCCAAAATATTTTCATCACTCCCAAAGGAGACCCCCATACCCATTAAGCAGTCATTCCTCATTTCCCCATTACCTCAGCCTCTGGCAACTATTAATGTGCTTTCTGTCTCTACGGAAGGGCCATAATTTTTGGATAGAAGTGTCAACAATGCTACTTATTTGAACAAACTTCTGAATGTGGTTTGCTCTAGAGCTGAGTGATGAAGGTCTCAAAGCCACAACTATCTGGCAACAGACTGGCACTAGCACAGTGTGCTCTTACAGTTAGAGAATATCTTGGTGACTAATTCAATGCATGATGGATTGGACCTGGATCTGATATGGTCCAGCTTCCTTGAATCCCAGATTTAGCATGTGACAATTTGAACATTGTGAGAAAGAAAATTTCTGAATCCCACCCAGCAGTGGTTGAAGACCTAAAAACAGTCATCAAGGACAGTTTAAATGAAATCAATCAGAATGGAAGAAGACATCAAAATAGCACTGGGAAAATATAAAAACTGGATGGAGAATGGTGGGGTGGAGGGAGTGCATACAGAAGACTTCTAAGTCCTAAGCACTGAGGTTTTTATAGTATCTCTGTGTAAGATCAAAAGGGGGGAAAAGTCTCTAGTTTCACTCCTCTTCCCTAGACTCCATCATGACATGTGTGCCTCTCTCCTATTCAGCTAAATCTAGAAGAGCATGAATTATGGTTTGGGCTGACTTTTGTTTTTCCTCCATTATAGTATTTCCTCTGTGGCACACCCACCTCCTCCATGTATTCTCCAGGGCATTAGTTCTAGAGGGTTTTAATAGGTGTTATATAAAAATGGTTACATGATTTATTCTTTTACTCATTTTATGATTCATTCATTTAACAAGTGTTTACTGAATTTCTCTGATATACTTAGCATTGTTTTAGGTTCTGGGAATAAACAGGTGAATAACACAGGCACACCAAGTTTATTCATTAAGGCAGTATTCCTTACTACAGGCCTTCTTAGGATGTAAATTTAATAAGACAGTGTAAATTGTAA
This sequence comes from Panthera leo, assembly GCF_018350215.1. Taxonomy (NCBI): domain Eukaryota; kingdom Metazoa; phylum Chordata; class Mammalia; order Carnivora; family Felidae; genus Panthera; species Panthera leo. The sequence goes on from NC_056695.1 coordinate 42,228,346, forward strand.
AGCCTCAGGAGGAATTTCAAAGAATTTTTCTAAGGGGATTTGACCACATGGAATTTGTATTCTTTAAAAACACTTTGGGAAATGCATTATTATTAAATGTGAAAAAGAGTTTCTTTTTCTGGATTTTTCCACTGCCACTACAGCCTGATTCCCCTAGTAGATCTCCTATATTGTTCTCAGTAATAGAGAGAGAATATTGTTTTTTCCCTTCAGAACACTTAACTACAGTGTGAAGTTAAATGGTTTAGGGCAGTATTTGCTTATTATGCCTATCTTTGATGCTTTACTAATAGACACAGTACCTGGCACTTAGTAGGTACCGAGTAAATAATTTGTATTTGTGGAATGGATAACTGAAATAATAACTTTACTTATTTATCACCTCCATCAATTTTACCCAGTATTTGAGCTCCCCTTTCTCCCAACTTTTTCATTTCTCTAAGATACAGAGGCCTCATAGAACAACACTGGGCAGGTTGACTACCAAGGGCTGCATGCAAGGTCACATTTTTTATTGGGTTTGATAGCCAGGTCCATACTGTGTGCCACTGTGCTCTAACATTTGTTTCAATAATATGTTCATACTCTTAGAGGTGTAATCCTCTCATGTTCTTGGAGCAGAACCAATTTTCATCACACTACAGCATTAGCTAGGAAAAACAACTGCATCTTTGAGCGTTTCAGTGACCAAATATTCCAGAAGATACTCCTGCTCTTAAGGAGAGAGAACATTTTAGGATTTGTTATTTTTTCATGGTTAAGATGATGTGTGTGAAGGATTAAATTCTTGTAGTCTCATTCCCTCCTCCCATACTCATTAACCATTAGATTGTACTGCCTCAGGACATTTGTAGTCAGTGTTCCTGAAAGGAGGTAGAAGATGCACGATGGCATGACAACATCTGCCAAGAAGGATGAACTTCATGGGAACAAGGTGCCTGAGAAGGGCAGAGTGGGGTGGAAAATTATTTGAGTGGTGGCTTCCATTTTAAGGACGATGAAGCTGAGTCTTACTGAGGTGCTGCCTGGATCATGGACACACGGCTAGCTGTTTAACTATTGGCAGATCAGAACTTTTAAAACTCCATTGCACATACAGATCAATCTAGAAGGGCCCAAGATTCTGCATTTCTAACAAGCTTCCACGTGAGGCTGACGCTTTAAGTAGCAAGGTAGTATACTCTTAATCTTCAGATAAGAAATAATGGTTATCCTTATGGACATTTTGTATAAATGGGTAAATCTGTCTGTAATTCTCCCTGAATAGGGTCTTGATTGAAATCAGAGAGAGAGAATACAGAGACAAGATCATTTTATCTCATAAGAGGGACCTCAGGAAAAGTTTCAGTGTGGTCACACAGCAACTTGAGAGCACTGTATTTTCTGAGAATATGTTTATAGAGGGAAGCCAGACACCAGGGGAGATTCCCAGAGGACCCTGTAGAAACAAAATGAAACAAAACAAAGCAAATAAGCTTCCTCCCCAAACTAGATCCAGTCTGGGTTATACCTGAGGACACACATTAAAGCACAGTTGTAAACAAGATAGCATCTTGTGACATGCTCAATGTATTTAATGTACTTAGTACATTACCTAGTGTTTTTGCTTGGAGCTGCCATAAAAAATATGACATACTGGGTGGATTAAATAACAGAAATTTATTTTTCACAGTTCTAGGGCCTGAGAAGTCTAAGATCAAGGTGCTGGCAAGACAGATTTCATGCTAAGGCCTTTTCTCTTGGTTTGGAGGCAGCCCCCAGTTTGCTGTATGCTCACATAACCTGTTATTTATGTATGGAAAAAGAGAGATCACTTGGTGTCTGTTCCTCTTCTTACAAGTTCACCAGTTCTATCAGATTAGGACCTGACCCTTACTACCTCATTTAACTTTAATTGCCTCTTTAAAAGCCCTGTCTCCATATATAGTCATAGTAAAGCGTATGAATATGGATTCTAAAATATGAATTTGGAGGGGACACAATTCGGTCTATAAAACCTAATATCCAGTGGGTATACAATACACTTCAGGTAGACAAGAATCTTTAAGGGCAAAGACTATGCTTCATGCATCTTTACATTACCATACAGTGGCGCATAGTAGGTATTTAATAAATATTTGATAGATAAATGAATAGCACCCTGGGAAGTTTGCTGTGCCAGAAACAGGGATAGTACATTGTATAGTTTGGGTGCTCGATACCAGTATATACAAAACTGAGAGCATCCTTCATGGAGCACACTGTAAAAAGACTTCTGGCTGGTCACACTTGTACTTAGTAGTAAACGCCCTGTCCACAAGGTCATCTTTAGTAGGAATGGCAATAGATAATCATCTCCTAGAGAAAGTACTACTCCCCATTTACTTTTACTAGTTTATCTGTAATGTGTTCCTTTGGGTCCTTAGCAATATGTCATCTTTGAAAGTATTTTCAATAAATGAAAATAAAAAATATGCACATTGGTCAGCTGCTTTTTGTAGAAATTGAACCAATGTGAAACATCTTACAATTTTCTTCCCTTCCTCTATGGCCCCAAATCATGCAGGATGCAATGACATATTTCATTTGCATGGAGAAAGTACTCTTGAATACTACCTTCTGATAAACATGCCCCAGAAGATTACTCCTGGATTTAAGTTTTGATACCAGCTAAGCCCAGTTTCTGGAATAGCTCTGGATATGCCAACCTTTTCTTCCTCTTAGGAGGCTGAGTACCATTTAACAATTGCCCCTTCGCTGATTCATCAGGAAAGGCTATAGACTCCTACCCACCCACAAATACTTCAGCTAAATTCAGGAATGTGAAGGAGGGGCTGTGTGTCCACAACTTCTCCAAAGGAGAAGACCCAAAGTTTAGGAAAGGATTCTGATTCTTTGTGAGAGAAGGGAATAGGAATGGGGAGAATTCCATGTATTTTTTTTTCTCCTAACTTTTAAAGGAGGCTCTTTCCCAAACTGTCTCTCCAGATTTATTTATTAGTACAACAAGCTTTTAGTTAGACAGGATAATTTGGGGAGCAAGGGAAATAGGATTTTCAGATTACATGTACCTCCCAGGAGAATTTCAAAAACTTGGGTGGGGGGGCGTGGCACATTGAGGGTTAGGGCAAACGGAGTATTGCCATAATTTTAGTTTGCCAAGACATGAATGAACACACACACACACACACACACACACACACACACACACACAGCTGACATCTTAGCACTTCATAAGAGAATGGCATTTCAATTTAATAGTGGATAGTTCTTTATAAGAAGAGTTCACAAACATCCCATACAGGCACACACACATACATAAGGATGCTCACACATGAACATCGTCTTTATTTTTCATTTTTTTGAAAACTTGTTAGGATTTAATCTTGGAAAGCACTCATCAGGGCTAGGTAATTTCTAAGTTTGCCTGAGATCTAAAATTCTACAATTCATTGAGTTATCCTAATATCATATTACCCTCCTTCTAGTATCCTTAATGACTACATTGGGCAAGAGAGGCTTGATATACAGAACTAAAACACACACACATGATAAGAATGACACAAAGAAGTAAAAAAATAGAAAACATATAAGGAAATTCCCTTGCTCCACTGGTGTACCTCAGTCTGGGCCCAGGTCTTTATTTTTGCCAAGATACAAATTCATTCATTCAACAAAGCATGTAATTGACCATTTTCAAGGTCCAATGGATGTGCAATTTCATAAAAGTTGCTTCAAGTTAAAAGCTTTGCTCAAGCCTGTAATGTGGCCAGAACCAGAACAAGTTTCATCGAATGGAATTTCATGAGAAATTTATAAGTGTGTTTATTATAATGGTAGAACTTTTCCTACTTAAGGTATTTCAATACTCGTCGCATCTGATCTGGCTTCACTTTAGACTCTTTCTAAATGCCCTTTCTTTACTTTGTTTGTACACAAATACATTACTACCTTTTCCCCAATGGCCCTACTCTGATATTTACACATTGTCTGCAAGAGCTTCATTGTTGTCATTCACTTCCTCAAGTAGGTAGTAATGCTAACTAAATTCAGGCATTCTCCTACTGCATTATCATCCAGTTTAGTTTCTTAATTAGTCTTTGCCATGAAATACCAGGAATCATATTGTGGTTCTCCCTGGAAGACCTCTTGAAATCTTCCTGCTCTGTTTGTGTCCTTGGCCATAACATTCTTGAGCTTATTGTCATAGTTATTTAGTGAGGTTTCTGGTAATGGACATTTCCTGTGCATGGAATGTGTGTTAAATGACCAGCTGGCTCGGAAGTACAAGAGCTCAAAGTTTCATCTGAACCAAGTTGTGAAATTATTACCCCTTTGCATGGGAGATTTCACTATGGAAGTTTTGTTAACTATTCCAATTCCATGTGATCATATTTTTCTGACCAGTCCAATCCTTTTGGAGATTGAAAATTGCATAGACGATGCTTAGGGAGAGGAAGGTACAAGGAGATGACTCATGCCAATTTACCCTTGATAAAGTAGGTTGGCAGCTAGTGTGGTGATATGGTGAAGGGATGTGGAAAATGAAGGTCCAACAATTAATGACGATGTAGTATAGTCTCATTTGACTACAATGAAGTTGAGTTAAATTGTTCTGGGCAATATAGTCACAGAGTCATTGACTTGAAAGAGATTCCCAAAGAGCTCTATAGAAGGATCTTCTCAGGACTTCTTAGAATGCACCAATACTTTTGAGCAATTGTGGGACATTCAAGGAGCTTTGTCAAAAAGCATCAGAGAAGTTAGGTACTTCCTTCCAAGGGCACATTCCTCTAAAAGCAATATGTGAAAATGTGGGAAAATGAGTTTGAATGAGGTAAATAAAAGAATTTCAAGGTAAAAGAAGAGTGAGGGCTCTATTAGAGAATTAAGTAAAAATCTAAAAACTAAGATTAGTTGAAGTCAGGAGTTTTAAAGAACAGTCTCTAGTGCCTTAAAGCAATAAAGGATCAATGAAACTTGGTGACCAAAATAGGAAAAGATGTGCTTATTGAAAATTATAAAAGAAGAAAACTATGTCCTTAGTGTAAAAACGAAGATGAGATGAAAGACCATCAACAAAGCTTTATTTGACAGGAAATGCAGTGGAAAGATGGCAGCATTTTTATTTAGTGTTTCAGAGTGTAAAAGGAATTTATTCATATATAATCTTACTTGACTCACACTATCATCCTGGGAAGCAAAAGGATAATTAAGATTTTTCTTTAGGACAAGAAACTAAGATTTGGAAAAATGGAGTAACCTTCCTCAAGGTCATGAGGCTAGCAAGTAGTTGGCCAGTAATTTCATTTTCCTGAATCAAAGGCCCTTGTGCATTCCTCTCTGCCATGATGGAAATCTGGAACTTTATTTATTTTTTCAGTTCCATTTACTCTCTTCTGAGTGGATGTACAATATTCTACACCAGAAGTAGACAAACTTTTTCTGTAAAGAGACAGATAGTGAATGCATTAGACTTTGTGGGCTGTATGTTCTCTGTTCTAACTATTCAACATAACCTTTGTAGCCTAAGGTAGCCATAGGAAATATGTAAATGAACGGATGTGGCTGTGTTCCAGTAAGACTTTATTTGCAGAAAAAGGTGGTAGGCTGGATTTGGATCATGAGCTATAGTTTTCTGACCCCTGTTCTGCACCAGAAACTCCCATGAATCTTCTTGTTTTCCTTGTGTAAAAACTACTAAAATCCTCCCACTCTGTGTTTTATATATAACTTTCCCACCTAGACAGTTTTGGTGTCTTTAGGTCAAGGATCACATTTGACTTACCAGTGTACTCATAATTCTTAGTGGTGTTTAGTACACACAGGGTGTTTGACAATTATTTGTTGGCTGAAGTTTTTCTGTATTAGTTGCACACATTTTCTTTTTCTCTTCTATGTCTGTTCTTCCTAAGTCCCTGTCCAAATGCTTTTCTCATTTGGCATATCTTACAAAGATGGCTGCAACCATGTCTCTTCTTCTACATGCTCTCTAATAATGTATGTTGACACTCTTCCCATCAGGAGTAGGGAGACTGTGTTCCTCCTCTTACATACATGTGGGCTTGTGACAACAGCAGTAGTGATGTTATATAATTTCTGAGGCTTGGTCCTAAAAGGCAGTATCCTTTCACCTGGTTCTCTTGCAACTTTGAGCTACCATGTAAGTTGTCTGACCTGAGGCTTCCATGCTACAAGGAAGACCAGTCTAGCTTGCATGGAATGATCACAAGGAGAGGACCTGAGACTACCTGGAGAAATAGAGATGCTTGGCCAACCCCCACCTACTTTAATTGTCTCATTCGAAACTCCAGCTATTCTAGCCCCATGCAATGATGTGAGAAACCCAGGGACCCAGTCAAGCCCTTCCTGAATTCTTCACCCACAGGAACTGTGAGATATAATAAGATAATTGCTCTCTTAACTCACTAAATTGTTTGCAGCAATATATAACTGGAGTATCTCTCTCCTCCCTTTCACTCTTCTGTTCCTAGAGAGGTGGTGTCCATAGTAGTTAAAGATAATGACTTCAGATGCCATCATCTTTATTTCCTTCTCAGCTTTCTCACTTTTTAACTATGGGGCACTGTGAAAGTTGCTTAATCTCAGCATCTCCATTTCCTTATCTGTAAAGTGGAGGTAATGAAGATAATATTTTTCATCTCAGAGAGGAGGTGTTATAAATATCAAACAAGTTAATGCATATGGAAGATGTACAATAGTGGTTGATCAGTAGTAGAGCTCTAGGACCATGTATTATTATCATTCCATGTCTTTCATTATTCCCAATTCTTTAAAGATGGGATGTGGAAGGGGGCATAGATAAGTTGGTAATAGAGGTGCCATACTGATGACTTATAAGTAGAAATTTCCAGCATTGACTATGTTATTGTATTCCAGATGTATACATTCAGTGACCTACTTACATAATAGCAATATCTCAAAGTATTCCAATATTTATATTCAAGGAAGACTTATTCATTTCCCTCTCACTCCAAAGATATATACCTAACTTCTTGTTAAATAAATGGTTCTACCATCCATCTGTTAGGTAGGAGTTATCCATCATCTTTCCAATTCCCACCCTTCTGCATTGAAACCATCAGTAAAGCTGATTGGTTCTATCTCTAGTGTGTCTCTGATAGGTATATATGCTTCTCTTTTTGCTATTAATATCTGAGTCCAAATAACCGTAATTCTTCAACTGGACCTTGAAATTGCTTTGTAACAGATCTTCTCATTTGCTCCCTATTCCCTCTGTTACTGATTCTCTTCATAGAAAAGTGAATTTTTAAAGAACTAGAATATAACATAGTACATAAGTGAAAAAATCATAAATGTACAGTTCACTAGATAAGAACAAAGTGAATACAATCTTATCCAGCACCTAAGTCAAGAGAGAAAACATTACCAGAAAGGAAAACATTGAACTGACTTCTAATGCCATAAATTAGTTTTTCCCTTTGATATTTACATGAATGAGATAATAAACACATACATATTTATATGCCATTATATCTGGCTTCCTTTAGTTCAACATTATGTTTATTATGTTTATGAAATTCAACCATGTAGAGCAGAAGCTCGACCAGTTCCATTGTTCTATAGTATTTCAGTGTATAAATATACATCAATTCCTTCACTTAATTTACTAATAATAAACCTTTGGTTTCTTTCAATTTTGGTGCTATTATGAAAGATGCTACTAGAATTATGCATGTGTGTATGAGTGTGTGTCGGGGGTGGTATATGTGCATGCATACTTGCATGTGCATATACATATGCATTTGATCGCATATATACATAAAAGTGGAATTTGTGGGTCATAAGTTGTACATATAACGCTTTACATTTCTACCAGAAAAATGTAAGTGTCCCATTTGCCCACATATTTGTCAATACTTTCCCTAGTCTGTCGTTTTCAATTTATCCATGCTAGCAGATGTGTATTGGTATTATAATATGGTTTTTATTTACTTTCTTCTAATAATTAATGAAGTTGATAATTTTTTCAAATGTTTATTGCCTATGTGAGTATCTGGTGAAGTAATTTAGTCCATTTTTATGTTAGGCTGTCTATTTTATTACTGATTAGTAGGTGTTCTTTTATATTCCATATATGTACCCTTTGTCCATTACATGTGTCACAAACATGTTCTCCCATTCTGTGGGTTGCCTTTTCAACTCATTTTTTAAATTTTATTTAATTTATTAAAAAAAATTTTTTTAACGTTTATTCATTTTTGAGACAGAAAGAGACAGAGCATGAATGGGGGAAGGTCAGAGAGAGAGGGAGACACAGAATCTGAAACAGGCTCCAGGCTCTGAGCTGTCAGCACAAAGCCCAACACGGGGCTCGAACTCACCGACCCCGAGATCATGACCTGAGCCGAAGTCAGACGCCCAACCGACTGAGCCACCCAGGTGCCCCTTAATTTATTTTTTAAATTTATGTCCAAATTAGTTAGCATATAGTGCAAAGGTGATTTCAGGAGTAGATTCCTTAATGCCTTTACCCATTTAGCCCATCCCCCTCCCACAACCCCTCCAGTAACCCTCTGTTTGTTCTCCATATTTAAGAGTCTCTTATGTTTTTGTCCCCCTCCCTGTTTTTATATTATTTTTGCTTCCCTTCCCTCATGTTCATCTGTTTTCTATCTTAAAGTCCTCATGTGAGTGGAGTCATATGATATTTGTCGTTCTCTGACTAATTTCACTTAGCATAATATCCTCTAGTTCCATCCATGTAGTAGTAAATGGCCAGATTTCATTCTTATGATTGCTGAGTAATACTCATTGTGTGTGTGTGTGTGTGTATCTCACATCTTCTTTATCCATTCACCATTGATGGACATTTGAGCTCCTTCCATACTTTGGCTATTGTTGATAGTGCTGCTATAAACATGGGGGTGCATGTGTCCCTTTGAAACACCACACCTGTATTCCTTGGAAAATACCTAGTAGTGCAATTGCTGGGTCGTAGGTTAGTTCTATCTTTTATTTTTTGAGGAACCTCCATACTGTTTTCCAGAGTGGCTGCACCAGTTTGCATTCCCACCAACAGTGCACAAGAGATCCTCTTTCTCGGCATCCTTACCAACATCTGTTGTTGCCTGAGTTGTTAGTGTTAGCCATTCTGACAAGTGTGAGGTGGGATCTCATTGTGGTTTTGATTTGTATTTCCCTGATGATGAGTGATGTTGAGCACTCTGTCATGTGGCCACCTGGATGTCTTCTTTGGAGAAGTGTCTACTCATGTGTTTTGCCCATTTCTTCACTGGATTATTTGTTTTTTGGGTGTTGAGTTTGATGAGTTCTTTGTAGATGTTGGATACTAGCCCTTTATCTGATATGTCATTTGCAAATATCTTCTCCCATTCTGTCAGTTGCCTTTTAGTTTTGCTGATTGTTCCCTTCTCTGTGCAGAAAGCATTTATTTTGATGAGGTCCCATTAGTTCATTTTTGCTTTTGTTTCCCTTGCCTCCGGAGACGTGTTGAGTAAGAAGTTGCTGCAGCCAAGGTAGATCAAAGAGGTTTTTGCCTGCTTTCTCCTCGCAGATTTTGATGGCTTCCTATCTTACACGTAGATGTTTCATCCATTTTGAGTTTGTTTTTGTGTATGGTGTAAGAAAGTGGTCCAGGTTCATTCTTCTGCATGTCGCTGTCCAGTTTTCCCAGCACCACTTGCTGAAGAGACTGCCTTTATTCCATTGGATATTCTTTCCTTCTTTGTCAAAGATTAGACAGCCATATGTTTGTGGGTCCATTTTTGAGTTCTCTATTCTGTTCCACTGATCTGAGTGTCTGTTTTTATGCCAGTACCATACTGTCTTGATGATTACAGCTTTGTAGTATAGCTTAGAGTCTGGGATTGTGATGCCTCGTGCTTTGGTTTTCTTTTGCAAGATTGCCTTGGCTCTTTGGGGTCTTTTCTGGTTCCATACAAATTTTAGGATGGTTTGTTCTAGCTCTGTGAGGAATGCTGGTGTTATTTTGATAGAGGTTGCATTGAATATGTAGATTTCTTTGGGTGGTATCAACATTTTAACGTTATTTGTTCTTCCTATCCAGGAGCATGGGATCTTTTTCCATTTCTTTGTGTCTTCTTCAATTTCTTTCATAAGCTTTCTATAGTTTTCAGTGTATAGATTTTTCACCTCTTTGGTTATATTTATTCCTAGGTATTTTATGGGTTTTGGTGCAACTGTAAATGGGATCGATTCCTTGATTTCTCTTTCTGTTGCTTCATTGTTGGTGTATAGGAATGCAACTGATTTATGGGCATTGATTTTATATCTTGCAACTTTGCTGAATTCATGGATCAGTTCTAGCAGGTTTTTGGTGGAATCCTTTGTGTTTTCCATATAGAGGATCATGTCATCTGTGGAGAGTGAAAGTTTGACCTCCTCCTGGCCGATGTGGATGCCTTTTATTTCTTTGTGTTGTCTGATTGCAGAGGCTAAGACTTCCAATACTATGTTGAATAACAGTGGCGAGAGTGGACGTCCGTGTCTTGTTCCTGACCTTAGGGGGAAAGCTCTCAGTTTTCCCCACTGAGGATGAGATTAGCATTGGGTCTTTCGTATATGGCTTTTATGATCTTGAGGCATGATCCTTCTATCCCTACTTTCTTGAGGGTCTTTATCAAGAAAGGATGCTGTATTTTGTCAAATGCTTTCTCTGCATCTATTGAGAGGATCATGTGGTTCTTGTCCTTTCTTTTTATCCATGTGATGAATCACATTGGTTGTTTTGCAGATATTGAAGCAGCCCTGCATCCCAGGAATAAATCCCACTTGGTCATGGTGAATAATTTTTTAAATGTATTGTTGGATCCGGTTGGCTAATATCTTGTTGAGGATTTTTGCATCCATGTTCCTCAGGGAAATTGGTCTATAGTTCTCCTTTTTAGTGGGGTCTCTGTCTGGTCTTGGAATCAAAGTAATGCTGACCTCATAGAAAGAGTTTGGAAGTTTTCCTTCCATTTCTCTTTTTTGGAACGACTTCAAGAGAATAGGTGTTAACTCTTCCTTAAATGTTTGGTAGAATTCCCCTGGAAATCCATCTGGCCCTGGACTCTTGTTTTTTGGGAGATTTTTGATTACTAATTTGATTTCTTTACTGGTTATGGGTCTGTTCAAATTTTCTATTTCTTCCTGTTTCAGTTTTGGTAGTGTATGTGTGTTTCTAGGAATTTGTCCATTTCTTCCAGATTGCCCATTTTATTGGCATATAATTGCTCATAATATTCTCTTAGTATTGTTTTTATTTCTGCTGTGTTGGTTGTGATCTCTCCTCTTTCATTCTTGATTTTATTCATTCTTGATTTTATTTCTTTGGGTCCTTTCCTTTTTCTTTTTGATCAAACTGGCTAGGGGTGTATCAATTTTGTTATTTCTTTCAAAGAACCAGCTTCTGGTTTCATTGATCTGTTCTACTGTTGTTTTGGTTTCGATAGCATTAATTTCTGCTCTCATCTTCATTATTTCCTGTCTTCTGCTGGTTTTGAGATTTATTTGCTGTTCTTTTTCTAGCTCTTTAAGGTGTAAGCTTAGGTTGTGTATCTGAGATCTTTCTTCCTTCTTTAGCAAGGCCTGGATTGCTATAAACTTTCCTCTTATGACCACCTTTGCTGCATCCCATAGGTTTTGGGCTGAGGTGTTATCATTTTCATTGGCTTCCATGTACTTTTTAATATCCTCTGTAACTTCTTGTTTAGCCCATTCATTCTTTAGTAGGATGTTCCTTAGTCTCCAAGACTTTTATGTTTCCAAATTTTTTCTTATGGTTGATTTCGAGTTCATAGCGTTGTGGTCTGAAATTATGCATGGTATGATCTCGATCGTTTTGTACTTGCTGAGGACTGATTTGTGTCCCAGTATGTGGTCTGTTCTGGAGAATGTTCCATGTGCTCTGGAGAAGAATGTATATTCCACTGCTTTAGCATGAAATGTTCCGACTATATCTGTTATGTTCATCTGGTCCAGTGTATCATTCAAAGCCATTGTTTCCTTGTTGATTTTTTGATTAGATGATCTCTCCATTGCTATAAGTGGGTGTTAATGTCCCCTACTGTTATGGTATTATTATCAATCAGTGTCTTTGTTTTTGTGATTAATTGATTTATATATTTGGGTGCTCTCACATTTGAAGCACAAATGTTTACAATTTTTAGGTCTTCTTGGTGGATAGACCCCTAGATTATGATATAATGCCCTTCTGCACCTCTTGATGCAGTCTTTATTTTAAAGTCTAGATTGTCTTATATAAGTATGGCTACTCTGGCTTTCTTTTGTTGACCATTAGCATGATAGATGGTTCTCCATCCCCTTACTTTCAATCTGAGGGTGTCTTAGGCCTAAAATGGGTCTCTTGTAAACAACATATAGATGGATCTTGTTTTCTTATCCATTCTGTTACCCTATGTCTTTTGATTGGAACATTGAGTCCATTGATGTTTAGAGTGAGTACTGAAAGATATCAATTTATTGCCATTATGTTTCTTGTAGAGTTGGAGTTTCTGGTGGTGTTCTCTGGTCCTTTCTAATCTTTGTTACTTTTAGTCTTTTTTTTTCATCCCTTCTCCCCTCAGAGAGTCCCCCTTAAAATTTCTTGCAGTGCTGGTTTAGTGGTCACAAACTCCTTTAATTTTTGTTTGTCTGGGAAACTTTTAGCCTTTCTTCTATTATGAATGACAGCCTTGCTGGATAAAGAATTCTTGGCTGCATATTTTTCCAATTCAGCATATTGAATATATCCTACCATTCTTTTCTGCCCTGCCAAATTTCTGTGGATAGGTCTTATGCAAACCTGATCTGTCTTCCCTTGTAGGTTAGGGACTTTTTTTCCCTATCTGCTTTCATGATTCTTTCCTTGCCTGAGTATTTTGTGAATTTGACTATGATATTCCTTGTTGATGTTCGGTTTTTGTTGAATCTGATGGGAGTTCTCTGTGCTTTCTGGATTTTGATATCTGTGTCTTTCTCCAGGTTAGGAAAATTTTTGCTATAATTTGCTCGCATAATGCTTCTGCCCCTTTTTCTCTCCCTTTATCTTCTGAGATCCTTATGATTCTGATGTTGTTCCTTTTTAGTAAGTCACTGACTTCTCTAATTCTTAAATGGTGCTCTTTTCCCTTATCTCCCTCTTTTTTTCTGCTTCATTATTCTCTGCAAGTTTGTCCTCTATATCACTGATTCTCTGTTCTGCCTCATCCATCCTTACCGCCGCAGCAACCATTTGAGATTGCAGCTCAGTTATAGCATTTTTTTGTTTCATCCTGACTAGCTTTTACCTCTTTTATCTCTGCAGAGAGGGATTCTAATCTATTTTTTACCCCATCTAGTATTTTTAATATCAGGACTCTAAATTCTGGTTCAGACATCTTACTTGTATGTGTTTGATTAAGTCCCTGGCTGTCGTTTCTTCCTGCTGTTTCCTTTGGTGTGAATTGCTTCGTTTTATCATTTGAAGGAAGAAGAGGAATTAATAAGGTAAAAAAAATTAAAGTTAAAAATTAAACACACACATACACACACACACACAAATCAAATAAGTGATGCTAGATCCTCGGTGTGTTTTGGTCTGGTTATTGAAAGGAGCTTGATTAGAGAAAAGGGGAAAGAAGGAGAAAAAAAAGTAAATCAAGGAAAAAAGGAAAACGTTTGAAAATTTGGGAAAATTAATACAATGAAATAGAATAAAATGAAATGATGGAAGTAAAATAGAATTTGAAAAATTTACAAAAAGTAAAATATATAGTAGAAAAAAAAGAAAATTATTTTTCATAAAAATTGAAAATAAAAATAATTTGTTTCTCTTTCTGTATTTAAGAAAAAGAAAAGCAACAACAACAACAAAAAGAAAATCAAATAGATGGAATGGCAAACAGACTGAAATACGTTTGAAATTACATCGTTTCCCCCTAGAAGTCAAACTGTGAAGCACTTTATAACCCATAAACTAAGTAGGCGGAGAGATTTGTAGTGTACCTGAAGAGCGAGGTTGGCCCAGTTGGGCAAGGCTTAGTGTAATGGCTCCGTTCTCCACTAGATGGCATTGCTTAGCTTACTGGGGTGGATTGTTGTGGTGCTTGTAGGTGTGTTTGTGCATGTGTGGGAGGGGTGAAAAATGGTGTGGCTCTGTTTCCCAACCCCTTACTTCTGAGGGACTCTGACTTTGTCCCGTTCAGACCTGTGGAGGGTCTCAATGAGCAATGGCTCGGTGCTGGCCACACCCAGAAATATTTGCGGGACCATGCTGCTGATGATGCCCAGAGACTGTGGCTGGGTGCCATCCTGCCCCAGAAAATGTTCATGCGCTCATGTAGCAGCAGTGTTTCAGGGATTATGGAAAATCTCAACACACATCTGGCACCAGCTTCACCCTTAATGACCTTGTTCCAGCACCAGCGAATGTGGTTGTTCTCTGGGGTCTGCTGGGATTGTGTTGTCACACAGTCTCTACCAACTGTAGTTCCAGGAGTAGAACCACTTCTCCCCGTGTGGCCCAAGGACCTCCTGGACCTCACTCTGCTCTTGGGCATTCACTCTTCCTGCCAGAGCACCACCAGGTATTGAGCTGTGGAGTTTCAGACTCTGCGCTCCCCGTTTATAGAATCTTAATGGAATTTAAACCCTCTCCTTTCTCCTTTATCCCTTTTTTAGTTCAGTCTTTGTGACTGTTTCCACTTTTCCACTTTCTCTCCAGTTGATTTTGTGGGGGGGTGCTTTTCCCATACTCAACCCCTCCCCCCGTCTCCATCCTGTCTCTGCAAGCAAAAACAGTTCCCAGCCCTCCACGGCCTCTCTCTCCCCCACTTCACCTCTCTGCGCCATGTACCTACAAAGTTCTGTGGTTCAGGTTGTGCAGATTATTGTGTTAATCCTCAAATCAGTTTCCTAGGTGTGCAGGATGGTTTAGTGTTGATCTGGCTGTATTTCATGGATGTGAGACACACAAAAAACTTCCATGCTGTTCCGCCATCTTGGCTCCTCCCTCTTCAACTCTTTAAATGTGTACCCAAATTGCTATTTTATTGTTCAATTTATCAGATTTTGTCTTTTTTTAAAGTTATTCTCCTATGGTTAGAGCCTTTTCTATCTTTTTAAGAAATCCTTTAGTATAATGAATCTGTGAATAAATCCTATGTATATTCTACTTATATTCTAGATTAATTGTTTTATCTTTCAAAATTAGATATACAATCTCCCTGAAAAATAATTTTCATGTGTGGTGTGAGATAGAGATCAATTTAATTTTTTCCTCTATGAATATTCAGTTGAACCAACACTCTTACTGAGGGCATCACCCTTTCGCTACTGCTTCTCAGTGTCATTTTTGTCATGACTCTGGTATCTTTACATTCATGGATGTGTTTTGATTAATATCTGAGTCCAACTAGTCATCATCATTCTTCACCAGACCACTGAAATTGCCTTGTAACAGGTCTTACCATTTTTTTCCATTCTCTTCTGCCATCAGTTGTCTTCACAGCAAAGTGACTTTTGGGGGGTATGTTTTAATTTTTTAAAATTTTATATTCTTCTCTGCTGTATTTTTATATTTGAAACTATACCATACCTATATTAATGACTGTAACTCTGTAGTAAAGTCTTGATTCAATAAATTAGATCCTACTTTCTTTAAAAAAACCCAAAATGATACATCACTATTATTATTTCACACTATAAATATTCATTTGAATTTATTGTAATATTTCCACTTACACTATAGTCTTTTGAATTTACTGTACTGTTCATTGCTTTATTTGAATTCTTACATCTGAGCTTATATCTGAAATTATTTTATTTTTGTTGAAAAGTACCTTTTAGTATTTTCTTAAGTGTTTTTCACCTGGTTACTAATTACCTCTATATTTGCTTGTTTTAAATGTCCTTATTTTTTCTTCATTTTTGGATTTTATGTGCATTTAACTCAACCATGTTGTTATGTATAACAGAAGTTTATTCAATTCTATTGTTCTGTATTATTTCAATGTATGAGTGTACCTTGATTTATTTATCTGATCCACTAATAATGGATCTTTTCTTTTTTTCCAATTTTGGGTTATTATGGGATACTGCTATGAACGTGTGTGTGTGTGTGCGAGCACACACACACACACACCTGTTTCCATTTCTGTTGGTAGATACATAGATGTAGGATAAAAGTAAGTATAAATATAAGATAGCAGTTATTTTCTATTCAGTTTTAAAAATTTTTTTTAATGTTTATTTTTGAGAGAGAGACAGAGAGAACATGAGCAGGGAAGAGGCAGAGAGAGAGGGAGACAGACTTCGAAGCAGACTCCAGGCTCTAAGCTGTCAGCACAGAGTCTGATGAAGGGCTTGAAATCATTATCCGTGAGATCATGAACTGAGTGAAGTTGGTCGCCCAACCGACTGAACCACCCAGACACCCCATTCATATTTTAAAGGTATTCTATTATCTGGTAGATTTCATGTGTCTGTTCAGAAGTCAGCTGTTAGTCTTATTGCTCCTCTTCTAGTTCTGAGTGGGAAGACAGATCCTAAACAACCTAATCAGTCTAGACCAAAAGGGAAACTAAAGCAGTCTTTTAAGAGCATAAATCAAATCCTATTAGCCTATTCTTAAAATGCTCCTGTGGCTTCTCCATTTTTTTTAGGTATAATCCAAATTCCTTATCCTGATTTACCAGCTCCTATTCCATCTGGCTGTTGTATAATTCTCTGGACCTTTTTCCTACCACCTTCCTTCCTATTCAATAGATTCTATTCACGGTAGCCTTTCTGTCTTTCAAAACTGTAAACTCATTCTCACCATCGATGACTCACTTTTATTAAGTCTCAGCCCATGACACTTTGTCAGAGAGGCCTTCCCTGAACAGCTAAGCTAAAGTAGTTCATCCCATTCATTCTTTCTTATGTCACCCTGATTAATGTTCTCATAACATGTAACACTCCTTTAATCCAACTTACTCATGTTGGTTTTCTTGTTTATTTCTCTCTTCTTCCACAAAACAAGTATAAGTTCTACAGGAGCAGACGCCTTATCTTTTATTCATTGTTGTATTCCCAAACTGAGAATAATAGCTAGAATATAGTCACTGCTCAATAAATATCATAGAATCACAGAAAGTTGGAACAAACATTTCCAGAAATGTTTTAGGAGGCTGATAATAAGAAACTAAAGTCAACCTGATAAAAAATGACTAAAAAATGATTTTACATGAGTAATAATTCTGACTTTACAAAGCACTTATATATATTAATAATTGTCATTTGTTTCTGATGAAAAAAAGGGGTAGGAAGCCAGAACACAACAGTGCAATTGATAAAAATAAACTGAACACTTTTCTCCTAAATTTTGGTAAATTTTAACTATAGGCTTCATCCTTAATGGATTATCTATTTCTATTTTTGGTTGGGTAAAGACTAGAAATTATACTCTGATTTAGCATTTTTCATATTACAATATTGCTTTTGATTACTGCATAAACCTAATTTGTAATAGTATTGTTTTCCCTTCATATTTCATCAGAGAAGACTTTAGGAAATACTTAAAAGAGCTACACAAGCCTCTAGACTTCACGTTTGCTCCACAGGACCACACTTTCAGTTCTGTGTTTCACTCCCAGTTTTTCCTGCCTTCTCTCTAGTCACAGCACAAGAAGCAATGACCTGACTCAAGGGCAGGCTGAAGAAAAGGAAGCCAAGTCAAGGGTCTGCATGATCAAAACCCTACATAATTTTGTTGACCACATCTAGTCTGTCAGTCTTTAGAGAGGTATTTATATTTCTCTCTCTCACCCCCTTTGTCACCAAGGAGTTTTATTTCCCTCTTAAGTGGCCTAGCCCAGAAAGGAAATGGGAAAGTGAGAATAATCATTTAGGAAATGCAGCCAAACCACAACTACACCTTGTTCTTTTGGAGTCTTGCCTGTCCTCCTGTTTGAAGTTATGTAGGTTGCTCTATTTGTGTCTCTTCCATTTGTACCTGCTCCCCTTAGAGCTGTACTTTGTAAAGTGGCAGAAGTCTAAGTCTAAAACCTTAGTAAACATCTTCTTAGGATGAATATATTGCTTGTGAGATCAATCTGTTCCTAAGGGATACCACTGCCAGTCAATCTTCTAAACCAATTTGTACAGGCCACAGATGTTTCCTCAGTAGTATAAAGGAGCATTCCCCCCACCCCCACCAGCACCACAGATTCATTTTCCTGGATTTGGAACAGTTTGTTTTATGACCCAGTATGGTCTTTATTCACAGGCAACTTGATAATAACATATATGATAACAGGTTACCTTCCCTTGTTCTATAGAATTCTGACTTGCAGTCTCAGACACCATAGCTCTAATTCAGTGTTTTTGGCTTCTCACTTTTCTGAAAACAGACCACACAATTGTAATGGGTGAAGAGAAGCCAAAAAAAAAAAAAAAAAAGGTCTAGGTCTGGGCAAATTTCTCCTCCCATGGAATGTCTTTACATTACTTTCCTACTTTTCTTTCTCACTGTACAGGACTCTACTCATGAGAACCATGTGGGGCATGAGGGTTGGGGGTAAAACAGGGAAGCAAGGACAGTTATTTTATTATTAATCCATTGTGACCCAATACTCTCTTTAAAAAACAGAAAATGTTAATTTCACAGAAGGGAGCTGTAGATTTGAGCCCTTTAACATGCAAATGTTAGTCCTGATTAGATTCTAACAGTTTCACTGGATCATTCTTTCTGGCACAAAATGACTTTAGTTATCAGTAGAGAATTCTGATTCCTCTGTTGCTTTTCTTTCTTAAGGTGGTTTTATCGAATTGCTTCATTGTGGAGTTCATTTCAACCCTTGAAATCCAATCGCACTTTATTTTAGATTTTTTTAAAAAAAATCTATAAACTTGGACTCTTTCAGTAGCCTCACAGCTGAGCCAGATTTGCTGACCCTTGTACCAGGTTTTTGTTAAACAATTGACTGAATTGTACAGTGCACATCTGAGTAAAATGTTAGACCTGAAATGCCATCAAGAAGATTCTGTTTCCCAAACGCCTTGGTGTAGTGAAATAGTCAGATCTGAAGCTTTGGAGAGTGAAGTTCAGAAGAAACTGGAGACCAAGGTTTACTACTAATTTGATATTTAGAAGCAACATTTCAGGCCCTGACCAGGCTGCCAAAATGGAATTTTCTTCCTATATCCCAATTGTTGGTTCAGTTTAACCCAGAGTGTTGTTGCAAGCCAACAAGATCCTTTTGAGGCTCCCTTTGCTTTTCTTACTTTCTTTGTTTTCCTGTTTATTTCGGGGCACTTTTTATTAGAAATTGCCTAATGGTGACTTGATACATTTCTGGATTTCCACCATATCGTTCTTAATTAAAATATTGAAGTCCTCATGATCAGCTACTGATGGCAGATGACATCTATCAATTCAGTGTGATCTATGTTGTCTTTCTGCATTAGGTGCTCTATAATATAGTACAACTCCATAGTATAGCTCCATAGTTGTACTTTGGTGATGGAATATATAAGAAAATAATGTAAAATGCCCTTTAACTCATAGGAATCCAACTTCTTTGTGTCTGAAAAGAAATGACTATGTTTTTTTGTTTTGTTTTGTTTTGTTTTCTAACTTCCATGCTCCACCATCTAGCACACTACTGGGAAAAAGAATTTAGCACAATAAACACCAATTAACTTAGTGTCATAGCACATATATGATATTAACAGTGTTTATTCTTTTTTTGGTTCAAATACTGGTTCTCTAACTTATGGGTGATTTAAAGGATTTTCAAGCATAATTCTATCTATAGGTAAATTGTGCCTTAGAGGCTAGAGCTACAGAGTAACCATCACTTTTAGAATATCCATGAACTCTACCATTCACCCATCTCTCCCTGGTCCACTTAATTTATTTACATTGCTTGCAAGGTTCTTCTATGTTTCTGAGTTTGCAACTTCTATCATAAAGGTCATCTTCTCTGTAAGGCATTCCAGATTTTATCCAGATGAAATTCTTCTCTTCCTAATCTAAACCTTAGTTCTCCCCTGACATAAACCTCTATTATGGCACTTATAATTTTCTACCTTTATGAACATGTTTCATCCTGCCTTATTCATAACTATTTTCCTATTCTTATGGCTACAGATGAATAGTAGATTCAGGAAAATCATGACTTGAATGGGGAACCAAGATCTGGGGATAAGGTGGAAGAATTAAAATGGAGATTTGCAAGCCACAGATCTGATATATTTATTTAAAGTTAATTTGAATGTTCCTGTAGTGGTCAAAGCAAAGCACATAATTGCCTGATTCTTACATATGCCCATAAAGAAAAGGCATGTGAGTTCCTTAGGGAAATAAAACATAATCTCTAACAGTTGTAAGTTTCTTGAGTCCTAGGAACAAGTAATTTTCTATTTTACAAGTATTTTCTATTTTACATTGCCCTACACAATGTCATCCTCTGGGTAAGGATTCAATGGATATTTATTGAATGTTATCATCAGTGATTGCGTTGGCCTGGGGAATGGTGGCTTACTACTTCACCTTTGTGAACTTATAAGGGCAAGTCATCCAACGTACCATCAGTTGGTCAACTTGGAAGTTCTTGACTAACAATAACTAATAACTGACCCATTGTGACATTTTACCCCAAATACTCACTACTTCCTATACCTCCTTAATGATTGAAACGACTTTTTATCTCATTATAGTTAATGACATACACATCAACTCAAATTTATCTTCCATTTCTTTATTCTTTATGTTTCCTAGTCATAACTTCTAGAAATGTTTTAAACAGTTTAGTCACAGATGTGCACATTAATTAACAGAGTTGATTGTTGTAGGGTATCAGGAAGCCCTTCACATTTATTGGACCAGCTTCTTGGTTTTGTGTGTTCATATGCAAGTTTGTTAGAGGCATGAAGAAGCCATAGAGCTAATTATAATGAAGACAAAGACAAAGTAATACAGACAGCCACAAACCATCCTATTTATCTAGGCTTTTTATTTCCCTGGAGTATTTTCAGGGTTGTTTCTGTGAAATGGAAGAAGAGTTGGCTCAGAAACTGCAATTAGGAGAATGCCTGCCATGCTGTGTCTCTGTCTCCCTGCCATTCCCTGACAGGTAGTAGTGATATACCTGGCTCCCTGCCCTGGTGTCTTTGTTCACAGCTCCCAGGAATCTACCTTTGTATCCCTTCCATCTCTTCCCTTTCCATCCTGCTCGTGTCCACTCCCTCAACCTGATTGCTTATTCTGGCTGCCAGTAGGTAGTGCCAATGCCAGCTTGGTCTTTCTCACGTAGGTGGCTAGAGTCCAGAGTTACAACATGAAACTTTTCCCAGAGACTCATAGCACCTCAGCAGCTGTCAAAGCTTTTGTAGTCTCAGTGCTGGGATGGGGGAGAGCCTCCAGGTATATAGAAGGTGCTATAATGAAAGCCTTTTTTTTTTTTGCTCTGAGTTATTAGTTCCATGAATTATAGACTCTTAAGGGCATGTGAATGAATTATTTAAATTTCCCTCTCATTTCCCTTCCTCTAACAATTACTTCTTCATTTTAAACTCAACTGTTGAATAATTCTTTTCAGATAGTTTATCATAGTCCTATTCAGGAGGTGCCCCTTCCTGTCTACTCTCTGAAATGTAAACACCTCAGCCCAGCATTTAAATTCCTCAGCTTTGCTACATCAAAAACACAAAGGATATAACAACTTGAAAGAACTTCATCATCAGCAAGTTTATTTCTCTGAAAAGACAATAAATTGAAACCCAGAGAAGTGAAGTGACTTGCTCACAGCTATAAGTGACAAAGTTTTTTGGGGAATGGAGGGGAAAAGGTCAGACTTCCAGCCAAAGATTCTTTTCACTAAAGCACTAGGTTAAGCATAACCTAGTGAGCAAAATATGGAAAGATACAGTTATTATTGAGCTCTGTGTACAGATGTGAGGATCTGATGGTTGGAAATTTGAGGCTTGGAAGCTTGTATCTGTGCTGACAATATATATATAGCCAAATATGTATATAGCCAATATATATAGTCTGCAGACTTTGGGGTCAGAAAGGCTGTGCTTAATCCCCACTGTCATTCATTTGCTTGTCTATTTTACTGGACAAGTTGCTTAACCTCTCTGATCTTAAGAGTGCTCATTAGTGAGGTGGAGTTATGGCTTTCTTGGAAAAGTGTTCTTATGACATTTCTAAAGAATAAGGAATTGCAAAAGATAATAATGATTATTAAAATTATTCTGCAATGCTTACATAACACCTCTGTTATCCAGGATGATGTATTATTGAACTTTACATAGTCTTTCTCTTCCAACTTTTTGTTACTTTTCTTCTGTGAATTTGAATATATCATTCCCTTTCTTTTGTATGCATTTTGTCCCTCACCTTCTCAATATCTCTACCATTCCTGCACATGGCTTCGTTGTCTTGCTTACTTCTTACATCATTCAGTCAAACCTTGTTTAGCTAGAATCTTTGGAAGAGCATCATAGGAAGTCAGTGGGAGAATAAACCTATTGGTAGGTAGTTTGTACCTGTATATTATGTGATTTTGTTACTGTATCAATTAAGATTCTTTTAGTTTAGTAACAGCAAACTGGACTCCAGTTGCCTACACTTCTTTATTGTTATTAGTTTACCATTTCTGCTATAGCAGTTTCACCACAAATAGTGGATTAAAACAGGTCAAATTTATTTTCATGTGGTTCTGGAGGTCGGAAGCTTATAATGGGTCTCATTGGGCTAAAATCAAGGTGTTGGCAGGGCTGTTTCTTCTGTAGGCTGTAGGAGAATATTCGATTTTCTTGCCTCTTCCAGCTTCAAATTGCTGTTTGTATGCCTTGGCTCATGGCCCCATTTCTCTAATTTCAAAGGCAGCAATAGTGGGTCATTCTCATGTTACCATCTTCTGGTTCCCTCTTTTGTGTCTCCCTTGTGATCTCCCCTGTGACATTTGTGATCACATTGGGCCTACTCAGATAATCCAGATTAATCTGCCCATCACAAGGTCAGTTTAAATCCTCATTGCTAGGCAATCTAACATTCATGGTTTGTGGAGTTTTAGGACATGGATATCTTTGGAGACCATTATTCTGCCTATCGCTTTCATTTGTATCTTGTGGTTATACTTCTTAGGTGTTGGTTCTATTTTCAGACCTCAACTTGTGTTTGCAAGATGTCTACTAGCAGCTCCAAGTATGCATTTTAGTGGCTTCATATCTAATAAAATATAGTACACATCTTTGTCTTACCATTCTTGGAAAAAGTATTGACAATTTCTGTGAGTAGACCCATAAAGGACATGTACTTAGCTATCATTGCAGCCTATGAAAGATGTGTTGATTGGCTTAGGCTCCTAATTGGACCTGAAAGCATGAGAAAGATGGACGATTCACAACTGAATTGAGGAATTTGATTAGAATTTTTTTAATGGATTTAATCTTAATGTAATGACTTTACATTCTTGTGTGTGTTTAATCTTACTTTTAAAAATTACATCCAAATTAGCGTATAGTGCAACAATGATTTCAGGAGTAGATTCCTTAATGCCCCTTACCCATTTAGCCCATCCCCCCTCCCATAACCCTTCCAGTAACCCTCTGTTTGTTCTCTATATTTAAGGGTATCTTATGTTTTGTCCCCTCTCTGTTTTATATTATTTTTGCTTCCCTTCCCTCATGTTCATCTGTTCTGTGTCTTAAAGTCCTCATATGAGTGAAGTCATATGATATCTATCTTTCTCTGACTAATTTTGCTTAGCATAATACCCTCCAGCTCCATCTACGTAGTTGCAAATGCCAAGATTTCATTCTTTTTGATTGCCGAGAAATACTCCATTGTGTGTGTGTACACACACACACACACACACACACATATATATACATACATACATACACCACATCTTCTTTATTCGTTCATCATCGATGGACATTTGAGCTCCTTCCATACTTTGGCTATTGTTGATAGTGCTGCTATAAACATGGGAGTGCATGTGTCCCTTTGAAACACCACACCTGTATCCCTTGGAAGATACCTAGTAGTGCAATTGCTGGGTCGTAGGTTCTGTTTTTTTATTTTTGAGGAACCTCCATACTGTTTTCCAGAGTGGCTGTACCGGTTTGCATTCCCACCAGCAGTGCACAAGAGATCCTCTTTCTCGGCAATCTTACCAACATCTGTTGTTGCCTGAGTTGTTAGTGTTAGCCATTCTGACAAGTGTGAGGTGGGATCTCATTGTGGTTTTGATTTGTATTTCCCTGATGATGAGTGATGTTGAGCACTCTGTCATGTGGCCACCTGGATGTCTTCTTTGGAGAAGTGTCTACTCATGTGTTTTGCCCATTTCTTCACTGGATTATTTGTTTTTTGGGTGTTGAGTTTGATGAGTTCTTTGTAGATGTTGGATACTAGCCCTTTATCTGATATGTCATTTGCAAATATCTTCTCCCATTCTGTCAGTTGCCTTTTAGTTTTGCTGATTGTTCCCTTCTCTGTGCAGAAAGCATTTATTTTGATGAGGTCCCATTAGTTCATTTTTGCTTTTGTTTCCCTTGCCTCTGGAGACGTGTTGAGTAAGAAGTTGCTGCAGCCAAGGTAGATCAAAGAGGTTTTTGCCTGCTTTCTCCTCGAGGATTTTGATGGCTTCCTATCTTACACGTAGATGTTTCATCCATTTTGAGTTTGTTTTTGTGTATGGTGTAAGAAAGTGGTCCAGGTTCATTCTTCTGCATATCGCTGTCCAGTTTTCCCAGCACCACTTGCTGAAGAGACTGCCTTTATTCCATTGGATATTCTTTCCTTCTTTGTCAAAGATTAGACAGCCATATGTTTGTGGGTCCATTTTTGAGTTCTCTATTCTGTTCCACTGATCTGAGTGTCTGTTTTTATGCCAGTACCATACTGTCTTGATGATTACAGCTTTGTAGTATAGCTTAGAGTCTGGGATTGTGATGCCTCGTGCTTTGGTTTTCTTTTGCAAGATTGCCTTGGCTCTTTGGGGTCTTTTCTGGTTCCATACAAATTTTAGGATGGTTTGTTCTAGCTCCGTGAGGAATGCTGGTGTTATTTTGATAGAGGTTGCATTGAATATGTAGATTTCTTTGGGTGGTATCAACATTTTAACGTTATTTGTTCTTCCTATCCAGGAGCATGGGATCTTTTTCCATTTCTTTGTGTCTTCTTCAATTTCTTTCATAAGCTTTCTATAGTTTTCAGTGTATAGATTTTTCACCTCTTTGGTTATATTTATTCCTAGGTATTTTATGGGTTTTGGTGCAACTGTAAATGGGATCGATTCCTTGATTTCTCTTTCTGTTGCTTCATTGTTGGTGTATAGGAATGCAACTGATTTATGGGCATTGATTTTATATCTTGCAACTTTGCTGAATTCATGGATCAGTTCTAGCAGGTTTTTGGTGGAATCCTTTGTGTTTTCCATATAGAGGATCATGTCATCTGTGGAGAGTGAAAGTTTGACCTCCTCCTGGCCGATGTGGATGCCTTTTATTTCTTTGTGTTGTCTGATTGCAGAGGCTAAGACTTCCAATACTATGTTGAATAACAGTGGCGAGAGTGGACGTCCGTGTCTTGTTCCTGACCTTAGGGGGAAAGCTCTCAGTTTTCCCCACTGAGGATGAGATTAGCATTGGGTCTTTCGTATATGGCTTTTATGATCTTGAGGCATGATCCTTCTATCCCTACTTTCTTGAGGGTCTTTATCAAGAAAGGATGCTGTATTTTGTCAAATGCTTTCTCTGCATCTATTGAGAGGATCATGTGGTTCTTGTCCTTTCTTTTTATCCATGTGATGAATCACATTGGTTGTTTTGCAGATATTGAAGCAGCCCTGCATCCCAGGAATAAATCCCACTTGGTCATGGTGAATAATTTTTTAAATGTATTGTTGGATCCGGTTGGCTAATATCTTGTTGAGGATTTTTGCATCCATGTTCCTCAGGGAAATTGGTCTATAGTTCTCCTTTTTAGTGGGGTCTCTGTCTGGTCTTGGAATCAAAGTAATGCTGACCTCATAGAAAGAGTTTGGAAGTTTTCCTTCCATTTCTCTTTTTTGGAACGACTTCAAGAGAATAGGTGTTAACTCTTCCTTAAATGTTTGGTAGAATTCCCCTGGAAATCCATCTGGCCCTGGACTCTTGTTTTTTGGGAGATTTTTGATTACTAATTTGATTTCTTTACTGGTTATGGGTCTGTTCAAATTTTCTATTTCTTCCTGTTTCAGTTTTGGTAGTGTATGTGTGTTTCTAGGAATTTGTCCATTTCTTCCAGATTGCCCATTTTATTGGCATATAATTGCTCATAATATTCTCTTAGTATTGTTTTTATTTCTGCTGTGTTGGTTGTGATCTCTCCTCTTTCATTCTTGATTTTATTCATTCTTGATTTTATTTCTTTGGGTCCTTTCCTTTTTCTTTTTGATCAAACTGGCTAGGGGTGTATCAATTTTGTTATTTCTTTCAAAGAACCAGCTTCTGGTTTCATTGATCTGTTCTACTGTTGTTTTGGTTTCGATAGCATTAATTTCTGCTCTCATCTTCATTATTTCCTGTCTTCTGCTGGTTTTGAGATTTATTTGCTGTTCTTTTTCTAGCTCTTTAAGGTGTAAGCTTAGGTTGTGTATCTGATATCTTTCTTTCTTCTTTAGCAAGGCCTGGATTGCTATAAACTTTCCTCTTATGACCGCCTTTGCTGCATCCCATAGGTTTTGGGCTGAGGTGTTATCATTTTCATTGGCTTCCATGTTCTTTTTAATTTCCTCTTTAACATCTTTGTTGGCCCATTCATTGTTTAGAAGAATGTTCTTTAGTCTCCAAGTATTTGTTACCTTTCCAAATTTTTTCTTATGGTTGATTTCGAGTTTCATAGCATTGTGGTCTGAAAATATGCACAGTATGATCTGAATCTTTTTGTACTTGCTGAGGACTGATTTGTGTCCCAGTATGTGGTCTGTTCTGGAGAATGTTCCATGTGCTCTGAAGAAGGATGTGTATTCCTCTGCTTTAGGATGAAATGTTCCGACTATATCTGTTATGTTCATCTGGTCCAGTGTATCATTCAAAGCCATTGTTTCCTTGTTGATTTTTTGATTAGTTGATCTCTCCATTGCTGTGAGTGGGGTGTTAATGTCCCCTACTGTTATGGTATTATTATCAATCAGTGTCTTTGTTTTTGTGATTAATTGATTTATATATTTGGGTGCTCTCACATTTGAAGCACAAATGTTTACAATTTTTAGGTCTTCTTGGTGGATAGACCCCTAGATTTTGATATAATGCCCTTCTGCATCTCTTGATGCAGTCTTTAAAGTCTAGATTGTCTGATACAAGTATGGCTACTCTGGCTTTCTTTTGTTGACCATTAGCATGATAGATGGTTCTCCATCCTGTTACTTTCAATCTGAAGGTGTTTTTAGGTCTAAAGTGGGTCTCTTGTAATCAGCATATAGATGGATCTTGTTTTCTTATCCATTCTGTTACCCTATGACTTTTGATTGGAGCATATAGTCCAATGACGTTTAGAGTGAGTACTGAAAGATATGAATTTATTGCCATTATGTTGGTTGTAGAGTTGGAGTTTCTGGTGGTGTTCTCTGGTCCTTTCTAATCTTTTTTTGCTTTTGGTATGTATGTATGTGTGTGTGTATGTATGTATGTATGTACGTATGTATTTATGTATATGTTTAGGTTTTCATGTTTTCTCCCCTCAGAGAGTTCCCTTAAAATTTCTTGCAGGGCTGGCTTAGAGGTCACAAACTCCTTTCATTTCTGTTTGTCTGGGAAACTTTTTATCTCTCCTTCTATTTTGAATGACAACCTTGCTGGATAAAGAAATCTTGGCTGCATATTTTCTGAATCAGCACATTGAATATATCCTGCCACTCCTTCCTGGCCTGCCAAGTTTCTGTGGATAGGTCTGCTGCCAACCTGATCTGTCTTCTCTTGTAGGTTAGGGACTTTTTCCCCTTGTTGCTTTCATGATTCTCTCCTTGCCTGAGTATTTTGTGAATTTGACTATGATATGCTTTGTTGATGGCTGGTTTTTGTTGAATCTTATGGGGATCCTCTGTGCTTTCTGGATTTTGATGTCTGTCTTTCCCCAGGTTAGGACAGTTTTCTACTGTGATTTGCTCACATAAGACTTCTACCCCTATTTATCTGTCTTCCTCTTCTGGGACCCCTATGATTCTGATGTTGTTCCTTTGTAGTGAGTCACTGATTTCTCTAATTCTTAAATCATGTGCTTTTCCCTTATCTCCCTCTTTTTTTCTGCTTCTTTATTCTCTATAAGTTTGTCATCTGTATCGCTGATTCTCTGTTCTGCCTCATCCATCCTTGCCACCGCGGCATCCATTAGAGATTGCAGCTTAGTTATAGCATTTCATCATGACTAGCTTTTATTTCTTTTATCTCCACAAAGAGGGATTCTAATATTTTTTTGAGTCCAGATAGTATTGTTTTTTTTAAATTTTTTTTAATGTTTATTTATTTTTGAGAGAGACAGAGACAGAATGTGAGTGGGTTAGAGGCAGAGAGAGAGGGAGACACAGAAGCAGAAGCAGGCTCCAGGCTCTGAGCTGTCAGCACAGAGCCCGACACGGGGCTCGAACTCATGAGCTGTGAGATCATGACCTGAGCTGAAGTCAGACGCTCAACCGACTGAGCCACCCAGGTGCCCCCAGATAGCATTGTTATTACTGTGATTCTGAATTCTGATTCAGATATCTTACTTGTATCTGTATTGGTTAAACCCTGGCTTTCATTTCTTCCTGCTGTTTCTTTTGGTGTGAATTGCTTCATTTCATCATTTTGAAGGAACAAAAGGAATTAATGAGGTAAAAAAATTAAAATTAAAAAAACATTAAAAAATATTAAAATTAAAAAAATTAAAAACAAACACAAACACAAAAAATAGAATAAATGATGCTAGATTCTAGGTGTTTTTTGGTCTGGGTGTTTAAAGGGACTTGACAGATTAGAGAAAAAGGGGAAAGGGAAAAAAAAGGAAACCGTTTGAAAATTTGAAAAAATGAATACACTGAAGTAGACTAAAATGAAATGATGGAAATAAAATAGAATTTGAAAAAATTTACGCAGAAGTAAAAAATATAGTAGAAAAAAATTAAAGAAAAATATTTTTAATAAAAATTGAAAATAAAAATGAATTTTTCTCTTTCTGTATTCAAGAAAAAGAAGAGAAATGAAAAAGAGGAAAAAGAAAAAAAGAAAGAAAATTGAATACATGGACGGCAAACAGATTGAAATACGACTGAAGTTACTTCGTTTTCCTCTGGAAGTCAAACTATGAAGCGCTTTATAGTCCATAAACTAAGCAGACGGAGAGACTTGTGTGCCTGAAGACCGAGGTTGGCCCAGTTGGGCGGGGCTTAGTGTAAAGGCTCCATTCTCCACTAGATGGCGCTGCTTAGTTTATAGCGGTGGATTGTTGTGGTGCTTGGAGGTGCACATGCCGCATGCGTGGGAGCGGTGAAAATGGCGTCATCCAGCGACCCAGTCTCTAGTATCAGAACTGTTTTCCCAGATGCAATTGTGCACCCGTCCTTTGTCTTCGGCTTCCATCCACTTCCCGCTTTTACAGTCTGTGACCAAGATCCAGGCAGCACCTCCCTCATGAGTTTTGTCTCAGATGCGGCTGTTTTTCCCAACCCCTTACTTCTGAGGGACTGCGGCTTTGACCTGTTCTGCCCTTCTGCAGGAGGGTCTCACTGAAAATTGGCTGGGTGTTGGCTGCACCCAGGAACGTTTGCAGGACCGTGCTGCTGCTGATGCCCAGAAAATGCGGCTGGATGCCAGCCTGCCCCAGGAAAAGTTCGTGAGATGGTGTAGCAGCAGCGGTTCAGGGATTATGGAAAATCACAACACACATCTGGCTTCACCCTTAACGACCTTGTTCTAGCACCAGCAAATGTAGTTGTTCTTCCAGGTCCACTGGGGCCTTGCCTTTGGGGGACACACACAGCCTCTACCAGGTGTCCCCCCAGCAGGGGAACTGCCTCTCCCCATGTGGCCTGAAGAACCCAGACTCCACTCTGCTCCTGAGGATTCGCCCTTCCCACCAGAGCACTGCCAGGTAGTGACCTGCAGAGTTTCAGACTCTGTGCTCCCCCTGTTTATAGTCTTAATGGAATTTAAACCCTCTCCTTTCTCCTTTCTCCTTTCTCTTTTCTCCTTTCTCCCTTTTTAGTTCAGTCCCTGTGGCTGTTTCCATTTTTCCACTTTCTCTCCAGCTGCTCTTGTGGGGGGAGTGCTTTCCCCATATTCTCCCCCCACCCCGTCTCTGTCCTCTTTCCACATGCAAAATTGGCTCCCTGCCCTCTGCGTCTTCCCAGTTCACCTCTCCATGCCATGTACCTGCTGAATTCTGTGGTTCACGTTGTGCAGATTGTTGTGATAATCCTCAGATCAGTTTTCTAGGTGTGCAGGATGGTTTAGTGCTGGCTGTATTTCATGGACTCGAGATACACAAAAAATTTCCATGCTGTTCTGCCATCTTGGCTCCCCCTCCCTGATGAGAATTTTTAAAAAGAGATTATTTACAAATGTTTAGGGAAGTGTAAGCAAATCAAAAGGAAGAGCAAAGTGTTTGTGGCCATTAGGAGCATGGGTTGTCAATATCCCTGGTCCTGAAAGTATGATGGAAGGGAGTATTTACCAATACCTGGAGATAGGCCACATGGAGAGGGCCACCTGACAGGAGGTGATTCCTTTAATGAGGAGATACAGCCAGCCCATGGTAATCCTGTAGTGAGGGAGCTGGAGAAATGAGAATTCTGATATCCCCATCCTCCCTCCCATCTGCTGTGCTCTCAGAGTTGGGGAGGGAGAGCCTGTGGTGGAGTTTTCATTGGTCAGTGTAGGAATGCACAGCAGAGTGGGAAGATAGAAGAGTAGATATAGGGAAGCAATGGAGACCCAGCTTAATCACTATGCAAAAGTCAGAATTGTTGAGATAAGAGAGAATGTTAGGGAGGCAAATGACAACACCTATTTCAAATGGAAAGAAAATCTTTGAATTCATTAAAGATGCAAGTGAATCAAGGTTTTATATAGCCATTTTCCATCACACTCATTCAACCTTGTTGATAGAACTTACTGTTGAAAAGTTCTTTGGCTGAGAGAGTGGCAATTCTTTTGGCCACCTTCATATCTCTACTGAGTTCCATATACAGCATATAAAATGTATTCTTTATGGACTAAATATGTGAAGAATTTTCTAGAACAAGTTTGATAAGAATTAAAGAAAAAGTCTTCAATTAAATATAGTACGTTCATTAAGCACCTGCTCTGTTCAAAGCAATGTGATAGGCATTGGTTGGGGGGAGTTGGAGAGGGTTAGGGCTAGGGACATCAGAGCTGCTGATGTTAACACCACAACACAAACTCTTTCATACCTCCAAGGACTTTTCTTCACTTTTTTTTTGCTTCTTTTCACATGATCTTGACCTTTCTTCTCTTCATCCTTC
The DNA here is from genome assembly GCF_018350215.1 of Panthera leo. Taxonomy (NCBI): domain Eukaryota; kingdom Metazoa; phylum Chordata; class Mammalia; order Carnivora; family Felidae; genus Panthera; species Panthera leo. The sequence continues at coordinate 42,259,809 of NC_056695.1, forward strand.
CAGGCCCACCTCACTGCCTCCTGCTTAGTTATGACTTTCAAGAATGATCCCCCAATTTAGCAGAGTTAAATAGTTCCTAAGTCTGTACTTATAGTGTGATATACACATGAAATGATAACATTCATCACATTGTCATAACCTTGCTTACATGTGCATCTCCTAGCTAGACTTAAAGCTCTCTAGTACCAGAGTCTGTGACTTACTCTTCTCTCAGGTGCTGTAGGACCCAGAGACCTTGGAGAGCCTCCTGAGGGGATCCCTCCTGGGTGTGATGGGATAAATGTGATGGAATAATTTTCAAAAATATCAGTCAACATTGCCCATGCACCGTATACATTTCTTCTCTTTTTCCTTCCTTCTTATTCAAGCAGCATTTGACATTTCTGTGCTTATTGGTTTAGTGATGGGGTTGAGGGGCATCTTACAGGCAAGTAAGAGTTGGAGAGAGATGGAAGACCGTCAATCAGATCCTGAAACCTTCAGTGAGGTGGGAGATGATCAAATAGTCAGTAGAACTCAGAAATAATGTGAATTCAGGAGTGGGAGAGCAGGATACCATCAGCCTCAGAGGCACAGTGATGTTACTTAAGAGTGAAAGAGTAAAAGGTTTGAGGTAGCATTGGCAGTGAAAAGAAAGCTGTACCTCATATTTCAAGCTATAGACTCCTTGTCCACATTAACACATGAACAACTTTTAAATTTCACTTGTGTTCCTATCATCCTCTGTTCTGACAGGAACCTTGGGTGTTGGAGCACACAGAGATATTTTTTCTTGTAGGTTTTCCAGCAGGCTCTTACATATTGCTTCATCCCTTTCTCCTGTACTTTGTCCACCACAGGTATACACCAACACAGGATAGTGAGTGGGCTTCTCACTCTTCTGCTTTGCTATTACCTGCAGGTCCTCCTGCAGGGAGAAGAGTAGAGAGAAAAGCAGCCTCATTCTGCCTGCAGGCAATTCCCACCCAAGAGAAAGGGAAGAAAGCTAAGCTTTCCATGCCTGGTTTCTCCTTCCATTAAATTCTCCCCACCAACCCCCAATAGTGAGGGTAAGAGAATGTGGAGAGAGGCTGAGAGTATTGCCTTAACTCAGCTCCTTCCATATGAGAAAAGAGCTCTCCTTTGTAGTGGATGCTATAATTTGCCAGCCAGATATCTTGCAGGTTGGAGGCACCATTTCCCTAAGTTCTTGGAACTGTTGCCTGCTAAAAGACCATGGCTAGATTCTTCCCTGGGAATTATCTTCCTGTCTAGGGGAGTTGCCTTGCCCAAGGTTATACTTGCTCTCCAGGGCCAGCTCTCACCTGGTGAAGGTTTGATGCACAGGACAAAGGCCTGATCCTCTTCCCTCAACTGAAGGCAGCTCTGCAGAGTCTCCCCAGTGTCAGAGCTCCCATGGGACTAACTGTTGTCTTTGTTACAACTACATGCCAGTTCACATTCTGTCTTTCTATGCCACCCATCGCAGTTGTTGCTGAGAAGACTCCCAAGACCGCTTTCTGTATGCAAATCTCTGTCTCAGAATCCATTTCTCAGGGAATCCAACCTGTGATATTTTCTACATCAGTAGTTTTTATATCAGAAAAATGCCATTACTGTCTTTCTATGTCCCTGTTTATCTTTGTGTCTCTGTCTCTCGGGTCAGAGTTCATTCAGTTCTACCCTTGGGTTTTCCACTCTATATGCAACCAAGATAATTTCATAGAGGAAGAAAATGTTATGAGCTCTGGTTTCTTTTCCTTCTCCTCAGATATCAGGAAACATCCCAAATCAAAACCTTAAGATTTTAAATGAGGGAGGTAGTGTTCTATAATCACATCCTTGAGAAGACAACAAAGAATATGTTTATAAACAGGCCTCTCTCCTGCTTCCATCTTTTTATATATATATTGGTACACAGACATTGGGTGATAAGCACATATTGATATCTGATGCCTATAAGCTGTTATGAGTACTGAATGATCATTTTTCGTAGGTTGGATTTTAATCAACACTGAAACAGTATGCTCAGGATTTTAGCTTCCAGCATAGATATATTTGCATTCCTGATGACCACATTATCCCAAAGGAAATTCCATTTTAATATTACATAGTGAAGTGTAGGTAGGTTACACTTTAATATATGAGATATATAAGCCTAACATCCCTAAACTCTCAATCAGAGGTAGTTAATATGTTTGTCCTAAAGTGATGTGAATATCAGGTAACTTGTGACTCACTGTGTAGCCATTAATGCTAAACTCCATGCATTTTTACCACCAGCTCCTGTCAGGGTCACATTGGTACAGGGAAATGGAAATGGCTGCATGAATCTGACATGGAGTTACCTTGGTGGTTCTTTGCTATTTCCAGATGATTTAAAGTATCCCCAGGGTCCCAAACCCATCTTGTTTAATTTCTCAATTCCCTGAGTCCTCACAATAACTGATCAAGGGGGAGCTTATTCAACCAGGCAAGCAGCTTTTAGAAGAATTTTAAAGAAGCCCCCCCACCCCCACTTCCCTGAAGGCCTGTGAAGCTGCTGTTAAACCTCACAGCTGTCATGCTAGCTCTTCACCATTACTAACTACAAGGACCTTGGCTGGAGACACCCCCTTGTTCCTTTCAGAATAGATATCCCTCATTATCAAGGGTGAGCCTTGCATTTCTGTTCTTTCCCTTCCTTGACTAGCTCTGATAGCTGAAAAGAGTAGAAAGAAATGGTGCTCAGATTCTGTCTGCTGAAAGTTAGAAAATGTTTGACTTAAGCAAACCCAGTCTGCTCTTTATATGTCTTACATTTTCTTACTTGAATTTCTTTCTCTGGCAGTGGTTTCTACATCTCTAAACAAAAACTGTTCTTATGCCCTTCCAGTAAGTAAAAGACGTTAGTTGATGCTACTCTACCTCTCAACATTCTTAAGCCTGGTCTAGGACGCAGGTGCAAATGTTACTATGATTGGTGGAAGATCCGCTTTTAGCTCAGATGCTGGGCTTTGGAGGTATCCCATGGGCCTCCAGAATTTCTGGAACTCCATCATTTTAGCAGTATCTTTGTTGAGGTTAATATATGACTGTACAAATTGTTAAAATATTGAATAATGTCCACTTACAGTTGGTAAATGGATGACATTCTTTGTCCGTTCCCCAGCCTCTATTTTCTTTACCTTCCTAGCAACATAAGAACCTCTCCCTAGATTGCCCCCTCCCAACATTTCCACAGTACAATAACTAAAGGGTTAATGCCTGGAAAAGTAGAGGGCCTCTGAGAACCTATTCCAGTGCTATTGTTGGTACCACTTGTAGTGGGTTGAATAGTGTCCCCACCAAAATTCATGTCCATCTGAACCTTAGATTATGACCTCATTTGGAAATAGAGTTTTTTCAGAAGTAATTAAGATGAGGTCATACTAGAATAGGGTGCACCCTAAATCCAATAATTAGTGTCCTTGTAAAAGGGGGACATACAGAAACACACAAGGAGGAATGCCATGTGAAGACAGAGGCAGAGATTGAAGTAATGTAGCTGCTGCAAGAGAAGGAGCATCAAGGATTGTTGGGTGCCAGCAGGTGTGAGGAGGAGGTAAGAAAGGATTCTTCTCTGGAGTTTTCAGAGGAAGCATGGACTTCTACTCTCCATAACTTTGACAGAATCAGTTTCTGTTGTTTTAAGCCACCAAGTTTGTGATGATTTATTATGGTGGCCCTAAGAAACTAATTTACTATTCTGGTTAATGCCTGTGCCATATCAATTAGGAAATAATATGAATTTCAACCCAGGTTGTATGTCCTAGTCAACATTTCAAGATGCCTATGTTTTTACTCTTTTGTCCTTTTAGCATTAGGATCAGTAGGCTAGCTGACTTCACAACAAATTGCCTTCGATTCACTACTTTGCTGGTATATCTAGCCTAGAACTGCACATTCTAATTTGTTTTAATTAGAGTTCCCTTCTTCCAGTCCCATCACACCAGGAAGAATTCCCGCGAATACCATTTTAGAGAATGGATTGGTTTCTATCCTGTTGTATTGTTCTTGCAATCTAATGCCTATTGCAAATAATGCTGCAGGGATAAGAGAGAAATGTTTGGCTCTAGGCTGTAGGTACTACCAAGTTCAAGGTGCTTTGCATGAGATTCTCAGATTCCTAATCTGATGAGCCCCAACTGTAATGGAGCTGAGTTGTTTACTGTGCTGGCTCCAGAGGACATCTTGAGCTGGCTCTGCTCAGTATCTCATTGGGTCCTGAGGACTTCTTTTTCCCAACACCTTTACTTCAGCAGTTTTAAAAGACTTGTAGGTGTCCCAGGAAATTACAGTAATTTCTTCGGATATAGATTGGCATCACTTCTGTTTATTACCACAAAAGTTTTAGATATAGTCAGAGTGCAGTTATCTGCAAGTGCCTATGCAAGGGTCAGCTAACCTAGACCCTAGAATAGAGAGAATGATCATTGCACTGAAGGCTGGGCTAACCTGGATACTGACTCAGCTTGTTCATGGCTCCTGGGTACTCAGCAAGCACTCCATATAGTTCTTTGCTAAAACAGTCCTTGTCCTGTCAAACAGTCTACCCATCTTTCTGTTCTTTTTACCTCCTTGTCTGTTTCATCCTCTACCTCTTCATTTTGTTTGAGGCACCTTTGTCTCATGGGCAGAAAGTGCTGTGCTCTCATTCTTTCTTGTGCTCTCTCTCTCTCTCTCTCTCCTGATGTTTCTCTTGAACATTTTATTTATTCACAGAAACTATTTTATTTCTGCAAGGGCTGAGGCTTTTGCAAAGAGTGCCATAAAGAATCCTTTCACTTTCTTTATTTCTCATGATTTCATGAGGCCAGAATGGCCTAGCTGCTTGTGTGGGGAGAAGATAAAGAAGAAAATTGTTTTATATCCATTACAGTTTCAAAAATATTATCCTACCACATTGAAAGTATTCTAAAAACTCTTTTATAGTTAACCCACAGTTTTCAAATACTATTTCCCAAACCCAAGAAACACCTTCCAGACAGATGTATGAGTGACCTATAGACTATATAGACTAAAATCCTGTATCCTGCAATAAGGTTCGAGATATGGCCTCTTCAGGGACAGGTGTGGCATCTCTATGGCACCTGTTTCATTAATTTGGGACAACACAGAACATGGGTTTCTTAGAAATGCTTTCTGGTGTCTCTGGAGTCCCTTGGCCTGGGTCCACAGTCCTCTGGGGCAGATTTGTTTCCTCTTTTTATGAACGATAAATAACAGTTTGGGGCCAGCCACAGCATTCTGAGCAGACTGAGAAAGTCAACATGAAATAAAGATGGAAATACCTGGCTCATAACTTTTAAGAAGGGAAAAATCTCCTGTGCTGTGACAGTTTCATCTGTTCATCCCAACCCGAGGTATAGTTAGCTGCTTATTCCCTAATTCTAACATGAGACATCTATCTCTAAGCCTCCAGGGATGTTGCTCTCCTTCTCTCCTCCAAGGCAGGAGGTGGAGTGTCTCTGGCACATGGATCACGGAGTCATTATAAATGGCTGTTTGGCCATGCATCTGTGTAAGGCATTCACTGCTCTTCTCAACACGGTGGAGAGCCTCCAGCAACCTATCTTTTCTTGCTTCCTCCTCCCTGTAGCTATTACCTTGCTTTTCCTTTTAGATCAAACAGCATTAATCTTTCCTCTTGGCTTCCTGGATCTATTCCTATTAACCCGTGTCAGCAGCTGAAATCCACATAGGCAAAAAGTCTGACTGAGTGAAGATGATCCCAGTTCGGTTCAGGCCACATGTGGCCTATTTTCCTACAACATAAGTCCTGTCCTAGACTGCAGGGGGAACTGCTGAAACTTTGCAGTTACTAGTGCAGCTTGCAGGATGGAAAAAGGATTATAGACCCATCTTTTATAACCTCCTCTGAATTTATCTGGTATTTTGGAAAACGTAATTTTTGCCTGACAGGACAAATGCATGAATGTGAAAGAGGAGTGCTCACTTTGGGCTCTCTATTACCGAGGTCATTCTGTCCCAGCTTTACATGGCAAATTTTTTACATTCAAATCTGATCCTAGACTCTAAGTATCAAGGAAAATTTATATATATAAAAAATCAGCGATCTCTCTTTATAAATTGTTTGGGGAGACCTGGACAGCCATTGTCTCCCTAATCCTTCTCAGGGTTCTTATTTGATCTTAGGGGAGCACTGCTTCCAGTGATAAATCTGAGGTGGTTCTGCTGTTTGATGTCTGACACTTCATTGCTAGCCCAGACATAGAAATAACGTAAGAGCTGTTTGTGTGTCCCACCCCCTTGAGTTGTTAATCCTTCAACTACTCTTTTTTTTTTGGTCTTGGGCACTAAATTTAGTCTTCAAATCTTCCCATTTTTTCCTTTTGGGTTAATGTTTATTTTTCTTCTTCTTTAGTATAAAACCATGTTATTATCCACAAACCTCCTCCACTTAACACAAAAATTCAACATTCTAATTAGGCAACCAGATAGTATGTGTCTGTGTTATGATGCACTACATCACCTATGATGTGTTCAAGCCAAAAATCTTTAACTTGAATCCTTTAAGCCTTTAGCTGCAGGAAAGCGGTGCTATGAGTCAGTGTCAGAAAACACAGTTGGATGGGGAAGTGTGCTAGATAAGCAGAGAAGTAATGGACACAACAACCAGATGCTACATGTGCTCCTGGTTTGGACCTGGTCCGAACCACTCACCTCTAGAGGATGTTTTAGCACCATTGTCAAACTCAGGTGTAGCAAACATTTTGGTGGTATGAAAAGGCAGAGATTGGTAAATGAAAAAGTAGACTACAGTGCGGCATGTGTGATACGATCTGATTTTAAATTAAAAATGCACAAGTATTTTAACACTTGTATACGTATGTATATGCATATAATATGCATAAAAAGATCAGTAAGCATATATAACACTTAGTGTAAGTGCTTTGTGTTTTTATTTTTATTATTCCTATTGCTCTATTGTCTCTAACTTTCTGTAAGATATTACCTTGCAACAATCACTTTAAGTGATAAAGGAAGGAAGATCTTAGGATGGTTAGTGATGACTTGCACTGCTTTTGTGAGAGAATCCAGTCATGTTAACCCTTGTGATTCTTAAACATTAGGAAAGATAATTCTTTTGGGACTTCTTCATTTTTTGCAACCCTTGGCCCCTTTAACTATTTTTTTTAAATGTTCGCCCCATTTATTAAAAAGGAGTGAAGAAGATAATCACTAGTTTAAAAAATAACCCAAATATTGATGTCTGTAGCTTTATTGTTATTCACATATCTCTTTTATTAAAATGAACCGTTTAGAACAAAGGGTTCTGAGGAGGCTGTCTGGCTACCTGAGAACAAGTACAGAAAGTAGATGGCTTCTAAATGACAGAAGGCTCAAGTCTTACTTTTTAAATTTGGGCTACACATTCTTTAGGTTTCAAGAAGGAAAGAACTAGGTAGGTACTGTAGTGTAAGTGCTAACTGCTAAGTTACAATCAACATTGATCTCATCTGTCTCATTCAGTGGACTTTGTTGGAATATGGAACCATGCTGTGTGCCTATTAAACTGTGCTACATTTATCTCATCATTTTAAGATTCTGTGTTCCTTACAGCATCCATGTAATGTTACGACATTTTCTTAGCTTCTAGTAGTTCTCACTTAATGATCAGTATGTAATTAATAAAATACTTAGTAGAGTACAGTTGAGGAAAGAACCCTACTTTCTGTCACAGGAAGCCTCCCTATGGGGAGTTAGCAAAAGCAGTCATTAAACCAGTTATGAGTGAACTCTAACTATTCACATTTCTTGTTTTGTCTTCAGGGATGCCTTGAGACACTGTTGAGAAGCTCACTAAAATCTCGATTCACTGTGCTATATGTTCCCTTGACTTATTACTCTAGAAACCCTATGACAAAATGAAGTGAGGCTTTTCAACAAGGCTTCCCCCCAAAAAAAACCTCATAATAACTTCTTTTAATATTATCTTCTAGAATCTTGCTTTATACTGCCATCAAACTCATTGATCTATGCTTTGCAGAATCAGTATTCTTTGTCGTTTTGAAAATACTTGAGTTCTTCTAAGTACTCTCCCACTCTTTTTTTTTTTTTAAATGTGGGGCTTGATGGAAGGGCACCTGGGTGGCTCAGTTGGTTAAGCGTCCAACTTCAGGTCAGGTCACGATCTTGTGGTTCATGGGTTTGAGCCCTGCATGGGGCTCTGTGCTAACAGCTCAGAGCCTGGAGCCTCCTTCAGATTCTCCTTCTCTCTCTGTGCCTCCCCTACTCATGTTCTCTCTCTCTCTCTCTCAAAAAGTAAATAAACATTAAAAAAATAAAATAAAATGTGGGGCTCAATCTCACAAACCTGTGAGATCATGACCTGAGATGAAATCAAGCGTCAGATGCTTAACTGACTGAGCCACTCAGGCGCCCCAGTACTCTCCCACTCCTAATGATGCCACAGCAATACCTGACAGAAGTTAGCTGATCTCCTCTTAGTCTCTGGGATGAAGTTGTTTCAAATTAGGATTCCTGAACCCATCAGAGCAACTAGATTCTTTCTAACAAGCATCAACCAAACCTGTACTGAGCTTCAATTCCACTCTCCTTTTTCAATATCTGTTTCATCCTTCCAAATGAAAGATCAATTGTCTTGGCAGAGGAGATGGATATTTCACAAGTTTTGCTATCATTCTGTCACCTATAAAATTACAGTTCTATTCTTTCTTTATTATTCTTTCCCCAGCACTGAAAAGTTTTCTTGGTGTTCTTTCCCGGTGCAAAGTTTGAGCTTATTCCCAGTTTTAACCTTTTGGACACCATTCTTGCTGCATTCTTTTGTTGATCCTTAGTTATGTGCCTTTATTTCTGTCTTTTATGCATTGCTTTTCAATTTAAACTACTTGGAAAGTTCTCTGTGTAGCTATGAATTTTGAGGCTACTTCACCATTTCTCTCTCACTGGAATCACTTGCAGTTGTCTATCAGAGTTATGGTTTGGAGAACAGCCTGACCCTCTGGAACTATTACACCATTTCATGGAGCTGAGTAATCTCTTCTTTGATATTTATGAAGTCCGCTAGCCCTAAGACCTATGCCTGTGACAGCAGACATCTGATTTTGGCTTTACTCTCTGAGCTTTACTTTCATGCCCATTGTTAGCATCACTAATTGATCGAGGGACCCTTTCCCGTGTCTGCATTCTTCCTCAGAGATTTTCTCAACAGTGGGCTCTACAATTACCACCATGTGACCAGAACTGGCACTTGATTTGCTATCCCTGTTACCCAATTCTTACAACATTCCAAGATTTTTTAATTTTCCACTTTAATCAGTTCCCCCAAATTAATCATATTTAAGAGAGATGAAGGTATTAGAAGCATAATTCTAGAAAATAACGATATAAATAATAAATGGTGCAGATTAGGTTAACAATCCAAATAGGTTTATTTCTTGAGGGTTGCTGGAGGGGAGGGGGGTGAAGGGGCATGGATGAAATGAGCAATGGGCATTAGGAAGGCACTTGTTGGGATGAGTACTGGGTATTGTATGTAAGTGATGAATCACTGGGTTCGAATCTTGAAACCAGTACTACACTGTATGTTAACTAACTTGAATTTACACAAATTAATTTAAAAAATAAAATAAAATTACTTACCACCTGAAAAAATCTAATCAGCTTGTTAATCAATTTATAATTTCAGATGCTTTCTTATTCCTTCTTATGTTCTCCCCAGCCTAATTTCTTTAAGGAGGGAATTATCTGTTACTCATAACTCTCAAATCTGTTCCCTGGTCTGGTCTACTAGTATGAACTCCTAATACTCATTTCTTAAAATCTGCAATCTTTGGCTTGGAGTTAAGGGGATATTTTTTGCAGCTATAGTATAATTACTACTTATTTATTAGGTTGACATTCAAGGTATTTGGCAGCTGCTTTGACTTGGGCATTGATCAATCATCATGATAGAAGCTTACCTTAAACAACTGATACAGTCATACTGATAACAGTAGGTGTAACCATTGAATACCTGCCTACTTATTTTTCTCTTTCCACTTAGGTAAGTGAAAAAATGTTGAGCATGGGCTATTTCAAGTGCCTTCATTTGGCACTGTGGAAACAAAATTGAATAAGCAGATTCTGTATGTCTATTCTTCATGTTTCTTGGAATTTAAAAGGCCTTTGCAATTAAAGCATCCTCTGACTAGAATGCTTTTTCCCTTGATACCCACTTGGTTCATTCCATTACTTCCTTCACTTCTCTGGTTCATATGTTACCATATCAGAGTTTTTCCTTGTTCATCCTAAAAAAAAAGCAGCACCGTCCCATTATTTCCTGTCCTTTGTGTATTTTTTTTATAGCACGTAACCACCCAGAATATCATAAATTTGTTATTTGCTTTCTCCATAAGAACTAAAGTACATGAAATCATGTCATTAGCACTAGAAAATACATGACACACAGTAGGTGATCAGCAAATATGTGTTGAATTATATGGAATACTTGTTGAGCTGTAGAATGAAGGGAGATGGCAGAGACAAAGGTAATTGAAGTTCAAGCTAGGGTGTCAGGAGGAATAATGATGCCACTAACAGAAGTAGGGAGGACACAAGATGGAAGTATTTTCATCATAGGTACTGTTTTTGTGCCATGTCCAAAGATTTGTCTCTTTGGAGCTACACATTTGATTGCATTCTGGAACATCCCACAGATATAAAAATAAGCAGCTAATGTTCCAGAATATTTCCTGACATGCACCATTCTTTGTTAGCCATTTGGCCTGCTGCCCTTTTACCTTCCAACATCTTCTGGGACATCTTTACTACAGGAAATGCTACTCTGACTGTCTTAGGATGACCAGTCTCCATGGTTAGTTATTAATCAAAGAAAAATGACAATGACTCATGTTAGCCTTTTATCCTTGGCAAAGCTGTTTCCTAGAAGTAATATCTAAACATGATGAGGTGTAGAATCTCAGTTGCCTAGCCTAGAGAAGGTTAATGTTGGTCTCAGTTCCCACACAGGTGCATGGGGTTGGGGAAGATAATGGAAAAGGGCTGGGAATCCCAGACACAAACAGGACCTCAGGGTCAAGGAGGGCTTCCCAAAAATAACAACTCTTCAAGAGCCAGGGCCTCTCTGGGTGTGAGCCAGTGGACATCAATAGTACACACAGAACTCAAGTGAAAACAGAGACGAATGATTTGGCAGTTGTTTCCTGACCATATAAAACTAAGAGAAAAAGTTCCATTAACATAAAGCTAATAGAGTGATTTTTGCAGCTGTACTGTGACTACATTTTACCTATTAATTCTTGAAGCCTAGAAATACTGGATTCTAGGTGGCTTCATTATACAAGAAGCCCTAGAAAGAAGCTGAAGCCAGGGTTCCAATGATTTTCCCACTTTGGTGATCCTGAAGATATGAGGGGTATCCAGGAGTGTCTGCTGGGGAAGAATGAAGGGGGGGAGACAATAAACTGTCATGAGTTTTCTCTACCAACATCAATCCAGATCTCCTCAACAGTGGTTCTCAAACCTTGCTGCATATCACCTGGCAAAGCTTTATTTTATGTTTAATTGAAGTGTGGTTGACATATTCACCTGGAAAAGCATTAAAAATGCCTCTTCTCAGGCTGTTCTTGAGACCAATTAAATCAGAATCTCTGGAGCTGGTGCCTGACATCTATATTTTTTAAATCTTGCTAGGTGTATTAGCTTCTTAGGGCTGCCATTAAAAAGTACCACAAACTGGGTAGCTTAACCAACAGAAACTCATTGTCTTATGGTTCTGGAGGCTAGAGGTTCAGGATCAACATGTCAGCATGGCTGCTTCCTTCTGAAGGATGGGAGGGACAATCTATTCCATGCCTCTCTCCCAGCTTCTGGTAGCCTTAGAAGTTCCTTGCCTTGTAGATGGCCTTTTTTCTATGTCTTTATGTCATCTTTTCTCTGTGTCCAAATTTCCCCTTTTTATAAGAACACCAACCATATTGGATTAGGGCCACCCCAAATGACCTCATCCTAACTTGATCACCTGAAAAAACCCTAGTTACAAGTAAGGTCATATTCACAGGTACTGAAGGTTAGGACTTCAGCATCTTTTGGGACATACAAATTGATTCATGTACTAGGTTTTCCACTATGCAGCCAGTGAGAGACTCTGATCTAAATCTGACTTGGGCCTCTCTCCAACCAGTCACTCTTAGAAGAATAGAGAAGGGGAGGGGAAAGAAGAGAAGGAACATGTGGAGGGTTTGTCTAGAACAGCTCATACTTGATCATGTTTGAGGAGGAAGAAGGGCTTTTTGTTCTCATGCCTCTCAAAACTCCTCATCCCCAAGAGTTGACCTGCTTGTGAAGATATGTATCCTCTTCCACTTATTCTGACCATGTGAACCAGATCTTTTCTATAAGACTGATGCAAGAACTTCCTCCAGTCAGTGGCTCTTGATCTAGAATAAACACTAGGATAACCTGGGGATCTTTTAAATAAAACACCAAAGCTCAAGCTTCATCTTCAGCAAGTAAGTTAGGATCTCTGTGAGCATAAATTGGTCATAGAAATATTTTAAAAGTACCCCAAGTTTCTATCTATGATGTAGTAACTGCAACTAGACTTTCCCTTCTGCTCTAAAAGATAACTTGGCAAAATATATGAAATAGTAGTTTTCAGACATTGGACAATATGAAGCACATAGAGAAGGAAAACTAAAGAGATGAGCCCTATGATCTCTCAGCTTTCTTCCGAAAGACACCTTTGACTCAGGCAGGAGAGGGGATCAGAAACAGAGCACACCTAGTTAAGGAGATAAAAATCAGAGTTCAAGAAAGCCAAAGCAGCCATAATTTTTAGGACAGAGTATCAGAGAGAACGGAGTTGTACAGAGAAATCTCAAGTTTTCTCTTGAGTGTTGCTGGACATGGAGCCTGCACGTGTAGAAACACCGCAGGTCCACGCACAACCTGCCACATAGCAGGAAGGTGAACGATTTCTGGAGTTCCTACAGGACTGGGAGACATCCATCCCTGACCACCCAGAGTGGAATTGATCGTTATCATGCTCAGTGCTCTCAGACTGCTGTGCGTGCATGTGCGTTGTGTACATGCATGTATTCTCAACTATCAATGTGTTGAGAACTGAAAGGATGACATAATGGATTTCGGTCCTTTAGACAATTATACATTTCTACATTTGGCATGCTCTAAATCCATTTACAGAAAATAAAGAGTGACCATGTGAAAACCCCATTCATTGTTGCTCTCCTGCATTTTTACAGATGTATAAAATTTGGGTCTCTGATAAGAACATTGCCATAAATATCATGCTTTTAATAGAAAAAAAAATCAATGATACCCTAAAGTGATACACTAGGAAAGGAGATGTTCCAAGTAGCTTCTTAAATCCATCTCTGATTACAGAGATGGAAAAGTTGGCTGTTTGAGAATATATTTCCTGAAGGATGTAGGGGTCAAGTCACTAGCATTAGCAATGACAACACTATTCAACTGCTTTAAAAATGCAGTGGCTGTGCAGACAAGTGACTAAAAGTATTTCAGAATCAGTCAAATCATGCTGTGTGGTTAAGCTACTTCAGATTTGTTTTTGAAGTTCCCAAAGTTAATGCTGAAGCAGTATGTATCAAAGAACTTATATTTAACTCAAAAATCCTTCTGTCTATGTAGTTGATCATAATTATGATCTTGTATCACTAGGTAAGCAACAGGAATGAGAATTATTTTAATTCAAATAGATACTAGCTATATTGATTTTTGAAGTTAAAAACCCAGTGACTCATACAAAGAAGTGTTAATCACAACAGAGTGATTTTTTATTACTTTTTTTGAAATTTATTGTCAAATTGGTTTCCATACAACATCCAGTGCTCATCCCAAAAGGTGCCCTCCTCAATACCCATCACCCACCCTCCCCTCCCTCCCACCCCCCTTCGACCCTCAGTTTGTTCTCAGTTTTTAAGAGTCTCTTATGCTTTGGCTCTCTCCCACTCTAACCTCTTCTTTTTTTTTTTTTCCTTCCACTCCCCCATGGGTTTCTGTTAAGTTTCTCAGGATCCACATAAGAGTGAAAACATATGGTATCTGTCTTTCTACAACAGAGTGATTTTTATGCTTTTAAACGGTTACATACAACAATGCTACATACATTACATACAATACATACATTACATACAATGTTACCTACATTACATACAATGCTTGATTTCATGCAGTTCCTTGCCTAGTGTTGCAAAAGATCTCATGATATTTCACAGACTCCAACAGAAAAATGCTGATTTGGAAAACATTCAGTGAATGACACTGAGGATGATCCCAAAAGGACAAATAATGCTGTAGAGAATATTTATATCTGAACAGTGAGGAGCCAGTGTCTGCCTTAAAATAATGTCATGCAGGATCCATCAAACTCCAATGAAGTCCAAACTTTGAGATACTCTGAGCTCGCTTGCCCTTTCTTTCTTTCTTTCTTTCTTTCTTTCTTTCTTTCTTTCCTTCCTTCCTTTCCCTTCCCTTCCCTTCCCTTCCCTTCCCTTCCCTTCCCTTCCCTTCCCTTCCCTTCCCTTCCCTTCCCTTCCCTTCCCTCCTTCCTTTCCTTTCCTTTCCTTTCCTTTCCTTTCCTTTCCTTTCCTTTCCTTTCCTTTCCTTTCCTTTCCTTTCCTTCCTTCCTTCCTTCCTTCCTTCCTTCCTTCCTTCCTTCCTAACAGCATTTTTTTTAATTGGGCAGGTGGTGAGGGGAAATAATTAGAAAATGGAAACTTAGATGATGAATTCTTTTCATGAGAAAAATGTGAACCCTTGTAATATTTTTACCTGATATAATAAGGCAAATAGGTATTCAGAAACAGACTAGAAATTTGAAGCAGATATCTGGAAGTAGTATTAAATCAAGAAATTACAAGTATGTGAGAAAGATTATTGTAAAGAGGACTAAAGGATAGAGTGAAGACAGTGGCAGAGAGGCAGAGGTATATATTTATAGGCATAATGGAAGCAAACTGAAGATATCACAAGGGGAAAAACAGGCAATATGTAACACATGCATAACCTTTTGTAGTGTCAGTTCTGATTGCTAAATCTCTTATGTCTTGAGATAGTTATGTCCTACTTGGTTTAATTCTCGTCATCACTGTGTCAGAGTGTTACTTGTAGGCCTGCCATGTTTGCTGATAGAAAAGTTATCTGTGATGACCAAAGATAAATGCATCCTCTACTTGTAAAGGCACAAGAGTCTTACTAAAAACTTTATTACTAGATGGATCCCATATTTTCTTCTTTAAGCCCAATAGCTGCTGTACTGAAATCAACTTCTGAACACAGTAGAGAAGCTTCAGATACCACAGTTCTGATTTTTGTTAGGCGCATCCATTAATAAAACCTCACAAGAGTGATTGTCTTACCCTCTGATAATATATGAAAAGTTTGTCCCTGAAATATATCATGGGAATATTGTAATAGAATGTTTACATCTCTGACTCTTTAGTTTGTTCCTCAGTTTTGCTGTGTGACTCTACCTATGTGAGCAAGCTGAGTTCACAGCTCTTCATGTGATATGGTAGTTACAGCACATGCACTAGCTGCTCTGTTCTACTGGGTGTGATTCAGACCTTGGTAAAGGGAGTGTCTTCTGGATTCTTGAAGGCTATAGTGAGGAAGTTGCTAAGCAAGTCTTATATGACAAGACCACTGTGACATAACAATTTCTCAAAATCCTTAGATACTTTTTCAGCACACCAGGGAAGTTCAGGCATTTTAACTTCACAACCTCTCAATCAGTTGTCATATTTGAGCCAGTTTTTAGACCCAGAACTTCGTGAATAAAGAGGAATTTGGGCCCTCTTGAGTAAGGACCTTGCCACACTGCCAAAAATGCATACCATTAATCATTCTCTGAACTTTCCCAAAAGAGACTTGTCTTTGTCCAATTATCAAGGTGACTACTTTGGGGAAGAGGAAATAATAAGATTTTTGAGGGATAACTGGATACTTACTTTATAATGAAACTAATTTCTGGAGATGCTAAATGCTACAGTGGTCCGTCAGTCAGTGTAGGGGCTTATGGAGATCAGATGATCAATGGAATTTTGGTTAGTTACATCACAAAGTGGGACCCATTGGATCCTTGAATCTACCCTGTGATTATTCCTTAATTTTTGATGCATAATTTGAGTAAGCACACTCAGAAATTGACATATACCCATATCTAACCTGTGCAAGGAGGGCTTTTATGGTAGGAAGAGCCAAGTGGAAGCTGATAGAACTGATTCTGCCTGCAAAGCTCATAAACTTTAATCAGTAATGCATTCCTTGAACAATTTCAGTAATTAGTGTTACCACCAAGGACTTGAAAGATGTGATGGTGGGGATTTCCACCACATCTCCATGCAGTTCATGTATTTGGCCTGTGCAGAAGACAGATAGATCTTAGAGAATGATAATGGGCTGTTGCAAACATAATCAGGTAGTGACTGTGATTGCGGCTGGCATTCCAGATGTGGTTTTATTTCTAGAGTAAATTAACACATCCCCTGGTAATTCATATGTAGTTATTAATCTGCTTAGTACTTTTTTTCTCTAAACCTATTAGTAAAGACCATTTGAGTGGTTTGTTTTCAGCTAACAGGACCAGCAGTATACCTCCACTGTCTTAATGCAGGGCTATAGCAACTCTCCTGCTCTATGTCATATTACAATCCACAGGGACATTGATTGCCTTTCTATGCTGCAAGACATGATGCTGGTCCATCATACTGATGCTTTTAAATTGCTTGGACTTGGTGATCAGGAAGCAAAAACTATTCTAGATGTATTATTAAGATACTTGTATGCCATGGAATGGAAAGTAACCACCATAAAAATTCAAAGGTTTGCTATGTTGGTGAAATTTCTAGGATTTCAGCAGTCTGGAACATTTTGACTTACTCCTTCCATGGTGAAAGACAAGCTGCATCTTCCTGCCACTAAGGAACAGACACAATACCTGATTATTATTATTTTTTTGGATTTTGTAGGCGACATATAACATATTTGGGCATAATACTTCAACCCATTACCACATGACATGAAAAGCTGCCTGTTTTGAGTAGGGAGCAGAATAAGAGAAGGCTTTGGAACAGGTCAAGGCTGTTATGCAAGCTGCTCTGCCACCTGAACTATATGTCTCAACAAATACAATGGTGCTTGAAACGTCAGTGGCAGATAGGGATGATGTATAGAGCCTCTGGTGGGCCTCTGTAAATGAATCATAGTTCATACTCTTTGGATTTTGCAGCAGAGCCATGCCATCCTCTGAAGATAACTACTCTCTTTTTGAGAAAAGCTTTTGACTTCTTACTAAAACAGTAGTAAAAACTGAAACTGATAGTAGGCCATCATGTTGCCATGTAACCCAAGGTGCCCATCATGAACTGGTGTCCATCACTGCTTTAGCATTAGATGTGAAGAAAATTGCTCCCACAATTGTGTTAGGTCAAATATGTATTCCTTCTAGTGGTAATGCTTCTTTAATTAAATACTGATTGATATATAACTACACTTTTAGGTGCAAGCCACATGAACTTGGGGACTGGGTAGCTCAGCTGGGTCAAAGATAGAGCTGATGCCAAGTTCAGATCCCACCATAAACTGACAAGGAAATCATTTATGTTGCATGGCTTTAAGGATATTTGACAGTCCTACTTCTTCCCTAAATCCTGTCCTATTAGGCTAGTAAGGATTTTCCTAAGGAACTGTGTGCATCCTAATTGACTTAAATGCTAATCTATATAGAAGGGATAACCTAGTTTGTAAGCTATAAGTGTAGATTCTATATTAGGGTGACTGTTCCTGCTTAACATATTTCATAATGCTAAATGTCTCAAACTCACATATATGAATGTGTGCATCTGTATACACGCACTGTGTGTGTGTGTGTGTGTGTGTGTGTGTGTGTAAAATATCTAGGTTATGTAACTATAAAAACTTACACTTTAAAAATTTTGTTTATGAAGAAACATTATTTTGTAATCAGAAAAGTCTTAGAATGAAAAATTGTTATATTCTCTGTGATGTATATAGAAAGTGGGCCCCTAGGTGATGGTCATCACAGACCATTTGGTTTGGCGGGGCAGGTGATATTAGGTAGAAAATGGAGAATTTACTTGGTCAGGATAACACTGGTAGGAAGCTGAGAGAACTTACTTAACTGAGACGGTAACAGTTGGGAGGGAGGTGAGAGAGGCAGTGCTCCCTGGTGGTTAATCACACAGATTCTGATGCCAGCCTATTTCTTATCCCAACTCCACTTCGTATTTGTTATGTGGCCTTGGCAAATTAATTTTTCTCTGCCACGATTTCCTTGTCTGTGAAATTGGACAATAATAGTAGCCCCCCTCTATGGCTGTCATGAGGATTAGGATTAAGTGAGTTAATATATGTACTTGTTCAATAATGAGAGCTATTATCACTACCATTCCTGCATTTGCCCTTGAGCTTGCTCTGAGCTACCAGTGGCAGGCCTGTGCACTAGAACGAGGAGACAACAAGGCACATCCCCTCCTTAGTTCTCTTTTCATGTGTTCTGGCTGCTGCCTGTGGGGAACATTCAGGAAATCTGAGTTTAAACTCTGTGGATAATTTGTAATTTTTTTTCTCTTTAAGTCAATCTAAATCTTTCCACTGCTCTCATGGAACAAAATTGTCTCTGACCTTTGCTGATTTTTATCACTGTTGTTACTGTTAATAACTTTTATTAAGTACAGAACTGTAGATGATGTAAAAAAACAAAAGAATCACCAACCTAGAGACCTAACCCTTCCACACCCAACCTAAACCAGTGAATAAAGATCACAATGTGAATTTTCTTTCTGTTCTTTCCTTTTCCATGTTTTAAAATGTTAATTTAAAATGTCATTTTTTTAAATTAAGTTTTTATTCTAAGAAATATTAAGTAAGACTGGTCCCTGCTAGTTTTAACTGACACTTCCTCTGGTTGGATATAGGAATATGAATGTAAACTCCACAAGAAAAATGACCTTACCTGTCTTCTACATTCCTCTGTCCCTAGCTCTTCAAGGTCAGTACATGCTCAATAGGTGATTTATTAATAAATTTTAAAATGAAAAAGTATAGCTAGTTCTATTTTTTTATTTGTGCAGTTCAAAAATAAATTGTGAAAACAACCACATTTACAACTGCATCAAAAAATAAAATACCTAGGGATTGATTTAGCTAAGGAGGCTAAAGTCCTGTACACTGAAATCCATAAGACATTGGTGAAAGAAAATGAAGAAGACATAAATGGAAAGATATTTTGATCATGGATTGGAGGAATTAATATTTGTTAAAACGTCCACACTACTGAAAGTAATCTAAAGATTCAATGCAATCTCTATCAAAATTCCGATGACATTTTCACAGAAATAGAAGAAAACTCCTAAAATTTTTATGGAACCATGAAAGATCCTGAATAGCTGAAGCAATCTTGAGAAGGAGGAGCAGAGCTTGAGGAATCACAGTCCCTAATTTCAAACTATATTACAAAGCTATGGTAATCAAAACAGTATGGTATTGGCATAAAAACAGGCATATAGACTTAAAAAAAAGACATATAGACTAATGAAATAGAATAGAGAGTCCAGAAATAAACTGACACATACATGAGCAATTAATTTATGACAAAGGAGTCCAGAATATACACCAGGGAAAGGAAAGTCTCTTCAGTAAATGCTGTTGGGAAAATTGGACAGTTCCATGTAAAAGAAAAACTAGACCACTATCTTACACCATACACAAAAATTAACTCAAAATGGATTAAAGTGATAATCTAAAATCTGAAACCCTAAAACTCCTAGAAGAAAACATAGGGGATAAGCACTTTGACATAGGTCTTGGAAATGATTTTATGTTTTGACATCAAAAACTAAAACAGCAAAAGTGAAAATGAACAAGGTGGTACTACACCAAACTAGAAAGCTTCTACATATCAAAGAAAGCCATCAACAAAATGAAAAGGCAACATACAAAATGGGAAAAAGTATTTGCAAATCATACATCTGATAAGGAGTTAATATCCAAAAATATGAGAAACTCCTACAACTCAATAGCAAAACAAAACAAAACAAAATAAAACAAACAAACCCCCAAAAATCTGATTTAAAAATGGGCCGAGGAACTAAACAGACATTTTTCTGAAGAAGACATGCAAATGGCCAGCAGGTACATAAAAAGATGTTCAACATCACTATTAATCAAGGAAATGCAAATCAAAACCACGAGATCTTGCCTAACACCCCTTGGAACGGCTCTCATCAAAAGGACAAGAGATAATAAGTGTTGGCCAGGATATGAAAAAAAGGGAAACTTTGTGCACTCTTGGAATGTACATTGATGCAGCCAGCATGGAAAACACTGTGGAGGTCCTTCAAAAAGTTAAAAATGGAACTACCGTATAATCTAGCAATTCCACTCCTGGATATTTATCTGAAGGAAATGAAATAATTACCTTGAAAAGATATCTGCACCCTCATGTTCTTTGCAGCATTATTTACAATAGCCAAGTAATTGAAACAATATAAGTTTCACTGACAGCTGAATGGATAAAGAAAACATAATATATATACATATAAACATACATATGTGTGTGTATATATATATGTATATACATACATATATATGTATATATCTGTATATGTATATATGTATATTTATATGTTTATATATTTATATTAATACACAGAATAGAATATTAGCTATAAAAAGAGGAAAATGCTGTGATTTGTGACAACATGGGTGGAACTTGAAGGCATTACACTAAGTGAAATAAGTCAGAGAAAGATAAATATTGTATATTCTCACTTATATGTGGAACCTAAAAACAAAAGAAAGAACTCGTAGATAGAATAGATTAGTGGTTGCCAGAGGCTAGAGGGTGGAGGTAAGTGAAGTGGATGAATGTGGTCAAAAGGCACAAACTTCTAGTTATAAGATAAATAAATCTTGGGCATGCAATGTACAGCATGGTGACAAAAATAAACAAATAAGATTATAATATGGAATGGTTGTTTTGATTATGGTTATTATGATTATGTATGGTAAAATTTAAAGTGAAAAATTTTGTTATTAGAACTTGGTGTATACACACAAATGCGTGTAGATCTCTACATACACACAATTTTTAAATACAGATATACATACACACATATGTGTGTGTGTGTATATATATATCTATGTTAATAGTAACTGGACATATACCAATTTCTAGAAATTGGTCTACATACTGTGTTTGAGGTTTTTGTTGGAGCCTCCCCAAAACACTTTGAGGGTAAATACTAGGACTGTCCTCATTGAGCAGTCTCATCTCATGGAGAGATGAGAAAGTTTGTCTGAGATCACAAGGTGAGTGAGGACATAGGTGGGACCTGAACCCAGGTAGGTTCATTCCAGGTCATGTTATGCCTCTTCCCCATCAGTGCTCTTGTTTGCTATGTGAAACAGTGAGTGGTATAAATATGTCTACTGTATTCCAGATCTTGTGCACAGAGCACCGTGAGGATATTCACACAAATAACTTCTTAGTATCTCCAGTCTTAAGGAATCACACTATTGTTTAGTATCCAATTAATAGTGTAATTTCTCATGTCTGGTGACAGGAAGCCCAGTCTTTTCCTAGAGTCCTCTCTTCAAGGTCCATAGCTTGTCTTGGTTGTCCTTTATTTCCTCAGGCCTGGCTCCTGACCACTGTTCCACCTCACTGTATGTCCTTTCTCACCCAGAAACCAACTTTCCTTATACTTCTATGCCCCAAGTGTGCACACAGTCCCTACCCTTAATTCCCCAGAGGCAACAACTATCACCAAGCAATATTGTCTAAGACAGATTTACTGAAAGCTTGCAGGTAACAAATGGAGTTATAGTGAAGGAAGCAACATCAATGACAACATAATATAACATGGATATAAGATACTAGATACTGTTCCCCAAATACACAGGTCAAGTTCTTACCTAAAAGATTCCCTTTTGGTTTATTAGCTCTAGCAATTACCAAGTTGTAGGGGAAAATGTACCTTTTCTCTGGGAGTGTCCTTCAACAGGTTTCCCCTATCTAGAATCTAAATTATCATAACTCTAAGATTCCCAGAGAGAAAAAAAACCACCTAAATTTCTTATAATAGACAATAAGCTTCAGGAATGCAACGCTGCCCATAATGATGACAATATTTAACTTTGTGCAAATACCCTAGCTACTTACTACCTCTGGTCTTTCCATATCAGAATAAGTCTTTATCTTTCAGTAAAAGTAACAGCTTTAGCAAAGGGCCACTCCTAGAACCAAAAGACAGGCAACCCTACAGGGAAATTCTACTCTCCTTTCTCTAAAGGCAAAAAAAAAACACAAACTGTTCATAATTTTTAAAATTGTAGTCTCTCATAGATTTGACTGTTCTAACTATCCTTCTTAAACACTTTCATAGGCCATTGAGAATTAATGTAACTAGAGAGTGTTGCTGTTGAATGTTGGTTTAGAGTTAGATTTTATCTCACCCATTCATAATTATGGCCGTACCATTTTTGAAATGGTTGATGTTCATTCTGATTGGCCAATTGTTTATTTTGATCTGCCAGGCCTGTGCCATACCAGTTGTTATAAACTTTGAATAGTGCCTGGCCTTAGAGATCATTTGGTTCAGAGTCTGGAAATATATGCCATATTAGCTCTTACTCCTGGGCCCATGAGTGACACTCTCATCTACTTATTTATCTCCTCTAGGTTCTATGAATTGAATGTTTGTGTCTACCCCTGCCCCCCAAATTCATATGTTGAATTCTAGCCCCAAAGATGACAGTATTAGGAGGTGAGACATTTGGGAGATGATTAGATCATGACAGTGAAGTGCTCATGAATGGGATTAAAGACCTCATAAAAGAGGTCCAAGAAAGTTTCCTTGTCCCTTTTGCCATGTGATGCTATAGCAGTAAGATGGCTATCAATGAAATAGCGGGCTCTCATCAGACATCAAAGCTACTAGTGCCATGGTCTTGGCCTTCTGGTCTCCAGAACTGTGATAAATAAATTTCTGTTGTTTATAAGCCACTCAGCTTATGGTATTTTTGTTTTAGCAGCCAAAATGGACTACGACACTGTGTCTGGATGTGGCTGCATGGCCCCTGTCATCACAGCTTTCCAGGAAGTCCTTATGAAAGGATTACCTTTGGCATGCAGGGGGATATCTATTTGCTCTTCCAGATCTAGTTGAAACCTTTCATCCTTCAGATGAGGCTTTACTCAGTAGAGGGAAAAATTGGCTTTTCTGACATGTAGCTGGTGACAAATATAACCATACTGTCTGTCACAAAGTAGGCACACTAAATGCTTGCTTTCCTATTTAAAACTCATACTGTTATGATATTTCTGTTACATAAACCTGTGTTTTGTAGGATCAAGTTTATTAACTCATTCTTTCTCTGATTGCTTTGAAAAGGGAGAGTGCTTATATATATAAAGGTGAAAGTCTTACATATTCAATCATTTCTTGCTTTCTGGCCTGTTCCACTGAGATTTCTCTCTTCATTCTGTCCCAAGTCTCTCTGGAGCCTGTCAAGTGAGCTAACTTGTATAAAGTAGGTTGGTGAATGTTCTCTGTGAATAAACTGAGTCTGTACAAAGTACGGCATTTACTCATAGGGTGAGAATCCATCTGCCAGAATTTCTGTACTGCTTAATATGTCTTATGTGTCCAAATTTGTGAACACCAGTACATAAATCATTGTTCAGAAATGCTTTTTCCATTATCTATTCCAAGAAATTGTTTTCCAATTCTCAAAATTAATGAAAAAGACTTTTCAAATAGAAGACCTGAAAACCTAACTTTCATTTTGCTCATTGGCACCTTAACTGGCCGATGAAGGTTCATGAATGCCACCGTTTCCATGGGATAAGTATTGCTCAGTATAAGTCTTATTGTTCCCACTCATTCTGTAGAATTGCACAAATACTGTGATGTTCAGATCACAAAGTAGAGATGTAATGACCTGTGTGCAAAGTTCAAGGTCAAGAAAACCTGTAAAGGTTTTTGTATAAACTGGTTCTAAGGTAACTGCCATATTTTGAGCTAACTTATTTAACTGGATAGTGGGTTCTAGCCTGTTTGCTGACAAACACATTCAGTCCTATTCTGTCTATATTGAATATCAGAAGAGAGTATGCATTCTCTTGTTAGCGAATTTCTGAAGACCGCTTGAAATCATGTAATGATCAAAGAACTATGTTCCACAACCTGAGTTCCCCCAAAACCTTCACTTAGGAACTGTATGACAACTCCCATGGCTCAGGAACAGTATTTCAGCCAGAAAATAAAACAGATAGGTGATACCAGCAACAGATTAAGGTCAGTTGAAGCATGAAGGAGTAAATGAATGCTTTGAACTTTGAGAGTCCTACAATGGCAACCCAGTGCCTGAGAGCTGCTGATCAATTAAATGCATCAGTATGTCTTACAGTAATAATGGCTCTGAAGTGGTTCTAGTCCTGGCTTTTAAAAAGTGCCAAGGTTAAAACAAAAAAATAAAAAGTGCCGAAGTTATCATTTTATTTGGTGCCTCAACTATTTTGGCACAAACCAACCATCCTTTCCACCCTAGTAGACAACACTTTTATTTTTGTAGTTCTTATCCTTTACCTCTGTAGATAAGGAGTTTTTTTGCCCCACACTGGTTGCCTTCAAGATTTTCTCTTCGTCTTTGGTTTTTGGCTGTTTATCTAAGTATAGATATGTTTGTTCACATGTGTTTGGGGTTTATCCTGCCAGGTGTTCTCGGAGTTTTCTTGGATATGTTGTTTGGTATCTCTCAGTAGTTTTGAAAATTTTTGGCCATTATTTCTTCAAATAGTTTTTCTTCTGCTCCGTTCTCTCTTTCTTTCTCTGCTGGTGTCTCACTTATGCATATGTTACATCATTTGATATTGCTCCACAGTTCTTGGATGTTCTATTCTGGTGTTTTGTTTGTTTGTTTTCCATTCTTTTGGCATTTCAGTTTAGGTGATTTCTATTGACCTATTTTCAAGTTCACTGATTCTTTCCTCAGCTGCATTGCATATACTGATGAGCCCACTAAAGGCATTTATTTGTTCCTCTCTTAGATTTCTGGAATTTCCTTTCAATTCTTTCTTATAGTTTCCCTGTCTCTGCTGATCTTGCATGTTGTCTACTTCTTCCATTAGAACTTTTAACATAAAAACATATTAATCATAGTTATTTTAAATCTCTGACAATTCCAACATCTGTATCATATCTGAGTCTGGTTCTGATGATTGCTTTATCTCTTCAGAATGGGTTTTTTGCATGTCTTGTAATTTTTTGTTGATAGCTGCACATATCATATAGAAAAATAGATAAAGAGGTAAACAGACTTGCAGTGTGAGGATTTATGTCAAGCTGACCAGGATTTGGGCTGTGTTTGATGTTTGTTGTATCCATGGATGCCAAATTTCTCTAGTGGTCTCATTTTGTCTCCCTTCCTGGCTTTGGGGCATTTCTTTGTGCTGTTCCTGAGAGTGAATTTATGTCCTGCAGTTCTCTCAGCTATAGTCTAATGCTCTTGTTACTAGTGGCTTATCATAGTGGGTGTGTGTTGGCAGGGGGATTCTCTAATCTGATCAAGTGGAGTGCACAGTGGACTCTCAGGAGTGTGGCCTCTGTGAGCGTTTCTGTCCCTCTTCGAAGGACAGAGATATTTTTCCTTTTGCCCTTAATCTCTTCCGGGGATATTCTCCATTCTTCCCAATTTTCCCTTTTCCCGGCTTTTCCCTGAAATATTATAAATTTATTTTCCTGGGTGACTTAGAGTAGAATAGAATTCCCCAACTTAAGCTGGGATTTCACTGTTAACCTCTGAAAATGTCCTCCCTGGAGATTAAGCCTAAGGAAGAAGGGTCTTAGGGAATTTCACCATGACTGCTCTTGCTCTCCTTCTGCCATAACATCAAGGGGAACTTTCTCTGGATTCTCCTTGATTGACCCCATGAGAGCCCTGTGGGGTTCCTGGAATAGAAGGCTACCTATATGTATGAAGCTTCTTACTCATGCTGTCCTACACTCAACTTCCAGGAACAAATCTAAATTTCTAATTTAGGGGTGCCTGGGTGGCTCAGGTTGGTTAAGTGTCCAACTTCTACTCAGGTCATGATCTCGCGGTTCTTGAGTTCAAGCCCTGTGTTGGGCTCTGTGCTGATAGCTCGGAGCCTGGAGCCTACTTCAGATTCTGTGTCTCTCTCTTTCTCTCTTTGCTCCTCTATTTCTCACACACACACACACACACACACACACACACACACACACACACACACACACACTCTCTCTCTCTCTCTCTCTCTCTCTTAAAAAAACAGTAATTTTTTTTAAAATTTCTAGTTGAGTGTTTCAGAAGCATCTGCTTCAGGTAAGCAAATGTTCAGGACCTCTGTCTCCCTGGAGGTACCTCTTCAAATTTTGGGAGGCAGTTTGCTCTGTGACTGTAGTTCTCTCATGGGTCAAAGAAAAGCCATTAGTTTTTAATTTTGTACTTTTTCTTGTTATAAAGATGGGAATGATGACTTCTAAGCTCATTCTGTATCTGAACTTAAGCTGTAAGTCCCCATATTTATTATTAATTCTTTTTGTTTCTTTTCCTCTAATTTTAGTGATTCCATTGGGTCTAGCAACAGGTAACAAGAAACCCAAAGATAATAGAGGCTTAGATGAAATAGAAGTTTATTTCTGTTTTAGTAAAAGGTCATCGGGGGTAGTTCTGGTGTCTATGGGTTGGGGACTCAGACTCCTCCTACTTTGTTTCTTCACTAATCTTAGCAAATGGAAACTATGCTAACCTTCAGCCATCACACCTACATTCAAACTAGCAGGAAGAAAAAAGAGGTAAAAGAAAGTACTCTTTTTATGAACACCTCCTGGAAGCATGTGACATGATTGCTTACATCCCATTGGCTAGAACTTATTCACATGGCCATACCTGGCTACAAAGGAGCTTGGAAATGTAGTCTTTATTCTCAGTGGCTTCTGTGCCCAGCTGAAAACTAGGAGTTTTCTGAGTAAGAAAGAAGGGGAGGATGGATTTTGGAAGACAGTAGTTTGAATGGATGTTTGTGTATCCGTGTGTGTGTGTGTGTGTGTGTGTGTGTGTGTGTGTGTGTAGCGTAGCATAGCGTAAGTATGTTAACTTTGGAACAAACTTTGATCTTGGGCATATTTCCAGTAACTGAATTCCCAAATGGCTTTCCTACCCCCAACACTTGACCAAGTGTCTCTATGCATTGCTGCCTTTGGAGAATAAAGGGGCTAGATTTTCATATCTGAGACACAGTGTTTCTGATAAATGGTGTGCAGCAGTTTATCAGGTAAGCCTAAAAGAAACGTTCTGTTAACAAATGAAGGTAAACAACAGGGCAAAGCAAGTGGTGTATGAATTAGAAAGTATAACGCTATGAATAAGGTTATTAGTTCTGGGGAACTCAGCCTGTTGGTTGCCTCTACACCAACTTTTCTTAGAATCATTCAAATCAGATGACCAGTAGGAAGTTAACTGAGGATTTACTGTGTTCTTAGTTAAGGGCTGAATATAAATAAGAAATAAAAGGCATGGTCCCTTTCCTCAAGGAACAAAGACTAACAGATGAAATGGTTTGATGCAATAAATCGCATTTATCTATGTGTGCAGATAATAACTGGTATAGTAGTTGTGAAAATGGGGCAACTGGTTGCAGGCAGGACAGTTGGGAATGTGTGACTTGTCCCAGTCCGGGACTGGCAAAGATCTGTAATGTTAGAATAAAGACACTCTCACTCCCTACCAAACAGGATATAAAACAAAACATTATACAAGGCATAGAATAGTTTTATGAAATGCAAAATAACACATAAATATGAAGAGATTGTCATTCTTATCTAAAAGCCACAAAGGCCATTGCTTGCTTCACATTTGTTCTAAAGTCTAGAACTGACAAGGAGTTAACAAGCACTCCCTGCTCCCTGGCCACTTGGCAATTAATGGTGTGTCTAAAAATAGTTACTAATTATAATTAGGCTTTTATTCAGAAAAGAAAAATATCAAAGCAATCACTCACAGAAGGAAAATTATTATCTAAGTTTCCATTAAGTAATTTTTTTCCCCCCAAAGAATACTTAGAGTTGGGTTATGGGCTTCCTGCCTTGGTAGGCTCTACTTCTTTGAGTCACTTTGCTGTTTCTAACATCTCTAACTAATCATAGTCACAGAAATGACAGGTCCAAACTGGACAGCTGTTTCTTGAAAATAAAATGTCTAATGGCAAAAACTATTGCCCTTGCCAATGAAAAAGCAAAGGCATCTGTGCTTCTCAACTAAAAGGGGCTGTTTCTTGGTTTTTCGGTTCCTTTGTAGTTTCAGGCCACATTTAGATGAATCTGTTTTGTTAAAATACTGAATTTTCCAGTGAAATCAGTTAGGTATTAGCCTTTTGTCAGGCATAACAGAATCACAACATATTTAAAGATCCAAGATGCTTAGTACAACAGTAATGTAGTTTTATTCATTTTCCCTAAATTCTGAGGCAAACAAGATGCCACAGCCTGATTGTTTGGAACAATTTTGGAGCCAAAAAAAGATCCTTTGTTACTACTCATTTGTTTCCATAGTGAAGTCTGAGGTGTTTCAAGGCTTGTGGTAGTGCAAAGAAGCCCAGTTGGAGTAGTCAAAGACGAGGGTCAAGAACACACCCATAAGCAATCAAAAACTACATATGTAAAGAGCAATGTGATTTCAGTTTTTTAAAAGACAATTTAGGCTATTCCTTTTTTTTTTTTAATGTTTATTTATTTTTGAGAGAGAGAGACAGAATGCAAGCGGGGAAGGGCAGAGAGAGAGGGAGACACAGAATCTGAAGCAAAATCCAGGCTCTGAGCTGTCAGCAAAGAGCCCAGCACGGGGCTCGAACCCACGAATTGCGAGATCATGACCTGAGCTGAAGTCGGATGCTCAACCGACTGAGCCACCCAGGAGCCCCTAGGCTATTCTTTATCATTAAGTTGAGGAAACATAAATATATAAAGGTATTAGTAATAGTAATGATGATGATAATAATAATAATAATGACCTGGTTTTCCAATTAAGGGGGAAAATGTAATAATAAGAGAGAGATAAAGAGAAAACAAGGAAGAAAATGAGAGATAAAGAAAAATCATTAAAAAGAGCCATTAATGTGAGTCCAAAGAGACACTTTCATGGAGTAATTGCCCCAAGATGTGACTTTTAGAATATCTGTTGCTAAAGACTTTTATCACTCCATGTGTTTTTTTGTTACTATTGTTTTAATGATAGCAGTACTATTATCTTTTTTATATTTATCTCTTCTCAAAGAAGTACTTTGAGGTCCTGACTTGAACTGCCAACAATTCCTCATCCAAGCCTGCAGTTTTGAGTTCATTCTATCATACAGAGTGCTTCAAACTATGTGAAATGATACACAGGAGTTAGAGTAAAGGTGTTCTGGCTGTTAAAGAAATGTCTTTTTGTCCTTAAAGTCTCCAAACACATCAAGGAGACTAAAAAATAAGCAGAGAAAACTAAACAAAGAATATAGTGTTTTAGAGATAATGAGCCTTAATGTTATTCCAGCATAATACATTGATTCTACAGATGAAAAAAATCAGATCCCAAATGATTAAAATAACTTATTCAAGGATCATAAAGGGGA
Source organism: Panthera leo (assembly GCF_018350215.1). Classification (NCBI taxonomy): domain Eukaryota; kingdom Metazoa; phylum Chordata; class Mammalia; order Carnivora; family Felidae; genus Panthera; species Panthera leo. The sequence goes on from NC_056695.1 coordinate 42,289,498, forward strand.
ATGGTGGTATAGGACCCAGCTTGTGGCTCCTGTTTCTACTTTCCTGTTTCTCTACATAAAATAAAGCTATGGCATGCAGGTACCTCTGTAGAATTTTCCACTGCATTCCACATTCTACTCAAAAAGGCATCTTGAGTAACTAAGCCAGGTGCCTAGTAGATGAAACTAGCTTTTCCTAAAAACTCCATATTAAAGATATCAATAACATTTGGATACAGGTTCTCTTTAAATGGCTAGTGATAACTGGAATTTCTCCTCATTCCCTCCCATGCCAAAATAAAAGAATAGAATTTTTATTTTTGCTCAGGCCTTTCAAATTCTAAAGAATTGGATGAGGAAAATGAATGTGTCATTGGAATAAAACTACCAACTTCTCCTTTCCCTCTTCTCTGGGACCTGTAACAATAACTTACATCTGGGCCACCACTAGGACAAATGAGCAGTGACTGTCAAATAGCTAAGACTCACAGGTCAACCCTGGACTCATGCACATACTGTAGCCAAATACTTTTTGATCAGTTTGCAAACATTCTCTTATGTGAACACTCAGAACACATAAGTAAAAATATCATTTTTCAATGAGACCATTTTCAGTTAGTTGAGAAATAAGTTCCTAAATTTGATGCCTAACAGTTGTAGGACTCATAGCAAAACATTTCAACACTATGTAACTTAGTTTCCTCATCAGTAAGGTGGCTAGGGACTGACTTTACCTCACACAGATGTTGGGGCAATGAATGACAAATTTACCTCTCTGAACATCTCAGCCCAAATTAAGGTAACATGCTAAATATTATGACAAATTGGGGATGAGCCTTTTTTAGTTTATTAAGTTCTAATTCCATTAAGGCCATTTGAATTAAATGCTAAAGCTTCCCCTGAATTGAATCACATGTTGTCACTTTTGCATAACTGATACAATATTAGAAGGTGAATTTGTAAATATCCTTGTATACAGTCCCAAGTTTGCAAAGTCCCAAGTAGTTAGGAAATATAGTGTTGTAGATGGTATTAATAGTGTACAGGAGGGGCGCCTGGGTGGCTTGGTCGGTTAAGCGTCCGACTTTGGCTCAGGTCATGATCTCACAGTCTGTGAGTTTGAGCCCTGTGTCAGGCTCTGTGCTGACAGCTCAGAGCCTGGAGCCTGTTTCAGATTCTGTGTCTCCCTCTCTCTCTGCCCCTCCCCTGTTCATGCTCTGTCTCTCTCTGTTTCAAAAATAAATAAACGTTAAAAAATTTTTTTTAAAAAAAAGAAAAAAATAGTGTACGGGAATGTATAGAAAACAATTCCCCCTTTAAATTCACTAAATTATCTCATAAGAATACATTAGATTATCTATAAATCTTGGAAAGTCATGGCATCAAGTAAAACACTATATGAAATCACTTTATGATACTGTTAATCACTTTGAAATATATTTTGAAGAATGATGTACAGTATAGTAGGCAGGACATAGAATCCCACAATCAGAAAATCCTTATTTCTATTTTTTTCTTTCTTTTTTTTTTTTTTTTTTCAAAAACAGAAGTTAGAATTTTCCCATGGAAAGGGAAGTTACAAAGTACTTTCAACTTGCAGAGCTCTCAGGTCATGGAAAAGGAAAACCCTAAATTCTTAACTGTGAGCAACCCAAAAAATTTGACAGGAACCATTTCTGTCTAGCTCTCAACTAAAAGTATCCAAGTTGCTAATGGAGTGACATTTCTACTACACATATTGGACCTCTGGACCTTTGCATTGTTTAAATCTGTATTAGCAATTATTCTAACGAGCAAAAGAAGTTAAGAATTAGCAATTATAGAGGTTAGCTCAATCAATTTAGGCCAACTGGATAGTTCATTCAGTTCCCAAAGTAATTATCTGGTCTGATGGTCTAGATTTATTGACACGCATAAGCTAAAACTACACTTCCTTTTTTCTTTGGGAACATGATGTTGATAAATCCCATCTAAGTGAGAATGTGGGACTCATTAAAATGTAATTAAATTCACTTAATTTTTTTTTCTTTTTGGCATTCTTTAGGGTATAAGATGCAGATACCATGTGAAAAATTTGTATTTGCTTACATTATGAGGATTTAAACATTCAGTACACATGTCTAAAATGTAAAGTCGGATTTGATTGAATCCACTTGATATTGTAGCAAGTTGTATGTTCCACCAAAACATATTGGGAGAGTAAAAGCCAAAGATAAGATTAGTCTAGAGAGGAAAAGCTGAAAATTAGAAGCAACAGACTCTAAACAGATAGGAAGGGAAATATTTTCCTAACTGCCTTGCAATGTACAAATCTGTTTGTGTGCCATGGAAATAATGCTTCATGTTGTTATGAAAAGTGATGCTATTTCATTCTCTTCATTCCAAACCCCTCCTACTTTTAAATTGTAAGAAGTACAAAGGGACTAACAGTTATAAAAACAGATCGCTTGCTGAGTCAGTTACCTATTAATGGATAATCCCTTCGTTAACCAAAGATCAGAAAAGCTTTGACATGTCCGAATCTAGGGATTCTATGAAGTGTTTTTTTTAATGTTTATTTAATTTTGAGAGAAAGGAAGTGTGCACAAGCAGGGGAGGGGCAGAGAGAGGGAGACAGAGAATCTGAAGCTGGTTCTACACTAAGAGCACAGAGCCCATTGTGGGTTGATCATGACTTGAGCTGAAGTCTGCCACTTAACCGAGCCACCCAGGCACCCACCCCTAGGAATTGTATCAAGTTTTAACCAAGGCCTGTTTCCACTCAGCTGGGGATTGGATGGGGTTAGGGCTAGAAAAACTGGCAAAACAATGGTTTTATCCTTCCACTTTCCAGTGGTTCATTAGTAAATATTCTTGACTGCCTTGTACATCCCCCAACACAAATCATCTCCACCCGCTCCTCCTCGATCCAGGTCTTAGACAATGGCTGATTTTCTACAGAGTTCGACTTTGGTTCCTTTTTCTCTCATTGCTTGTCGTCTTTCTAAACTCCTTACTAGACATAGTGATACTGTCCTTTTCTCTTGCTATCTGTAATCACTTGGCCCATAATTGAAAAAAAAATCTGATAAAATATAAAGAGGTTACTAATTGAAACCATTTCATGTATTTGTCTCTTGGAAGCACTAGAAATCTTAATAATAGATACTAGTATGTAATGGATACATATATAGAGACACACACACAGATATGAAACTTTAGGTTTTGGCTGCATGGCTGAGGGAAGAGAATTTCTGGCAGCAGGAGGCTTTTCTCATTTCTGCAACACACAGGACTTAGGCCATCATCTCTAGAAGATTAGCTTCCTTTCCTCATCTAGCAGGGGTGAGCGGGACTATCTCCCCAGACTAAGGTTGTAAAGGGGTTCATTTCCCTTCTGAAGAAGGAGTAGGTTGGAAGGATGTCGATTGTTTTCTACAAGGAAGACAGTCTGACCAGCCCCTGAACAGTAGCTCTACCACTGCCTGGAAACGTTAGCAACCTGTTTATTTAAGAAAGTCACAGCAAGGGCTCCTATTTATAACAGTATCCTCTCCTTGCATAAGCCTTTCTCCCTACCATTTCCTGAGGTAAATCTGTTGTTGGATTCCAGAAAAAAAGAATAACTTGAGAAAAACTAAGATTTCTAGATAAGACTGGAAAAACTCAGTCTCATTCTCTGAGAAGAAATGCCTCTTTAGAGCAGAGAGAAGGAAGTTGGCCTGATCTGTAAAGCCTCCTGGCCCATAGGGAAGGACACACTGCCCTGACAGGGCCGGGTCAGCACCAGTCGTCTCCTCAGGCACCTTGCAGTCCAGGCCTCCTGAGGTTGCAGGTGGAAGCCTGTGGCTGACGACGTGACTCAGAAGTGGCAGCCAAAATTCCATGAATCTGTTCTCTCTGGCAGGTGGTCGAGGTATTGAAAGGGCTGGGCCTTGACAGCAGGAGAACCGGGGCCAAAACCTGAGGGAGTCTTAGCACGGAAAAGCTGACACTTGGCCTGGAATTCAAATTCCAGGCACATGTGGCAATGTGGTTGCTGTTTTACAAGAATGCTCAGGAAAAAGTCTCAGAAGCTGCCAGGCCTGGGTCATCTGCATCCTGCCCCAGATTGGCTGAGGGTCACGGGCAGGAGAGCGCTGGACGTCTTGCCCCAAAATGCCTAGTGCACTTGACTGATAAGATTCACATTCCCCTAGTCCCTCTGCTGCCCACCCCACCCATGGCCTGAGTTCCTTTAATGCAGGAGTTCATTATGTGCCACAAATCGATCCCCTTTTGCAGTTGGTGAAGTCCTTGGACTTCTTTTCAAAATAATGTTTTTAGGGGCACCTGGGTGGCTCAGTCGTCTAAGTGTCCACCTCTTGATTTCAGCTCAGGTTGTGATCTCACAGTTCTGGCATCAAGCTTTCTTGTTGGGCTCTGTGTTGTCAGCACAGGCATTCTCTGTGCTGCTTGGGATTCTCTCTCTGCCTCTCTCTACCCCTCCCCATGCTTGTGTGAGCACTCTGTCACTCTCTCTCTGTCTCAAAATAAATAAACATTAAAAAGTAATAATGTTTTTTAGATACAACAAATAAAATACATAGGATTACAAAGGAAACCAATTTTCTTGAAATTGAGTTCTCAAAATATTGTTAAATTCATGAGAGATAGAAACATAGAAAATTTATGAGACAGCAACGTAGGTATGTTTGTGTGTATACTTCTATATAAATTCATTAAATAGAAAGATTTAATATATATTTAATAACTGATGTAATTTCAAAGTAGTGATGAGAGGGGCACCTGGGTGGCTCAGTTGGTTAAGCATCCGACTTTGGCTCAGGTCATGATCTCACAGTTTGTGAGGTCAAGCTCTGCATCGGGTAACAACTCGGAGCCTGGAGCCTGCTTTGGATTCTGTTTGTCTGTCTGCCTGTCTGTCTGTCTCTCTGCCCCTCTCCTTCTTGTGCTCTGTCTCTCTTTCTTAAAAACATATAAATATTTTTTAAAAAGTAATAATGAGGGTAAAAAAACGTTTCAAGATGTTGGCGGTAACTGAAATGTGATATGAAAATATCCAATTTCTATTGACAAAGAGGTACAGGTACTATTAATGCCACTTAGGTTTGTTGCCAATGGTCAAAATTGAAGCACATGATAAATTTCAATTAATAAAAAACATGTGATTTTTTTCCATTGATAAAAACATGATGTGATTTCCCCGCCCCCCCCAAGCTCATGAACTCCCATGTTTGGAATCCCCATTCTAGTGCTGTTTCTCTACCTTCATTCATCGTTAACAATCACTCACATTCATCATAGATCACTCACTTCTTGACTTCTGGAATGTCAAACAATCTGGAATGTCTACTTCATCCAGGCATTGCTGTTGACCAAGGACGAGGAAGGGGTCAAACAATTTTAGGGCCTTACATGTGCTGAAGCTTTCCAAACATTTTCTCATTTGATTCAATTTTCACAGCTTTTCAAAGTAGAGATAGCCTTTTATATAGATGAGGAAACTATAGCTTAGCCAAGGGTGCAGCTAGTTAGTTTCAGAATCAGGTGTAGAACCCAGAGCTCTAGCCAGTCATGCTTCCTCTCCAAATTTATCTAGTTTCTTTGGACAAATTACCCACCTATGGTCAAGTAGTATGCAAGACTTACCAGACACTTACTTTCAAGCTAACATAGTAAACATTTCAATGTAGTGGTTATGCACACAATCAGATGCCAGCTCTGGAACTTACTGTTAACTTTGGGCAGGTTGCTTAACTTTTTCAAATCTCAGTTTGCTCAGTATTCCTTAAATATCTTACCAGGCTTTTGTGAAGATCTCATGAGTTAATTCAGGTCAGTGTTAGCTATTATTATTTGAAATGTAAACCTGGAAAACCTCTTACTACTTTATAGCCATGTTTATGTTTCTTTTTACTCTCCTGTTAACAGTCTTGTCCCATCTGTCCATTCTCCACAATAAAGTCAGAGTGTTATTGCCAAATTGAAAATGTGAATTGTGTCCTTTCCCTGCTTGAAATGGCTTGGTCTTCAGTGGGTCCCCATTTCCTTCAGGGGGAAGTCTACTCTGAGCATTATGACTTAAAAGGTCCATCATGATCTGGCCTAATCCTGCTTTTCCACTTCCCTCACTCCCAACCTTATCCTTTGTATTTTAAACATACTGTGAATCACTTGAATTTCCTGAGTGTCTCATGTTCTCAGTAGCAAACATTACAGAGTATGGTAGCCATTTTCTTACTCTTTCTTACTAAAGACCCTAAATGTATTTACTGGTCCTACAGAGGATAACTCTTTTGAGAAGTTTAGGCCTCTCCTGAGTTCCTGGGGAAAAATCTTAATTGTTCTAAGAAATAGTGGTTAACTTAATACCTTTTCAAATGGTTGTTTAAGGCCAATCATGGGTGCTAATCATGTGACATTAATCTGGCCAATAAGACTGGGAGAAAAAGTCTATTGGGGGCTCTTAGGATTTTTACTTTTGGAGCTTGCTGTGTAAAGATATGGTGCCAGGAGTCACTGTAGTCAATTTATGGATGTGAGTGGAGCTGCTAACTGTTGAGAATGGCAGAACAGAAGGATAAAACAATACGGATTTTTAATGATTTTGTGGAACCTTTAACCTACTCCACCGTTCCTCCAGACATCTTATTCTGTGAAACATTAAGTGAATAGTAAGTCACTTATTACTAGTATACTTGGTGTATACTTGGTATTCTGTTTCTTGCTCCTGAAAGTCTGATATGTTCTCTCACCTTGTCTTTTGCACTTATTTTTTACTTTGTTTGGATCAATCTTTACCTGTATCATATACTGATTAACTCTTAGATTTACCTGGTCAACTCTTGAATTATCCTCCCTAAATAACTACTGAATTTCCCATCCTCCTTTTCTGCTAGTAGTGGCTATATGACACAGCCTGGTCAATTAAATAAAATACAGAATTAATTGAGAGGTTTTGGACAGCTGTACTTTTCCCAATGAAAAACACAGTTGACTGTCGTGGCCCTTCCTTCTTTTCTTGCCTTTAATGCAGAAATATTATTTGAAACCATAGCCATCTGGTGACTTTGACATGAGACGCATTTGGGAAATGCCAAGAGAATTTCAAAGACATCATCAGCACTGACATCACTGAGCTTCTGAAACAGTATTAGTAACTGCCTAACTCTTGAATTCTTATTAAGTGAGCAGGAGAAACAGGAGAAAACCTGTTTCTTTAAGCCACCGTAGTCAGATTTTCTATTACAGCCAAATGTATTCTTTACTGATATAAAGGGATTCAGTAAATATGTACTGAGCACTGGATTTAACACAACACATCAGTGTGGTCTCTCAAGAGATTTACACCATCAAGTAAGATACAGTGGGTTGTGGCAGGTCTATTCTCCCATTGTAACAACTGATAAAATACAAACATTATATTTTAAAGGCACCTCAGAGCTGTGAAAACTATGAAGAATAGATATAGAATTCTGGAGAATGGAGAACTGCTCAAAGTTGAGATGACAGTCACAAGCCATTTTTTCCTTGAGGACATTTATTGATACTGAGTACAGACTGAATATCCAGATCTTTTCTTGGAGAAAAAACTCACTGTGCTTTTTTGGTTAGTCAGTAACAAGTTAGAATTTTTAAGGTTTTTTTTCCATGGGCCATTTTGTGAGTTCTAGGGCTGTGCTAAAGTCTTTAATCTAAGCCAAAAGCTTCTAAAATACATAATTAAGTCTCCTGCAGTTTTTCAGAGTTTAGGAAATATTCTCCATCAGAATGAGACATACTTTAAGCACACTGATAGTATTCTTTTTAAGACACTTGCTGGATTTTTAGTATGTTTAGGGTAGAAGGTTGGAGAGCTAGGATAGAAATCTCTGAAGGTCAGAGCTGAATATCTTGTGGTCACTTAGAACTAAGGAAATGGAAGGCTCTCAATCAAAAGTGTGGGAAGATCATTCAGTAAAAACAGAAGCAAGCTGGAATATTACTGGAGGAAGATAAACTCCTACCAAAGTTGAATTTCAGCTTCATTTAGCTTACTCCTTCACCTTATCTGCCTAAGAGAAGAGAGGGAAATCCACCCCTGGTCGAATCTAATATTGTCTGGATCCTCTAGGCTTGTACTATGTCCAGAATAAAATAGAAATAACTAGTCAAGGGAAAAGGCAAGAAAATATGATTAATAATTAAAGAATAAAGAAGCAATATAGATATTATAGGAAGCAGACAATGACTTCAAAATAATATGATTAATACATTTAATAAAAATTAAAAAGATGACAAAATATGTGAAAATATGAAAATTTATACTGGATTTATACTGCAAAACAATTGAATGGACATTATAGAACTGAAAAACTATTAGATCTAAAATTAAAAACTCATGGGATGGGTTTAGCAACAGATTTGTTATAGCATTTGAAAAGGATTAGTGGCATAGAAGTTAGGTCAATAAAAATATACCCAAACTGAAACACGGGGAAAAAGAAGAATGGAAAAATATCACATCAGAGCTGTGAGGGGGAATGCTCAAATATATGTATAAATGGTGTTCCAGAATGAGAGGAGACAGAGAATGTCAGAGGTAATGGCTAAACATTTTTTAAAATTAAAGAAAGACATCAATCCACAGATTTAAGAAGCCCTTCGAAACTCAAGCAGATGCATGCATAGATAACCACATATAAGCACATGTTTATCAAATTTATAAGTTACAGACATAAGGAAATTTTAGAAGCATCCAGAAAAATAAATTCAAAGAAACATAAATGACTTACATCTGATTTCTGAAAGGAAATGATTAAAGCCAAAAGAAAATAGACTATTTAAAGGGATAAATGAGGGGTGCAGAGGGGGCGAAAATATTCTTCAAAAATGAAGGTAAAATACACAACAAAGGAAATTAATTGACTGATTGATTAAGTAGGCCTTACTTACAAGAAATACTCAAGGAACTTCTTCAGGCAAAATAATGACTCCAGGTGGATAAATGTGTGGGCAAGAATGATAAAAAGAACACCTCAAAGGGCATATATATGGAAAAATAAGTAAATAACATATGTTTTATATATATATATAATACAAAAACATATATGTATATAAGTAGATATTGGCTATAAGAAACAGTTATGATGTTGTTTGACATCATAATACATCACATATGTATACAACTAAAATATATGAAAATATATGAAAAAATGAAAAAGAATGAAAAGGGACTATTGAGTTTAAAAGGTCTCAACATATGAGAGTGGTAAAAGTATAAGTTTGTATGGAAATTTAATAAGTCATGCCATAGCCTCTAGGATAACCACTCAGAAAAGAAGCAAAAAGAGTACATGACAAATTAGAGAAGGGTGTTAAAACTGGTGTTGTAAAACCTTATCTGATTAACCAACAAGGAGGCAAGAAAAAAAGTAAATATAAAACAGATGGCCTAATTGGAAAAAAAATCAAATTCTACTAAGATGGTAGATATAAGCCCTATTATATCTGTAATTACATTAAATATAAATAGATGAAATATTCTAAGCAAAATAAGATTGTCAGAATAGATAAAAAAAACAAAGCTTCATAATATGCTTTTAACAAGAGAGTAACTTTAAATATAAAGCCCAGAAAATTTTAAAAAGTGAAAGGTTGGAAATGGACCATGCAAGAACTAACCAAATGAAATTGTGAGTAGCTACAGTTACATCAAAATATAGATCTTAAGGAAAGAGGAATTATTTAAGATAAACTGAGACATTCCATAATGGTAAGGGAATCAATATAAAATCAAATAGTCATAATTTTAAATCTGTATGTACCTAGTTACACAGATTCTACATACTTTAAACAATAAATGACAGAAATAAAAAGATCCATGGGCAAATCCACAATTATAGGGGAACCATGATGAATCAAGCTATATATTGTAAGCCTTAGAATAGGGATTGGCAACATTTTTTTCTGTCAAGGTCCAGATAGAAAACATTTTCCTCTTTGCAGACCATGTTGTTTCTGTCACAACTACTCAGTTCTGCCCTTGTAGTGTAAAAGTGGCTATTGACATAAATAAATGAATGAGTGTGGTTGTGTTCCAATGTAGCTTTATTTAATAATTTAAAAAAGGGTGGTGGGATGGATTTGGGCAGCAGGCTATAGTTTGCTGTCTCTTGTTCTAAATCAACCACTTAAACCAACTGAAAAAAAAAAACACAAAAGTAATTAGCCAATAGTAGATATATAATGGAATCATAAAGAACTTTCAAGTCATCCGAGGGAAGGCAGAAATTAGAAGAAAAAATATGAGTGACCTAAAACAAAACAAAACAAAACACACCTGAATTATCACTAATGAAAGTGATATTTTGAGCTCCATTTTTATGTCTTTATTATCTGTTTCTTAATTATTTCTGATGCTGGGCAGGGAAAAGAGAAATATTGTTTATTGACCTCTTAAATCACCAAAACGTTTCAACCTCCAAACTCTTCCCTTTATTTTCACACTCACACACATGCACACATACATACACACACATATACACACAAATCCTACTCACAGAAGCCTCTGTAAGTTTACTGAAAAAGAGTTTTCTGAAAGTTGGGAAAATGAAGAGGTTTTACATCATAATCACTCAAGAACTTCAAAATGCGTATTAGACATGCTTGTTCTTAAAAGTCTTCTGGCAGTGTTCTGCTTTCAGCTAGGATGGACTAGGTCATGTGGGCCACTTTTCTCACTGAAGAACTAGGAATATTAAATAAATGACAATAATTATGTATTTGAAGTGTTGGCAAACTATAGCTTCCAGGGCAAATCAGCCATGCCCAATTTTTTTTGATATCTTTTTGTGCTATAACAACATAACTAAGTAGTTGTGACAAAGACCACATGGCCTACAAAGCCAAAAATATTTACTATCTGGTCTTGACAGGGAAGTTTGCTGGCTCCTGATATTTTAAAGGCACCAGAGAGCTTCAGAAGCATTGAGATGAAAGGGAGTAAAATTGCTGAGAGAAAGGAAATATTCAGAGAAGAGTTGAGGAACTGCAGCTGTCCCCCAGAGGGGGCATGTGCTAATTCTTGGTGAAGGCTGGAGTCTGAGAATCTAGGTTTGGCTTGGCCAGAGGGCCATGGATGGGGACAAAGAAAGTAGCAGAGATTTTGGTGCTCACATGGGAGAGAAGTGACAAAATTGGAGATTTGAAGGGCCTTTTCCCTGAATTCCAAAGATGCATGGGGCAGAAGGGTACAAATTAAGCCAAAACCTTGGCAAAACAGTTTCCTATTGCTTGGGGAACAAGGCCCCATTGAGGGAAGGAAACTGCCAACCACTGGAGAGATTCTGATGCCCTAGACTAATAGTCTATAGACATTGATGATCTACACCCCTTTTACCCTAAGGTAGGGAAACTTGCTCATCAGGGACGTCATGAATGGAGAATCCAGACTTGGAACTCAGTGGAGGATCATTACTAAGGGACAGAGAAACAAGACCTCTAACTGTCGATATCTCCTTTGAAGAGAGTAAATGACCAGAAGGGAAGAAAGTAGGGGGGTAGGTATTGATTATGTTTCTATTTCATGGTCTAGGTATGATCATTTTCTAAAAATTCATGGAATTATAGTCTTTGGATTAGTGCACTTTAGAGTATGTATATTATATTTCAATGAAATTTTACAAAAAATAAGCCTTTAGACGAGCCATCTCTGACTCTTCCCCAATCCACAATTTCTATTAGTTTCCAAGAAGAGCAGTTTAGTCTTTTGCTTACTTGACTCCTACCTAATCCATGCCTTTAAGGTCTCACCTTCTACCTCAAGCTACTTACTGATTTAATTTCTAAATACGGTTTCTTCCTTAAAAAAATTCCTACTTTAGTTATTAAAATGATTTATTTTCACTGCTTTTCAGAAGTAAAGGTCACATTGCATTCTGTATGGCTCAGATTAGCAGAGTATCACATTTAAAGAAGAATACAGACTGGAACATGTCCAGAAGAGGGCAAGTACGATGATAAAGTATATGAGAATTATGTTGTATGTGGAACATTTGAAGAGACTGGGGAATTTCAAACTGAAAAATAACAGTCAGAGTTGTGGTGCAGTCTTTGCTTTCAAACCCATAGAATATTTTGTGGAAGAAAGATGCATTTTATTCTATGTATTTTGAAGGCAGAACAAAGACAGAGGGTTGACCATTACAGGAAGGGAGTTTCCTTTGAATTCTTAATTATCCATTCATGAAACAAATGGTTATGTTCTTCATTAACTCATTTAACAAACATTTATTGAATGATAAATATATTACAGCCTGTACTGCCAAAGGGTTCCTAGCTTGCTACTAAACACATGTATATACAACCACAGAACAAAGTAAAGATCCAGAGTGTATCACAAGGTGATGTTGGGTCCCAGAGGTGAGAGGGATGGGTGAGGAGCAGGAAGTAAGAGAGCAGCAAAGCAGACCTCAGAGTCTTCCTGTCCTCTGCTCTCCATCCCATATGTCTCATGGAAATGGACAGCACCACCATCCACCCAGTTACTCAAGCTGGAAGCTGGAGACTCACTGTCACCTCACCCTTTTCCTTACCCTCAACACCCAAATCCAGTCAGCTGTTCAATTCTATCAATCTTAGCACAAAATATTTCTCAGGCTAGTCTCTTCATTCCTGTCATCATGGCTGACTTTAGGTTTCCAGATGCCATACCTGAATAGTTTTGTGACATCTTAACTGTTCTGCCTACAGGCCTGGTCCCTTCAAATCTGACATCACACAGACCTTAAGGTTACTTCTCTGAAATAAAATGGGTTATGTAAATGTCCTGCATAAAGTCCTTCATAGGCTCTTAGTATGTAGAAAAGCCGTCACTCTTCATCCATCCAGCTCATCTCAGACCAGCTTCCCATTTGTATGTACCCTACAGTCCCGTGGTCATTGACTCACTTTAGTGATTCTGACCCTTCACACTGTTGCACATATCCACATCTGTGTTCACCATGTTCCTTTTATCTGAAACTCCCTTCCTTAGCACATCAATCTTGAATTTCTACTCAACCTCCATCTGTCAGCTCTAATATTGATTCTACGAAGTCTTTCCTGACCCCCACACTTGGGAGATGGACAGCTTCTTCCTCTGTGTATCTACTTGTTTTCTGAAGATCCCTAAGATAATCTGGGTCAGGCTGCGAGTTCTTGCAGAGCGTGAACAAGGTTGTGTAGCATAGTAGACTCTGGAGGCAGGCTGCCTGGGTTTAAACTGGCTTCATTTCTTATTAGTTGTATACCTTTGGTTTCTTCACCTCTTTGACCCTCAGTTTTTTCATCTCTGCTGTGGAGATAATGGTACCATATGGCTGTTGTAAAAATCAAATGAGGTATTACCTGTAAAATGCTTAGTACAGAACCTGGAACATGTTAATTCCTTAGTAGATGTGATACATCATTATTTTTGTTACTACTATTATCTCTGAATGGGAGGTTCCTAACTCAGAGGGTGGTATATAGTAGATCTCAATAAGTTTTTGAGTGCATTTTTTAAACTCTACACATTTCAAGAAAACTTAACATTGGAAAACACACATATACACATGTGCCCTAAGAACTAGAATATGAGAAACTTACATGTCACAGGTATTATTATTTCTAAAAAGACTTTTAATGTTTACTTACTTTTGAGAGAGAGAGAGGGTCAGAGCATGAGCCGGGAAGGGGCAGAGACAGAGGGAGACACAGAATCCGAAGCAGGCTCTGGGGCCCAAGCTGTCAGCACAGAGCCCCACACGGGGCTCAAACTCATGAACTGCGAGATCATGACCTGAGCAGAGCCGAAGCCAGACATTTAACTGACTGAGCCACCCAGGCACCCCATCACAGGTATTATTTTTATCATAGTGGTCCATTTCTGGTCCCCAAAGGGGAAATATTTCTTCATAATCCATCTCCTACAGTCTTCTTTGTTCTATATTTTCTTTGTTGCCCTGCATAGAGCATTTTTGGAGAAATTCGGTGATTTCGGCTAAAGAAGTAGCTATAAAGCTCCCTCAGTGACATTTATCCATAAAATAATAGCAGGTAGGAGGAAACTGGGAGATGAAACACTTAGCCCATGGACAGCTATTTGACTGCTCTGTTGTTAGGAATAAGTTTTCACATAACTTCCACCAGATCTATTGCTATGCTCCAATCTGAAGTATAAAAACCATCTTTCAAGCAAAAGCCTGTAACTATGAGCTTTCATAACAGTAGAGTTTGATACAAAAACTTACATAATATAGTTTTTATAATGACACTATTCCTCACTCACCTTGCCACTTTGCCACACCAAGACCTTCTAAGACTAATTAACTGGCAAGGTGTTGTTTTTTTTCTTTCATCCCTGGATTCTGAAAAAATTTTATTTGAGGTACAGAGTGCTTCTCTCTTAATATTTCTAAGGAAGCTTTCATAACATGATGGCCAAATTATTTGAAAAATGTTTCCCTGTGGTGATGTCATTTTGAAGGAAAAACATACTTGGGATATGAAGTATTCCCATCAGAAATCTCTGAGATCTTGCATCTGTACTCTTAACCCCAAGAGGTTATCAAATGATAGTAGATGATTGTAAAAGGGATGACTTCTAATGGGGTGTTGGCAGGCGGGCTGGCCAACAGTCATAGGTCACTGAACAAATATTTATAGGGGAAGTGAAGCCTTCATTTTTGCTTTTGCTATCAGACAGCTTTCAAAAATCTACAAAGAAAGACTAATGCTCAGGATTAAGATACTGCTGTACATGAGAAAAATCCAGAAACCAATAGCTCTGTTGTAGATTCTTACATGGTGTCAAATGCCAACCTATAATAATACTGTGTGGACTGCCTAAAACATTTCAACAAAGATAGGGAAAATATCCTAGATAAATAAGTAAAGCCAGACCACAAACTTTAAGGAAAAATGCATCACTTGCCCCAAAAGAACATGAAGAAGCCTTACAGAATGTGTGGGTATTAATTATAAACTGTGTGGAAACATTCATTCATTGATGATTTCAAGATGGTTGCCAAGATCAGACTCAGTAGAGAAAATTTGTATTCCCACTTGGTCAAAGGTATATTATGGCAGGTTTTCTTATCAGCTATTCATTTACAGAGCAAGATTTACATGATTGTAAGTACAGTTGGCTGACAAAAATGGAAAGAAAAAACATTTGGTCTCAGGTGGTCCTTTAATTGGCTCACGGCGTTGTAGCTAGGTCATAGATTTAAAGCAAGAAAAACTCAAGTCCAAAGCCTTTTCCTTCTCCTTGTAAGCTCTATCTTGCCTGAGTTCCTTAACTTCTCCAGGCCCCATTTTCCTCTTCTATAAAGTGGGTACAATCCACAGGGTCGTTATGAGGTTAAATGAGATCATGACAATTAAATCTTTGGCACATTGCCTGGCATTCAAAAATTATTCCAAAATATTTGTTGTACAGTTGAATAAGTGACTAGAGAAAGAGGTCACCTTCTATTTCATTCAGCTCACAGGGTGAAACCTGATTTTTCTGATAGTGTTGACAAGTCTTCCTAGGGACTAATGTCAATGTTTTCAAGCCTAATAGGAGAGCCAGAAGAACCTAGACACCAGATTCCTGAGCTATAAACTAGGAGAAAGGACTTTTAAGGCCAAGAACTGCCAGCAGCAAAGTCTCTGAGTCTGACTTACTAAATAGTTTATGTTGATACTTTGATTCATTGCTATGGGTGATGACAACTGCAGGAAGGACAGGACCATGGCAATGGCAGCAGAAATGAGAGTTCTAGGATGAGTCACAGAATAATCACAACAGACCACATAGGATTACACATCATTGCCAGACAGCTGACTTCTTTTATTGTACAGATTGAAAGACTCTATATGAGGATGTATTAATCTACTTCCAGGTATCACAGAGAACATAGTCAGTGACTAGTAAGACAGCTGGTTGACAACCCATGGATCTCTCATTTTGGTAGTGCTAAAAGAACCACAAAATGCAAGTTTCATGTAGCAAACTCTTTTTTATACTCATCTGTGGAGAAAATTTATGGCAAATGCTTTCACCATATATATCACAATTAGCTGACAACAACAAAAGTGAAATGTTAATTGGGTACTAAGTTGAGAAAAACTCAGATCTTTTATGCAATCAATTATTTCCTAATAATCAACTCTGTTAATTTTATTTTGAACTGGGCATTTTTTAATTTGAATTTTAATTAGTTAATATACAGTGCAATATTGGTTTCAGAAGTAGAAGTCAGTGACTCATCAGTTACATGCATGACCCAGTGCTCATCAAAAGTGCCCTTCTTAATGCCCATCCCCCTTAGTCCATCTCCCACCCACCTCCCTCCATCAACCCCGGGTTTGTTCTCTACTGTTAAGAGTCTCTTATGGTTTGTTTCACTTTCCTTCTTTTTTTTTTTTTTTTTTTTTGATGGACTGAGCCACCCAGGCACCCTGTCTTTTGTTTTTCTTTTCTTTTTATTTTTTTTAATTTACATCCCAATTAGTTAGTATATAGTGCAACAATGATTTCAGGAGTAAATTCCTTAGTTCTCCTTACCCATTTAGTCCATTCCCCCTTCCACAATCCCTCCAGTACCCTCAGTTTGTTCTCCATATTTATGAGTCTCTTCTGTTTTGCCCCCCTCCCTGTTTTTATATTATTTTTGTTTCCCTTCCCTTATGTTCATCTGTTTTGTCTCTTAAAGTCCTCATATGAGTGAAGTCGTATGATTTTTGTCTTTCTTGGACTGACTAATTTCACTTAGCATAATACCCTCCAGTTCTATCCATGTAGTTGCAAATATCAAGATTTCATTTTTTTTTTATTGCTGAGCAATACTCCATTGTATATATATATACCACATCTTCTTTATCCATTCATCCATTGATGCACATTAGGGCTCTTTCCATACTTTGGCTATTGTTGAAAGTGCTGCTATAAACATGGGAGTGCATGTGTCCCTTTGAACCAGCACCTATATCCCTTGGATAAATGCCTAGTAGTGCAATTGCTGGGTTGTAGGGTAGTTCTATTTTTAGTTTTTTGAGGAACTTCCATACTGTTTTCTGGAGTGGTTGCACTAGCTTGCATTCACACCAACAATGCAAAAGAGATCCTTTTTCTCTGCATCCTTCCTAACATCTGTTGTTGCCTGAGTTAATGTTAGCCATTCTGACAAGTATAAGGTGGTATCTCATTGTGGTTTTGATCTGTATCTCCCTGATGATGTGACGTTGAGGATTTTCTCATGGGTCGGTTGGCCATCTGGATGTCTTCTTTGGAGAAGTGTCTATTCATGTCTTTTGCCCATTTCTTCACTGGATTATTTGTGTTTTGGGTATTGAGTTTGATAACTTATTTATAGATTATGGATACTAACTCTTTATCTGATATGTCATTTGCAAATATCTTCTCCCATTCTGTCAGTTGCCTTTTAGTTTTGCTGATTGTTTCCTTCCCTGTGCAGAAGCTTTTTATTTTGATGAGGTCCCAGTAGTTCATTTTTGCTTTTGTTTCCCTTTCCTTTGGAGACGTGTTGAGTAAGAAGTTGCTGCGGCCAAGATCAAAGAGGTTTTTGCCTGCTTTCTCCTTGAGGATTTTGATGGCTTCCTGTCTTACATTTAGGTCTTTCATCCATTTTGAGTTTGTTTTTGTGTGTGGTGGAAGAAAGTGGTCCAGGTTCATTCTTCTGCATGTCGCTGTCCAGTTTTCCCAGCACCACTTGCTGAAGAGACTGCCTTTATTCCATTGGATATTCTTTCCTTCTTTGTCAAAGATTAGATGGCCATATGTTTGTGAGTTTATTTCTGGGTTCTCTATCTGTTCCATTGATCTGAGTGTCTGTTCTTGTGCCAAAACCATACTGTCTTGATGATTACAGCTTTATAGTATAGCTTGAAGTCTGGGATTGTGATTCCTCCTACTTTGGTTTTCTTTTTCAAGATTGCTTTGGCTATTTGGGGTCTTTTCTGGTTCCATACAAATTTTAGGATGGTTTGTTCTAGCTCTGTGAGGAATGCTGGTGTTACTTTGGTAGAGGTTGCATTGAATATGTAGATTGCTTTGGGTAGTATCAACATTTTAACAATATTTGTTCTTCCTATCCAGGAGCATGGAATCTTTTTCCATTTCTTTGTGTCTTCTTCAATTTCTTTCATAAGCTGTCTATAGTTTTCAGTGTATAGATTTTTCACCTCTTTGGTTATATTTATTCCTAGGTATTTTATGGTTTTTGGTGCAACTGTAAATGGGATCGATTCCTTGATTTCTCTTTCTGTTGCTTCATTGTTTGTGTATAGGAATGCAACCTATTTCTGTGCATTGATTTTATATTCTGCAACTTTGCTGAATTCATGAATCAATTCTAGCAGTTTTTTGGTGGAATCTTTTGGGTTTTCCATATACAGTATCACGTCATCTGCAAATAGTGAAAGTTTGACCTCCTCCTGGCCGATTTGGATGCCTTTTATTTCTTTGTGTTGTTTGACTGCAGAGGCTAAGACTTCCAATACTATGTTGAACAACAGTGGCTAGAGTGGACGTCTGTGTCTTGTTCCTGAACTTAGGAGGAAAGTTCTCGGTTTTTCCCCATTGAGGATGATATTAACATTGGGTCATTCATATAAGGATTTTGTGATCTCGAGGTATGATACTGCTATCTCTACTTTCTTGAGGGTTTTTATCAAGAAAGGATGCTGTATTTTGTCAAATGCTTTCTCTGCATCTATTGAGAGGATCATGTGGTTCTTGTCCTTTCTTTTATTGATGTGATGAATCACATTGTTTCGCAGATATTGAACCAGCCCTGCATCCCAGGTATAAATCCCACTTGGTCATGGTGAATAATTTTTTAAATGTATTTTTGGATCTGATTGACTAATAGATTCTTGAGGATTTTTACATCAATATTCTTCAGGGAAATTGGTCTATAGTTTTCCTTTTTAATGTGGTCTCTGGATGGTTTTGGAATCAAGGTAATTCTGGCTTCACAGAAAGAGTTTGGAAATTTTCCTTCCATTTCTCTTTTTTGGAACAGCTTCAAGATAATAGGTGTTAACTCTTCCTTAAATGTTTGGTAGAATTCCCCTGGAAATCCATCTGGCCCTAGACTCTTGTTTTTTGGGAGGTTTTTGATTACCAATTTGATTTCCTTACTGGTTATAGGACTATTCAAATTTTCTATTTCTTTCTGTTTCAGTTTTGGTAGTGTATGTGTGTTTCTAGGAATTTGTCCATTTCTTCCAGATTGCCCATTTTATTGGCATGTAATTGCTCATAATGTTCTCTTCTTATTTTTATTTCTGCTGTGTTGGTTGTGATCTCTCTCTTTCATTCTTGATTTTATTTCTTTGGGTCCTTTCCTTTTTCTTTTTGATCAAACTGGCTAGTGGTGTATCAATTTTGTTATTTCCTTCAAAGAACCAGCTTCTGATTTCATTGATCTGTTCTACTGTTGTTTTGGTTTCGATAGCATTAATTTCTGCTCTCATCTTCATTATTTCCTGTCTTTTGCAGGTTTTGAGATTTATGTGCTGTTCTTTTTCCAGCTCTTTAAGGTGTAAGCTTAGGTTGTGTATCTGATATCTTTCTTTCTTCTTTAGCAAGGCCTGGATTGCTATATACTTTCCTCTTATGACCGCCTTTGCTGCATCCCATAGGTTTTGGGCTGTGGTGTTATCACTTTCATTGGCTTGCATGTACTCTTTAATTTCCTCTTTAACTTCTTGTTTAGCCCATTCATTCTTTAGTAGGATGTTCCTTAGTCTCCAAGACTTTTATATTTCCAAATTTTTTCTTATGGTTGATTTTGAGTTCATAGCGTTGTGGTCTGAAATTATGCATGGTATGATCTCGATCATTTTCTACTTGCTGAGGACTGATTTGTGTCCCAGTATGTGGTCTGTTCTGGAGAATGTTCCATGTGCTCTGGAGAAGAATGTATATTCCGCTGCTTTAGCATGAAATGTTCTGACTATATCTGTTATGTTCATCTGGTCCAGTGTGTCATTCAAAGCCATTGTTTCCTTGTTGATGTTTTGATTAGATGATCTCTCCATTGCTGTGAGTGGGGTGTTGAATTCTCCTACTATTATGGTATTACTATCGATGAGTTTCTTTATGTTTGTGATTAATTGATTTATATATTTGGGTGCTCCCACTTTTGGCACATAAATGTTTAGAATTGTTAGGTCTTCTTGGTCTATAGACACCCTGATTATGATATAATGCCCTTCTGCATCTCTTGATACAGTCTTTATTTTAAAGTCTAGATTGTTTGATATAAGTATGGCTATCCTGGCTTTCTTTTGGTGACCATTAGCATGATAGATGGTTCTCCATCCCCTTACTTTCAATCTGAGGGTGTCTTAGGCCTAAAGTGAGTCTCTTGTAAACAGCATATAGATGGATCTTGTTTTCTTATCCATTATGTTACAGTATGTCTTTTGATTGGACCATTTAGTCCATTGACTTTTAGCGTGAGTACTGAAAGATAGGAGTTTATTGTTATTGTGTTTCTTGTAGAGTTGGAGTTTCTGGTGGTGTTCTCTGGTCCTTTGTAGTCTTTGTTGCATTTGGTCTTTTTTTTTTTTTCTGTCTTTTCTCCCCCCAGAGAGTCCCCTTTAAATTTTCTTGCAAGGCTGGCTTAGTGGTCACAAACTTCTTTAATTTTTGTTTGGGAAACTTTTAGTCTTTCTTCTATTTTGAATGATAGCCTTGCTAGATAAAGTATTCTTGGCTGCATATTTTTCCAATTCAGCACATTGAATATATCCTATCACTCTTTTCTGCCCTGCCAAGTTTCTGTGGCTAGGTCATCTGCAAACCTGATCTGTCTTCCCTTGTAAGTTAGGGACTTTTTTTCCCTATCTGCTTTCATGATTCTTTCCTTGCCTGAGTATTTTGTGAATCTGACTATGATATGCCTTGCTGATGGTCAGTTTTTGTTGAATCTAATGGGGGTCCACTGTGCTTCCTGGATTTTGATGTCTGTGTCTTTCCCCAGGTTAGGAAAGTTTTCTGCTATGATATGCTCACATAACCCTTCTACCCCTATTTCTCTCTCTTCCTTTTCTGGGACCCCTATGATTCTGATGTTCCTTTTAATGAGTCACTGATTTTTCTAATTCGTAAATCATACCCTTTTGCCTTAATCTCCCTCTTTTTTTCTGCTTCATCATTCTCTATAAGTTTGTCCTCTATATCGCTGATTCTCTGTTCTGCCTCATCCATCCTTGCCGCCGTGGCATCCATCTGTGATTGCAGATCTGTTATAGCATTTTTTATTTCATTCTGACTATTTTTTACTTCTTTTATCTCTGCAGAAAGAGACTCTAATCTATTTTCAACTCCAGCTAGTATTCTTTTATAGTGATTCTAAATTCTGGTTCAGACATCTTGCTTGTATCTGTGTCGGTTAAATCCCTGGCTGTTGTTTCTTTGTGCTCTTTCTTTTGGGGTTAATACCTTCGTTTTGTCATTTTGAAAGGAGAAAATGAATTAATGAGGTAGAAAAATTTAAATAAAAATAATTAAAATTAAAAAAATATTAAAATTAAAAAATTAAACACACACACACACACACACACACACACACACACACACAAATCGAATAAATGATGCTAGATCCTAGGTATGTTTTTGTCTGGGTGTTGAAAGTGGTTTGACAGATTAGAGAAAAAAAGGGGGGAAGAAAAAAAGGAAATTGAGAATTTGAAAAAATGAATACACTGAAGTAGACTAAAATGAGATGATGGAAGTAAAATAGAATTTGAAAACATTTACACAAAAGTAAAGACTATAGGAGAAAAAATTTTCTAATAGAAATTAAAAATAAAAATGAATATTTTCTCTTTCTGTATTCAAGAAAAAGAAGTGAAAAAGAGATAGGGAAAAAAAAGAAAGAACATTTAATAGATGGACCTGCTAACAGATTGAAATAGGACTTGAAAAATTGAAAAATTTTGAAAAATTTTCAGATTGAAAAATTACTTCGTTTTCCCCTAGAAGTCAGACTATGAGGCACTTTATAGTCCATAAACTAAGCAGGTGGTGAGACTTGTGTCTTAAAGAATGAGGTTGGCCCAGTTGGGCGGGGCCCTGTGTAACAGCTCCATTGTCCACTAGATGGCACTGCTAGCCTACTGGGGTGGAGTGTTGTGGCACGTGTAGGTGCATATGCACATGTGCAAAAGCAGTGAAAATGGCGTCACCCAGCTACCCAGTCTCTAGTATTGGAACTCTGTTCTCCCTGATCAGCAATCATGTACCTGTCCTCTGTCCTCAGTTTTCGTCCGCTCCCCACTTTTTCACTGTCCGTGACCAAGCCCCAGGCTGTACCTCTCTCCTGAGTTTTGTCTTTGATGCAGCTGTTTTCCCCAGCCCCTTACTTCTGAAGGACTACGGCTTTGACCCGTTCCACCCCTCTGTGGGAGGGTCTCACCAAGCAATGGCTGAATGTTGGCTGCACCCAGGAACGCTTGCTGGACACTGCTGCTGCCGGTGTTCTGAGACTTCGGCCAGGTGCCAGCCTGTCCCAGAAAATGTTCGTGAGACAGCATAGCAGCAGCTTTTCAGAGATTATGGAAAATCACAACTCACATCTGGCACCAGGCTTCACCCTTAAGGACCTTGTTCCAGCACCAACGAATGTGGCCGTTCTCTGGGGTCTGCTGGGACCAGGTGGCTTCAACAGTCTCTACCAAATGTCCTTCCAGCAGTGGAACCGCTTTTCCCTGTGTGGCCCAAGAATCTCCCGGACCCCACTGGTATTGAGCTGCAGAGTTGCAGACTTTGCACTCCCCTTGTTTACAGTCGTAATGGAATTAAAAAAATTTTTTTTAACGTTTATTTATTTTTGAGAAAGAGAGAGACAGAGCATGAACGGGGGAGGGTCAGAGAGAGAGAGAGAGGGAGACACAGAATCTGAAACAGGCTCCAGGCTCTGAGCTGTCAGCCCAGAGCCCGACGCGGGGCTCGAACTCACGGACCGCGAGATCATGACCTGAGCCGAAGTCGGCCGCTCAACCGACTGAGCCACCCAGGCACCCCTCGTAATGGAATTTAAACCCTCTCTTTTCTCCTTTCTCTCTTTTTAGTTTAGTCCTTGTGGCTGTTTCCAATTTTCCACTTTCTCTCCAGCTGCTTTTGGGAAGGGGTGCTTTTCCCATATTCTCCCCCACCCCTCCCCCGTCCCCATCCTCTCTCCACCTGCAAAAGCACCTCCCTGCCTGCTGGAACTTCTCGCTCCCCAAGTTCACCTCTCCACACCATGTACCTGCTGAATTCTGTGGTTCATGTTGTGCAGATTGTTGTGTTAATCCGCCAATCAGTTTTCTAAGTGTGCAGGATGGTTTAGTGTTGGCCTGGCTATATTTCATGGACGTGAGACACAAAAAACCTCCATGCTGTTCCGCCATCTTGGCTCCTCCTGTTTCACTTTCTTCCCTTCCCCCCCTCTTCCCATATGTTCATCTGTTTTGTTTCTTAAATTTCACATATGAATGAAATCATATGATATTTGTCTTTCTGTAACTGACTTATTTTGTTTAGCATAGTACGTTCTAGCTCCAATCACGTCATTGTGAATGGCAAGATTACATTCTTTTTGATGGCTGAGTAATATTTCTCAGTAATATATATGTATTATAATTGTATATTTATATATAATATATATTAAAATATAATTATATTAAAATATAATGTAAAGAATATAAAATATAATATTTAAATATATATGTATGTGTATATATATATGTATATATCTATCTCACATCATCTTAATCCACTCATCAATCGATGGCCATTAGGGTTCCCTCTATAGTTTGGCTATTGTTGATAATGCTGCTATAAACATTGGAGTGCATGTACCCCTTTGACTCTCTATCTTTGTTTCTTTTGGGTAAATACTTAATCATGCAGTTGCTGATCATAGGATAGTTCCATTTTTAGTTTCTTGAGGAACCTCCATACTATTCTCCAGAGTGGCCACACCAGTTTGCACTCCCACCAGCAATGCAAGAAGGTTCCCCTTTCTCTGCATCCTTGCCAGCACCTGCTGTTTATTGTGTTAATTTTAGACATTCTGACAGGTGTGAGGTGGTATCTCATCATGGTTTTGATTTGTCTTTTCCTGACGATGACTGATGTTAAGCATCTTTTTGTGTGTCTGTTAGCCATCTTGATATCTTCTTTGGAAAAGTGTCTATTTATGCCTTCTGTCCATTTTTTCACTGGCTTATTTGTTTTTCAGGTGTTGAATTTGATAAGTTCTTTATAGATTTTGGATACTAACCTTTTATCAGATGTGTTGCTTGCAAATATCTTCTCCCATCCTGTCAGTTGCATTTTAGTTTTGCTGATTGTTTCCTTCTCTGTGCAGAAACTTTTTGTATTGATGAAGTCCCAATAGTTCATGTTTGCCTTCATTTCCCTTGCCTTCGGCGACATGTCTAGTAAGAAGTGGCTCTGGCTGAGGTCAAAGAGGTTCCTTCCTATGTTCTTCTGTAGGATTCTGATGGTTTCTTGCCTCACATTTAGGCCTTTCATCCATTTTAAATTTATTTTTGTGTATGGTGTAAGAAAGTGCTCCAGTTTCATTCTTCTGCATGTTGCCATCCAGTTTTCCCAGCACCATTTGCTGAAGAGACTGTCTTTTTTCCATTGGGTATTCTTTCCTGCTTTGTCAAAGATGAAATGGCCATATAGTTGTGGGTTTATTTCTGGGTTTTCTATTCTGTCCCATTGATCTATGTGTCTATTTTTGTGCCAGTACCATACTGTCTTGATGACTATAACTCTGTAATATAGCTTGAAATCCGGAATTGTGATGCCTCCAGTTTGTTTTTCTTTCCAGGATTGCTTTGGCTATTTGAGGTCTTATCTGGTTCCATACAAGTTTTAGGATTGTTTGATATATCTCTGCAAAGAATACTGGTGGTACTTTGATAGAGATTGCATTAAATGTGTAGATTGCTTTGGTTAGTATACACATTTTTAACAGTATTTGTTCTTCCAATCCATGAGCATGGAATTCTTTTCTATTTCTTTTTGTCCTGTTCAACTTCTTTCATAAGTCTTCTATAGTTTTCAGTCTACAGGCCTTTTACCTCTTTAGTTATGTTTATCCCTAGTTATCGTAACTGTTTTTGTTGCAGTTATAAAAGATTAGGTTCCTTGATTTCTTTTTCTGCTGCTTCATTATTGGTGTGTAAAAATGCAACAGATTTCTGCACATTGATTTTATATATCCTGCAACTTTGCTGAATTCATGTATTAATTCTAACAATTATTTGGTGGAGTCTTCCAGGTTTTCTGCATAGAATATCATGCCATCTGTAAATAGTGAAAGTTTGAGTTCTTCCTTGCTGATTTGTATGCCCTTTATTTTTTCGTTGTCTGATTACTGAGGCTAAGACTTCTAGTATTATGTTAAATAGTAATGGTAAAAGTGGGCATCCTTGTCTTGTTCCTGACCATAGGGGAAAGGTTCTCAGTTTTTCCCCTTTGAGGATGATATTAGCTGTGGGTCTTTTGTATATGCCCTTTATGATGTTGAGGTATGTTCCATCTATCCCTACTTTGTTGAGGGTTTTTATCAAGAATAGAGGCTATATTTTGTCAGATGCTTTTTCTTCTCTAGTGACAGGATCAGACCATATGGTTCTTATCCTTTCTTTTGTTAATGTGGTGTATCGCATTGATTGATTTGCAATTAGTGAACCAGCCCTGCAGCCCAGGAATATATTCCACTTGATCATGGTGAATAATTATTTTAATGTGCTGTTGAATTCAATTTGCTAGTATCTTTTGAGAATTTTTGCATCCATGTTCATCATTGAACTGGGCATTTTTTAAAAGAAACATAAAAAATTTGACATGTAGTATTTATTAATATGTGTGTGATATGCCTCAATCATCCCATAAATACATACTGCACCCGTATAGCATCAATATCTGAAATTTTCAAAGGACTAGATCAAAACCGAGCTCTGTTCTTTATATCAAATGTGTAAAGTTAGTTATCTTCACCTAGTCAGGATCCAAAAGATGCAACAGGTATGCACCAAACTCAGTTAAACCTTTCCCTCGGAATACTTTTTAAGAGAAATCCATCATGACATCTGTGCATTATGTACATATGTGCATATGTGTGTGTGAAACTTCATGGAAATATGCAAAGTAACCTACTTACAATAAGTAGTGGCCTTATAATGGATTCGATTGTTTATATCCCTACTTTGCTACGTTGTTATGTTGCTTTTACAGATAAAATATTATAGAATTCATTGGTCCAATTTTCTGCTTCAGTAAACAATATAGTGACATCTCTTTGAGATGATTCAGGATCATGTAGGGACTCACATTTAGCATTCCAAGCATCCACAGTCATATGTAAAGTAGAAGAGAAGGGAATGACGTATCATGATCCCAGAATACCATATCCCATGTATTAGTTTTCTGTGGCTATTGTAACAAATTACCAATAACAGGGAGGCTTAAAACAACAGAAATGTGTGCTCACACAGATCTGGAGGCCAGGAGCTAAAACCAAGGTGTTAGCAGAGTTAGTTCTTTCTGGAGGCTCTGAGGGAGAATCCCTTCCATTCCTTATTCCTAGCTTCTTGTGGCTGCTGGCAATCCTTGGGGCTCATCTTGTAGATGCATCACTCCCATCTCTACTTCTGTCTTCATACAAATTCTTCTCTTTGTCTTCATCCCTCCTTTTCTCTTACACTTGTCCTTGGATTGAGGGTCCATCCTAATCTAGGATGATCTTATCTAAGGATCCTTAACCATGTATGCAAAGACCTTTTTTATTTTCACGTATGGTCACATTCTGAAGTTCCGAGTGAACATACCTTTTGGTAGGTTGTAAATCACTGCTATATGACTGATTTTGGAATAAACCTACTACACTGTCCTCACAGCATTACATTCTAGATGACTCTGTTACTGGCCTGCTTTCCCTTTCTATGTTGACTACCTGGGAAACTTTTAGATAATTCAGAGGGCCACTTGAAACTTGATAGCCTTTGTAGAGGAGGATGCTGGTTAGATTTTAAAGGAATGTGAGGTAAATATTGTTTTAAAAAAATTAAAAACTGCAGGAAAGGGGATTATTTTTTTAGTGTTTTTAAGTTTATTCATTTATTATTTTTGAAAGAGACAGAGAGCATGAGCAGGGGAAGGACAGAGGTTGGGGGGGAGGTGGAGAGAGAATCCTCAGCAGGACTCCCTGGTGTGGGACTCAGCATCGTGAACCATAAGATCATGACCTGAGTCGAAGTCAAGAGTTGGATGCTTAACTGACTGAGCCACTCAGGCACCCCTAAGGGGATTCTTATATACTAGCAGAGAGTTTAGACACACTGTCACCAGTAGTAACATGAAAGAAGGAAATGCAACCAAAGAAATAGCTGATCTAGATAAGAAGATTTACACAGAGTGATGAAGATGCTACCCAGTATTTTCCTGTTGTTAAAAGCAAAATACAAGAGAAGAATGATAAGGTACAGGAAAGAATGTTTATCAAAAGGAAGTCATGACTTCTTGACTATGGAATTTTCTAGTCTTTCTGTTGGATATTGATGTTAAAATTAAGAAAAGATCAAATCCAGGGCATTGTTGGGAAAACGCGTTTTAATAAAGCTTGGGGTGTAACTAAAAATTCTTTGTTAAGGTTTCAGGAGATTTAAGATGGTACTTTAGAAAACTGTTTAAACAATGTCTTCTAAGAAGATCAGCAATTTCATCAGAAACTGTGATATAGAAAGACTTATATCTAAGAGATTTGTGGATGTAGTTTCTGTTTAATGAGTGAATAAAAATAAGATTCACAGAAGACCCACAAAGATTTTAAGAGAAGTGTGTTAGCAGAAAGAAATGTGTTGACAAAGTGTGTTGCTTTGAAAGGAATAGAAATAGTATGACGTAGAAGGACATATTTGGACCATCAAATTTCTATAGGCGGCAAACAAGGTGGGAAAAGTACTCAGCTGAAAACATAGACTTCCTTTCATGAAAGAATGATCCAGTAAGTGGAACCAAAAACTCAGAAGATAAAGCTAAGTCATGAAGAATTCTTCCAAAGCAGAAGTAGGATGGAATTCTAATTAAGTAACTTCTAAAACATATGCCTAGCTAGATTTCAAAATTTTGTGGATCACTGGCCCCTGTGTGACTAGTCAGTTCCCACCTTTTTTTAACAGGTGTGTCTGTAGTGGTTATCCACTGTCTATTACACCATTGTTTGGTGTGTAGGGAGATAACCTGTCTCTTTAGTTCACAGATACTCAGATTGAAATAAATTGTATTTGAGGAGCCCAACTTAAGGAAGTATACTCAAGGAGACTCAGCTGTACCTGGACTTGACTTAGGTTATGAGAATCTGGACTTGAGATGATGCTGTAACAAGATGAGACTCAAATCCATAGCAGTCCCGATTGGTTTGTGTGTTGATTGGAGTTCTTCTGCACAGCATCATTCAGAGATTCAGGTTGAGAGAGGCTCTGCCGTCTTTAACAGATTACCTCTAGGGTCACTTTGCCTGGTGAAATCCTGGTGTCAGAGAGGTTAATGTTGAAGATGCATGTGAGAAATTTGAATCAATTTGTTCCTTAAATATGAGAGTGGAATAGAGCAATATACATGTCAACTTTCACATGTTACACATGCATAAGTAAATTCAGAAATTAAATATCATAAGTTGAAAGTTGATTATTTCAATTATATTCTCTAATACTTGATATTTTAGAGTTGGTCAAAATAATTATTTTTTAGATTTTGTCATTAGGAAAATGGGAGATTTCCTGGTGTGTGATGTCATTTTCTATTCAGGTATACATAGAAAACAAATTTAAAAGTCATTAATTCACTGCTATATAACAGTGCTTCCCACAGTGTTACGAAGCACAGTAGTCCCTTGATATACTCTGAAAAGACAAGGTTTTAAGTCAAGTAGGCTTGGGAAAAAACTATATATTGCCTCAAAGAGAATCCAGTGCATATCAGCATATTAAAGGCTCTGAAAAGTCCTGCCATAAAGAAACTACTTTGATTTTGAGACATCACCCAAATATGATTTATTCATTAAAAAATAAATATTAAAAAATAGGTGTTATTTTTTAGAACAGTTTTAGATTTATAGAAAGATTGTATTGAGAGTCCCCATATATATCCTTCCCCCCTCAGTTTCTCCTGTTATTAACACCTTGCATTATTATGGTACACTTGTTACAATTGGTGCAGCAATATTGATACATTATTATTAAAGTCCGTAGTTTACATTAGGGTTCACTGTTTACATTGTACAGTTCTATGAATTTTGACAAATGCATAATGTCATATAGCCAGCTTTCCAATATCATACAAAATAGTTTCACTTCCCTAAAAATTCTGTGTTCCACCCATTCATCTCTTTCTCTTTTGTCCTCAATATCTAGCAACCACTGAAGTTTTTATTGTCTCAATAGTTTTGAATTTTCCTAAAATGTCATGTATTTGGAATCATACAGTATGTAACCTTTTCAGAAACTGAATTCTTTTCATTTAATGATAAACATTTAAGGTTCTTCTATATTTTTTAGTGCTGAATAATATTCCACTGTATGGATGTACCAAGTTTATTAATTCACCTATTGAATGACATCGTGATTGCTTCCAAGTTTGGGTAATTAAGAATAAATTTGCTATAGATTTTCTTGTGCTGGTTTTGTGTGGAAATAGGTTTCAGTCATCTAAGTAAAAGATTTGCTGGACTGTGTGATTAGTTTTGTAAGAAACTGCCAAGCTATGTTCCAATGTGGCTGTACTATTTTGCTTTTCCATCAGCAATGAATGGAAGCCCCTGCTGCTGCACATTTTCATCAGCATTTGGTGTAGTCAGTGTTTTAGATTTTAGCCATCCCCGGAGGTATGTGGTGGTATCTCATTGTTTTAATTTGCGATTACTGAATGACATCTGAGGTTGAGCATCTTTTTGTAAGCTTGTTTTTCGTCTGTATTTCTTCTTTAAGTGAGATGTCTGTTCAGATCTTTTACCCATTTTTTTAAAATCTTTTTAACATTTATTATTGAGAGACAGAAACAGACAGAGCATGAGCATGGGAGGGGCAGAGAGAGGAGGAGACACAGATTCCGAAGCAGGCCCCAGGCTCTGAGCTGTCAGCACAGAGCCCAACGTGGGGCTTGAACTCACAAACCGTGAGATCATGACCTTAGTTGAAGTTGGACGCTTGACCTACTGAGCCACCGAGGTGCCTCTACCCATTTTTTAATTGGTTAATTTGTTTTATTTTTTAATGTTGAGTTATAATATTTTTTGTATATTTTGGACACAAGTCCTTTATCATAGGTATGCATTTTGCAAATGTCTTCCCTCAGTCTGGGGTTTATCTTTTGTCTTTTGCAAAGCAGAAACTTTTGTTTTTGTTTTTGTTTTTTAATGAAGTCCAACTTAGCATTCTCTTTCATGGATTGTGCTTTTGGAGTTACATCTAAAAACTTATTGCCAAATCTGTGGTCACCTAGATTTTCTTCTGTTTTTTTTCCTAAAAGTTGTGTATCTTCCCATTTTACATTTAGATCTGATCCATTTTGAGTTATTTTTTGTGACAGATATAAAGTCTGTGTCTGTATATTTTTTGCATGTGAATGTCCAGTTGCTGTAGCAGTTTGTTGAAAAGACTATTATTTCTTTTCTTCCTTAATTTTCTTTTGTTTCTTTGTCAAAGATCAATTCAGTATATTATGTGGTTTATTCCTGAGCTCTCTATTCTGTTCCAATTATCTTACACTATCCAATTATTCTTACACTATTACTACACTGTCTTGATCACTGTAGCTTCATAATGAGTTTTTTTTTTCAGTTTATTTTTTATTTTTTTGTTGAACATACAATATTTTTATGTTCAGGAATTATATTTTCAGGCATAAAGCATAATGATTCAACAATTGTATACATTATTCAGTGCTCACCACAATAAGTGTAGTCACCATCTGTCACCAAACAACATTATTACAACCTTATTGACTTTGTTTGATGTTCTGTACTTTTCTCCTTTGTAACTTACTTATTCTATACTAGAAGCTTGTACCTCCTAATCCCCTTTATCTATTTCACCCATCCCTTCACCCACCTCTCCTTTGGCAACCACCCAGTTTATTCTTTGTATTTAGGAGTCTACTTTTACTTTGTCTTCATTGTTTCTTCATTCGTTTCTTAGATTCCACAAATAAGTGAAATCATACGATATTTGTCTTTGTCTGAATTATTTCACTTAGCATTATACCCTCTAGGTCCATCCATGTTGTTACAAATGGCAAGATCTTATTATTTTTTATGGCTGAGTAATATTCCATTGTGTATGAGTATATATACCATGCCTTTATCCATTCATATATCAACAGATACTTGCATTGCTTCCTTATATTTGCTATTGTAAATAATGCTACAATAAACATAAAGGTGGGTATATCTTTTTGAATTAGTGTTATCATCTTCTTTTGAGTATATGTCCAGTAATAGAATTACTGGATCCTATGTTATTTCTATTTTTACTTTTTAAAGGAACCTCTATACTGTTTTCCATATTCCCACCAACATGCATGAAGAAGGTTCCTTAATCTCTACGTGCTCACTAGTACTTGTTATTTTTTATCTTTTTGATTCTAGCCATTCTCACAGGCATAAGGTGATATTTTATTTGTGGTTTTGATTTGCATTTCCCTGATGATTAGTGATGTTGAGCATCTTTTTATGTGTCTGTTAGCCATCTGTAGGACTTCTTTGAAAAAAATATCTATTCAGGTCCTCTTTTTTTAATCAGATTATTTGGTATGAGTGTGTGTGTGTGTGTGTGTGTATGTGTTGAGTTGTAGAAATTCTTTATATATTTGGGATATTACCCCTTTATTGGATATACCATTTGTAAATATCTCCTTCCATTTAGTATGTTGCCTTTTTGTTTTGCTGATGATTTCCTTTGTTGTGCAAAAGCTTCTCATTTTGGTGTAGTCCCAATAGTTTATTTTTGCTTTTGTTTTTCTTGCCTGAGGAGACGTATCTAGAAAAATGGTGCTAAGGCTGATGACAAAGAGGTTACTGCCTATGTTCTTTTCTGGAAGGTCTCACATTTAGGTCCACATTTAAGTCTTTATTTAATCCATTTTGAGTTTACTTTTCTGTATGGTGTAATAAAGTGGTCCAGTTTCAGTCTTCTGTATGTAGCTGTCCAGTTTTCCTGGCACCATTTGTTGAAGAGACTTTTTCCCATTATATAATCTTGCTTTCTTTTTCATAGATTAACTAACCATGTAAGTGTGGATTTATTTCTGGGCTTTCTATTTTGTTCCATTGATCTATGTGTCTGTTTTTGTGCCAGTACCATACTGTTTTGATTACTACAGCTTTGTGGTATATCTTGAAATTTGAAATTGTGATACCTCCAGCTTTGTTCTTCTTTCTCAAGTTGAATTTGGTTATTCAGTCTTTTGTGGTTCTCTGAAGATTTTAGAATTATTTTTAATAGTTCTGTGAAAAATTCTGTTGGTATTTTTAAATTTTTTTGATGTTTATTTTTTGAGCAAGCGAGAGAGAGAGAGAAGGGGAGGGGCAGAGAGAAAGGGAGACACAGAATCTGAAGCAGGCTCCAAGCTCTGAGCTGTCAACACAGAGCCTGATGCGGGGCTTGAGCTAATGAACTGTGAGATCATGACCTAAGCCAAAGTTGGACGCTTAACTAACTGAGCCACCCAGATGCCCCTTATTCTGTGGTATTTTGATAAGGATTGCATTAAATCTGTATATTGCTCTTTTTTTCTAGTATTATTGAGATAAAAGTGACTTATAGTCTTAAAGTTGGATGCTACCAATCAGCCAACTTTGTTCTTCATTACCCTGTTGGCTATTCTGGGTCTTTAATCTTCCCATATGAGCTTTAAAATCAGTTTGTCAATAACCACAAAATAACTGGGGAATTTTAGTTGTATCTATAGATTAAGTTGAGAAGAGTTGACATCTTAGTAATAAATCTTCCTATCCATTAACTTGGAATACCTTTTGTTTACTTAGTTCTTTGATTTATTTCATCAGAATTTTGTATCTTTTCTCTTATAGATCTGGTACATATTTGGTTATATGTATACCTTCTTAGGGTGCTAATATAAATGGTATTCTGCTTTTAATTTAAAATCCCAATTATTCATTGCCATTATATAACAAAGCAATTGACTTTTGTATATTAGCCATGCTTGCATCCTGCAGCCTCGCCATATACACTTGTTATTTCTAGCAGTTTTTTTTGTTGTTATTATTGATTCTTTGGGATTTTCTACATAGATAATTATATTACCTATAAACAAAGATAGTTTGATTTCTTTCTTCACAATCTATATACCTTTTATTTCCTTTTCTTTCCTATTGCATTAGTTAGGACTTCTGGTATAACGTTGAACAAGAATGGTAAGAGAGCATATCCTTATCTTGTTTCCCATTTTAGGGGAAGAACATTAAGTATGATGTCAATTGTAGAGTGATGTAGATGTTCTCTCTCAAGTAAAGGAAGTTTTCTTCTATTCCCTGTTTGCAGAGAGTTTTTTTTTATTATGAATGGGTTTTTTCAAATGCTTTTTCTGTGTCTATTGATACGATTTTATTATTTTTCTTCTTTAGCATGTCAATGTGATGAATCACTAATTTTTTTAATTTTTTTAAAAAAATTTTTAAACATTTATTCATTTTTGAAAGGCAGAGAGAGACAGAGCGTGAATGGGGGAGGGGCAGAGAGAGAGGGAGACACAGAATCCGAAACAGGTTCCAGACTCCGAGCTATCAGCACAGAGCCCGACGCGGGGCTCGAACTCACGTACTGCGAGATCGTGACCTGAGCCGAAGTCAGCCACTTAAACCACTGAGCCACCCAGGCGCCCCTAATTTTTTTAAATTAATTAATTCAAGTGTTGAACCAAACTTGCATACCTGGAATAAATCTCACTTGATCATGGTATATAATTCTTACATTATTAGACTCAATTTGGTAATATTTTATTGGGGATTTTTACATCTATTTACATGAGAAATATTGGTCTGTAATTTTCTTTACCAGTAATGTCTTTGTATGGTTTTGGTATTAGGGTAATGCTGGTCTCCTAAAATAAATTAGAAAGTGTTTTCTCTGTTTCTATTTTCTGGAAGAGACAGTAAGGAATTGGTACCATTTTTTCATTTTCCCATGTAAAAATTCTTTCACAACTCAACCAATAAAAATATTTTGCCTTTAATTAATCACTGTCTTATCATTATTTATATTACTTGCTTATTATTTATTTTTGTTTGGATCCTTATGAATATTTTTTGTTTACATGCAATAAAATGCACAGATAGTAGCTATATAATTTGATAAGTTTTGACAGTTGTCTATACCCATTTAACCACAACTCCTATCAAGATATAGAATATTTAAGTTACCCTAGACAGCTCCCTTGTGCCCCTTTCTAGTTAATTCTCCCTGCCCACAAACACACAGTGACAACTATTCTGGTTTTTATTACCATAGCTCAGCTTTGCCTCTTATTAAACTTTATATAAATAGTTATACATCATGTATTTCTTTTGCGTCTCACTTCTTTCGCTTAATATATTTTTGAGACTCATCCATATTATTTTGCATGTCAATAGCTCATCTCTTGTTTAGTGTTTGTTTATTTTGAGAGAGAGAGAGAGAGAGAGCGCACGCATGTGCATGAGTGGGGGAGGGGCAGAGAGTGAGGGGGAGAGAAAATCCCAAGTAGGCTCCATCCACACTGTCAGCACAGAGCCTGTTATGTGGCTCCATCTCACAAACCACAGGATCATGACCTGAGCCAAAATCAAGAGACAGATGCTTAACCAACTGAGCCACCCACATGCCCCTCATCTCTTTTTTGTTACTGAGTAACAATATATCACAATTTGCTTATCCATTCTCCTGTTCATGAACATTTGAGATATTTCTATTTCGAGTGATCATGATTAAAGCTGACAAGAACATTCTTCTACAGATCTCTTTATGGACATATGTTTTCTTTTGGGGAAAGGGGATAAATACCTAGGAGTGCAATTTCTGGGTAATAGATGTGTGTTGACATTTATAAAACAGTTTTCCAAGATGGTTGTACCAGTTTATATTTCCATCAGCAGTATATGAGCATCCCAGTTGTTCCACATTCTCACCAACTTTTGGTATTATCAGTCTTTAAAAACTGTTACCACTTCTAGTGAAATAAAATCTTATTGTGGTCTTAATTTGAATTTTCCCAATGACTAATGGTGATCATATATCATCTTTTGTGAAATGTCTGTTCAAGTCTTTGGCTCATTTTTTTTTTTTAGAGATTATGCAAGCTTTTTTTTTACTTATTATGGATTCAAGTACCCTATCAGTTATATGTATCACAAATATTTTCTCCCATTCTGTGGACTTATTTTTGCATTTTATTAATAAAGTCTTATATGAATAAGAGTTTTTAATTTGAATTAAGTCCTATTTATCAGTTTTCTTTTATGGTTAATATGTTTTTTCCTGTTTAAGAAATGTTTGCCTATCCCAAATCCACACAAGTATTATCCTATATTTTCTTATAGAAGCTTTATTACTATAGCACTTATGTTTAGGTCCATCTTCCAACTCAAATTAGCTTTTGGATATGATATGAAGGGGAGATTAAGATTTACTTTTCCCATGCAGGTATCCAGTTGTTTCAATATCATTTGTTGAAAACATTTTTCTTTCTTTAAATGTCTTAACTGCCGTTGTTGAAAATTGCATGGGTCTATTTCTAGAGTATTTACTCCACTCCATCAATCTATGTGTTTGTCTACACTGTCTTTATAGTGAAGATTTATAGTGTTTCTTGAAATCAGTAGTCCTTAAACTGTTCTTTTTCAAGACTGTTTTGGGTATATTGAGTCCTTGTCATTTCCCTATACATTTTAGAATTAGCTTGTCAATATCTACCAAAATTCTGCTTAGATTTTAGTGGAATTAGATTGAATGTAAGGATAACCTGAGAAAATTAACATTTTAGTAATACTGAATCTTTCCATCAATGTACATTTTCTATCTCTCCATTTATTAGTTAAAAGAATATATCTCTAGTAATGTTTTATAATTTTTAGTGTAGATAGTTTGAAGTTTTATCAAATTAATTGCTAATTATTTTTGATGCAATTATCAATGGTATTTTAAAATTTTCATTTTCTGCTTATTTAATTGGTAGTATAGAGAAATTTTGTCACTTGATCCACTATGCTGTTACTTTGCTAAATTATTATTTCAACTCATTTCTTTGTAGATTCTTTGGTATATGTCTGTGGCTAACAACAGGGTTTTTTCTTCCCTTCCTTTTTTCCCCCTGTTTATTTCTTTTGCTCTGTTGCTAGGCTGGGACTTTCAGTATATGGTGAATAGAAGTGGTGAGAGTAGATATCCTTGTTTTTCCTTCCATCTAATGGTAAAACAGTCAAAATTTTACCATTATTTATAATACTACGTATAAGTTTTTAATAGATGTTCTTTATAAGATTGAAAAAGTACCCTTTAAAAAAAAGTTAACATACAGTGTAATATTAGTTTTAGATAATTCAGCACTTCCATACAATACCTGGTACTCATCACAGCAAATGTACTCCTTAGTCCCCATCACCTATTTAACCCATCCCCCCACCACCCTCTGGTAACCATCAGTTTGTTCTCTACAGTTAAGAGTCTATTTCTTGGTTTGCCTCCCTCTTTCTCTGCCCCCCCCCTTTGTTTTGTGTCCTAAATTCCACATAGGAATGAAATCATATGGTATTTGTCTTTCTCTGACTGGCTTATTTCACTTAGCATAATACTCTCTTGCTATATCCATGCTTTTCTTATGGCTGAGTAATATTCCATAGTATGTATATGTGTGTGTGTGTGTGTGTGTGTGTGTGTGTGTAGAAGGGAACTTTTGAACTTTCATATATATATATATATATATATAATATGAAAGTTCCCTTCTATTCCATGAATGAGTGTTGAATTTTGTTAAATGGTTTTTTTTCCCCTCAGTTGACCATATAATTTCCTACTTTATTCTGTTAATGTGGTGAATTGATTGATTTCAAATGTTAAACCAACTTGAATTAATATACTATTATTCTTTTGATATAGGTCAATATATTATTATATTTTTGATATATTGCTCGATTTGATTTGCTAATAGTGTGTGTGTACTTACACATTTATGTATTGCAGGGTTGATTTGATAATATTTTGTTAAGGATTTTTGCATGTATGTTTGTGAAGAATGTTGGTTCGTAATTTTGTTTCCTGTATTGTGCTTTTCAGGTTTTTGTATCAGGGTTAATTTAAGCTGCACACATAAATAGGTTAGGTAATATTCTCTGCTCCTCTATGTTTAGTGCAGAATTGCTATAATTTCTTGTTAATTGTTTAATAGAATTCCTCAGTAAAGCCATCTGGTCTTAGAGTTATCTTTTGGGGAGGACTTTTAATTATAAAATCAATTTCTATAATACATATAAGGATATTAAGGTTTTCTATACCTTCTTGTGTTACTTGTGTTTTTCTAGCAATTTTTGTTCCATTTGTGTATAATCTAATGTCATTGTCAAAGTTATTAACAAAGTTGGTTGTAATAGCTTTCTGTTATTTTTTAATTTCTGCATTATGAGTAATTAGGTCTCCTACTTTCATTCAAACTAGCAGTAGCTAGTGTGTTCTCTCTGCATATACATTTTTCTTGGTAGAGATTTCTCTGACTCATTCACCTTTCAAGGAAATAACTTTAGCTTCCAGGTTGTCTCTATTTTTTGGAGAGGAGGGCTGTTTTCTAATTTATTGGCTGCCAGTCTCAACTTTTTATTTCCTTTCTTATATCTAGTCTGAGTTTAATTTGCTCTCTCCCTTTCCCCTGTTGATTAGATTTAAGTTTTAACTTTTTCTAATACATGCACTTTTAAAAATATTTATTTATTTTTGAGAGAGAGAGAGAGAGAGAGAGAGAGAGAGAGATAGTGTGTGTGAGCAGGGCAGGGGCAGAGAGAGAGGGAGACACAGAATCTGAAGCAGGCTCCAGGCTCCAAGATGTCAGCACAGAGTCCAACGCGGGGCTCGAACCCACAAACCGCGAGATCATGACCTAAGCTGAAGCTGGATGCTTAACTGGCTGAGCCACTCAGGTGCCCCTAATACATGCATTTTTAAAGATAAAAATTTTATCTAAGCATTGTTTAAATCTTTTTTTTAAATTATTATTTTAGAGAGAGACAGAGAGTGTGGGTAGGGGAAAGAGGAAGAAGGCAGGGGGGAAGAGAGAGAGAGAGAGAGAGAGAGAGAGAGAGAGAGAGAGAGAATATATTCCAAGCAGACTCCATGCTCAGTGTGCAGCCTAACCTGAGGCTTGATCCCATGATCCTGGGATCATGACCTGAACTGAGGTCAAGAATCAATGTTCAACCAACTGAGCCACACAGGCACCTCCCTCCAAGCATTGTTTTAAGTGCATGTCACAAATTGTGATTTATTGTGGTTTTATTATCTTTCAGTTAACAGTTTTCACATATTCCTGTGATTTCGTCTTTAACACATGGTAACTTATATATGTTCTTTAATTCCCAAATATTTGTAGATTCCCTAAATATCTTATTGTTAATTAACTTTTAACTTAATTCCATCATAGCCAGAGAAAAGTACTCTGATTTTATGGCTCAATATATAATCTTTTTGATAAATATTTTATATTTTGTTTCATGTTTACCCTGCTTAGAGTTCACTTACCTTCCTAGATTAGTGGATTTCTGTTTTTAATCAATTGGGGAATTTTCAAATACATTTCTGTTTTTCCTCTGTCTTCCTTGTGAGAGTCTAATTACACAAAAGTTATTTTGTCTCACAAGTCATTAAGGCTCTTTTTTCCTTAATTTTCAATCTTTTTCTCTCTGTGTTTTAATTTGAATATTTATTTACCTGACTTCAAGTTCATTGTTCCTTTCTAGTGCAATCTCTGATTTGCTACTTAGTCTAGTACTAACATTTTGTTTTCTGATATTTTATTTTTTAGTTCTAAAAAACTGGTTAATTGGTTCTTTTTAGAGTTTTCATACTTTTTTGAAATACTCAATTTCTTAATTTATTTTATTTATCTTTTCCTGTACGTTTCTTAATATGTTTATCAATTTTTAAAGTTCCTGTTAATTTCAACATCTTTATTATCCATAGGTCTCCTTCTGTAGACTATATTTTCTCTTGAATCATAACTCACTTTTTCCAGCTTCCTTGCCTGTCAAGTAATTTCTTATCTTAAATTTGACAATATGTTTTATGATTGAAGATGCACCATAGAGATCCTGGATTTTGTCATTTTTCTTTAAATAGTGTTGAGTTTTGTTTTGGCAAATACTAAATCATTGACAGGTTATCTTATTTCTACAGAGGCTTGGTTTTAGGGCTTTATTAGGGAGGATATATTTTCGTTCTGCCTTTAGTCCTAAAGATTCAGCCCTTAGTCCTATGTTATAATTATTACTTCTAAGGCATGGTCCTTTTGAGGCTTTAATGGAAAGCTGAGCTATTTACTAATCCCCTCTAACTTGGTAGAACTTGAACTCTAAACTATCTCCCCTAACATTTCACCTGCTGTCATCTCTGCTCAGCACTTTTGCTTCCAGGTATACATTCACATGATCTCTCCTTGGAGTCTTGCCCAGCACATTCATTTTTAGAGTCAGCCAAGAATTTGAGAGGAATTTTTATGTAGGTATGTGCTCCTTTATTCATGACTACCTCCTTTCCAAGATATTTTTCCTTAATTCCCAGCTGAACAGGCAACCCCAAATCCAAACTCCAAATCCTCAATCCAGGAGGAGTCTGAGCTCTATCCCTTATTCTCATGCAAACTAGGGAGTGCCCTTGGGTGAAAAGTTAGATAAATGTGACTCTCACCTAATTGACATCTCATCTTTAAAAGTTCATATCTCCTTCAATGTCTGCCTGCTTTTGGTTTATCTCCAGTGCCTTCCAAGAGACTTTTTTTGTTTTGGTCCAAAATTTATAGTTGTCATCAGTAAGAGGGTTACTCCAATACAAGCTATTCTGCCATTACCAGACCTGGAACTTCTTTAATTACCTGGTTGTTATTTAAAACACACTTTGTAAATAAATAAATGAGAAGTCTTATTCAGGAGCTACCTCTAACACTACAGTTGTGGTTCCTGGTTTATTTTTTAGCACGTGTCTCCATAAACATTACATAATTTCCTCTGAGTCATTTCAAACCATTAAAAAAATCTCACAATGAAGTGTAAACACAAACCCATTTTGAAGTATTGCAGGACCTTATTCAGTACATCAGCCGTGACTGCCCTGACTTCAGTTTATGTATCAGGGGAATCGAGCAATTTTCCCATTCATTGGGAGGGTTCTGCCACCATGTTTCTCAATAATATCATGTAGATTATGGAAGCCTCAGGCACACAAAACACACCCACCATTTATTATAAACTTACAGCACAGATTAAAGTTTTCATAAAATACCAATAGGTTATATTCTTTTCCAGAAAGTTCTATTTTCTATGTAACTTTTCTTTCTGTAACCAAAGAATTAGTTTGCCTTTTGAAGTTTAGTTGTCCCACAGTTTAAGTCCATGCCATCAGGTAGAGAACAAACAGAGAAGATACAGCTTGGGAGTGAGATTGTTGAACTTTGCATCCCAGATAGATATTGCTTCCAACATTGGCCACTTTGAAGTTTAGAATTTTACTGGTGCAGTGAATTATAAATTTGTGTATCTCCATGCCAGAAACTATTGTAACTATTTACACCTGTTAATGTATTTTATCCTCACACCAGACACATTTTACAGTTGAGAAAATGGGCACACAGATTCATTTATTTCTCCCAAGATCACACTCAAGTGTGATCATACCCAAGTGTGTTATTTCACTTGAGATGAAAGGGCCAAGTTGTTATTTGAATCCCTGGTCTGTTCTCCTACTTATCTGTTGGACTGTGCTGCTCTCAGGTCCTGTTAATGCCCTTACCCCATTTGTAAGCTGTAGAGAATACACATGGCCCATGCCATTTATTTTGATTTTTACAATCTCCAATTGTTAAACTTTCTTCCTCATTATTTGCATGGTCAATCTGTCAGACGTAAGTCATGCCTAAGTGTTTCTCCCAGGATCAGTCCCCTCATCTTAAGAGCAGAGGTGGCCTAAAGCCATCTTTCTTAGAAAGCCCAAGTCTGAATGCTACTCAGTGTACTTCATGTAAAACATCTCTTTTAAATGTCTCCACTATGCCAGGCATTACTTAGGTATTGGGGATAGAATAGGATTCTACTGCCCTTGAGAATCTCAGGGTCTAGTGGGAAAGAAATACATGTAAATAAACATGAACAGATGATAAAGCTCTGGGGAGACATATGACCAAAGAGCTGTGAGATCACAGAGGACGAGGTAACTAAATAGGCAACTAACCCTATTTGGGAAGTTTGGGGAAAGTTCCATAACAAAGTGTTTTGTAAACAGTCTTAGGTCATGTACAAAAATAGGCTAGTGGATAAGGTTGAGAAGAAAACTTCACACAGAGGGAATAGCATGTTCAAAGGTATAAAAGCAGGAATGAGCATGACTTTTCAGCCTAAATGCATGCAATGGAGAAGAGAAGCAAGCAGGAGACAGATGATGAAGAAACTTTGAACTTTGAATATTATCCTAAAGGAAACAGTGATATAGTTATCACTAATTTGTAGCTTGATTTAATTCCAATTCCTTGAGACATAGAGACACATACACACACTCACACTCACTCACTCACATGGAGTTCTTTCAACCCTCTTCTTACCTCTACGATGGGTGTACAACTTGATAAGAGTGTGTATTCCTTTAGTCCTATTGGATTTAAGAATCAACCTTACTTCAAAAATGCTGCATAATTTTACTATTGCCCATCCAAAACAGATTTGCCAGAGACCTCAGGGGGGAGATCAAAATGGATGGAAAACCACAAATCTTAGAGAAATATATTTCATTATTCTCCTTTCCCCTTCACTTTTACCTTCCCATATTTTTAATGAAAAAAAAAAGGAAGAACCTTTGTAGAATGCATGATTAAATTTATGCTAAATAACCTGTGGTTCATCTCATTTGTTTTGGGCATGATTTATCTCTGTATTTTATTTAACCAGTTAAGCAGTAGGGTGTCAGTTTCAACTAGCTATTGTCTTTTTTCTTCACGCTATTTATAAAGCTATCTGTCCTTTGCCGCAGCTGAAAGGCTGAATTGGGCCTTTTGACTTCCTACCTTCCCAGATGTGTAGCTTCAGATTAGACAGAGGTCCAGAATAAATGTTGTTCTAGGCTCTGTCTTCAAGTCTCATCCTTTTTTTCCAGAAGCTAATAAATTCTGGAAGTGTTGCCTAGCCGCTACTGAAGTCAGCCTCTGAAAAAAGACCTGGTATGCATGACTTCTTGTTTGACCACTGTAATCACAAAGAGAAACAAAAAGAGGACAGAAAGGGCAATTTCTGATTCATACCGTCTCTTCTCTTCTTTCCAACTAATATTTCCTTCCTTTCTTTTCTCCTTTCTCTCTCTATTTTCTTATCATTTCTCCATTCTCTTCTATTCCCACTTTTAAATGTCTTATATTTCAAAAGATGATTCATTCATTTAAAAATAAATTGATGCTATCACTGTGCTAGGCTCTGTAATTAGCGCTGAGGTTAAAAAAAAATGGAGCAAAAGGAGCAAAATAAACAGAGTTCCTGCCTTCAGGGAGCACCCAATTTAGCCCAGTGTAGTAACAAGCCAATTAGTAAGAATATCAATTTAAAAGGAGGGTGATGCTCAGTGTATCTCTGTGGTAGACTTGACATAATCTTAGTTAACTTTGTAAGATTTTGCCAGTCTTCTAACTGTAAATTCTGTGATTCTATCCTCTCTGCATTTCAATTTGAATTCTGTCTATATAACATTGGAATTGGAATTGAGAGAGAGATTATCTTGAAATGCTAAGAATTTTTCTAAATTTAATACATCTTCTGCATTTTTAAAAATTTGTTTTCTGCGTTTTCCAAATTTTACATAAGGAACTCTGTAACTTTAGTTACAAAGTTCTCTTTGTAATGTAAAACTAATAATGTATATTCTTATGGTAAAATTATGGAAAATGCATTTTACCCTTCTTTGAGAGTTTATTTCTTAGAATACTTACATATAATCTATTTAAAATGCTTTAAAACAATAGCATTAGAGTAAAAACAAAGGAATAGAAAAGACAAAATGCAATACAGCTTACCTAAAAATTATCCATTTCTGTCTGTACATTCTTCTCTAGTTCCTATCCATAAACATACAAAATTATCATAGGATCATTGAGGTTTCTATAGTCTTGATATGGGAATATCTTTTATCATTACCTAAGTAATTTTAAATAATAAACATACATGTAGATGTAAAATCTATTTTCCTCCCATAATTCTCCTCCTCAGAGAAGAGCACTGTCAACAGTTTGTTGTATTTGCTTCCAACTTTTAAATACACATATCAGAGCACCTGGGTGGCTCAGTAAGTTAAGTGTCTGACTCTTGGTTTCGGCTCAGGTCATGATCTCACAGTTTGTGAGTTCAATCCCCATGTGAGGCTCTGCACTGACAGCACAGAGCCTGCTTGGGATTCTCTCTCTCTCTCTCTCTCTCTCTCTCTCCCTCTCCCTCTCCCTCTCCCTCTCCCTCCCTCCCTCCTCTCCCTCCCTCCCTCCTCTCCCCCTCCCCTGCTTGTGCTATCTCTCTCTCTCTCAAAATAAATAAATAAACATTACAATAAATAAATAAATAAATAAATACACATAGAAACACTTAATGCTTTATTTAATTTATTTTTTTTACTCATTCGTTTGTTCCACAAAGTTTAATGGAGTGGCAACCGTGTGCTAGGCATTTGTCTAGGCCCTGAGGATATTACCCAGAGCAAGGCAGGGGTGGCCCCCATGGAATTTGCAGTCTGGTGGGGCTGGGTATGGGAAGAGCATTCAGTGAGAAAGATAACATTAGTTGGGGATGTGTTTTATGGTGATGGGCATCTCTCTATGCCAACACAAATTGAATTAGTTCATCATTTTAATAGCTGCATAGCGTTCCATAGCATGGTTATAATAATCGTAATAAAAAGAATTGTAACACTTACTGAGTACTAACTATAGCCTGATGTTGTGCTAAGTGATTTTTGTGTGTTATCGTACTAAAGTCTCACTCACAGTCACCAATAGGTAGG
The DNA here is from genome assembly GCF_018350215.1 of Panthera leo. Taxonomy (NCBI): domain Eukaryota; kingdom Metazoa; phylum Chordata; class Mammalia; order Carnivora; family Felidae; genus Panthera; species Panthera leo. Next base: position 42,333,757 of record NC_056695.1, read on the forward strand.
TTATGTTATTTCCCCAATTTTACAGGTGGAAAAACAAGTTTACGAAAGTGAAGGAGTTCTCAAATCCAGTCGGGGTTTTCTGACTTCAGAGCCTATGCTTCTAACTTCTTTCTTCTGGATACTCCATAATTTAGTTATAAAAATGCTTATTGATAAACAGTCTTCCCACTTGTAAATAGTGCACCAATGAACATCAATGTACCGATTATGGTGTAAATTTGTATGATTATTTCTATACTAAAATAGCTAAAATTGGAGTTTGGAGTTCAAAAGGATACATATAATTTTTAAACTTACTGTCAAATCTTCCTTCTCAAAACAACAGTCCACAAGAGTTCAGACTGTCAATTTACCACCTTTTAAAACAATAATCCTTGAGAATTTCTAATTAAGTTTTAAGCAGTATATACTTTTTTAGAATGTGAAATTAGGATTAGACAATATATGTAAAATGCACAAAAGCACTTAATAAATGTTACTTATTACTATTATCATTATCGTTTTTACAGCTAGTGAAAAGTCATTCTCATTTTATTTGTCCTATTTTATGGGCTGGACATGTTGTAGCCAAAGCTCAGTAAGTTTGTCGAGTATAACTGATCGGGTCTATTCTAGTGTCCATTGTCAATATTATTGGAAACATTTCAGAAATTCAGATTTTAGTCGGAGCACTCATGAACCGTATTCCTAAGAAGGGCTGCTTGCTCCGGTATGTTCAGTGGGCTGATGGGGCCATGTACACATGAACTAGGGATGGCTTATGTTGCCCCTTCTCAACGCTGTGATGCTTTCTGTTTCTGTGTTCTGACTGCAGCCTCTGGATTTTGTCCTTTTCTCACTGCAGCCTGAAGGGAATATGGTAGCTCCAGCTTAAAATGAGTCTTTGGACAGCAGTAGTGGAGGCAGTGAAGCTCCCGTGTAAATCTAATAAACATCTCTTAAGTCTGCAAAGCTAAGGAGCCATTCCATGATCACTGTTGTATAAGCTACTTAAACTATGAGACAGAGAAATGGGGTCTGGAAGTTCTTTTACAACATGAATATGACCTAGTTTATTATTAGCACCTGGAAGGTGCTTTGTAACTTTGAAGTTGAGAAATGTAAGTTAAGTTCCCTGCTTGGTCTTTAAGTTTTTAAATGAATCTTAAAAAAAAAATACATTTATTATTTATTTAAATTCTTAAAATTAATCTTTTGTTGAGCCTGTGGACTGGGTGTTAACCTTTGAGCTTCTAATTTCTGTTTTTTGACGAATATTTTCTGGAAGATCAGCGATTCTCCTGCTAACATGGATAGCGCAGAGATGATGAAGTATAGGGAGCTTATGTGCAACAGGAACAGAACGGCTTTGGAGCAGTGTACATCTACCATAGTGAAGAAATGTTTGTTCTCTAGAATGCAAGGGAAAGGCTTGGTGCTTATAGCCAAAAGGAGAGAGTGTTGTGAAAAGGAACCTGTCTGAACACTTGGGGTGTTTTTTTGCTGTCATTCCTGACCCCCTCTGACCTTCCCTTATCCCTCCTCTCACGGCCCCAAACTCCATGATTTGACGAGCTGTTTCACTTCTCAACAAGTTATGTTGGTGTTACACAGAGACAACCTTAATTAAAGTCTGCATGTGGTGAGTGAGAAAGAGAAGGGCATTTAAACTCACTGAGTCAGGCCCTGTGAGGGGGAAAAAAAAGAGTGTCAGAATGACACAAGGAAAAGCTGGGAGGTGCAAAAAGCCATTTGGTTTGAGCTCCGTTGATTCAGGCCAGGGAAGAAGTAATGCCGAGGCCCAAGGGGGTGAGTTAAGGACAGGCTCTCTGCCTTCACTCTCAACGTGCTCAGTTTTATTAGTTTAGGCCAGGCGGCTGCTAACATTATTTTAGTATCTATTTTGTGAGTGATTATGTTGTATGCATGGGTAAGAGGTCAGGCGGGTCAGGTCTTTCTGCTCCAGACCATCTCTGCATGAGCCTTTTGCCTTTAGATCTCACTGAAACTTGCCACCTGTAAAAGCAGACAACCTAATGGGAAAAAGAGCAGCACTTAAAATCCTGTTTTTTCTCCACCGCTCTCGAGTGTAAAGAACGTTGTAAAAATATTTCAAACTGGATTTTTCTGTTTGGGTTGTGTTAACTCTTTGTTTGACCATCGTCACCATTTTCCCACAAAATTTACTTTCAGTAACCAGAGATGTTTTGGGGAAACTGAATATTATGTCTGCAAACAGAGGGAAGCAGTCAGAGAAACCCAAAGGGAGGTTTGCTAATGTTCTGATCGCTTAAACTCATCTATCGTATCATACACAATGACCACAACTTTGGAAAGTTAACAAACCAAGTCTATTTTTTAGGAGCTCTTTTTCATTTCTGTTTGAATGAAACATCCATGAAACTTGGACCAGCTCCAAGCACAATTTTTTCGATAACCAACACCCAAAAGGAGGGAAGTCTAGATTTTAATCCTAATTTCTTGTCCAACTGCTGGTATGACCTTGGGCTCATCATTATGCCTCAGTGCCTCAGTTTAACTCTTAAAAGAGCCTACTTGCCTCACTGTTTGGGGAATTGAACTCATTATTGCTATCACTGTTACTGAGAGCTGTTAGATTGTGAGGCAGGAATCATGGGCTCATGCTGAGGCAAGGGGCAGGAGTAGAGATAGACCCATGGAGTCTCTCCTGTCTGAACCTTGGTTTTGCCCAGCAAAGGCTTCATTGTAGCCAGCAGGGGGTCACCCTGTGATCTGAGGATGCACATAAATGTACCAAGAGCCTCACTTCCTTTCAGGTGAGATCTGGACCCTGATGCTCAGAACCACTCCAGTCTTCTGCTAACTCCTCTGGAAAGCTCTCTGGATGTTTATTCCTTTGCTCACTAAAAAAATACTTGTCAAACACCAGCTCAGCTCCAGGTATTGTGCTGAGGTGCTCTAGTACCCAAGCACCAAATTCCTGCTCTCTGAAGAGATAATGAATGTTCTACTCAATGAAGACATAATGCATGTCCAGTAAATGAATATATACCCCATGTCAGATGGTGATAAGTGGTGTGAAAAAAGGCTTAGCAGAATCAGGGAATGGGTAAGTATGACACCTCTCACGAGGTGACAATGAGCAGACTGTGAGCAGGATTAACTGAAAGGCTGACCATGCAGATCTTTGGGGAAGAGCATTTCAGGCAGAGGGAAGAAAAGCACAAAGGCCCTGAGGTGGAAAGGGTGTGGAATGTCTACAGACAGCAAGGGGTCCTTTGTGGAAGAGCAGAGTGAGTGAGGAGGATGCTGGTAGGGGATGAGGCTAGGGAGGTAAATAGGGGCTAGCTCTGGGACAAATTATATACTTTGGATTTTACTTAGAGTGAGATGAGGGAAACCTGTGGGCTGTTTTGATCAGAGAAGTGTTATGACCTAACTTTGTCTTAAAAAGGACCACCTGCTTCTCCATAGAGAGTGGATTGAAGAGCTCAAGAGTAGAAGCTGTGAGACTAGTTAGGAGTCTAACTCAATGGAACAGCTGAATGATGACTGTGATGTGGAGTAGGATAACAGTACTAAAAAAGGTGAAAGATTGTCTGATATGGCATGAGTTTCAAATGTCACAGTGAAAGGATTGGTGATGGTTTGGATGTGGGATATAAATTAGAGAAGTCAGGACTGATACCTGAGCAAGTAGGTGAATGGTGGTGTCATTACAAAGGAAAAACATCATGGAGGAAAGAATATGGAGGGACTGCCAGCTTGGGGGCTTCAGAGGCTAATGGGAACATCTAAAACTGCATTTCAGGTGTGAGTTACAGGAATCTGTCTGCAAAGCAGAGTGTCTGCTTTTTAAGGCAAAGCTAATTCATAGTGGATAAAGGGTTAAGGATGGTCTCATGTGGGCCAGAGGTGAAATGGCCTATTTTATAGGAAGGAAACCACATCTAGGCTATGACACTTGAATAGGACAATGTCACAAGTGAGGCAGATACCTCCCTTTTGCCACGTGAAGCCAATACTGACCATTGGACCCCAAATGTATTGAGTCTGGTTAGAGGTGGGCCTCTGGTTAGGATCCTTAGTGTCCGGGGTTCCAGATGCTGTTCTAACAGCAGCTTGATCAGGAGTGAGACAGACCAACTTGGAAAACACCAGAACTTGGAGGCCCTGCCTCCTACCAACTGCCTCTGCCACCGTTCCTAGTTGCTCCCTTCCCAACAAAATGGCTACAAACGCTAGGAGGTCTTAACTGCTAAGTAAGTGGAACAGAAGGAGTGGAAAAGCCCAGAGTAGGCCACTCTCAGGAGTTTGCCAATCGATAATAGATAGAGGCCCAAGCAGGTAGATTTGCAGGTAGAAGGGTTCCACTATGGAACTAGCACAGGATATTAAGGGGCATTAATTTATTTCTTTATTCTTCCTTCCTTCTCCTTTCCTTTCTTGCTTTTCTTTCCCCACTCTTCTCTTCTTTTTTACCTTCTCCCTTGCATCCCTTGCATTAAGCATTCATGCTGTCTTTCAGCAAACATTGTTTCAATGTCTGCTATGTACCAGTCACTGTGCTAGGTCTTGAGGATGCCTAGAGATAACATAGACTCAACCTTCCCAAAGCTACAGTTTAATGGGGGTAATTCTCTCCTGGGTCAGTGGAACAGATAAAAGAGTAGGGAGCAGGGACCATGGAGGTTACCTGACCACACACATAATTGTGTTTCCATGTAAAATATGAAACCACCCTGCTCTAGGCTCTCATTGTTCTCTTTTATGTTTCTGTTGGTGAATGATAGGCCTTCCTTTCCGGCTGGTTTATTCAAAGTCTTATCATGCACACCACTCTGAGGCTCCATTTCCACAGTGAAGTTGACTTATTATATGAAAGGATGTTATTATTGGCTTGATGCCTTATAAGAAAATACTGTTTGTTTTCATTAAAGAAAATATTTTTATTGACATCTTAGGCAGAAAAGCATAGTGGTTAAGAGAATGGGTTCTGGAATCAGACAAATCTGGGTTGAATGTAGGCCCTGGCATTTAACAGCTGTGTGATCTTGGACAATTAACTTAGACTTTCTTAGCCTCAGTATCCTCATCTGTAGAATGAAAATCATAATTTCATTCTGTAGAATGAAAACCTAACTCATGGAGTTGTCAGAGATATTAAACAGGATAGTGTACATGAAGTGGTGGTACACAATTAACATGTAATAAATGGCTTTTATGGGTTACCAAATGGCAAACCCACAAATGCATGTTTTTCCGTGCCTCTGTCTCTTACCTCTCCACATTTATTCAATATCAGTTGCTCAATAAACTTACTATGTGTGCCCAAATTTTCTTATATCTCACCTCACAAAAAAGTTGTTAAAGGAAAAAAAAGATGGAAGATGAAACTAGAAAAACACTTTAAGCATGGGATTAGCATGCAAGTACAAATTGATCTCAATTGCAAGGACATGATCAGAAATAGCAATTTGGGAAACACTGTGATCATTGCCTACCTTCACAAGGGACACTGAGGAAAACTGACCAACAGACATTAAATGTAAGAGTTAGCTTCTGGCAAATATAGTCACTTAAGAACAGAGGCCCTCAAATTTCAGTTGGTTCTGAAGGCTGTGCAATTTTATCTCCAATAACAGTATATTATCTCTCCAACTGGAGCCCCTAAAGCTAAGAAGGATGACCCCTGGTGGCATGAACCATAGGGAAACCAGAGGGATTATCCTTTAGGACAGTATTACGTCAAGAGGGCCCTCTTCATTGAAACTAACGATCTCTGCCAGCACTGAACTAACAAATTAGAATGGCCATTGGCTGGGGGAGAACCTATTACCTTATTGTTTAGCTTTTGGAAAAATAAGCACTCTTTATCTACAATTCTGTTGAAGGTATTGCTATACAAGGCAGCCCTATTCCTTTATCTTCCATGTCTCTGGGTTCTTGCATTGGGAGTACAAGAGAATGTCTTCAAAACTCCCATAAGCACAGACCTCTCCAGGCTATGGAAGCATGCAACGTTGAAGCCAGCCATTTAGCCACTCATATGGGAATTTATATCCTGTTATAACTACCTTTTCTGTGCCATGGAAGAAACAAGTCTGCTATAAGCCTCATTGGTATTTTATCTTCTCAAGTTGTGCTGAATCTGCAGATTTATGAAATTGCAGTGTAATGTCTCTGTTTAACCCTGTGCTTTTACACATTTATATATACTTTTATCCTCAGTACCAGACACAACAGTCCTTTGATTGGCTAAAAGATGTAGCTCAATAAAATACAATCATCTTATATGGAGAGTTTTTAAAGAACTGTATTAACTAGGAGAGGAAAGGGGACCGGTAAATATGTTTATATATAGTTTTAATAACGTTCAACTTTCTGTAAGTCACCCCCTCCCCCACCTTGATTTCACAGTGGCTTTGGAAAGAATTTAAATCTGATACCAAATCACAGTATTAAATTTCCAAAGCCCCCAAATTCACCTTTAAATTCCTTTCATCCTTCTCCGCTGGATTATGACTTTCATCCAAGAGTTCCCCCACAGCTCTGTGGTCCCAGAATCAAGAAAATTCCTCTTTACGTTGGACTGATCTTTGGGCCAGTAAAATAAAATTTGCCTGGCTATTTTTCTCCAGTCATACTGTAATAATGAGTTTGAAATGGAAAGGACCATCCTTCATTTGGACTGAAAGAGAAACATTCTCTTTCAAAAAAAAAATAATAATAATGAAAACTAACAAAATGTAAGAGAATAATGGGGAATCCTGCCCCAGGCCTGTGTTTATAGGACACAAAGACAAACACTGAAAATTGAGGCTGAGAGCTGGTTGGGGAATACATCGTCCATTGGTTTTTGCTTAAGTATTGCTAAAGAACAGGTTTGAATAATTTTTAAATGTGGTTTTGTCTTGGTATAGACAGAGTTCTGGTGATATTTTCTGAGTATGTGATGCATTTACTCAGAGCCAATTGAGTGTCCTGTCAGTAGTCTACACAAATCATTCATTCAGCAAACATTTAGTAAGCTCCTGCTATGCATTGAAAGGATATTATGCTAAGCCCCGGCGAATATCTTAAGATAGACCCACTCTCTACTGTGATGTGTACTTATATCATGTTTCTAAATACCTTTCTGTGTTATGCTTTGTAGAGGAAAAAAAGCTAGGTCTTTTTCGTAAATGGCCATAGTAATTTAATAAAGAAATAATAGTTTCAAATACTCCTGATTCATACCAAGGAGGTGGCTAGTGTCTTGGTGGGCTCTGATGCTAAAATACCAAACTGCTGAATAAAAATGAGTTTTCAAGACATAGGTCATCTCCAACATAAGCTCCAAACTATAGGCAACTCACCCTGATGTGCACAAAAGGAGAGAAACTGGGATGTGGTTTATAAAATGTCAAATACCAATACATATATATATATATATATATATATATTGCTTTTGTGCTTGCATTTATATATGGGCATTTTTTAGTGTTGGGGAATTCATTTCAAATGGAATCCTGTAGTCACGCTGTGAAGATGACTCAGGAGAGGCTGGCAGTTTTCCAGTTTCCTACTCCTGCCTCTGCTGGGCAGCCTGCACCTCCAACCACATCCACCCAGACAAGTCTGTCCCCTCTCTGATTAAGACCAAGTGCCCATGTGTACAAATCTTTCCTGGAGTAGGAAATCACTTAAAAGTCTCATTTTTCAAAGGCTTGCTGAGCGAGCAAAGTAAACAGGGAAGTTTATTGAATTAGTAAGGTTGAAATTAAGCAAATTAGTTCCCAGCTCTTAATAGTAGCTCCCCAAGATGTCAACAAAGCAAGAATCAGTGTCAATATTAAAGCAAGGTTAGCAGTGCTCACTAAAACACAAATAATCCAGTGGCATAGAGTAAACCGCTTCTAAGCTCCTGGATTCTACAGATCTCCATGAAAAGCAATGACTTTTTTAACCTTTTTCTCTCAGAGAATTCCAGATCAGAAAATGGGAAAAATGTAACTATTAAATAATATTAATAAAAATATTGATAATGGTGATGATAAGGATTTCTCTGTCTAGTCCAGTGTTGAGTGGAGAAAAACACTCTATTTGCTTACTTCACCACTCCAGTGTTTCCTTCCACCCACATTTTTGCTGTAAGCTAACAGGTATTCTATACCAGAAATAATTCTCACTCACAAAGTGTGTAATTCCATCCATAAAGAAGCCCAGCTCCCTGCAGAAGCCTGGGTTTACCGATGGTTGAGATGTACTGATGACGCCTCAGATTGTACCCTTTCTCTTGATTAAAAGCAGAAGGACCTCCCCTCCTGCCTGGCCTCCTTTACTTATGAACAGTGTCGATCCATTTCCTGTTCCCTTCTGTTAATTCATACCAGGACAGACACAAGATCAGAATGAGGGACCCTGCATTTCGGCACCTCCTTGGAGCAGTGTTGATGGGAATAAGTGTTTGCAGACTGCAGGTTCCTGTTCAGGCTACCAGCGGATGACTTTTCAATTCTTAGTTAACCAGTTCCAGCCCAAAAAAATAGCCACAGTATACCAGCACTGTTCAATATTGTTGTTTTATTTCTCCCCTTGAAGTTATGACCACCCAACCATTATCACTCCCAATTTAGAATGAAACATGGAGCACCTCATCTGGGTTTCAAATAAGATGCAATTGTCCCTTTGTTCTGCTGAAATCAATCAGAATCTTGCCCAAATGGGGGGTTTCAGGTTACCACAAGGAATGTGTTTCCAGGGGTGTTTGCTCTGAAATAAAAAATGTGATAATCATTACATGGAGAACAAATAATTATAAGCATTTCCTCTTGGAATCACAGAGAAAAAAATACAAGGAATATATCAACATCAGAAAAAAAGTATCATTGAATTTCTGTCTGGTATATTAAGGCACCTGGTTGGGGCCTGTAGCCACACTCCTTTGAATGCTGCTGCATTTTAACATCATTGTAACCCTGATTGAATCTGCCACACTGTTTTGCTAAAAGTAGTGCTGAATTTGTCAAGACTTTTTTTTCTTAAAGTGAAACACTCTTTAGCAGAAACATAGCTGAAATTATTTGTCAAAATGCAGTATTCTGTCAAGTACATCCTAATCTGTTAGCGACCAGTGATTGTAGTTCTATGGAAAAGTCAAAATTCAGTAGAACTGGCACCATCGTATGTATGATCATATACATCATATGACCTGTACTTAAAAGGGGAATGCTTGGTGCTTCAGAGACAAAACCCAGTAGGCTGTTTTTTGTTTCAAATGTTTCAAAACCCAGTAGGCTATTTTTCGCTGCACATGCTTGTCATCTTTACCAGGTGAAACAAATGGCCCCAAGGGTCAGGCAGTTCTACCTGCTCAACTCAAGGAAGACTTCTTAGTTTTTTCTTCTGCTACTTTATGCCCACAATTTAAGTATATTATCTTAAAGACCAAGTGAATTGGTCTTTAAGGCTACCTGTTAAGTTAGGATGCTTTAAAACTCTGTTAGAATCAACCTTCAGATTGTACTCTTTGAATCTGTGCCTCTGTTCAAGTCCAAAAGGATTAATAAAGCAAAATGGATCAGGTTGGTAGTTCTGAGTTGCCCTGGCTAAGAGGGTAGCAGAAGATCACAAGCTTTAACTTCCACAGCTGTCTCCTGATGTTTCACCAAAGGTTCAAACTTCTGAATTAAACCTTTTTATTTTTAAGTTCTTAAAAAAATTTAGAGAGTGTGAGCAAGTGGGGCAGGGATAGAGGGTGAGAGAGATGGGGGAGCGGAGAAAGAATCCCAAGCAAGCTCCATGCTTAGTGTGGAACCTGGTGCGGGGCTTGATCTCATGACAGTGAGATCAAAACCTGAGCCGAATTTGGTCAGATGTTTAACCAACTGAGCCACCCAGGTGCCCCTGAATTAAACCTTTAAAGATGCTTCTGTTTTAGGGAAACACAGGATACTTCTTTGGACACGCAGATTAAAAGTCTTACCTATTTTCCTCTACTTACTTTTATCCTCACCCTTGATGACACATGAATAAATCCTGTATAGGATAACTGATAAGTCCTGTTAGAACATCCAGACAGGTGAAACCAAGCTTATATGGTAACAGAGGAAGAAGAGAAGAGACCTAACACCTACTGAATGTTTTCTGTGTGTGCTTGGCCCTTCATGAGCTATCTCATTATATCATCAGAAAAAAAACTCGGAAGGTAGATGTTTTTATCCCCACTTTGAACACGTGAAAAGCAAGATTAGAGAAGGAAAGCAACTTTGGCCAGAACATTTGTTAGTGGCAAAACAGGGATTCATATTCAGCTCTATCCCACTTGAAAGGCACACCCTTCACCTAAATCATTCATAGAGGTCCACAAAGGAAGTGGCCTAGATAACATGTGGTAGAGCCCCATGGTTTTAGGCCTAAGGAATTGGGGCATAAATGATTTAACTAATATTAGCAGAATGAAGACCAGATATAGTTGACCTTGTCCTGGTCACTAAGCAGACAGTACCACCTTAAGGACAAATGTGGTTTTAAAAAATGTGTCCTGCTAACCCCAAATGTATTCACTTACTGCACTTTTATGAATCTGAACAAGACAGACTGGAATTTCATACCATTATTGTGGATTTTAAATTTTCTTTTAATTTGATAAAATAATGTGGAACCTGGTAAAATTAAGAGAGTGGGTGAAAATATGCTTAAGGCAGAGGTAGGAGAGGAGGGATTGACATGAGATCTGTGTAGATATTTACATGATAATTTGCATATAAGAGAACTGGACTGCAGATTAATTCCTGATAAATAACAGAATTTAGTAAATTAAGGAAGGCAAACCAAGGGCCAAAAGAGATTAAATATGAGTCAGTACGCAAAAGGCAGGTGAGTGGGACAAAAAGAACCTTGATAGTAACATTCCATAAAAAACCTCAGCTCCGGAAAAACTATATGCCCTGGATGCTCACACCAGGGTCTCTGGGGACCCTTTGGATGCACACATGCCAAGAGTGCCCTCTATTGTCTATCAGGAATACTAGGGAGCTTCAGCAAAGCCATGTCTGTTAGTTTTTAGTTCTTTGCCCACAAAGGTTTCTTAACACCTGGCAAAGGGTCTGAAATATGAATTATGTCCTAGAATGAGGATTTATTAACTCTACTGTGGAATATAAGAGTTTGAAGAATGCTTAACAATTCTGATAAAAATTCTCTTTTTTTATAGCTGACGAGAGAAGAGGCCTCGAAAAAGCAGAAGTATCTCAGTCAAGTTAGTGACTGACCTTGGTCTTGAACTTAGTACTCTATGTCTAGTGCCATCTCCTACACAGCTTCCTAACCCTTAATTTTGCCTCCTTCCTCTTTAAGGATGGATATAAACATATGAAATAGAGTGATAGGCTACGGAATGCTTAATAGAAGGAACCTCAGGGATGGTATCTCATATGGCCATATTTTACTAATAGGAAACTGAAGTCTGTGACTTACCAAGGCCACTTAAGGAGGAGAGTAGACCAGGACTCCAAGTTCAGTCACTTTTCAGCAAAACTATTAAGGGAGTATAAGAAGAAGGGGGTAAAAGGCACTCATATCTCATGTAAAGATGAGGCTCTTTCCTTTACTTTTGCGTGTACAGTTCCCTAAATTCTTCATTTTTAGGCTCATGAGGTCAGGTTATTCCATTGAAAAGCCAGTGGGAATTCAGGCTGAAACCAAGGGATGATGGCCTGGAACACTGGGATGAGAACTGGTGGGGTGGAGGGTGGAGCCAGTGGCTGTCATCCAGGATGGGATAGCAATAGTTACAGGGTATGGCTGCTGTGTGTAAAGTTGGGGCCTAGGCAGGTACCATGCCAGACTCCCACCTGGAATGACTATCAGAGCGCTTCCTTTTGCTGTTGTACCAAGTGGTGGCAAGGAAGCAAAATGATCTGTCCTGGTTGCCCCAATATAATCCCAAGCAACCGTGGTCATGGTTTACAAGTGTCTGATGCTCAGAACTGCTTCCATTTTGGGCTGCATCATGCCTTGTGTTTGAATTTGTCAGCCCAACCAGTCATTGCTTATTTTCTTATACTAGGCTGTAGAGTCAAGTGCCACTGTCAAATTGGTTCTTCCTGAAGAGGATGGAATGAGAAATGGAGAGATATAAGATTTCTGAAGGCTTACTGTATTCTAGGCACTAGGCTAGGTGTTCTATGCATTATTCTTTTTAATCTTCACTCTTCTTCCATCAGGTGGTGCCGTTATCCTGAATATGCAGATGATGAAACCTGGTACTAAGTGGGGTAAGTTTACCTTGCCCCAAGTCCCACAGTTGGATTTGATGGATTTGATGTAGAGCTCCTATTTGAATCCAGTCCTAAAATCTAAGTCGTGACTTCCCCTTCCAGTAATGACAGGTGGAGGCTGGCTAGCAAACTGGCATAGTTGGTCTCTTTGATCCGAGCACAGAGTCTCTGCCTCCTACAGTTCTCACCCCTGACTTCTGACCACCTATCCAATTTGTAGACCCTCTTCTATACAGAGAGAGAGAATATTGTGCTCATGTACTCCTAAACTGTGGGCTTTAGTTGATGTTGTTTTCAACTGCGCAGCTCAGATTGCCCTTGCCTTCCTCTAATCCCTCCTTACCTGGCTGACACTTTGAGCCAGCTTCTTTTACTAAATGACAAACAAAACAAAACAAAACCAGAGGTTCCTCTGCAACCCAGAAGTCAGCCCAACTGCTGAGAAGGGGATCAGTGGGAATGGTGGGTGTGTGGCCCTGGACTCTGGAGTTAAGGGAAAAGCCAGAGGCTGATAGTCACCCTGGTGGACAGACCTGATACACAGGACACAAGGGTTCCAAAGCGCGCTGTGGACACTAGCTAAATGTCGTGGGTAAAAACACTGGCTCCCTATGACTCATATGAGCTCTGTGACATGGGCATAATGGTATCTGCCTTTTGGTGTGGTGTTGGGATTAAATGAGATAATGGTTACAAACTGCACAGCACACACAGTAGGGAGTGGATAAGTTCTAGCTTCTTCCCCTGTGTGCAGCAGAGCCAGTACCTCGATTAACTGACAAGGGTAGTTGTTTTCCTAGGTTATAGAGATGACCCAAATCTATTTTCTCCATGTTTTACTTCCTCATGGATCTATCTGGAGACTTCTATAACTGACAAAGATTAGATGCACAAGCCCTTTTTGTTCCAGAGGGGCTTTGCAAACAGTTTACTGTTGAAGCAGATCCCAGACCCTCGGTTTCTCATGTGATCTTCAGAGTACCCATATTACAATAGAAAATCTACTTGAGAAATCGGAGCTGCCCAGGTCTCAAGCTGGTTCCCCCACTAATTTCCATCCCTGTGCCATTTACTAAAAGTGATACAGGCGGGTGGAAATTGGGTGAGGCCTGCCTCTCAGAAGTAACCAAAGACGCCCGCACACCTCCGTGGATCACTAGCCTATTCTTCCTGGGGATGCCAAATGCAGTCAGGTGTGAGGCCTGGGCTTGTAGGGATACCCAAATATTTTCTTGGAAAGTAATCTCAGTTTATTAGAGTTCCTTGTCTCAATTCAGAGTATAGATTTTTGAATGCGTTTGCTGACAGATTGACCTGGACTATGTTTTCCCCTTATTCAGGGAGCGATCGATCTTTATCAAAAGGATTTGTTGACTGATGGGCTTTCACGGTTCTAATGTGCTGTTTGATACTTTTAAGAGACATATGCCCCTTTGTATAATGAAATTATCTGATAAAAGAGGGAACGAAGCTCAGGTTTTCAGAAGCATCTCAGTTCTTGGCTGCCTTGGTGATTGCTAGAGAATTTTGTTTTTATTTGCCTGTGATGGAAACCTTACAACCCTTGGTGAAATTGTTTTCGAATATTCAAGTTTCTAGACCATATACGGTGTTTCTGGGCCTAAGGGCCTGAACTACACCAAGATTGTGTTTCTCTCAGGTAAGTACTTCCAGACACTCTATCCTCTGTCTTTACAACCCTCTTCTCCTCGTTACTGTACCATGTAACACTAGACGCGCATTATATGCCACATAAAAAGCCATTTCTGTAGCATCTTGTCATCATCTCATGGACGCCGCTTTGAAGCCGTGTTGAGTTCTGAACCCAGAGCCTAACAGCAATGGCTCGAGTGCACCGCGCCGTATTATTTACCCAGATGGGGTTAATTGTTGAATAAAAGAATGGTCCCTTTCAGTTTACTTTCTTGCAATCTCTCTCATACTGGTTATGGAAGACAGGGAAGTCTATGATAAATATCAAACTTTCTAATCAGAAACGAGTCCAGTTGTATTTGAAATCTTGAACTTAATCCAGAATCAGGAAATGTAGCCACTTGTGTTACTGTTGCTGAAAGAAGAAAATGACCTTTTTATTGTAGCTTACATTCACTATTGTACTTGGGAGCCACAGGGAAAGGAGCAAGTGAATGTAAAGGCTTAAGTAGGTTTTTCCTTTTAACGGCAAGGACACAACATGATGTGCTGGAACTGTCATCCCTCTGTATTTTCCAGAGACTGTTTCCCAGTGAGAAGCCTGTGCTTAATCCTAAAAAAAAATATTTTTCTCCTAACTCTTTATACCAAATCCCTTTGGGTTTCTGATCTCATTGTGGCCAAATGGATTCTGCTAGTGGCTTTACTGGTTGACTGAGATACAAAATGCAAAGAATAAATTTCAAAAATCCCAAGTGAATATATGTTGATGCACTTCTATATATGTGTTCCTGTATAACCACTGTCCAGGTCAAGAACATTTCCAGTACTCAAAAGGATTTCTCAGACCTCTCCCAGTCATTACCCTCTATTAGGTAACCACTATTCTAATTTCTATTGCCATGGGTGAGTTTTGTCCAATTTTGAATTTTATGTTAAGAAAAATCATATAATACATACTCTATTCTGACTGGCCTTTTTTTTTCTTTTCTTTTCTTTTTTTTTTTACTCTGAATGATGTTTTTTAGTTCATCCATGTTGTTGCATGTGTCACACCACTAGTTTTTCAGATGTCTTATTATTTTGGAGAATAAATTGTTGAAATGTAATAGATTTTCCTAAGAGGAATTTTTAAGGCAGCACTGAAAAGAACAAAAAAACCTTTACTTCTTATACTACAGTCTGTTGGAATTGTTGGTCTTACTGTGGTCATATTGTAAAGAGGTTTAGGGAAGATTTTACATATATGTATGTACATCTCTGAAATCTAAATGTGTATATAAAGCTGTATACATATAGTTGCTTTTCTCTTGGAGCTTACATTCTAGTTGGGGATAATAAACAATAAAAAAGTAGAAGTAAATGAATAAGTGAATTAGGGAATAAAATTAATTTCAGATAGTTATGATCAGTGCTAAGACACAGATGAAGAAAAGGTAATGGAGAAAAGAGCAATGGTGGAGTTAGGACTATATTAGGTGTGGTTCTCAGAGGAGGCTGCTCTGAGGAGGGGATGGATATCTGAGTAGAGAAAAGTGAGAGGGAGCTGGTTATGCAAAGATCTGGAGGCAAGCATGTTCTAGGCCAAGAGAAGTGCACAGGCCTGAAGCAGAAACAACTGGTCCAGTTAGAGGCATAGAATGAAAGCATGGCCAAAGCCTGATGGAAGAAGGAGACAGTGGAGATCAGATCAGGGAAGCAGGCTGCAGGTCCTGTAGATTCTGGTAAGAGATGTAGAATATTTTAGTTTCAGGTGAAACAGGATGCCCTTGGGAGGTTTCGAACAAGGGTAATGACATGATATGATTCTGTTATAAAAGTTCACTCTGGCTATTGTGTGGAAAATAGATGGTTGAGAGACAAGAATGGAAACAAGGAGACTAGGTAGGAGCCTGTTATTGAAAGATGACTTTGACACACACCTGGATGGTAGAAGTGACAAAGGAAAGAAATGGGAGACAGCAAAGCCAACACGATCTGCTAATGAATTGGATGTAGGGCATGAAAGACATAGTAGGTACGTTTTCAGTTGTTAGCCACAGCAAGTAGGTAGAAGATGGAGCTAGTAAATGCAATGGAGAATACTGGAAGAGTAGCAGTTTAGGAAGGGAATACTTCAGAGTGCAGTTCTGGCTATGTTAAGGTTCAGATACCTATTAGATTTATAAATGAAGGCATTAAGGAAACAGTCGGATATATTCATCTGGAGCTCAGGGGAGAAGTCAGGCCTGGAGACAAAAATTTTGGAGATATCAATATAAAAGTAGGTATGAAAAGCCATGGGATTGGATAGGATGACTTAGGAAGAGCTTAAGGAAATACAAGAGTGAGTCCTGGGCAAACTCATCCCTGTTGGCTATGTCATCAGCTTTTTCCTCTTCCTCCTCCTCCTCATTGGCATCATGAAATTCATCACGATCACTATAATCATTTATTGAGCACATAATGTTCCAGACACAAGAGAAATATAGGAAAAAGTAAAAGTAATCTCTGTCTTAAGAAGGAAAAGGGAAACAGTGGAAAGCTGGAATAATAAATGCTATGATAGTGGTTCTCTCAGGGGGAGATGGAAGAAGCAGACTCAAAAGGCCAGACAGACTTTGAAGAGGAGGTAACATTTGAATATTTGAGTTCAGTGTTTGGATCCAAAGTAGTGTGATCCATGGAGAAAGACCTTTCCAGGTAAAGAACAGCATTTGCAACATCAGGAGATACAAAAAAGGAGGGAATGGTCCTAAAGCTGAAAGAGTGAATGAATGTCATGCAGAGAATGGATGTGGCAGTAGATGAAGTTGGGAAGTAGCACTAACTGGATCATTAAAGCCCATGTACATCATGCTGAGAAGGTTTAAACTCCACCTTGAAGGCAATGGTAGAGGGATAAGTGGTAAGACAAGAAGAACTTTTTTTTTTTAAATGAACATGATCTGAAGCTCAAGATAACAAGATTGAAATCTACCACTTACTAGCTTGGCGATATTGGAGATGATGCCTAGCTTCTGTAATCCTTAGTTTTCACATCTATAAAGTGGGTAAAACAGTAAGTACATGGCAGGGTTGTTATGAGAATTGAAGATAATAAGTAAAAAGCACTTGCATCCAACAGGGAAACCTAAGCAGTAGTGATAATTTTCTATTATGGGCCTTATTATTAATAGACTTTCATTTAAAAAGAAGTTTTTATAGAAGGGTTAGAGAGTGCCAGAAATTATTATATTAATGTGGATAAAAGTGGTGAGTACTTGGTCGGAGAAGGTGACAGAAGTGAAAGGCTCTGTTAACTGACAGGCCGAAGGAGGAAGGGTGGAGAGTCTAAATGGCTCTCAGGCTTCCAAGTAGGCAGGTGGGTAGGGTGGTGGTATAGCTCTTTAAAACTAGGGATATTGAAGCTGAGTACATTTTGTGGGGAAGGGGATGAATTCATTTGTAGATGTATTGGGATTCCTGTGGAAGCTACTTTGTGGGTCTGGAGCTTAACAGCAAGAGCTGGGCTGGAGATGGAGATTTCAGTGGATAAGATGGACAAGGGACATATAGAGAGTGAGAAGTCAAAATTGCAGATTATAAAACCTTGGGGATCATTGAAATGTAGGGAGTGGAGTAAGAAGTGTCAGAGATGGAGGTTAAGAGGAAGCAGGTAGAGGAAAAGTGAGAGCCCACAAGGGTAGCTCTGAGGTGTGTTCCTCATCCCACTCCCCCAAAAGATTGCTCCTGCATGCTGGTCCTCCAAGCACTTGTCACTTCATAGAGAGACATCTGTCCCCTCTTTCCTCCCTTAAGCATGATTGATTCAAGTTCAGAGTGGGAAAGGCTGGCAAAAATTATAAAGAGATTTGGCCTCTTTCAGTGTCCCTTTCAGTGCCACTCTATTTCTGGCTTGTACATCCCAATTGCTGGCTCCCCTGGGACCTATCAATACAGGGCCAAAGGATTGTAGATCTCAGAACTGACAGTGACTGTATAGATTATTTAACTGAACTCCCAACTACTTTGTATGAAAAGTGAGGAAGCTAAGCCAGAGAAGCCAAGATGTTCAATCAGTTGATATTTTAACTGAACATAATTAAAGCGCTTTTCCAAGGAGATTTACTCAGCTGTGCTGCTGCTCCAACTTATTTGGTGATAAGTGGCTTAATATGAAGGTCCTCCCTGGAATGTTATCATCTAACTTGGACTCACATTTCACCAAACCCAAGTCTAATAGTGGTCAAGTAGACACAAGAAGCAAATAATAGGAAAGAAATGGGATAAATGAAGCCTGCCTTCTAACAAGTACACTGTTAAAATAAAAATTGGGGGATACCTTATAGAATAGGAAGTACAAGGACGATAACTGATTTCCCAAGATCATCCTTAGCTGGAAATGGTCCTACAAAGACCTTACCTTGGGTAGAATGTTGAACAAGGAAAAGGGAAAACAATGTGTGATTTTAATTGTTCCCAAGATCCACAGAATTAGAAATTGTGCCATGTAGCATTGTAGGTCTTCCTATTTGTTTATCTAGAAAACTCAGGCTGGGAGGTGAGCCAGAAAATGGGGTGATGTCTACATTATGTAGTAGATTAGCAAATTTGTGGATTATTCTGGACATTAGTCTTTCTTTTAAAACAAAATTTTAAAGTTTATTTATTTTTGAGGGGAGGGGGGGAGAGCACTAGTGAGAAGGGGAGGGGCAGAGAGAGAGGGAGAGACAGAATCCCAAGCAGCTTCTACACTGTCAGCACAGAGCCTGATGCGTGGCTTATACTGTTGAACCGAAAGATCGTGACCTGAGGCAAAACCAAGAATCTGATGCTTAACTGACTGAGCCACCCAGGCGCCTCTGGACATTAGTTCTTATGGCAGATGTGGCTAATTGCCTACTCCAAATCTATTTCTTCTTCTTCCTTAGAAATAAGACCCTGGTTTTTATCTAGGTGAATTCTTGCATAAACAAAAGACTCCATTTCCTAGTCTCCTGATAGTATAATGGGTATAAATAGAAACAAAGTCTTCTTACTGGAAGAGATATCCATGCCTCTTTTGTGCTTTCTCCATCCAAATGTCTTCAACATGGATATGATGGCTCTAATTCTAGCAGCCATCTTGACCCATGAAAATGAGAGCCACAGAAGAAGCCCCCACACCAGCCCTGGACTTCTCACTTCTAGACTTCCCACAAGAGAAAAATAAATTTCTACTCAGCTCAAGCCACACTGTTCTGTTAATGCACTCTAAGTTAATCCTTACTAATGAATTGGTTTCCTTTTATTGGGTTTTGAGCACTTATGAGAGTATAAGCCATTAGTGGTTCTAATGTAAAGAATATGATAAAGAAGTAATACTTAACACAAGTAATTATGAGTTTTCTACGTAAAATAAAGTACCTTAAATGTGTTAGAGTGATCTACATTTCACAAAGCACTCTTCTTTATCTTAAAACAGCTGTTTACATTCCAGCTGAATTGCTTAAAATTGGACCTTTAAAAATAGCTTAAATATACACCAATATTGTTATGGTGATTTCCAGGTTAGTCACTTATTTCTTGCTTCCTGGACAAAGATTCTTAAACTCTAAGACACATTTTTTCTCATCAGCCAGCCGAGGACCATAATTTCTTATTTACAGAATTAGAGTAAAAGAAGAAGTAATATGGCATAGCGATTAAGTATTAATCTCAACTAATTTCCAAACAGTTACTTCAAGCAAGTTATTTCTCTGTGCCTTTTCTAGTCTGTAAAGTGAAAGTAAAAAAGTATATGCCACTTGAGGATTTGTGTGAAGAGTAAATGAAATAATGCATGTGAAACAGAGTCCTGGACCCCTAGTAGAGGCTCAAGAAGTGTTATTTATTTTCCCCAAACTGCCCAGGACAGAACCTTGATACGTCAGGGTCACTCAACAAGCCATATAGCTCCTATTGTGCGTCATTTGCAACTCTAAGACATCTCAGACAAATACGGGTATCATGATGAGCTCTGAGTTCTTGGAGTAAGTGGAGATTCTGACTCAATGAAATGGTTCCCCCGAGAAAAGAGCAGAGGCCCTGGGCTGGAGTTAGCAGAACAAACCTGGCCATCTGCCACACCTCTCTTCTGGCCATGGAGGAAGTCTTGGGTCCTTAGTCAGTAAAGAACTTTGTACAATAGCAGATGAAATCCATTTTGTTCTGTATCCTTCGTGTTCTCCGAGGCAAGCCAGAATCACAGGCTCAGACTACTATTTGGGATTGAGTCAGCCTCCAAGGTCATTCAGAGAATGATAAAGATTTTGTGGGAGTCTCCAGGGATAAATGCTCCAGCCCAGGTGGATGACAGTGGCAGATGGGGAAGCCAAGCACAACTTCATGAGGACAGAGATGACACTGTAAGAGCAGGAAATGGGCTCCCCTAGAGGCAAGAGACCCTTAAAGGTGCGCATGCACATAACCAGTGGAGGCAAACAGCCCAGGGTATCTGGTAACTCCAGGCAGGAAACCAGATCAAGAAAACGCCAGATACATGGATTGCATGCCTAGAAGCAAAGATAAGCCTTGTTTCAAAGAGTCTGCTGTGAGGCTACAACAGCTATCCTTGAATTCTCAGGAAGGCCTCTGCCCAGGGGCCCCACACCATCACAAACCAGTGGCATGACCTTAGATAAGTCACTGAGTATACAGAAAAGAGCTGTACTTAAGAGCAAGGTTCCTAGCACTGGATTCAGGCCTATATCTAATGCACAAGCTCTGCTACTCAGCAAGTGACACCAATCAAAGTCTCTATTTCTCATCCAAACTATGGGTATGGGTACCTGCACCTACCTGTAGTTTTGCTCTCAGGCAGTACTAGTCAAAATAACTTTGGGCAGTGATGGTAATGTCCTATATCTGCATAGTAGCCACTAGCCACAGGTAGCTGTTGACCACTTGAAAGTGGTTAATATGACTGAGGAATTGACTTTTATATTTTATTTTATTTTAACTCATTTCAATTTAAATAACCACATGTGACTAGTTGTTACCTTATTGGACAGTGCAGCAAGTCTAGGGACTAAATAAGATAATGCCTTTTATCACTATGTCTGGTATCAGAGCTTAATCACCTGTAGCTGGTATTGTTATTAAACTTATTCTAGGTTCAATTTCTGTATCTATGATATGGCACTAAAGATAGTATCACTACCTCTTGAGTTTGGTGAAAGGATCAAATAAAATCTCTTGGGTGAGGCAGCGAGTAAAGCGCTTGGCACAGTGTAGGTGCTTAGCAAATGTGAGTTCCTTTTCCCTTCCATTTAAAGTACTTTGACATTACCAAAACAACTGTCCAGTGATGTACAAGGACATCGAGAACCTACGGTGAGTCTCGGCAAGTAGTTGGATTGTGTAGTAGGCAGCAGCACATCTCTAATGCTGGCTTTGGCTGCAAAAAAGAAAAAAGTCTGCTTGAGCAAGAAAGAAAAAAAATATTGGCAGTGATATGTGCACTACGAGAGTTCCACAAATATGCATTTGGCAGAAGCCTGACTGTCCAGACAGATCACAAACCACTAGTCAACGCACCTGCTAGACAACAGGGAATGTTATTGCTGTTATAAAGATATGATTTATGAGTAATCTATACCCCAGGCAGAGACTCACTTATAGCAGACCTATTGTCCAGACTAGTCACTGACCCTCCAACTGGGGAAATGACAGCACTGATTGAAGAGACAGCAGGGTAGGCCATGGAATTAAGCAAAACACTTGACCCTGTGGTCAGTGGGAGGCTGAGACTTGAGACAGGAAAAGATGCTGTGTTGTAGCTACTTATCCAGATGTTGCAAAATGGCTGTTGTGACAGAAGAAAACAGAACAATTGCAGGTGTGTTGGTCTCTAAAGGAGTGGCTGCTTCGGCTTTCTAACAGCAAGGGGGATTTTAAGCAATGTCTTGTTTGTAAGGGGTCAGAGAAAGAGATGAGATACAATCAGAGCTAGTCTCACTAGGAGGAGCTTTGCTCATGCCCCAATACTATTCCCAGTATCTGCTCACTGGTCCTTGGAATTTCAGATGGAGAACTGGGGCCTCTCATGAGTAAGCTGATATTAGATTCGATTGCAGTTACAATTTTAAACTTTTGGGGTGTGGTACCTTCAAATCTTAAAAGTTATTTACCAAGTTTTGAGATTCTTCCTGACAAATAGGGGGAAGTAGGGCAATAGCCTAAGTGCATGGAGGCATTGAAGAGATTTGTGTCATGGAGGGATGATATTTGTTATGGAGATGCAAGAAATGTGTTGAAAGGGGAATTTTCCTACCACGGCTGTACCCATTTATTTCTTGGGAGTGACCAAAATGCTGTAATAGTCACACCAGAAGCTTTTTGAGGAAAGAATTTGAATTCCCTCCCCCAACTCTCCTTCCTTCTCATCACCACCACCATCATCATGCACTCACTATGCAGCAATCTGCTAACTGACTTACAAACTTGTAATTTATAATCCTCATACCAGTTGTACAACATAGGCATCGTTAGTCCCATTTTGCAGATGAGAAAACTGAAGCTCAGAAGGTATAATTTGATTAAGTCAAGATCATATAACTAATAAGTGACAAAGCCAGGGGTGAAATCCTGACTATCTCCCACCTATGCCCATGGTCTCTAGCACCCAGCTTGCTACTTGAGTAGGTACCTAATGTGACTAATGTGAATGAGGAACCAAATTTTTAATGTTATTTAATGTTAACTAATTGAAATTTAAACTTAAATAGCCACCTGTGGACAGTGACTAACTTATCCAGCACAACTCTAGGGACCACATGAGGTAATGTCCTTTACCACTGTGCTTGGCACCTAATCAGTGCTTGACTAGACTGGATCTACTGGACCTTCATTTTTCCTGCTTTCTACAATTTATTGAATGCAATTGTGGGCAATTTTACCCCAACCATCCTATTACTTCAATAATTCAATCAAATCCAGTTAATAATAAATAATAACGTACTTCTGCTCTGTGTGTGTGTGTGTATGTGTATGTGTGTGTGTGTGTGTGTGTGTGTGTGTGTGTTTTCCTCTTATACTGGCTTACCTGTCCTCTTTTCCTGTTTGAATTAGTAAAAACCTATAACAACTATCTGGTTGAAGCAGTTATAAACTCTGTGGTGTTAAAGCCAATAATCTCTAAAATTAAAAAAAATAGTATTAGGCAAGTTATGAAAAATGATAGTATGACACTATAACCAAACTGCAGAATTGTAGATACTTATAAATAGCAGTAGTATCAGAGTGATTTATGACTTTGATAATGTCAGATATTTGAAAACTTTTAGTACCATTCATTGAATTCTCTACCCATCCCCATATCCACCAACATTTTTTAACCTTTACTTCACTGGTGTCTTTCTGCTATAGAGTGAATGTTTGTGTTCACAAATTTCTTTGTTAAATCCTAACACCCAATGTGATGATATTTGGAGGTGGGGGAGGTGGGAGGTGATTTCACCTTTGGGAGGTGATTAGGTAATGAGGTTGGAGCCCTCATGAATGGCATTAGTGCCCTTATACAATAGAGATATTGTATAATCTCAGATTATACAATATATAATTGTATCATATATTGTATACAGAGAGCTCCCATGCCCCTCCATGTGAAAACAATGTGAGAAGATGGCCATCTATGAACTAGGAAGGGAGCTCTTGCCAGACACGGAAACTGCCCCTGCCTTCATCTTGAACTACCTAGCCTCCAGGACTGTGAGAAATGAATATCTGTTATTTATAAGGAATCCAGGCTATATGATACTTTGAGACTCTTCCTTTATGTGTCTTTAATTATAGGCCACTTCATATACTTAAGGAAAACATCACACTCTAACTATGCTACACCAACCAAAATAAGTAAATAAACACAAATAAAATGATAAATGATTGGTAGGCAACACTAAAATAATATCTATGGTAGAGAAAAAATTATATAGATAAAGTCTGTGTTGTCTCAATAGATAAACTGACACAGAAAGACAGTTTTGAGTCAGCCACACTCAGGAGGGTTCACTTCTACTGATTCAGCTGCCCAAGCACCTGAATCAGAGCCAGAGCTCTGGTTTCCCTGGGAACTTGTCTGCCGGGAGAATGAAGCTGTGACACCAAACCTACACATCACCCAGTTCTTTGTTGTTCACTGCTGGGCTCCCCTAGGTATCGACTGTGTCATAATTTGTCATTGTTGTTTCTTAATCTACAAAGAGGTAGAAAATGTTCCTTTTAACTATTTCTTAGATTATGGTTTTGGCCCTTTTCTTACACTTCAGGTCATCAATTCTAAACCATTTATTCTATTTAATATTATCAATCCTATGAGTGCTGGGTGCTCTTGTGTGTATTACTTCATTTGATGTCTCAAAAACTGTCAAATATGTATAATTGTTATACATTTTTCAGAAGAGGAAACTGTGAAAAGAGGTGACAAAAAGCATATCTGAACACATTCTGTGCCTATTGTGTGCCAGTCACTGAGCCCACTGCTTGGTGCACAACATCTCCTTTGATCTTCAGAACCATCCTAGTAGGTGTGTTTTATATGCTTTATTTTAGAAGCTGATGCTGAGGGAATTTATATAGCACTTCCAACTATTAACCATAGTAAGCTACAATTCTAGAATACATGAATCCATGTCTAATTCCAAAGCCCGTGGTCTATTTACATTGCCAGATATGAGGTGGAAGAAATATGGTTGTATGTTTTAACCCATTCCTTTGCTTAAATGAATATTAATGCCTAAAAACTCCTGCAGAACAGGAATAGAGCTTCTCTCCCACTATCTACCAACATTCTGGTCTTATTCTATAGTAATTCTGTGTGACCAATTATCTCTTTATAATTACTTTAATTCAGTTGAATATTTCAATAAACCTCAGATACCTGTTTCCAGCATAGAAATTCTGTGACTCAAATCAAGGGTAAGAATGGCCTTAAGAGGGGCACATGAGTGGTTCAGTTGTTTAAGCAACTGACTCTTGTTTTTGGCTCAGGACATAATCTCACAGTTCATGTGATTGAGCCCCATGTCAGGCTCTGCACTGACAGCACAGATCCTGCTTGAGATTCTCTCTCTCTCTCTCTCTCTCTCTCTCTCTCTCTCTCTCCCTCTCTCTCTCCCTCTCTCTCTCTCTCTCTCCCTCTCTCTCTCTCTCCCTCTCTCTCTCTCTCTCCCTCTCTCTCTCTCTCTCCCTCTCTCTCTCTCTCTCTCTCCCTTTCTCTCTCTCTCTCTCTCTCTCCCTCTCTCTCTCTCTCTCCCTCTCTCTCTCTCTCCCTCTCTCTGCCTCTGTCTCAAAATAAATGAGTACAAAAAAGAGAGACAGAGAATGGACTTAGAGTCCATTATTCGATACTTCATAGTTCAAATCATGCTAAATAAAGATTAAGGACAAAAGCTCATCCAACTGAGTGATAAAGACCAAAAGTCCCTACAAACCTCAGAGCACCTAGATGCAGACAGCAAATTTTACCACCAGCCTTTCCTTCAAAGTACCTGGCAGCTTTGTCCTTTCCCTGCCCTTTCCTCTGCTAGATCAAGCCCTCATCCCCTCACCTCCACACCACTGCAGGAGCCCTGTGGGTTACTCTGAGCTCTGACCTTGCCAGTCTCTGGTGAAAATCTTCCCCTTAACCTCTACTCTTCAGGCCAAGAACTCCCAAAGCAAAACCACTGAGTAACACAACTCTAAGAAAAGGGGGGAGGGGCCCGTGGCTTTGACCTTTGCTTATACCAGGACAACATATCCTTTTACCTGCTTTGTTGTTCCCTGTGGCATTTAGTTTACAAAAAGAAATGATTGAAGGCTACCAGTCTCCTGCATCATGATCTGCATTTGGCCCACAAGGCCCTCCCTTATCAAGACCTTTTCCCACAGTCATCCATTTGACACACAGTGATAAGACTGATACTCTTTTGTGGCTTGTGGAAATTACTTTTCTTATTTTGAGCTATATTTACCTCTTCTCCAGTTACCCCTAGCCTGGAGGCCATCTCTCTGGCCACCAAGCAGGTCCTTAGTGGTCTATAAGCAGCCATGGTCAGTCCCACGTCAGAGTCTTTGCTTACATAATTCTCAAACTTGTGTGTTTGCCAAAGTGCCGACTCCAGCCTTTTTCTTAATGACCTACCTCTACTGTGTTTCAGTGCAAATTCCCTGTAAGAGTTAATTGGTGGTTTATGTTTATTGCACTGGTAGGACATATGTCTTGCATTCACTCTTGCATTTGTGGCCAGCAGTTAGTCATGTGCTATAAGTATGGCATCTAGGCTTGTCCCTTTACAGGAACATTATTGGCAAGGTAAATACCTACTACGAAACCATATAAAGCCTAATTAATTGTCTTTATACTTGTTTGTCCACCCCACTATTCTGAAATTTAGTGTAGAGTTTATATCTTGCTCATGGTTGCATCCTCTGTACCTAGAATGAGCCTGGTATATAGGTATTTAATATATGTGCATAGAACAAGTGAATAGATGGAGTGATTGATAGAGGAAGCGATATAATTTTGATAAATGGAAAGATGGAGACAATATAGCATAGTGGTTAAGAGTGTGAGCTCTAGAGCCAGACTGCATTAGGCTCCAGTCCTGGCCCCACCACTCACTAGCTGTGTGACCTTGGCGAATTATTTAACGTTTCTTGGCTCAGTTACTGCATCTTAAAACTGGAATCATCATCATCATCGTCGTCATCATCATAATGCCAATCTCGTAGGCTTCTGTGATGATTAAAATAAGTTAATCCATACAAAGCACATAGAAAAGAACCTGCACGTGGTATATGGGAATGCTCATTTTTTAATCATTATTATTACTGTTGTTACTGACGGTGAGGTCTCAAGGCAGCAGGCATACTTAAAGGCCAAGAAAAAAAGAAGATTTGAGGAAATGCTTATGAAAAGCAGAAACAAACTAATGGCAAAGAAAACAAGAGAGAAGATACTTGTCCCACGTATCAGGAAAAATATGACTTTAAACATACAGCCCATCTCTCAGGTAGAAAGAAAATGTTAGAGAGAAGGCCATGGGAGAAAGAATGCCTGGCAAGAATTTGTATCCACAAATTTATGTCTGAAGAGCCAGTCATTACCTCACAGAAGAGGACAGTGCAACTGAAATCAGTGTTGTTATCTGTTCATCGGTTCAAGTCTGAGGCTCATCAGTATCTCCAAGGGGATTCTGAGTGTACAGTGTTGCGTCAGTGCAGAGGATTATGAATGCAGGCATCGGCAAGGGGACTTGGCTAGAAGAAAGTGCATTCCAGCTACAAGACTAGTTAGTGCCAATTTTGTGAGCCACAGAAGAGGTGTTGGGGCCATGGCCAGTGGGTACAATGAGGTTCAGCTGGGGAAGCATGTGAAAGCCTAAACTCCAGCCCCTGCAACTACTGCTGAGCCCAGAGTACTGGCACAGACCTAAGTCAGCCTGAAAGAAAATGCATCTTCACAAATTGATCTGCCTGAAAGGGGCATCTTTCTGCAAAACCCAGAGGGGATGTCTTTTTCTCATTAGCCCATAGACCCTCCAGTGCTAGCAGCAGCCCTATGTGCAGCCTTGGGAGGTTTTTAAACCAATTGCAAGATAAGTTGGTTTTCAGGAAGAGGAGATTGATGGGGCCACAGAAAGATGGATGTGAGCTTGGAGCTGCCTCTGCCTCCCTTCGCACACGCTATGGCTAGCAGTGAGGCCAATGGGAATGACCCTGAGCAGAGTTACATATTTTTCACACCTCCTACTAAAACTCAGCAAATGCTTGACTTGCTGTTCCCAGCACAATTTTTCTTCCTGCAAAACGTGTTGGGATTATCGCTTTTAGCCACATATGGGCTGGAAGTACTTTGTAGGAGCCCCACGGGCCACAACTGTTCAATCCCATCCCTGGGAGAGAGCTTGGGGAAGCAGGGACCCAAAGTGCCCATCCAAGAGCTCCCACGTAGAGGGATCATTCATGCTAATTAAGTCCAGTTTCCAAAACTGCATTAAAGCTGCCATCCAAATGATCTTGAAAGTCAGGAGGTAAAATACAAGTTTCAACCCTGACACCTTCCCCTTATCCATCTTCTTGAGCCATTTCAGGACATTGGGTAACATATGACTTTTCTTTCAGTCAATTCAAGATATTATCTGCTGAAATAGCTCCACTGGTATGGGAGGGGGTTTCAAAATATGGAACAGATGCACAGCTGCCACCTGAGATGATGCATTATGAATTCAGAACTGTCATCACCTCCCCCACCACTCCTACCCTCACCCCTAAGCACATATTTGTTCATGTGGTTTACACCTGTGGGATTGTGGGATGCAAGACAGGAATCTAATTACTGTTTGGGAGACAACCCAGTCTCTAAAACGGATTCATGTATCTTTGTTTCCCTGGAGAAGCTTGAAATCTCTTGCCAACTCTTCATGTGGTCCAGCTGGGTTAAAGCTCCAGTCCAATTTTTCTGGAATTTGGTACCAGTGACTAACTCTGAGGCCTTCATACAACAAGTCTTACAATGTCTGTCTATCTCAATCCCCCATTTGTACCCTGCCATACAGGCAGAGTAATTTTTCAATGCCTTTGTACATAAGGGCTATTGAAATCTATGGTTAAAAGGGAAATGGAGAGCTCTTGGTGCCTGATTATCTGAGGAAAAAGACCTTGTTTCACTGTATTTTGGGGGAGAAGGGGTTCCTGCCATTGTCTGATGAGAAACCTCCTCTAAGTAAACACCAGTAGGGAAAGAAACAACTCGAGAGAAGAGAGGGACAAGAAGAAGACTATTTCAAGAGGTCGGTGTGGGCAGAAAAGAAAGAATTGTTGAATGTCTGATTTGAGAAGGCCTTCTGCAAGAATGCAAATTGAAAGCATTTCTGCTCACTGAGAACAGTTTTTAATTGTATGTTGATGTATTGACTTGGTTAGTATTAGCTTATTCCAGTAGGTTATAAATTCCATGAGGGCAAAGAATCTGTTTTGCTTAGCATTATATTGCTCTCACCTAGACTAGTACCCAACACATAGTACATACTCAGTAATTGCTCCCTGAATACAAGATGCACATCTGAATAACTAGTCTCTAGGATAAATCTCCCAGTCTGGTTGCAGATGTGATTGTGGAACAAACTTGGTAAGGTTCGTTCAATTGTCAGTCACTTTATACACAGGCCAGTGAGTGGTACTGACCACCGGAAGCCTACTCTCTAAGTCGGCTCTGCAGCTTCCACCTCCGCCTCTATCTCCTCCTCCTG
Source organism: Panthera leo (assembly GCF_018350215.1). NCBI lineage: Eukaryota > Metazoa > Chordata > Mammalia > Carnivora > Felidae > Panthera > Panthera leo. Next base: position 42,362,846 of record NC_056695.1, read on the forward strand.
GAAGAGAGTCTGAACCTGACCCTCCCTGGGGCTGCAGCTCTTGTCAAATCATTCTATTCTTTGTTCCTAGAGGAAAGGCAGGAACTCTCCTATCCCTTGCCCTTAGCTATATGAATTGCTATTTCCATCATTGCCTGGTTTTGTTGTGTTGGCCTGACTGGGTCAGCTGAAGATCAAGGTTCACCAGTTGAGCTCACTGAGAGTCCCAAAGCATGAAGTCATATTCTTGGCCTCCCTGAAGCATCTTGATTATGCATGTAGTCCTAGCCCTTGTCTGTAGCTCATACCCTTAACCAGTTCGTACACCTAAAATTTGGTCCTTATCTGTTTGATTATTGTCTCAATCCTTTATCTCCATTTCTCTACTTCAGACAAGGATGGTTGGGGGCAGGGCCATCTCTGAGGAACACAGAAGAGAAGCACAAGAGCCATGTGGGTTAGATTTTCCTTCTTCTCAGGTGAGGGAAATCAAATTAGAAGTTTGTCTTGGAATGTCAGTAAGCAAAGGGCTTAGAAGCCAGACAAGGGATTTGGCTTGGATGCTCAATTATTAAAGCAATGAAAATGATTGTATCATCATCACAAATTTATTGAACATCATATACCTACCAGAGGGGTTATACCCAGCCGTAAGCCATTTTAAAGACAGGGATTCCAAAGGAGAGAGTGAGAAATGGATGTTTTTGTCACAAGCCTTGAACAGAGGGATGAACTTTTACTTGACCCTTTTTCCCTTCAGTTTGTGTTAACTTTGGTTCTCTGTTCTGACTGCCTGGTGATGAAGCATCCTAGTTTGGTTTGTTGAGGAAAATGTCACCCTCTGATAGTAATTATCAGGACCCCAGGCACGTAGCATGCTCAGAGCAGCTCCTTGGACCACATTCCTCAAATTGGGTGGGGGGTGGGTAGGTTTAGTTGACCAGTCCTCTACTTCTTGGCTTCGAACTTTTCAAAACTGCTGGTAGCCAAAGTGAAAAAGCAGAATCTGCCATTCTTTGCTTATTAATCACATTGGCCAAGGTGAACTCTCATTGCTAAGCCCTCCAGCACAGCACATGTCTCTGTTCTTCACCCCATGCATACAACCTCAACACGCCATACTGCCAATGACTTAGCAAACTCTCAACCCATGCTTCTACAAATAAGAAATAGCCTGAAGGAGGATCCAAATTCTCAAGTCTTCTCCCAATTCTAATCTCATACAATGAAGGGAATAGAAAATTAGGTGTGACCAGAAGAACTAAGCCCAGCTCACTGTCCAGGTTTGCAAGAACCTGTTTATTCCTTTCTAGGCCCAAGAGCTGATATTAGTATATATTGCCACGGAGTGTTCTCTTGTTGCCCATATGCTCTGAGAAGGGAGGTTCTCCCCGGATTTAATAAAGTGAGAGAAAAAGAATAGCAAATCTTTTTGCTTCTGGTATCACAAGACTAAGATTTTTTTTTCAATTTAAAACACAACTATTTATTAAAAGCACAAAACATAATTACTAATGTTTTGTGTTATTTTTTAGTTAAAGATGAAGTGCAAGTTAGGCAAGACCTAAAGAAATATAAATACCAAGGATTAAGCAAATTCCTTACTCATTGATCCTTGTCTGGTATTAATTGCCCTAGTTTTTCCTAAACTCGAATGTGACATTGTTCCTCTCAGTTAGACCCTCTAAAATTAGAGTAAATGGTCACTGAGCCATGTAAATACATATGGGAGATTGGAGAGCCATTTGATATTAAAAGCCTTTGCTGGAAATTGCTCTGAAATTTTCATTGCTTTCCTTCCCTCAGTGATATATGAATATGCCACTTGCATGACTGTATAGGCAAGTAAAGACTTCAAAATTCTCCCTGGATCCTCTATTCGTAGTTTTGTCTTACTTCCCCTTTTATCTTAGGTGCATGGCACCTTTCCCCCAGCAGTGTGAATGGCCTCGTTGCCTTCTCCCACAGGTCAGTGACCTCTCATCACTTATTGTGGAAACATTCCTCTTGCTCTCCAACCTCTGGTATAGGCAAATGGTCTCCATAGCAGCACATTCTAGTGTATACTCAATATATAAAACTGTCTTCTTTTTTTGAAGGGATCACATTCCCATCCTTATTGTAACTTCAGATTTGTCAGATCATGATTTTAACACATTAAATTTGAACATGACAGGGTTGCTGTTTCACCAAACAGGACTGTTTCCAAGGGTCTGGTCAAACTGAGCTAACTGGTGTTCAGTCTTATACGTACACTCTATATGCCAGCAGAATATGTGTATGCTGGGCTAAGAAGTGTATGGTATGGTTTTGAAAAGAAACACACACTAAAATTTTAATAAAAATAATTAGTCTCCAGCTATATTTCTTGGCATGTATCACTGTTAGTATCATTGTTAATGTATGATACTAGCTAGGCAAGTACTGGATCTCAGTTCCCACAAAATAGGGAGGTTGGACTAGATTGGTAGTTTTCAAACAATATTCCTAGAGTTGCAGGATCTCTGACGTGTATCCTCTGTGGCCCCAGAGTGGGGTAGGTGGATTTGGGGAGCTCAGTGGGCAGAAGTCACTGCTCCACATCCTACTTCATCCAGAGGGAATCTACTTTTTATTGTTTCATATGTGGAACTTCTGGGTAAGACTTAATAAGACCAAGTACTTCATAGTTTAACCATTTCTTTGAAAACCACTAAGCTACATTACTCTAAATTTTGCCCTCTAACTCTAAATTTTCAAGCAACTGATTAAATTATATACTTTGGTATAGGCACTGTGAGGTCAGGGTGAATGGAGGTGATGGAATAAAGAATAGAACAACATTAAAGAATTGGGTTTTAAGCAGCAAGGCTTTAGGATCATAAAATAAGTTTAGCTCATCAAAATAGTGATGCTTAATTATCAGAAAAAAAATTTTTGCAGCTGCTCAAGTTGTGCCCCAGAAGATCTTGAGTGAATGTTTTTATTGTTATTATTATTGTTAAATCTGGAAACCAAGCATTTCAGGAACTTCCAAGTAGGAATGCTTTAGTTTGTTCTGGAGCTTGAAGCATCATCCTTCTGCCTAAAGGAAATAAAGTGAAATGTCGGTTATGAGTTAGATAAAATGCCCCTGCCAATTAAAATAAATAAGTAAGTAAGTAAAAATAGCAGTTGTGATATTTGAGGTCAGTTTTCCACATGGTAATGCAACTTGTTTGCCTGGGTCGCTCAGCCTTTTCATGCCTAGTTTTAACCTCAGCACACAACCCACGGTATCCCCAGACATCCATCCTGGGGTCCTTCTGCATGCTAATTGGTCCACACTTGCTCAGCCCCCTGTAGTACTAACTGAACCCTGACCTCTAGTGGCAGGAAGGGATTAGCAAGAAGAACGATGGGGTAGTTAGTATAGGTAAAATCCTAAACAAGTGAAGTTGCCTATGACCCACAGGTCCTGTGTGGCCCAGTTGCAAAGGCAGCTAACTGGGAAATTAGTCACATACAAGTGGATAACCTGTGAGAACCTACGTCTAAAAGAGATCTCAGATGTTACCATCTCTAGCTCCATTGAGAAGGGGAAGTTGTAACCCAAGCATGGGATTCCCCTCCCCCACCCTCTCGGTCAAGGAACATTAATCCAAGGGATGGGAGTTTGGGACAAGCATGGAGAAAAAAATCCATCAGGAACCAACCTATGTACAAGGTAACTAAATTTGGTTGGTTCAATTTTAGAAATAAAAGTGTTATTCCTTCTTAGGAACATGAAACTCCATTTGAAACAATAGTACCTGCTACATGCAACAGCATAGATGAATGGCATAAACATCATGTTGAACAAAAAGAGTTAGATACAAAGGAATACATGCTTGATTCTAATCATAAGAGGCTCCAAACGAATCTCCGGTGATAGAGGTCAGGAGAATGATTAACTTTGGAGAGGGTGTTGACTGGGAGGAGACATGAGAGAGCCTGCAGGGAGACTGGAAATGTCTTGTGTCTTACCTTGGTGGTAGTGAAACAGTTGTGTATATGTGTGAAAATTCTTCAAGCTGTACATGTAAGATTTTTGCACTTTGGTGTATGTAAATTATACTTTAACACCGACAAAAAAAAATAATAAAAATGTGCCTAGCACATAATATGATCTTCCTAAATATTCACTGCAGGATTTGATTAATTGATATATCACTTACATTTTCATTACCAGAAGTAAAGAGACTAGGCTAAAGAAGGAATAAGAAGAAGAGAAACAGAAGGAAAAGGAAAGAGAACAGTTTTTAAAACAGGATCTGGGAGAGAGTTGTGTGGAGAGGATAAATAAAGACACAAAAATCTGGAAACAGAAAGGAAGAACTGGAACAGATTGGAAAGGAAGAGCAATAGTAGGGTAGGAGAGCTTGTCTCATGCTCTTCCTTTTCTCTGTGGCTACCCCTGAAAATTATCTTGCCTTTATTAAGAAATAGCCCTTAGAACGCCTGGGTGGCTCAGTCAGTTAAGCATTGGACTTTGGCTCAGGTCATGATTATATGGTTCATGGGTTTGAGCCCCACATCCCGCTCTGTGCTGACAGCTCAGAACCTGGAGCCTCTTTGGATTCTGTGTCTCCCTCTCTCTTTGCCCCTCCCCCACTCACACTCTGCTTTCTCTGTCTCTCAAAAATGAATACATTTAAAATTTTAAGAAGTAGCCTTTTAGGCCATAGGATTATCTAGTCTTCTTTTGTGTTAAACTTCAACTTTTATTTTTAAAATATTTAATATTTTAAGAATAAATATTTATTTCATAAAATTCTCAAGTTTTACAGTTTTAAGGAATAACTGAAGTTGTACATTTACACTTTGAACCTGCAATTGTCTCCATTGTCTATAAAATGGGTGAGTCATTCCCTGAAAGATTGTCTCCTTAACACATATTTACTGAACTCCCACCCCATGCCCATTTTTCCTGCCTTTACTCCATAGGAATTTAGTAATATCTAATTTCACAATATCTAGTGGTTGCCTTAGAAGCCACCGTACCTCTTTTAGCTCTTTTGTTGGTGGTTTACTTGTAGTATTTAAAACCAAGTATTATCATTTGTTTGTTCAATGACTGGGTATGTAGGAAATAAAAAACAAAGCAAGAGCCCTTCTGGCATAAATGGGTTGATTATTTTTGTGTGTCTGGTGAGCTTCCCTGTGAGCATTTTGGGTCTTCTTTCCTCTGGCTGAGGTAGCCAGGGTGGCCCACCAGGGATAAAGGGACATATGACTCAAGCTCTGTGTCCTGAGCAATAGCCTCTTGCACTGAACAGAATGACACGAAGCAATAAGCCAGATAGTGGGTGTGGGCTGGAAATACTCCACCCCTGCTCTAAATTGTCTACAATGAATAACTATCTAAAGTCTTCTTGAAGGCCTTCAGTGAGAATTTCCTCACTAATGTAATGCAAGTAATAACTGTAACAGTGGTGAACACTTGTTTACTGTATGCTAAGCAATATACATATATTGACTCATTTAATTTACAGCAACCACCCTATGAAGCAGATATAGGTGAGGAAACTGAGACCCAGTTTGTTGCATCAGTGGCAGAGCCAGGATTGGAACTAAGTAGTCTGGATCCAGAGTCAGCTTTCTTTGTGTCTCCTTGTGTATCAAGAATGTTTTTACAATTCTATCAAATTGATGAGAACAGGACAGAGGACACGGATTCCCTGAATTTTAGACTTTTTTTCCACTGCTGCTTACCCACTCCATAACCTTAATCACTAGACCTCTTTGGATCTCTGTGAACACATTCTAAAACTGAAGGTATTGATTACCTTCAGTCTTTATTCTCCTTGAGCCTTTGGATCATAGACTTAGATATGCCTTAAGTGTCTTCTAATCCAACAGTGATTTTTACCTGGATGGTCAGAACCATCTGGAGAGCTTTGAAAATGTATAGAATCCTGAGCCTTGTCCAGATGGATTGAATCAATTTTTAGGAGTGAGGCCTTGAATTCTTTTTTTTTTAATTTTTACATTTTACTTATTTTTAAATTTTTATTTATTTATTTACTTATTTATTTATTAGTGTTTAAGTCTACTCAAGGAATCTGATATGTTTGAGAACTATGGATTCAGTTCATTTTCCCTCAGTGCTGGAATTCTTTCCATACCACCTTTCTTCTCTTTAACAGGACGGATTTTAAATGTACAAAAAAGTAGAGAGTAAAATAATAAACGCATCACTAGATTCAGAAATTATCAACTCATGACCAATCCTATTTCAGTTTTACCCCCATGCATTTCATGGCATTCTTGGCAGGTGATGGCAGCCCTATTTCTCTTTAAACACCTCCACTGATGGAGATCTGACTACCTTCAAAGACTGCTAGTATTAGAGTCCTTTGAACTAAAAGTGACAGAAGCCCAGCTTTTTGGAACCTCGAAAGCCACCTTTTGGAATGCCACTAGGATATTTCACAAAATCTAAGAAAGTTGAGTGACCATGTTGTGTGATAAGAGTATCATGAGCCTCAAGAATATCTGGAACTCAGAACTCAAACACCTCTCTGTTTTCCCTCTCTCACTTCTCCCTCTCCCCTCCTCTCCTCTTGTCTTTCACTCCTCTGAGTGCTAGTTTAATTTTTTTCTTTCTTGCTATATACATTAGTCTTCTCCTCTTGATGGGAAACTCTTCTCTGGTTTTACCTCTTAGAGTTTCTGCCATAGGCAGCCTGACTCTCACTCCTAAGTCCCAAAATCCCAGGGAAAGGACTCATTGGCTTGAATTGGGTCAGGTGCAATTTTCAAGATATTTCAGTGATAACCATGAGGGAATGGGAAGCAATTCCCTGAAAGTGGGGGTGAGAGAGCTAAGGTGCTTAAATACTTTTTATGCCACCCATAATGTGTCCAAGGTTTTTTAGACTTACTACTGGAAATGTTTCCCTTGTAGAAGGTTGACCTCTCCCTTCTTGCAACTTCTGCCACCGGGTTTTTTTTCTCTGCTCTGAAAATACACAGACTAAGTCTATTTCTTTTTTCATTCACATATGTGATTTGAAAACAACTCTCAAATCCCTCACTTAATCTTCTTTCCCCAAGGCTAACTAGCCCTGGGTTCTTCAACACTCCCCAAACTGACATGATTTTGAGTCCTTTCTTTGTCTTGGTCACTCTCCTCTGGATTGGCTCCAGTTTGTCACTTAAAAGTTGGCACTCGGAATTGAAGGCAATAAATGTTCCAGATGTGCACAGGCCTGCAGAGTCAAGAGCAGGACCAAGCAAGCCCCACACACCTGTACACATGTACACTGTGGAGAGGACATTGTCAACATAGCCCCAGCTTGCACTCCTCTTCTGGAACCTCAAAATGCTCAGTTCATGTCAGGTTTGCAGTCAACTAAACACCAGCTCTCTTTATGGGAATGACTGTTAACCCAGCAGCCCTCCCCCCTCTTCCACCTTCCTCAACCTTTTTATTAAACCCAGAGTATTAATCCCAGATTTTAAATATATCTTGTTAGTTTGGCCTGATTGTTCCAGGCTGTCAGAAGCTTTTGGAGTCTTTATTTTGCTCTCTCAAATATTGCGTCTCCCTCTCAGCTCTTTCAGCTACAAGTGTGATAGCAAGTCCTCCTCATTTTCAAGCCATCGATAAAATGTTGAAGAGAAACAGTCAGGGCCCTGGGACACAGACATGCTGTTGGGGATCTCCTCCATGTGGATGTGGCTCCATGAATCAGCTTCCTTTGTATTGACTGTTTAGCTACCTTACTGAACTAAGGTCCACAGTTCTTTATTCACAGTTCAGAAATACAAAAATTAAATGTAATTAAATTTAAAGCTCCCTCATCAACAAGATACTAGGAAATCAAATCTAACAGCACATGAAAAGGATCATATACCATGACAAAGTGAGATTTATTCCAGGAGAGCAATGGTGATTGCAGAAAAGCAATGATGGTTCAACATTTAAAAAAAAATCCATATAATAACATCACATTAGTAGAACACAGGAAAAAAACCCACATGGTCATCTCAGTTTATGCAGAAAAGCATTCATCAAAATCCAACACATTTCCATGATAAAAATTGTCAAGACTCAAAATAGAAGGAAACATCCTAAACACTATACATGGCATTTATGAAAAATACACAGCTGACAACATATTGAATGGTGACAGACTGAAAGCTTTCCCTTTTAAGATCAGGATGCCTGCTTTTGCCACTGTTATTCAACCTTGTACTAGAAGTTCTAATCAGAGCCATTAGATAAGAAAAAGAAATAAAAGACATCTAAGTTGGGTAGAAAGAATTAAAATTCTCTCTATTTACTGATGACATGATCCTGTACATATTAAAAAAAACCTTGAAGAATCCATAAGAAAACTATTAGAGCTAATAAATGAATTCAGTGAAGTTTCAGGGTACAAGATCAACAAATAAAACATTAATTGTGTTTCTATACATCAAAAATGAGCAATCTGAAAAGAACATTAATAAAATAATTCCATTTATCATTGCATTGGAAATAATAAAATATCTGGGAATACATTTAGCCAAGGAGATGAAAGACTTGTCCTGAAAATTAAAAAATATCAATGAAAGAAAGTAAAGAAGACCTCGATTGACATCCCATCTTCATGGACAGGAAGATTTAATATCATTAAGAAGGCAATGCTATCCAAAATGCTTTACATATTCAACATAGTCTTTGTCAAAATTCCAACAGGTTTTTGTTGTTGTTATTGCAGAAATTGAAAAACTGATACTGAACTTTATATGGAATTTCAAAGGGCTCCAAATAGCCAGAATAATCTTTGAAAAGAAGAACAAAGATGAAAGATTCACACTTCTCAATTTCAAAACTAAGGACAAGGTTACAGTAAAAAACAGTGTGGTACTGCATAAGGATGATATATAGACCAATGGAATAGAATTTGGAATCCAGAAATAAACCCATACATCTACAGCCAGTTGGGTTTTGACAAGAGTACTAAATACTTATTGTCACTCAGTGGGTAAAGAAAAGTCTCTTTAACAGCTGATGCTGGGACAATTGGATTTCCACATCAAAAGAACAAAATTGGACCCTTATCCCACATCATATACAAAAATTAACTCAAACTGGATCAACAATATAAATATAATAGCTGAAACTATAGAACTCTTAGGAGAAAAAAAATGGGTAAATATTCATGACCATAAATTTGGATTTGGCAATAGATTCTTAGATACGACATCAAAAGCATGAGCAACAAGAAAAGATAGACAAATTGGACTCCATCAAAATTTAAAACTTTTATGCGTCAGAGGGAATAATGAAGAATGTGAATAGACAGTCTACAGGACGGGAGAAAATATTTTCAAATCACATACAGTATGTGATAATCACATATTCTAGTATCCAGAATACATAAAGAACTATTACAACTCAACAACAAAAAGGCAACTCGGCTTAAAAATGGGCAAAGGATGTAAATAGACATTTCCTGAAAGAAGATATACGAATGGCCAATAGGCATTAGTCATTAGGAAAGTGCAAATAAAGACCACAATGAGATTTCACTTTACACCTGCTAGGATGCCAATAGAAACAAAAACAATGTTACTAGTATTGGTGAGGATGTAGAGAAATTAGAACCCATTGCAGCTGAGAAATATAAAATGGTTCAGTCTGTGTGGAAAACAGATATGGCAGTTCTGCAAAAACATAAAATTTCATAAAAACAGAATTAATTTAAAAAGCTAAACATGAAATTGCCATATGGTTCCGCAATTCCACTCCTAGGTATTTACCCCTAGGAGTTGAAATGAGGCGCTCAAAGACTGATACATGAATGTTTATAACAACATTATTTATGATAGCGAAAAGGTGGATAATCCAAATGTCCACCAATGGGTTTGTCCACAAAATGTGGTGTATACATAATGAAGTTCTGATATATGCTACAACATGGAAGAACATTGAAAACATTATGCTCAGTGAAGTAAGCCAAACAGACACAAAAGGACAAGTATTGTATGGTCCCACTTATATGAACTCTCTAGAATAAGCAAATTTCCGGACAGAAAGTAGAACAGAAGATACCAGCGGCTGGGAGACAGAGGAAAGGAGAGTTTTTGCTTAATGGTTAGAGTGTTTCTTTTGAATGGAATGATGAAAACATTTTGGAAATAATGGTGTTAGTTGTACATTAAGAATATATGTAAGGCCACTGAATTGTACACTTAAAAATTATTAAAGTGGTTAAAATTCTGTTATATATTATACTACATTTTTAAAAAATTAATAATTTGACATACTAAAAAGAAACATTGAATTGTATACTTTAAATGGTGAATTCTATGGAATGTGAATTATATCTCAATAAAACTGCTTAAAAGAACCCTGTGGAGGCACCATGTGACACTTGTTATCAGGGTTGCGAGTTTGAGCCCCATGTTGGGCATGGAGAGTATTTAAATAAATAAATAAATAAATAAATAAATAAATAAATAAATACTTTTTAAAAAACACTATGAAAAACATTTTTTTTTTTTAATTTGCAGCAAACTCATTTGGGGGCAAAACGTGACATAAACTGACATGAGGTTGATAGTTTTTATTTATCATACTCAGTGTAAAGAATAGTATTTTTTTTTTCACAGAAATATTAACACATTTGATTCAGGGTACCAATCCAGACCCTACTGGGGAGTGTTATATAGTATGTATATCTATGTATTTATATTATTTTTCAAAGAATTTGAAGACTTCTGATTTCTCAAACTGTCTAACCTCAGGACTTTCAAATAAGGGATTAGGAACTTGTTGTAGCTAGCATCCATTTCTCAAGGTCTACAGGATACAAGGAAAATCCTTTGGCAAATGCTCATCTGAGACCTTGAGGAAGCCTTAGAGCACAGGGAACAATTAGAGCTGTAACTCCATTCCAAGTATTTACACAGAGGAAATGAAAACATATGTCCACAAAAATGTTTGTACAAGAAATTTCAGATCCGCTTTATTCATAATAGTCCCAAACTAGAACCAGTCCAGATGTCATCAACAGGAGTGTGGTAACAAATTGTGGTATATCCATATAATGACATACTGTTCCATAATAAAAACGAGCTGCTGGTACAAGTAATAACATGGAGGAATCTCAGAAGCTGAGTGAAAGAAGCCAGACACAAGAGAACGCATACTGTATAAGTCTATTTTTGTGAAGGTCAAGAGTAGGCAGAACTAAGCAACAGTGTAAGAAATCGGAAAAACCATCATCATCGGGAGAGGAAGGGAAATAGGCTAGTGGGAACAGGAAGGAGCTTCCTAAGGTTTTGGAAATGCTCTTGTTTAAAAAAAAAATCATGGGTATGTTCATTTATCCAGATTCAGTGAACTGTACACTTAAGATCTTTGCATTTTAATGTATGCAGTAATGTCTTTTTTTTTTTTTTTTTTTTTTTTTTTAATTTTTTTTTCAACGTTTATTTATTTTTGGGACAGAGAGAGACAGAGCATGAACGGGGGAGGGACAGAGAGAGAGGGAGACACAGAATCGGAAACAAGCTCCAGGCTCTGAGCCATCAGCCCAGAGCCTGACGCGGGGCTCGAACTCACGGACCGTGAGATCGTGACCTGGCTGAAGTCGGACGCTTAACCGACTGCGCCACCCAGGCGCCCCAGTAATGTCTTAAAACATGCAAATAACACATGAATAAGATAGAGAATCAAACAAACAGGACCCACCTCAGAGGGCTGTTGAAAATAATGGAAAAAAAAAAAATATATATATATATATAAAGGCCTTCGTATGTGCCTGGCACACATAAAGTGCTCAAAAACTGTTGGCTTTTAATATTAGGTTGAGGACCTCTCCCTAGTTTGCAGCTCAGTTATCAAGGCACAAAGTTTTTGTAAATTAGTTGTAATTTTAATATTACTTGTAAATGCACATTTTGCTTTGATTCTATCTTTTGCCCCATTCTGATCTCTCACACATTAATTTAATGTGTTGATTTTAATATTATGAAGCAAAAGCATAGGAAGGGCACCAGTGACATGACTGACATTATGATCACACACAATTGGTAGAAATAAAGGGATTTCCTTTAGGCTCATTTAAGAGATTATAATGATAATAGGACAAAGAGAACAACATTGGGGGGGGGAGGAGGCTCAGTAAAATTCACATTTCCTACAATTTTAAGAGAAAATGCTAAATTTTATAGATGACTATGTTTTACAAAACTAAAAGGAAGCTAATTCTCAGAGAAGTTAAGTGATTTGCCTAATACCACACAGCTAGAAAAAGGGGAGAAATTAGACCTTAAGTCCCATGTTGTTTTCATTATCTTGTGAGCACTTAACCAAGACTCCATTAACCCCAGGTGAACTCCCTGAAATTTGGATTTCGGGCGGGGGGAGGAAATCTATAGCTTTCAACAGATTTTCAAATGTCTCCATAACTTAAAAAAAAAAAATGCCTTTGTGAAATAGAATAATTGAAATCTAAATATGCAGAAACTTTAATTACCAAGAATTTTTGGTCTTCAATTTTAGAAGAAATGGCAAATACCAGGCAAATAAACTCATACTGGGGTTTTATTCCAAAAAGTGACACACTCAACTCTGCCCCCTGCACCTTGTATGCCAACATCAACAGCAGGGACTGTAACAAAACACACTCCATCATCAGCTGGAGCATCCTGGATTCCCTCAAGTGTTTCAGGTAATTGAGGTTTTACTACCTAAATAATATTTAAGATAATTACATTTCTTTCTTAGAAGAATAAGTGAAGCCAATATGAATACTGGTTGCTAAGTCTCCTCTGCAAGGAGTAATTGGATACTTATCAATTTCATACTTCTGGGAGTCATGGGGGACAGGAGCTGAAGAAAGCTACACTCAAAGGAATGTAGACCTTCATTTTCAAGGGAAAATAGGATTTACACAGCTTTTGGCTCTAAACATCCTCATTTCAGTGTATTTGAATATGGAATATTCCCAAGTTTCTTGTACTGATGAAATAAACATACTAGAAGCCTGTTGTGTCTTCATTGCTTGTCATGAGCTATTGAGTCTCTGGATTTACTAGATACCTGTGTAGTGAAAGAAAGACATACTCAGGGGGTTCCAACTGATTAGTCCCAAGCTCTGTAATAATATGGCTTTCAAAAAGTCCTCTTGAGCATAGTGGAGTACATAAAATAGCTTTTTCTATACTATTCACTATAATCTGGAGGCTATGAATGGGAACTTTGCTTTTACAACGTGGAGAGAACAGTTAGTTACAGCTTGTACAAGGCCAAAATAGGAACAAAAACTCAAGTTCAGTTTTAATGCCATATGTGATAATAATGAAAACGTCTCCTGACTTCCTTGCTCCCATGAAAAAATAAACCAAGTGTGGCACTTCACTGGAGTGTCACTGGCATTGAAAGAGTAGGACAGTTTGTTACAGATATGGTGCTCCATAGAGTCTTGCCTAAACCTTAAGAGATAACCATGATTATGAGGTTGTCCAACAAATTTTAAGGAAGTTTTTTTTTTTTTTACTCTTGTAAAATAAAGTGCTTTCAATTTTGCTCATGACCTATCATATGGCCTAATCACAAGTAGTCAGAAAACAAGAAGGTCATTTTTCTTTGTAATCCAAACATTCAGGCTCTAGTTTTCATGTTGAGATGTTAGTAAATGAAAAGTTTTCCTTGAAATCACAGGCTTGGTGTCTATCAGGGATCACTGACGGTGCTTTCTTACCTTTTGTACATGCCTCAAGACCTCATCAACAGGCAGGACTGCTGGGTTTTGATTAGCCAATAATAATTTAGGAGCTATAGTAGGCAGACTTATTAGGGATTGTCAGAAACTAGAATAATGGCCACACACAAATCCAAACCATCTGGCCTATAATAGAGTGTGTCCTTCTATAGGTTATATCTTGCTTTTGCAGTAATAAATTATTCTATCACATTCCCAATAAGGAGCTGGAGAGGGGAGGTCAGGTGACCCTGAAATGTCTGATTTAATTTGAGATGCAGTCTCTGCAGCTCCATATTCTATCACCATCTCCAAAGCAGAGGGGTATTCTTTCTTTTTCCTACTGGCCTGACAACCAGGAATGTTACCAGCTGAGTTATAGGGATGGTGGACACATTAGTCAAGCCCTGTTCACATGAGCAGGTGGCAGGAGAGAGTGAAGGGGTGTAGATAATCTAGGAGAGTGGTTCCAAAACCTGATTGATTATTAGAATCACATGAAGAACCTTTTTAACTCCCAGACTTCTGAGCCTCTTGAGTGTGGACTTCAGTGGGCTTGGTGTGGATTCTGGTGTATTGGTCAGTTTTCCCGAAGGTAGCAAACCACCTCAACATCTCAGTAGCTCACATAAACATTTGTGCTCACGTTTCATGAGAGCTGTGAGTCTGCTGTAGCTCTCTTGGGCATGCCTGGGCTTGACCTAGAAGCATGTGTATTCTCATTCCAGAACCCAGGCTAAAGTAGTATCCACTAACTAGGGCGTGCCGTTCTCATAACTGAGGCCAGAAGCTCAAGGGGGTGCCAAGCCAAACCATGCCAACACATCTAAGGTTTCTACATTGGTGTGGCATGCATCACACCCACTTATAACTCATTGACTAAGGCAAATCTATGGCCATGCCCAATATTCATGGGATGAGGATTAAACAACACCTACAGGAAAGCATGGCATATGTGGCAGGCTGAGTGAAGGTGGCAAGGGAGATATAATTGTAAACAATTATGTGGTAGGCCTACCACACCTAAGAATATAGAATTTTTAAAAGCTCCTCAGGCAATATTAATGAGCCCCCAATCAGGTATTTCATGGAAAAGGCGTCTCCCTTTAAGTGCCTGCTAAGACAACTGAGCAGCCAGTAATAGTCTCTTTAGGACAGTGGTTGAACTACGTAACAGTTTACCAATCATTCATTCCATCAACAGACAGGTGTATCCAACATATAATGAAATCTGATGCTTATATAAACTTTAGCAGCTTTTAAAAAGTACATTTATATCATTCTTCTCGTGTGACTTCATAACTTTCATTATGCGGTTATTGTTATTCTCATTCTGCAAGCATCAAAACCTCATCAAAAAGAATGGACCTGGACTTATCCCGTGCCTAAGTTCAGCTCCATTTCTTCTCCAGTGGATGTCCTGGGTGCCAAGCCCTGTTACTGCTATCACTTCCTCTCCAAGACATGCTTGCATAGATACTAAAATCCAGGATGTACATTTTGATTAAGTCGTTCATCTGAAATACATTTATTAAGCACTTACCACAATCCAGGCACCATTTTAGACACTAGGGAAGCCACGTGAACAAAACTGACAAATGCCTGCGTACAGTTTAGCTAGTAGGGACCAATGTGAAACAATTAAGCCCATAAACTTATGTCATGATGACAATTGGAACATACACCAGGTAAAGACAAATGCCAGGAGGAAAAGTAACAGGTGTTTGGCATGGCCAAAGTCAGCCGTAAGAAGATAGATACAACAGGAAGTTAAGTCCTTTTTGAGAAATTTAAAAGATTATTAAACAGTTTTGATCCTCAGATTTCATCAGAGGGCAAAATATTTCCAGAACTTCCCCAAATCATTTCTGTGCTTCAAAATACAAATAATAAACTCACACTGATTTTCACTGCAAAAACCTTGTTTCTTTTGACAGGTTCATTGCTGAAATTCAGTTCTTATTAAAATGATCCATTTGACCATTCCAAAACTTCTGGTGAGGAGGAATAGTAAAAGTAAATACAAATGAGCACATTTTTCTTCTTAGAAGCTTCTTACAAGCTGAAAGGACATCAAAATTAACATACTGCATAGACACCTCAACATAAACAACACCTATTATGATGATAAGACCAGTATCTTGAAGCATCTTTTGTTTTAATAAAGCAAATTCTCGTAGATGACATGTTCACCACCTGCTTATTTCTATTAAGACATGTCTTTCCTTGAGAAAAACTAATGAAAGACATCACCTTTGGATTTTCCTTTCATTCATCCATTCAACAGATATAAATTGAGCACCTGCTATATGCTTGATACACATCTACACGTTGGACATACAGCAACAAACACACCAGATGCCTTGCCCTTTGGAGCTAATATTCCAGCTAAATGGAGACAGACAATTAACAAGATTGTATGCTTGTTTGATGGAGGCACATGGGGTCTTAGGAAGAAAAGTCCAGACATGCACTTGCTCTAAAGTCCTGAGATCATTCGCAGGCAGGAAGCAGCTGAATGTTTCAGCACTTAGGCCTTGTTACCACCGACACAGTTGTTAGGTGTGGGCCCCATGCACGTCCCACACTGGCAAGTGGGTTGGGAGATGTTGAGCTTTAAGCCTTCTGGCCACAATGTGGATCATCTGTCAGGCAGTATTTCTGTCTAACTCTCAAATATGGTTATGGGCCATCTAAAGGGAGTGGGACATGATCAATTTGTTTGAAGAGACATCATGGGGCCACAGCTGGAAATGAGCACATTAAGAGTGACAGGATCTTGGCAGTCACAGAGGCTTGAGACTTTGAGTCTTGCTTTTCAACCAAACCAAGTGGGATGGCTGGGCATTCATTAGGAAGAAACAGCCTTCCTCACACTGTGGCTCTCACATTGCATCACCCCATCTCCCCACAAGGACTAAAAAGGGCAACTCCAAGTTTCCAGTTTATCAATGTATCAAAAGTGGGGTTGGTCAGCATTCATTATAGAAGTGGAATTTGAGAGTCTGAAAAATATATCATAAAATCACTAATCATTCTAGTGTTTATTTTTATTAAGATTTTAATTTTTAAGTAATCTCTACACCCAACATGAGCTCAAACTTCCAAGCCAGACATCAAGAGTTGCATGCTCTACTGACCGAGCCAGCCAGGCACCTCTAGTGTGTTTACTTTATTATGAGTAGCTTCAATTATTCAATGAAGAACACATAAACAGAAGATTTCTATAGACACCTTGTGTGAAAAATTAACCAAGCTTTAACCAAGAGCTCATTCTTTAAACTATATGCCTAAAGTCTAGCCATTAACTCATTGAGGAGGAAAAAAAAAGATGGGGAATTATCTCTGCAGCTGGTAGTTTTATTTATTTAAGTTTGTTTATTTTGAGAGAGAGAGAGAGAGAGAAAGAACAAGCTGGGAGGGGCAGAGGAAGAGAGAGAGAGAGAGAGAGAGAGAGAGAGAGAGAGAGAGAGAGAGAATCCCAAGTAGGCTCCACACTGTCAGTGCAGAGCCCTATGCGGGGCTCAAACCCACAAACTATGAGATCGTGACCTGAGCCAAAATCAGATGCTTAACTGACTAAGCCACCCAGGTGCCCCTCTGCATCTGGTAATTTTACATTGCAGGCAGAAGGATCCTCATATCTGGAACATCTATAATATTCAGTTGGATGCAACTATTAAATACCCGCTTTGTGTCATGCACCTTACTGAAAGATTTACATACATTTGTGCCTCTCCAAGCTATGAATTAGTGCTATCGTCATCTATTTGACATCCAGGAAGGTGAAATTCCGAGAATTTAAATAATTTGCCTAAGATTAAACCTGAGATTCAAGCTCAGGTCTGTCTGGCTCCCAAACGGATGTGCTATTTTCACTAATTCAAACTGAATAAAGTCCTGTTTTTATTTTGCAGTGGCAGAGACCTAGGACCTAACCACACGTCCTCTCTAGCCAGCTCTTTGTTAAAGACCAAGAGCTAATAGCAATCTTTTAAGAGCAATTTCATGTTGTTTCTTTCATAAATTACTTTTGTAATAATAAGAACATAAGTTGTACTTCAAAGTTATACAATAAGACTCAGTGCCCTGAAATCTACTCTGTGTCTTTCCTGTCCTTTGTCCCCTTTCTATGCTGTTTGATCTGGGTCCAGGAAAACCCATGTATTATTATTCAAAGGACTTGTGGTTTAATCACTAAGGAGCCAGGGGCCTAAAGAAGGCTTGGATTGCAAATCTTCACAAGACTATTGCTGAAATGGGTCATGCTGAGAAGTTGGGGTACTTCTTCCTCTGACAGCTTTAGAAGAAAGGAGAAGTGTCTATCTTGGACACTCAGGAATTCACTCAAGGGCTAGACTGAATGTTCCCTTATCTGTAAAATGGAGATAACATCTTGCCCTAAAATTGTAGTGTGCACTAAATAGAATAAGATACACAGGATATTTACCACTGTTGCTGGTATATACTAGGATCTCAGCTAATGCCACTTCTGTTCTGTCACTGACCAATGGATTATACTGTGCACGAAGTCATTTCTAAGGAGAGAGATCTGTTTCATGCAAACTCTCCATCCTCATACCCTTGCGTGGCTCAAAATTGCATCAAACTGAATTTGATTTTAACCTTACCCTTTGTGAGTTAAAAGTTCACACAAATGAAAAAAAGGCCAAAGGAGTAACAGATCAGGGGCATTTTATTATTCCCTTGTCTCTGTCCTGCAGATGGGCCTTGGAACTGGCTTCAGTCCCCTTTTTATTTTCTAAGACTTTGTCACTTTACTAAACACTCAGACGTTTCACTGGAGCAGGCCTGTTTTGTGAGTGAAAATTTTCAAAGCAAAGACAGTTCATATTTCTGTATAGAAACCCCACTATTAGTCAAAACAACACTTCAGATCATTCCAATTAGTTATTTACTTAACGTTCCCCATCTTCTTTCTCTGACTATAGATAGTCTCTGGGGAGCATGACTTGTTTTTTCCTTATGGCTGTTATTATATTAGGTTACTCAAGTTAACGTACTGCATCAGGAATGTTCCACTTGCTAAATTTTTCAAGGGTTTCTTCAATTCACTAACATATTCTTCAACTAAATGCGAAGTCCTCTAAAGAGCTTTTGTTGTTCCCTTTCATATTTCTCCCTGGACTCTAAAGTGAAAATATATGCTCAATTAATAATACCATTGTAAGCTTCTTTGGAGGGATCTATAACTCTCTCAGAAAGGCTTAGGTGGTTAAGCTTGACTTCTTTCAAATGTCCAAAAAGCTCACAAAGGCACCGTTATGATTCAGCTTGCCCATCTGTGTGCGTTTTCTCTTCAGAGAGGAAAAGTAAAGACCAAGAGATGAAAGGAAAAAGGATGAGGATGGGAATTAAGAGGATAGAGAAGGCTCGGAGGCAAGGAAGGAAGAAATGGGAACAGGACAGACACAGCAATAGATGATCCCAAGGCCCTGGAAACCCTCCTGGCATGACATTGAACAGAATCGCTTCTCGTGTACCTGGAAAACCATGTCCTTCCTGAGCCCTGAGATTAAGCTGCTAAGGATCAAAATTGCCTGTGAGTAACAGTGTCCCAAAATTACTCACACAGCATTCAGATATGGGAAGAAAATTAACTATTTTATGTTTTCATACCTGATTTGACTTTTTTCATGACTCCTTCACTGGCTTAAGTAGCAAGAGGACAACCACATTTAGTCTCATTTGGTTTTAAAGTGAGTTCTGTCCAATGCTAAAGAGTCTTTAGATCCACTAGTTTTTCTGTTCAGTCCTTCGGAGCTCTTGTTTCCTTTTCTTGCTCTCTCTCCGGGTCCCATGGCTCATGGCAGTGGGGGGAAGGGAGTTCTTGGATTTGCACTTGTGCTTGGGTGTGAGGTGCCTGTGTCTGCCGAGGAATGCTTGGCACCACCCTGTGCCTGGCGTTCACAGCTGGCGCCCGCAGCTGACATCTGTGGCTGATGTACTTGTGGTCTATTTCTGCCTGGTTTGCTCAGACTCTAGGGCCCCTCCCTGAAGACTTACCCCTACTTCCCCACCTGGGTACTGTTGATGAAGATCCCTTTGAGTCTCTGCCATACCTGCAACTTCTGGCCCCAGCTGTCAACCCTGGTACTGGTGTTGCAGGCTCATCGCAGCCTCCACCCCAGCAAGCTGTGGCAGGTGTGTGGCTTCACAGATGAGCATCCACGCTATATGAAAACAGGGAAAGCTCAGGCCCATAAACGAGTCCCTTTTCCAACCTGAATATCCCACTCCACACTCTGAATTATGTAGAGCCCCCTGTACAGTTTCAGGGTTGGTTGTCTCCATCCAAAACGAAGGGTAGGTTAAAAGTTTTTGCGCTCTCACCATGCTCCCAACCTATTCCCTGTCACTGCTCACCCTGTGGGGCTTTGAAGACCCAGAGAAGAGACATTAAGGTAGCTATATCCTTCTTTTCCTCCCTTACCTTATTGCCCTACCATCCTCTCTGCCACAACCCTTTAGGCCTGGAGGGGGCAAACTTCTTTTTGAAGTCCCCTTCTTCTCTGCACTACATAAAATTGTATAATGTGTTCCACCAGGACTGGCCTTGACATGTTAAGTGGGCACCAGAATAACTTAGAAAATTCTAGCTCCATAATACCTGCTTTCAAGAGTATGTTGTCTTGTTGCAAAACCCTGTTTTGAACATCGAAATCCCAATAATAAATGTCCCTTTATTTTTACTTCATGATAATCTTACTTTTTGCTGACGAGGAAAGTGGTCATGAATACATAAAAGTGAAAGAGAAAGAATGTTAGTATCATTCAAGATATCATGCTCACATATGTATTCTGAGGAAGAGACTGAACTGAGAATACACATATCTATCCTGAGGAAGAGAGCAGGACAGTTTGAAGAGTATAGAGCTCCTTCCTCCATGGATTGTGCCTCAGAAGGCTGATTAATGTTGGGGTTATCAGGGTGACAGCTCCCATTCCATGGTCTGTCACTGACTGTTACTGTCTATCCAGGCTCTACAGTATGGGGACATCTTCCCCAGGGACCCACCAAGATCCTGCAGCTGAAAATGAAATCTCTTAGATCTTCCATTCATTCATCAAACATTTCTGAAGTATCTACGATTGTGATAAATACTGGACCAAAAGCTATAAGACACAGAAATCAGAAAATGGAATAAAATGATCTGCCAGAAAATATTTTAGCTAAGAATTTAAGCCTCCCTCCCTGTACCATTTATCCAAAGCAGCCCAGAAGTGGTGGAATTAGTTGATTTCAGTTTCTTCTACCTGGCTTTCTAAAGACCAAGAGGTTTTTAAACCTCATTCATTTATCTCATTCATTCATCCTTTTAACAAACACTTAACTGATAATCTTTTATAAACCAGGCACTTTGCCAGGTTTGGGGGAACCTGAGATCAGATTAGGATTTACTGTCTTCCCCTAAGCATCCTAGTCCCTTAAGAATATGGGCATTTCAATGGCAAGAGGAATGCAGTGTCACAGGTATTCCCAGTACCTCCTGTCTGTGTGAACCCTACACGGGGTTCAATAAACCACCTGCAGTGAGTGCCAAGAAAGGCATGGTCAAGCTGATCTTTAGTTGAGGGAGAAAGTAGCCAGGAAAGAGACATGAAGAAGGTGATGGCTTAAGTAAAACTTCAAATATTCAGTTTGTTCGTTTTCTGTCTTTTTTCAAAAAATTTTTAATGTTTTTATTTATTTTTGAGTGAGTGAGTGGGTGAGTGAGAGAGAGAGAGAGACTGAGCACAAGCAGGGCAGGGACAGAAAAAGAGCAAGACCCAGAATCCAAAGCAGGCTCTGGACACTGAGCTGTCAGCCCAGACCTCGATGCGGGGCTCAAACCTACAAACGACCAGATCATGATCTGAGCCAAATTCAGAGGCTTAACTGACTGAGCCAGTCCCTTGCTTGTTTTCTTAGAAGCAAGGAGAGGTTTTTAGGCAGAGGGAGTCTCAAGAGCAAAGGCCTGAAGGTAGCCCACAGCATGAAGTATCCAGGGAGCTACAAGCAGATAGAATGAATATGGAAGGAGCCTGTGAAGCAGAAAGAGGTACAGACTGCCTCCTTATACACATGCCAACCAGTAGGAAGTGGGCCATCTCTGGATGGAAACTTTCCTGGTTCTTTTTACATCATACCTCATAGACAACTATCAGCCCCTAAAGTCAATCACAATAAATGGTTCAGAGGAAGGCCACGTGCAAGGGCTAGAGGTAGGGGAGAACTAACTATTACTCCCATGGTGGACGGTCAGGCCTCACGCAAACAAATTTGTGGCATCAGCTTCTTTTGTCATGTTACTTATTCTATATCCCCAACCCCTAGAAACTTCAACAAAATCATCTCCCTGGAGTGAAAAACAACAGTTTTCAGTACTATGAAAATCTCCTTGATTATTTTTAATATCAGTTGAATCATGGTGAGTTTTATACTATTTACACAATTTTTTCACTTTAAATCTGTTTTATATTTGGTCCTTATAAGCTGCTAGTGCCTACACATAGTAGGCCCTTCCTCACTGCCTACTTCTTCCACAGCAACTAAACAAGATAGATGCAGAAAATATCAAGTTTTCTGTTTTTACAGATATAACATGAGCACGCAGAGGTTAAGGACTAGTTAAGAAAGACTAATAGCTAGTTATTGTATTTGCAGGTAATATTCTCAGAACTTAATGTGGATTAACTCTTCAAATCCTTGTAACAATTTTGTAAGGTGGGTACTATTATTATTATACCTATTTTAAAGATGAGGAAACTGAGCTATTGGAGGTTTAAGTGATGCTTCCAAGGTAACACAGCCAGGCAGTGACAGAATAGGCAATCAAATGTTGGCAACCTGCTTCAGAGTCTAAACTCTTATTGCCCACTCCCTCTTAGACAAGTGAGATGCCCATAAGCGAGAACTGGTAGTGGTAGAGTAGAAAAACCCTAGATTAACATATGTATTAGATATGGGACAAAGTAATTCATCAACAATATTGTGAACAAAGAGGGAATTGGAATTAGCATTTAAGTGCCTTCCCTGAGCTTAGCCTTGTTCTAGATGCTTTAGAGAAGCTTCCACACTGAATGCTTTCAACAGCCTGAGCTGTCATGAGAAGGTGAGGTCACTGGGCAAGGTCATGTACATCTACCTCAAGTATCCTCTCTGCCGCCCCCTCCCACCCCCAGCCTGCTGCACTCCTACCACTGCCTTCTACCTGCACATGGCATGTGGAATCCAGGGAGATGCAGTGATTCTGTAGAGTCCCAATCAGATTTTAAGTAAACAAGGAGAAAAAAAAAAGAATGAAAAAAGAAAGATTCCCTCTGAAATAATTTTGGTTTATAATGGATGGGATCCAACCAGATGCCAAGTCCCAGCTCTGTATTTCTTTATTTTTGTGAGGTTGAATAACCCACAGGCAGGCTGCCAGGTCCCTGTCCTCTTCAAGCTCAACTTGCTTCAGAGGAAATACCACACACAGAAGAAAGGTTTGAGGAGTTCTGGGGGATGACAATTTGGTTACATATGCCTGGGGGACAGTATAAAGTAACCACTGAAAGATGTGGAGCTCTGTGACTTGGGTGAGCCCACCCTCTCATCCTGCCTCACTTTCACTGTGACTGTTCTGAAGAATTGAGAAAGGCAGAAGCTGTTTTTGCAGCTAATTTTTATAGAGCCCAGAAATACGTAAATGACTGTTTATTTATGCCACTCAAACGTGACCTGCATCTGTATAAAACAAGCAGGAACAATTTGATCCCCAGCCTCTTTGGCCTCATTATTCAAAACAGGCATCAGTAGTGGGATATCACCAACAAACAGAATCAATGTTTAACAGTCCCTGATCTTAGGCATATCCCCTATGTGTGCCAAGCAGTTTCCCCTGCTGTATATGGGAAGTAAATGAGATCAATCCCAGAGTGCTTTGAGAAGTAATTCTGTGTCAATAAGAGAGGGCAAAAGAGTTGAATTTTTAAGAGCATGAGGAAATCAGATGTATTTGAATCTCAGCATTACATTTACAAATCACTTAATAACCTCTAAGTCTCAGATTCCTCATCTATAGTGTGGATATGATGAGAGTGCCTACCCCACAGGACTTTTCTCAAGTTCAAATAAGCTAACAGAAAAGCCTGAACCCAATTCCTTGCTAAAATTAAGGGATCCAGTAATATTCACCTTTCTTCATTAAATAAGCCATCTTTATTCTTTGTATCAGCAAAGAATTTTTGTTTAAATAGGAAGCACTAAGGAAAATATGCAGATCAGATTATTAAATACATTAAACAGAATACCTAGAATTAATCACACACCTACACGCAGACACACACACACACACACACACACACACACACACACACACACAAATACACAAATCTGAAAACAAAGTAAAATGCTTTTATAGGCATTTGAAATGATCATCATCTTAAGACATAGCCAGACATCCTTGGAGTACAGCAGAGAAAGTGGGATTGGGTCCTGACAAGGACACAGAAAAGGACAACGGATTGATCTCATTTACTTCCCATATACAGCAGGGGAAACTGCTTGGCACACATAGGGGATATGCCTAAGATCAGGGACTGTTAAACATTGATTCTGTTTGTTGGTGATATCCCACTACTGATGCCTGTTTTGAATAATGAGGCCAAAGAGGCTGGGGATCAAATTGTTCCTGCTTGTTTTATACAAAAATTACTGGCCTCCAGAGGCTTACAATCTGGCTAGAAAGACCAGACAAAAGGGTTAGAAAAAGTGTGACAACTTAAAGACAAGTTATAAGTAAAAAGGTCCATACCACCTCGAAGTACTGTCTCAAAATTTAATTCCTTCTTAACTTACACTATATTTTGTTTGCCGAAATATTTGTGCATACAATTTTGCATTGGTTAAAAAGGCTATTTCATGCATGAGTTATTGGATCAGAAGAAAATATTTTGTTTATCCACTGTACTAGAGAACCCATAGTTCCTGGACTTGGAGAAATTGTTTTTTAGTTAGCAAATATTTATGGAGAACCCACTATGAGTGTTATACCTTGCTATTTTAGATCTATTTTAAAAAGTCAGGTCAGGACAAAGCTAACCTATATATAGAGGTGAGAGGTCTGTGCACAACTGCTTTGTGCTAGTTATAGGCATGCGCTCTGGAGTGAGGCTCTCTGGGTATAAATGTGATGCTCCTACTGACTAACTCTGATTTTGAGCAAGCCACTTCCCTCCTTGGGCCTCAGTTTCATCTTCAGTTAAAGAAAAACAACAACATAGTAATAGAACCTGCTTTATAAAATATTAATGAGCATTAAATAAGGCAGCGCACCAAAGCTTTTATTGATGCCTAGCACATAACAAGTGTTCAATAAATGCATGAATAATAATATGATTATGGCGCAATACTCTTTCATTACTTATATTCTCTCTCTCTTTTATACATACACACAAAACATAGACAATTTTTATACTATTGTAGAACCGGTGGAACTGTGGCTTCTTGGACTATCCCTTCTGCTTGCCCCCCACTTGTTAGTCTCTGATGGGTCCTTTAGTAGTCTTCCAAGACCCCTTCAAAATCAGGTTGAGTGGCTTTCTCTATGTGTCCCTGTGGTAGTATATGCTTAATCTTGCGATAGCAAAGTGGGTTTTGGAATGTGTTATGGAATGTGATTTTTTTGTTCAAATTGTTGTCTGTTACTGTCTTACTCACCACCACCACCCCTTCACCAAGAGGGGCAAATCCTTGAAGGAAAGGACTGCATCTTGTTTTCCATTATATCTCTAGGACCTAACATGATGCCTGACATAATATTGAATATATATGTACTAAATGGGAAAAAAAGAGGGAAGGGAGGGAGGAAAGGAAGGAAGGGAAAAAGGAAGGAAGGGATGGAGGGAGGAAGGGAGGAAGGAAAGGAGGGAGGGAGGGAAGGAAGAAGAAGAAAGAAGGCAGAAAGGGTGGGTAGAGGTGCTCTGGTCCTGGCAGTGTGACATCTGTCTGAGTCTGCACACCCTCTTCCCTCTCCCTCCCCCTGTCCCTGGTGCCCTATAAAGTGAAGGGAAGTTTGAACAAGGAGAATGTTTTACTTACCCCAAATCACCACTGGAGAAATCCATTGCATTACTGAGCACTGGTAATGGGTTGGCCCTGTTTCAGAATATAGGGTTTTGCTGCCCCTGCCAAACAGGCTTATCCATGTGGAGCTTAGATGGTGCCTTTGCCCACACCTGTCTGGCTCAGAGAGCTTGCTGCGCTGTCAAAGGGAGTGCTGGGCATTGAGAAAGTCTGATGGGCTTTGACGAAAAAGAGAACCGGGCACACAGGTCTCATTTATAATCCATTCCAGCTGCTCCTCTGCTGGGGGAAACTGGCATTCTGTTTTGTTGGCCCCTTTTCCATCAGGACAGCTGTGAAACCCTACTCAGTGAAGTAATCGCAATAACAACCACCACTTTGCATGTTGATGCCTTTCTTCCAAGGAACTCAAAGTTCTTTGGAGACATAACCTCATTAATCCATCCTGCATGAAGTGGTGGCTGATGGGGAGGGGTAGGAATTCTCACTCATATTTCCAGGGCTGGGGGATTTAGGAGAGGAGAGTTAAAAAGGAAGAGTAAGAGGTTTCGGAGCTAGGAAAGATAAAGGATGGTATCTTTCCCCCCCTAAATCCCACTCTGGCACAAAGATAACATTTTTGTAGGACAGTACGCCTGTTAAGTGTGTGAGTAAAAGACACACACTGCAGGGTCACCATCCCCCCAAAAGGAAGAGAATTCTACATGAGGGGTTAGGAAATCTGATTTCTAGCCCTGATATTGACACTGAATAGCTGTGTGACCATGAGTCAGCCCTACACTCAGAGTAGTAGTTTCACATTAGAGCATGTGACCTCATGCTATGTTGACAGAGCACAAAACCAAGAGTCAGGAGACGGATACCTGCCCGTACAGCAGCATGATTTTAGGTGTATTACTTCAACTCCTGAGTCTCAATGTTCTTATCTGTAAAATAAGGAAATCAGACTGGATTATCTCTAAAGTTATTTTTAATTCCAATAAAAGCTGTGATTCTAGAACAGGTGGGCTGGGAAACATCAGATTTGATTGGGGCTTAGACTTTAGGAAAACTGGTAACTATCCATATTAGTCTTCTATTACTGCCACCCCAAAACTCAGTAGATCCTATAAAACAATAATTTATGATTTCTCACTATTTTGCAACTTGCTCGGGTAGTTCTGTGACTTCATCTGGCTTCACTCATGTGAATGGATTCAGCTTGAGGGTTGGCTGAGCTCAGCTGGGACAATGTGACATCTGGGCCTCCCTTGCCCTGTGGTCCTTTTATCTTCAAGGAGGCTACACCAGGGTTCCTCCCAGAGTTATGGCAGTGCCCCAAGAAGGCCAGCCTCAGTGTTCAAAGGTTCTTCACCCCTCTTTTGTGTCAAGTTTATTGCTATCTTGGGGGCCAAATCAAGTTATGTGGTCCAGAATCAATGAGGGAGGAGACTCCTCAAGGACATTTTTATGAGCCAAATTGTGTCCCACGAAAAAAGATAAGTTGAAATCCTAATACTTAGTACTACAGAATGTGACCTTTTTTGGAAATAGAGTCTTCACAGATATAATCAAGTTAAAGTGAGGTCATATTGGGGTAGGGTGGGCTCCTGAACTAATATGACTGTTGTCCTTAAAAGAAGAGGAAGAGTCCCACATACACCAGAGGGAAGACTGAGATCAAGATTGGAGTGCTATTATCACAAGCCAAGGAATGCCTGGGGCTACCAGAAGCTGGAAGAGGCAAGGAAAGACTCTCCCTAGAGCCTCTGGAGGGAGCATGGCTCTGACAACACCTTGATTTCAGACTTCTGGCCTTCAGAACTGTGAGAGAATAAATTTTTGTCTTAAGCCATCCAATTGGTAGTACTTTATCAGAGCAGCCCTAGAAAATTAATACAGTCATGAACACCAGGAGACATGGTTCTTTGGGGGCCATTAGTGTAACAGTCTACCACACCATGTGTTTTTATAGGCATTACTGTACAAATGTTATGTGATTAGTGTCCAGAATATGAGAAAATACAGGTGTGGCAGATTGCAATAATGATCTCAGTTCTTGAGCCTTTCCTCAATCCATGCCCTTTGACATCAGACTTTACCTGACTCCCCTTCCACTAAAGAAATGGGGTGTGTCTCCCCTCTTCTTCCCTTTTTTGTGGCCATGTGACTTGCCTTACTTAATAGAAAGAGAAAGAAATGCTGTTGTGCCAGTTTCCTAAGAAGCTTTTATATTCCTGCAACCCCCATTACATATTGTCAGTATTCTTCACAGTCATACTGCCCTGCCTGTGGTGCTGTCTCCTGGTGCTCCCGGACGTGTCCCTCCTTAGGTAAGAACATAGCAACACCACTCCCATCATGCTCAGAGTTTCAGAGCCATGTTTTATTTTGGATCAAAACTGGAGAGAATGGCTCCATCTTTATAGCGATCAAACCTATACATAGGCTGGCCAAGGCCTTCTCTCTTGATTTTCCTTTTTCTCCCCTGGGCATAAAAGTCCCTAGCGTTTCTCTCTGGTACCCTCTTCTCCCATGCTAAGCATGCATACAATGGAATTGGCATCCAGCTTTTCTACTCTAGTTACATAAATGCAAATATCTTTGTTACCAAGATGGGATCACACTACATCAATTACTCTGCAACCTGCCATTTGTACTTAAAATTATATCATCACTGTTCTTTCATTACTATAAATACAGATTTCTCTTCATTTTTAATAGCTGCATATATTTCCATTTGCATATGGAATCTTTTTTAAACAATTCCCTATTATTGAATTCTGTTTGTTTCCATTTTTACTTATAGATAATGCTGTGATAAATACATTTTTATATGAATCTTCATATACTTGATCAGTTATTTTCAACAGAAAAATTCATAGAGATAGAATTGCATACACAAAATGTTTTTCAAAGCTTTTGATACGTATTTCCAAATTACTTTCTGGAAACACTGTATTGATTTATACCCATCAATATATAAAAGTACTAATTTTTTTTTAGTTCCCATGTAACTCCATGATTTTTTACAACCATTGACAAATGATACAAGAAAAAGTTTGTGTTTTCTAATGTTTTCCTCAGTCCCCTTTTGAACAATTGTGTTACTCAAAAATGCGTTTCTAAAATTGAATAGAACAGAAACAGCAAGAATAGAAGATAATGATGAAATCAGAAATAGGCTTACAGAAAGAAACTGAGATCAGGGAAGAAATGAAGTACAGTACTGTGGCACTATTGGTAATGGTAGTGCTTCATGGATCTTTATTTGGTGCATACTTTAAAATGGCTCCGATGTGCGTGAATTCAAACACTGTTACATGGACACACTCAAAGAGGTGAGGGGAAATGTGAGGTAGAAATGCCAAATAAGAGCAGATCTGAGGAAAAGTAAAATAATATATCAAGGAAAAAATGATCCCAGCAATAGGCTATGAAATAAGAAGGAAATGCAGTATTCAAAAAAGTGTATTCAGTCTAACTGAGTTAGATATGGGCTTGCAGAGTGGAGAGGAACAAGAATAGCCAACGTTGATGATTTACACATGGGACAGTTTCTGTTCTATTGGTCTAAGATGAGACTTGGTGCTGCAGACTGGGTTCATCTAGTTTAACACCTCTGTGTTTTCTACAGCGGGTGGTTCTAAGAAAGGAAAGGAATTACTCTATCGGGGATGTCAGCATGGATTAAAAGAATAACATTTTATCTATCACCAGTAAGCTGGTTCAATGTCTCTAGAGGGTGTGTTATATATATATATGGTTTATATCATAGGTCTTAAACATGTATATGCCAAGTGACCCATAATCTCGCTTCTAGGAATTGATCCTAGTGA
The DNA here is from genome assembly GCF_018350215.1 of Panthera leo. Taxonomy (NCBI): domain Eukaryota; kingdom Metazoa; phylum Chordata; class Mammalia; order Carnivora; family Felidae; genus Panthera; species Panthera leo. Next base: position 42,392,416 of record NC_056695.1, read on the forward strand.
AATAATTTAGATAATCAATAATTTTAATAATTTGCCCAAGGATTTAGCTACAAGGATGTTCATTGAACCTCTGTTTATAAGTAAATTATAGTAAAATCCAAATATTAAAATCATCTAAAATTCAGTATTATAGACTATATATATTTATACATTATTTAGACTCTCTCTCTGTGTGTGTGTGTGTGTGTGTGTGTGTGTGTGTGTGTGTGTGTGAATACCTATAGATGTGCCATTAAGGACAACTACCACTAATGCCTGAATTTTACTAGCTCCTTAATTCTCTCTTTATGCTCAATTAAAGGATTCCTACTACAAAGTTGTTTGGAATCCTGGATTTTAAGCTTTTACTTTTGTTTTCTGAGTGTCTTCTTCCCTAGCATGCACTAACCTGAGGCATTAGGGAGTGGGACAGATGGGGATTGAAGTTATAGCTGCACCATGAATCCAGAACTATGACTTTCTCCTTCAATCTCTGTTTCTGAGTTTCTCCTACTAGCTTGACACTTAGGATGAATTCTTTATCAGGGGTCTCTAGATCTTCTTTGATATTTAGTTTCTGTTGGGGGAATAACATCCCAACCACTCACACATAGTTTGCCAGTCATAACTAGATGTCTCGGCCCAAAGTTGAACATGTATTGAATTCCCTTCTCATAAAGCTACCCATCTCCTTGTGAATCATGTAGCAAAAAGATACTTGGGAAGAGCAGAAGGTAGGTAGAGTGACTTATATTATATTATATTATATTATATTATATTATATTATATTTTATTATTATTATAACATATGGTATATATTATTAGGTGACCTAAAACATATACCAAATGTATCTGAAAATTAGCTTTGACTTACACAGGATATCTTGTTATATGTGTTTGTGTACATAACTGTGAAATATTATCAGTATGAAGTCCTAAAGGATATACAGCAAAAACGTCAACAGTCTAGTGGTGGGATTACAGTGGATTTGTATCATCTTCTTTTATCTTAATGTATGTATTCTAAATTTTTTTACAATGATCATGTATTTCTTGTGAACCATTAAACAACAGGGGTAATTTTTTAAAGGTGCTCTTAAAAAAATAATACCATTTTGAACAACCACTCAGAAGTATCTATTTGTTCAACTCCAGTCATTTTATAGTGATAGCTATCACATTGGTGCTTGATTCCAGGGCCATCAACTAAGGGCCTTTTTTTTTTTTTTTTTTTTTTTTTTTTTTTTTTTTTTTTACAAGAGAAAGCTTTCCAGAGAGGCTTCACGAAGCATTTGTGAAAGCAGTTGGGCATTATTGTAGGATTATAAGGGGGTGCTTTATGAGCTGGAATGTTTGTAGTGTGATGCAAGTGGCCAGAGTCATGGTCAAGACACTTGCTTAAGGTCTGGGAGATGAAATGTAATACGATTGCATGCAGAGAAAAAAATACAAACTCCAGAAAGATTGGGAGGTGGGGTAAAAGAGATAAGGGCAGATTCCAAGTTCCTGTAGAAAAAGAGGAGAAACTTGGCACCGACCATAGGTTGACTCCTGCAAGTTTCTGTTCAGTTTTTCCCCAATATGACTGCCCTTCCCACTTTCTCTGGTGCCCCGTGGGCTGCCCCCCTCCTTCAGATCCACCCAGCCTTGATCTGGGAGCTACCTCCATGTTCATGAAGGCATTCTGCCACCATTTGGTCCATTCTCAACCCCACCAGCCTCCTCAGAGACGGGGCATGCCAAAGTTCTTTTGCAAGTATGTAGTGAGATTTTGAGTCACACTCTTGCTTAAGAGGATATTCTATGCATTTTCAGACATATGACTAACTGGGCAAAAAGTTTAAAAAATATAATTCGGAGTAACACAGTGTTCAGCAGGAGAGTTGTTCTTTGGTTTTCATGTTGTTTGGGGGGGAGAAGGAGGGGTATAGGATTAGCCTGAAGTATGGAATACCATCAAGAGACAGATAGACAGAGAATCAAAGTCCCCGAATAGCCTTTAATTCCATGTTGCTGTTTTTCCTGGTCTGGTTTCAGAAATCCTCTGACAGTTGGACTATTTGCTATTTAGTCATTCTACTGTAATCATTTTACTGACAATCAACAGGCATTGCCTAATTTCACACTCAAATTAATAAAAAAAAGACCAAAGTAGACTACAGTGTCAAATCTACATTTAATTTCATGGGATTTTTTGAACATTTCTGAAATAACACATAAGTAGTAAGAGCGGCAAATATACAAGACTGGGAGATATTTAAGTATGTTCGAGTTTTAGCCAAAACAACTTGCAATAACTAGATCTAAAAAAAAAAACACATCTAATTGGAGGCTTTTACATTAGGTTCTGAAACACATTTTTCGGTCCCCTTGTGCCTTGTTTCCAAGATGGTAGCACCTGGAAAAACATGCAGCTTGATTTTCGTAATAGATATGAGCTCAGATAGTAAGGACTGCATTACACCAGTTCCTTTGAAACGGGTGGCAGTTATTGCTGGAGTCCAAGTGGCTGAATCGCATGCTTGGAAATAGGAGTATATTCATCTGTTTGTGAAAATCACCAGGCATAGACCGTTTCCACCCAACACACCGTAGAAACTCGCAAGCCTCCTGTTACCAGCAAGAATTGAAGCCAAAACTCAGCAAGAGCAATGCCAGATGATTGCTGCTGTTTTCCTTACGCCTTTATTTTGAATGCTGGACCTTGCATTACTATACATTCTTTCCTAAGTGAGAACCTTCTGCCAGACCAACGACAGTGTCCTCTGTGAGGCAGTGGCAATTTTCACCAAATCTCTGACCAAAAAAAGTGTCCAGTGTGTGTTCACTTTTCATCATGACATGATTAATTACCCCAGGAAACTTCATTTCATTCTGCTTGCTAAAATGAGAGTAATTAGAGCAGCCTTTGACCCTTTCTTCTCTACCCCTCATAGTTTACAGCGAGTTGTGAAATGTGATAAGTTAGTTCTTAAATATATACTTTTATGCCAAGAACAAGTGTCTCCTGTTTGACTTACTGTTCCCCCACAGGAACATGGTATCGTTTATTTGAGAATTTGACATCCAGCATTTTTGTCCGATGAAATTGAGAAGTGTCCTCCAGATGACACAATTGCCCTGTCAATAGAGTTCACACTTTGTCCCTCGTCTTAATATCTGTAGTAATAACTGGACCCTTAGCTCCATGTGGAAGGTACGGTTTTCATTCCTACTTTGAACTAAAATTACAGCAGGGCTAGAAACATGGTCAGGGGCCATAACAATAAAATACACAAGCACTCAAAGGATTCCATTTGGAAGTCAAGTACCAAATTTTTCAGGTGTTTTGAAACATAACCTTTGATACATTTGGGGTAGCATTGTGGGCTAAATGAAAGTCATCATGAATTAACCCAAAAGTATAAGTTTTCTCACTTTTATTAATATGCTTTTTATACCAGATTATAGAGGCAATTTTTATGTACTGTAGAAAATCTGTGAAACAAAGAAATGCATAAAGAAGAAAATTAAATCTTTTAACTCATATCTGTAGAGATAACTGCTTCTGAAATTTCAGTATATTTCTTTCCAGTCTAGTTTTATACAATTATATAAATATATATTTCACAAAAAAACTGAGCCGAAGCTCAGGTCATGATCTCACAGTTCATGAGTTTGAGGCCCGCATTGAGCTCTGTTGTCAGCACAGAGCCTGCTTAGGATCCTCTGTCCTCCTCTCTCTGCCCCTCCCCCACTCTCTCTCTGTCTCAAAAATAAATAAGCATTAAAAATCTTTAAGAAGAAAACAAAACAAAAAACAGCATCATGTGGTCACCATGTGGTCACCAAGACCCTTCCTTGTAAGAGATACAAGTACAAGTAAGTGTGAATTCATTGACTCCCATAACAAAGAGCTCCCCTTAGGTACTCCTTTCTCTCCAGGTTTCAGCTATTATTGCCTTGAGGTCTCAATCCCTCTCTCCTCTTTCTCCCTCCTTCTCCCCTTCCCATGCCCCCTTTTTTCTCTTCCTTTCTCCTTCCCTCCTCTTCCTTTTCTTTCCTCCCTCTCTCTTCCCTCCCCCTCTTTCTCCCTTCCTTCCTCTCTTTCTCACTGTCTCTCTCCCTCACTTCTTCTTTTCCTCTCTCTCTCTCCCTTTCCTCCCTCCTCCCTCTTCCTTTTTTCAACTCTATTTACTGTGGCTTGGCTTCTACCCAAGGAGGCAAGCAAGCAAGCAAACTCTTTATGTGGAAGCAAGATACTACTAACACCTTCAGGCTTATACCTGCTTACAGATTGGGATCAGAGAGAAAGAGAAAATACCTTTCTTATGGTCCCACAAGACCCATGGAAGTCTCTAATTGACCTCACAACAGTCACATGCACATCTCTGAACCAAACTGAAATCTGGAGGATGGCATGCACTGATTGGCCAAGCCTAGACTACATCAGGTTCACTTGCAAGGGGTCAGCTACACGGGATGGGGCCCTGGGCAGGATGTTGAGAGAAGATCTATCCTCTTTCTCTACTGCTTTTCTATCCTGTGTTTAAAATTTGCCCAGTTCAGCAGTGTGATTCAAATCTTGCCTTTTTTGTGCCGTCTTCAGATAAATGTACTCAATACTTTTGTCAACAGTGCACTAAAACCAACAAAATTGTTTCCCTGAACTTAAAAAAAAATTAATTCCAGAGTCCTTTCATGAAAAAACCATCTATCTTTGCATTTTCAAACCTTAAGACTGTCCTTAAGATTATTAGTCAATCTAGTAGATATCAAGTGATATCTACTAGATTCTACTAGAATCAAGATATAGATAGATAGATAGATAGATAGATAGATATCTTGATTCTAGTAGAATCATATATATATATATATATATATATATATATATATATATATATATATATATGAGATTGAATGGAAGATAATGATAGAATGGCTTTGAGGGAGAGTCAACACCAGAATTACAGGTGTACTTTTTTAGTGCCACCCCCACCACTGCTGCTGATTCACTGCAGTGCTATTCTTCCCAGAAAAGGAAGTTAATACAAACTTTGCCCATGGTTTTCAGAGAGTGCACATCTTGGACTCTCGGTTATCAAAAGTGTGCACAATACAGTGCCTTCCCCAGTCTTATTAGTCCTGAGCAATTTTTTTCTTACTCCTCTCTGGGCAGTTTTTTCTGCTGTGTTTTGACCAAGACTGACTGACAAAAGGCACATGTGGGATGGTTTTGGAGATGCTAGATGATATCTTAATGCAAGTGAAAGTACAAGTTCTACAGCAGGCTGAAGTACCTTCAAGGAAATAGTCATGGACACAGGAACTCAAGCTCAGCAGGGTTTGAGGGAAGTCCTTTGACCTTGTAAAGTTCATCTTCGTGATGCAGCCTGAGAATACTGGCCAACAGTTGTAAGAAAGCCAGCTGGAGGACAGCACTGTTGGTGGCATGTCATGGCTTCAAGAGCTTCAAAGAAAACAGAAGAGGAATCACCAGTGTCTCATGTGGGGAAAACTTCCTCACAGAGACTGACCCTGCTACACTAGCCCCAGATAACTCCAGTCCATGTAGCACTTCCATCTTCAGGAGTGAATGCTCAAGACTAAACTATATACATCTTAGATGACCGAGAAGCTCATTATTAACCACTGAGCATAAAAGAACCCATGCAATTGATTCCTCTGTGGATAAGTTTTCTGAAGTATTCTGGACAACTAGTAGTCTTTTGGGGCTACCCAAATAGAATACATTTGTGGTCATCTGGACAGGAGGAAGTAACCTTGATTGTGTTAGCTTTTCATGAAGTCTGGAATGTGCAGCTATCATAGCACTTACTACCCTCTGCTGGAATTGTCTGTCTCCTTCCCTGTCTTCCTCACTGGACTCTGAGTCATTCCAGGGCTGGGGTGGAGTCTTATCAATCTTTGGATTCCTATGATTTAGAGGAATGCCCTGTAGGTAGTAAATGTTTAATAAATATTTCTTGGGTGAGTGAATAAATGCTCAGGATGGAAATCTGGGAGTCATTTTTGATTCCCCTTTCTTCCTCATCCTCATCAACCCACCACCACATTCTCTGGAAGGAAAAATAGCTCTTTAGTCTGCCCACTTTTCTCCTTCCCCAGACTATGCAACTACCTCAGAAATCCTTCCCTGCTTCCCCTGTTGCAGAGCACCAATTTATTTTTCATAAAAAAATAAAGAATTTTCAAAAATATTAAATACCTCTACTGGCTTTTCATCTTATCCAGAGTAAAAATCCAGAAGACAGCTGCTGACCTCTCCAGGTATATCTCTTTCTTCTTTCTCACTTCCTCCTTCTGCTGAGATATGTTGTGCTTTTTTCCATTTCTATAGCTCACTAGGATCTACTCTGTCTCCATTTTGTGTAAAGGCTGTTTCTCTGATGCCCTTCCCCACACCTCTCTCCTGCCATCTCTTGCTCAGTCTGCAGGTTTCAGCCTAAAAGTCACTCCCCCAGAGAAGCCTTCCTTACCATCCCTGTTTAAGGTAGACTGGCCTGCTGGCCCCTGTCCTGGCACTATCCTTCTCCTTCATAGTACTTATCAAAAGTTGTAGAAAAGTTGTAGTTATATAACTTGTTAATTTACTTATTATGCATCTCTCTTTTGCACTGCTGGCTTTTCCTTGAGTGCAAGAGTCACATCCATTTAGCAACTACATTGGACATCTTACTTACCACCTCACAACCTCTCAGCCTCAGCTCATGGCTCTGGCAGAGTTCCACAAGGTTTCAAACTGCTCTCCGTTGACAGTGCACACCTCAAGCCTGCACCAAACACCTCTGTTTCCTGTCCGAGGCCTTCTCTTGCTCCCCTGGGTGGGGCACTGCCAGAGCCTACTTGACATTCACGCATGTGCAGCCCAGAAGTGTGAAAGTGTTCATGCTCTGTGGGGTAACTCTCAACCAAAGCAGGCCAGGAGCCAAGCAAGGATAAATTCTTCTCCCTCTAGTCCCTCTATACACTCCTCAGAAGGTGCCAACAAGACTCGGCACCAGCCACCTGCAGTGGTGACCAGCTCCGTAATGTAGTCTTACATTGGTTTTCCTCTTCCCTGTTTCACTTTTCCTGGTGCCTCACTTCTGCTCTCTAACATCACTTCCAAACAAGCCATCCACATGCAAGCCTTAGTCTTGGTCTCAGTTGTAGGGGAAGCCAGGCTAAGACAACTACCATGTACCAACTACCTGGCACAGTACCTGGTGAGGTCAGTTATTCAATAAAAAATTTTAAGCAAAGTACAAATAAATGAAAATTATTGAAAAACTAAAAGATAAGAGAAGCAGGAAATAAAGCCATTAATACAATTTAGTATAAGAAAATTCAGCATTGCTGGCATGTCTGGGTGGCTCAGTTGGTTGAGTGTCCAACTCTTGGTTTCAGCACTGGTCATCATCCCAGGGTCATTGGATCAAGCCCTGCATCAGGCTCAGCACTGAGCATAGAGCCTGTTTAAGATTCTCTCTCTACCTCTGCCCCTCTCTCCTGCTTATGCTCACACATTCTCTCTTTCTCTAAAAATAAAATAAAAGAAAGAAAAGAAAATTCAGCATTGCTTAAACTTACCAACTCAGCAGAGACCTTCATCACACATGTGCTTTCTTTTTAAGCAGGTGAATCCCCATCAATACCTATCTATTTGATCCTTCCTCCTCCAGCCTGACATAGCTTGGTTTGTGAAATGAGAGTGAGTTTTGGAATTAGACCTAACTGGGTCTGAATCTCCACATTTTTCCATGACCTTACCAAGTTCTTCAAGGTCCAGTTTGCCTATCTGTAAAGTGGGAACATGAACATTGCTTAGAGAATTGTTATGAAGATTTAAAAATAGGTCCTCAAAAATATTGATTTTTCCCCCAAAACATCTACCCTCATTTTCCTTCCCTCTCCAGTGAAACATATACCTTGTATTTGGGAATTCATTGCTAAACTTGTGGCCCATTGCTCTGAGCTGAAAGCTTGGTGCAAGAATCTTCTGGTTAAATTTGTTTATCTTCACAGTCCCTGCACTTACAATATATGCCAGTATACTCACCATTTGAAAGAAAATCTTCCTCAGGTAAAGACCCTTACAGTTACACAAAAAGACTTTCAAAGGCATCATGGCCCTAGGGGCCTTCCCCTAGGGACAGCACAGTGTGTCATAGGCCCCAATGAGTGGTGGATGTGAAGACTGTTCTGTGAGCCTGCAGCTCTCCACCATCTCCAGCCATTTGTGCCTTTTGTCTGCTTGTGCTCTCAAAGGTCAGACCCTTATGAAAAATACTTGCTCTATTAATCATCTTGGAAGACTGCTCCAGACACATTTTCAGAAGGGATGCAGTAAGTTTTGTCTGCACAGTGCACCCTGGGAAAAGAGTTTCCCTTCCGAAAAGCAATCTTGCCTTCAGCCAAGTCTTTTCTGGGTTTTTTTCTTACTTTTTTTTTAAGCGTACAATTCAATGCTTTTTTTTTTTCCAGGTTTTTTTTTTTAAAGCAGTGAAATTATTGCATGTTCTGAAGGTGTTGGGAGGCACGGCCACCCCTTTGGCATAGGCATGTTCGTATTCTCAGGAGATATGTGCCCAATTAGTGGGTTTCGCATGACTGCTGGTGTTGGCAAATGATCTATACCCAGCTGGTGCTCTGTATTTTGGGAAACAGTGGAAGGTTTAACCATTATTTGACAAGGACTCATTCAGTCAGAGACAGAATAGTATAATGGAGAGCTAAATGAAAGATGACCCAGTGATTAGACTGGCTCACAATCAGGGTAATAACTTTTATACTCCCAATTAGACCACAGAAATCAACAGAATGGGACTGATTCCCCCACTGCATTTGCCTATGATGGGGGGTGGGGCAGGATATCTGATACTCTCCTCTCACTTCCTCATCTGGACTTCATAGCTTTTGGATCTTCTAACATGATAGGGGCATTTTCACTCACCAGTTGTGTGTAAGCCCATCTCACCTGCTTGTCTCGCCACTCAGTAGGGACTCATTTCACATGTGCAATGATGAAACAAGCAAAGAAGATAAAAATTCCAGAGCTTGCTTCTGTCTCATGTAGAGTTTTTGTCTTTTGCCTTTTCCACATGAGTCTTCCTAGTCCTCACACAATCTAATAATCCCATTTCTCACAGCCAACTCTTGACAACCATGAGAAAAAAAAGCCTTAACCAATGTGTTGCTCATTCATTAATATTCCTCCTGTCTTATAAGGGTAAGGCCTTATGTTTTTGCAAAATCATGATATCTGTTATATTTCAGATATCATTTTAACAAATCTGTGTACTGAATGAAAGCAGGATTTATTTTTATAGAAATTCTCACTTGGGATGAGAAATAAGTAATAAACAACATCCCACTGGGAGAGACCCCTGCAAAACAGCATGCCTAAAGAGGTAGACTGGTATGTTCACGGAAAATATTTAACACCCTGGACTGTTTCCCAGTGGGATCAAACCAGACAAGAACAATGCAGTCTGCTTAGGAGACTGTCTGGGGATCTTTGTGAATGGCATCTGCAATAGATAGATATATCTTCCCCCTCAGATTCCTGCTCCTGTGTATATGCAGGACTTATAACTGAGTCATATTTTTCAAGAATGATTGTGGGTGTCATAGTCAGTGTTTGTGGTCTATAACTTCATAATTAGCTTCTTCCAAAAGTACTCTAGGCACAGCTCAGCTCAGATGGTTTCTTGAATGGCTTAACTCCAGGTCTATTTCAATATGCCTTTTTAATTGTTCATACTCCCTTCTACTACCACTGTCTTGCATAATTCCCTCAATCAGTTAAAAGAGCTTTCAATGAAGTATCATCTTTGAACAAAAAGACTAAGGTCTAGGAAGTGGTCTAACCAACTTGTACCTGAAATATTCCGAAAATAGTCCTAACACAGTATTTCCCAGGCCTAACCACAGGTGTAATTTGGTAAATCATCAACTAATTCTCAGGCAATAGACAGTGAGCATCTGCTAAGGACCAGGTATTATATTAGGTTCCAGGCAACAGAAATACAAAAGAGAACAAATCTTCACCTGGCCCCAGAGGAGATCTCAGAGCACAAATGTCAACAATATTTTGCCATTGCAATCACACCTGAGGAACTATCTTAAGTAAGAACTGAAGAAAGCACCATAGGAAAGCTGGTCTCCTAGAAGGAAGAAGAGTTGGTCTATTAGAAAAGAGAGGACAAGATGAGCAAAAGCATGGAAGTGCAAAAAATCATGGCACATACAGAGGAGTGGTATGCCTGTAGAGTGAATCAAGGGTGGGCCAGGGCACAAAATGAATTTCTGTGTCAGGCAGCTGCAAAAAACAGATACTTTCTGAACTAGATAAATCAGGGGAGATTTATTATAAAGAGGTAGGATATTTCACTATGCTCTAGGGGAAGAGGTCTAAGTAGGCTTATGAACAGGAACACTATCAGGAACTACAGCTGGAACACCCTCTCCACCTATCTTTCTCTTTCTGGGCCATGAGGTGACTTTTTTCTGCAGTTCAGGTCATTTATACACAGCTCTGAATTGATCATTCATTCACCTGTTTAACAGGAATGGGTGTGCTCATCCTGTGTGCTCAGTGTACTCCAATATGGTAGGATATAGACCAGGGCTGGCTTCATGGGCACAGACCCATGCAATCAAATGGCCCCACATTTGGTTTCATGCACTGCTGTGGCCATCTTGCAATTCTAAGTATTTTCACTGAACTTACATTTTGTAAGTGAAGTCCAGTCAGATGATGAAACATTCTCATGAGTAAAAGAGATACCCACAGTTCTTTGCCTTCCCATTTACATATAGCATTTTGGCTGCCCCCGTGGCCCACAGTGCAAGGGTATCCAGAGAGACTCAAAAAAGTACAAGGAAAGTATGTTACTGGCCCTACTGAGTATGGTGGGAAGGAGGGAGGTGCTGACATACTAGAAGCTATGCTCTTTGTTCTAGCCAGAGTAAGGACCAATAAAATCCTTTTATTATTACATTAGTTTCAGGTGTACAATATAATGATTCACCATTTCTATACATTACTCAGTGCTTATTACTCAGTACTCTTAATCCCCTTTATCTATTTCACCCTTACCCCCACCCACCTCCCCTCTGGCACCGCCAGTTTCTTCTTTGTATTTAAGACTCTGTTTGTTTGTTTTTTTCCTTTGTTTTGTTCCTTAAATTCCACATGTGAGTGAAATCATATGGTATTTGTCTTTCTCTGACTTATTTTGCTTAGCATTGTACCCTCTATGTCCACCCATGTTTTTGCAAATGGCACGATCTCATTCTTTTTTAGTGGCTGAGTATTATTCCATTAAATATATATATATATTTTTTTTCACATCTTCCTAACCGTTCATTTGTTGATGGTCACATGTTTTCTCATTCATGTTACTTCTCTGCATTAGCCAACCACTTACTGCTAAAATGATGACATAGAAGGAAAGGAAAATATAGGGCAATGCATAGTTCCTTTCCTTTTCAGTCCTTCCTTACTCATTAGTAAGCTGAATATACAGAGTGTCAGTAGAATGTATCAAGAAGTGAAATAAAGACTGTTGAGTTAGTTTTGTGTAACATTTCCACTGTTCTGGTAAGGATGAAATACATAGACATGTACAAGCTAAGAAATATGAATTGTGTAAATTTTGTGATACCATATGTGAGTTAATATTTGCATAATTTGCATAAATTCTCTTTTATTTGCATTTAAAACTGCCATTGCACAACATAAAGATGAATGGTAAAATCCATGCTAATAATTTACAATTTCAATTTTTCTTAACTTAGAATGTCATTAAATAGCAAATAAAAAACAAAGTGCTAAGTTGAAAAAGAGACTAAGAAAGAAAAAGTCTTATGCCTTGGTACATTTAACCACACTTATTTCCTGCTTTTTGAACAAAGCACTCTACATATTTATTTTGCCCTGAGCCCCACATATTATGTAGCCAACCCTATTCTGAAGATAAGCAGGTGAACAAAATGGACAAGGTACCTACTGTCATGGAACTCACTTTCTGGGGGAGGGAGAGAAGAGGAGAGGCAGAGAGGAGAGGGAGAGAGAAAGGCAGGCAGGAAGGCAGGAAGGCAGGTGGGAAGGCAGGAAGGAAGGAAAGGAAGGAAGGAAAAGAAAGAAAACCTTACTATCTCATAAGTGTTTGGAGGAAATAAGCAGGATGACATGATTAGCAAGGGGAGGTGATCTACTGTAGCTTGGGTGGCAGAGAAAGCATCTCCAAGGAAGTGTTGTTTCAGCAGAGACCTAAAGCAGCTAATGACTTTGTGGAAGTGAAAATCTTCCTCTTCATACCTAGACTTTGTTCCATGCTTTGAAATCAGCCAGAACAAGCTCGATTCTCTCTCACAGTTTTATAGATGACAGTCAGGTCTTCCCCAGGCTTCTCCACTTCTCTCCACTGTGCCTCTGCTCCTGGGTGACCCTCCTCTGGACTTCCTTTCAAAGGAAGTTTCAGAGACTTTTCTTTCAAAGCTACCCATAGACCAGGACAGGTTGAGAATAATATGAAGTGCCCGTATTTCTGCCCAAGAGCCTCAAAGAGCCCAAAAACACAGTCCCTGGAGGAAGAATTCCCTTTTTCCAGTAACTCTTGGGAAAAGACACCTGACCAAACCTCCTGCCTTTGTTAGTCATGCAAAGAAAGTCACATCAGAAGAAAGGGTGACTTGAATGAGCCCAGATGTTTCACTTAAAACCACAGCCAGGCGTAGCATTTAAGCAATTTTTTTGCAGTCATTTCTTTTTGTGTCATGCAAATGCTCAAAAGTGGCCTAGGGAGACAGCACGTCTTAAAAGATGACAATTGCAAATGGCAGCAAATAGCAAACACGATAATAACTTGTCATGTTTAACACAAAGTTACAGCAAAGGCAAGCTGCTTAGCAGTAAGCAGATGTGGACTATAAGGCAGATTGCAGACAGCTCAATGCAGACAGGTCACAAAGCATTTTGGTAAAACATTATAAAAATACTACCTATGGTAGAACATATACAGTAAATATGATATTTCAAGAAGGATTTAGAAACATGCAAGATTTACTATGTGAGAGTTTTTAAAAAAGAGCAATTGATGTCTCAATCAAAGGAGCTACGAGTTTTGCCAAGTGAAGCAGAATTTGATTATGTAGAGGATTTCAAACTAGCATTTATTTTTTTTCCAAAAAGAATGCTGCACTTGGCAGCAAGCTCCATTCCAGTGCACAGAAGTTAGTAAACTGATGAAATAGCAGGGGACTCTTCTAGAGAGGCTAATTGCTACATCAATTTCTGCCAAGACCATGTGAAAATAAACCCCTCTGTCCTATCGTGCTGTCACTGGAAAGAGATTGGGGTTGACAATTAAAAGCTCAACAAGTAAAAGGTGCATTTAGGCATTTAATTATGATATGCCCTCACTAAATATGTGTTGAATGAATAAAAGGATAAAATCTAAAAGTTGAGGTTGCAGGACAGTGTCCTGCACTAGGTTATTGGAACTCTAAATGTTTTACAACAGCATGAGTATAGATTCTTACACAAGCATGTACAAAGACATGTTTAATTACGTGACATACACGAGCTGTTAAGTCCTAACTACATGTCCATAATGATTTTGAGAAGTTTGCTCTACACATGGAAAAGACAAGTTCATTTGCCACTGGGGCATCTGTGATGAAAGGAGGAAGAGGCAGCTTGACACTCAATTGCAGTCAGTAGAACAGGCTGTTGTGCCAGACTGCCATTGCCTCATCTTGCAAAGGCTGAGACCATGACCTATGTGGGCAAGTCCATTGTGTGATGTGATGCAGCAAGTGATTCCAATTGTGACTCTTCTCCAAGCCAGTCCCTACAGGCATCGCCAGTTTATGAGATATTTGGAAGCAGTGAAAGCATCATGGGCAGATGCCATTCATTTTTATGCCATCAGATGGGGAAACTTGAATGCGATTTATGGAGTTGCTTCCTCAGATTAGAGACTTTTGGGAGTTGCAAGGCCAAGAAACCCAACTTGTTGGAGTGATTGCTGTTCACATGGTGATTCTTTCTTACAGTTGTGACAAAACATGGAAATACATTGAACTTGAAATTTCAAAGAAAAAAAAAGCAAGGAGCATTACCATACCTTCAGAAGTATGATTACTTATTTTAAAACTGGACAGATACATTTTTTTCTTTTTAAACATTTTCTTTAAAAATTTTTTTAACGTTTATTTATTTTTGAGACAGAGAGAGACAGAGCATGAACAGGGGAGGGGCAGAGAGAGAGGGAGACACAGAATCTGAAACAGGCTCCAGGCTCTCAGCACAGAGCCCGACATGGGGCTCGAACTCACGGACCGTGAGATCATGACCTGAGCCGAAGTCAGACGCTTAACCGACCAAGCCACCCAGGCGCCCCTGGACAGATACATTTTGAAGAAGTCGATTATCATGCAATAAAATGAAAAGTAGTTACAAAATGGTGAAAAGAGAATTGGAACATCAGAAGCAGATTGTCATTTTTGTTGGATTACAGTCACAATTTTATTTTTTTAAATTTTTTTTTTTTCAACGTTTTTAATTTATTTTTGGGACAGAGAGAGAGCATGAACGGGGGAGGGGCAGAGAGAGAGGGAGACACAGAATCGGAAGCAGGCTCCAGGCTCCGAGCCATCAGTCCAGAGCCTGACGCGGGGCTCGAACTCACGGACCGCGAGATCGTGACCTGGCTGAAGTCGGACGCTTAACCGACTGCGCCACCCAGGCGCCCCTACAGTCACAATTTTAAAGAATGAACAAGGGTTTATTCTAAAAGGGCAGCACAGTTTAAGAGCCTCTCTTAGACTTAAAAGCAAATCAGGTCCCAACAACATTTGTTTTCATAGTATATTAACCTCAAAACTGGTATTTCTCCTGCACGTTTAACTCTAGCAAATATTGGATTCCCGTGAATCTGCTAAAATGCAATGTGTTTATTCATGCTTCTGAAAACTCAAGCAGAGGGTCGCTATCAATGCCACAAAACTGTCCTGAATTAGGATGTGTGTCCCAGCTGAGAATTGGAAATGATTCATTATGTCAAATATCAGCATTCTCATCAACATGTTCAAAATGGACCAAAGATATAATTGGGCATATACTGTGTGTGCATGCAGGAAAGAAATGGATTAAACTCTTATTATTTGTAGGGACTTTAAAAAATTAGTATTACTGTTTTAAATCTCACATAATTTTGAATAACTAATGAGCTTTATCATTGTTGTTCTTACCTTTACCTCTTAGGATTTCTAATCCTGTAGTTTACTACCAAAGAAAAAAGTGGGTTTTCTAGCTCTAGGCTATAACCTTTGCTAAAAGTGAGCCTTGTATTAGAGTTCACTCCATCCCCTCTGAGCCTACTTTGTGCTCCCTCTGGGCAGGAAGTAAGATCCATCTGTTTATCTTTAGCCTTGCTCTCACTGGCAGACTGGCTCACATACTGGCAAAGAGATGGTCTGTCACTTTGAATTTCATGGAGAACTTCACCCCAGTCTCATGAGTCCCATGACCTTCGTGACTCAGACATTTATGGCCTATTCTCTTCCATGCTTTCTGGATCCAGGATACTGGGGAGTGACATAAATGGTCAGTCATTGGCTGGTTCTGAGAAGACTTCCAAGAATAACTGCCACAAAACTTTTAACAAAACTATGAGTTTTAAAGATCTAGAATGTTGTCTGTCAACTGAGGTCTAGAATGGAGACTACAAACTGGTGGTCAAATCATCCAACAGGCATGTTTTACTTGGCCAAGTTAGTGTTGGCCTGCAGAGTGTTTAAGAAATATTTAATTAGTTCCCAACATTTAAAAATCAGATTTCACGTAAAAATCCAGGTTTCTGGCATCGCTTGATTTGGTAGCACAAAGTCTGCATTCCCACCTGGCAATAATGGGCTGTAGCTCTATAGCAGTCACCCCATCTAGGTGGGGCAAGCCCACTCCAGTTTACCATACTTCCTACCACTCCCTACCAGAACTACTTCACTAGTCTCTATAACATGCCTGGCTCTGGCAGGCTTTGGAGGTTGGGATCTTTAGAATGCCAGTGTGGCTAGCACTTATGGTAAGAACTGTGAGGGAAAACAGAGACAGATTAGCACTTCCTGGGTTATCATCTGGTTAGAGGAAATAAGAATAATAACAATAATAATAAAGCTAATTTATGGATTAATTAAGGTGTTAATTGTGAGGTATCAAGCACGGAAGTGACCCCTGACCTACACATACTCCTAATGTGTGTCGATACATTGGAGTGATGGCTGGGAATATCAGCCCTGCATGAGACCAACTGAAGAATCCAACAGTTTGTCTACTTAAACCATGAAGGTGTCTCTTGCATGGAGTTCAGAAATTTATCCATGCATTTATCCACTTATTCCTCTTTTCAATAAGTACCTATGGACTGGTTTGGGAGGCCAGAGAAGTTTACCACCCAGATCTCTCTTCAAGTGAATCTTCATGGACAACAGGTGCAGGTGCTATTCCTTTGGATCCACTATGGACCCAGCTTCCCCAGGATCAATTTCAGCCACTATCTAAGCATAATGGGGGTTTTGGAACCAGGCCAGTCATGCCCAACATTAGACTTCTCTAATAGGAAACCTTTATGTGGGCCCCCCTCTCAGCCTGGAGAAGACTTTCTCAGAACTTCACTGTGGCCTAAGACTTTTTTTACCCAATCATCCCTCCTTCCTTCCTTCCCTTTCTCCATTCACAGGCATCAGACCTGTGTCACAGTCTGAAAGCTCCCCAGCCTACTCTTGCTTCCTCCCCTTCGTTCTTCATAGGTATTTCCACTCATAAGCTTCTTGTATGCCTAATCCTATCTTGGCTTCTGTCGTCAGAGGACTCAGACTGACACAACTGTGTATTGTGTGTCAGGTACTGTAGTAGGTGCTTGAGACATAGAGTATATAAAACAGGCAGGATACCTTCATTCATAGAGCTTGCATTAAAGTGAAGGTAGATACACCACAAGCAAGAGAATAAATAAATAAAACCATAGAAAGGCTAGAGAATGATTTGTAGATTGACTGTGTGCTCCAGAAACGTCTTTCTGAGGAGATAATGCTTAAGCTGACACCTAAATGAGAAGGAGCTCATCAGGTGAAGGTCTTACAGGGGAACAATCCAGGCAGATGGAAGAGCAAGTACAAAAGGTTGGGATAGGAGTGACTTGGCATAGTTGAGAAAAGAAAAAAAAAAGCCAGTGTGGCTGAAAAATAAAGAGGAAAAGATTGGAGATTGGAATGAGCAAGGATGTTGAAGAACTAGCAAAGAGCCTAATTTGGGTTTGTAGGTCACACAATAAGCAATTCAGAGGAGGTCAAGAAGACCATCCTCCATCTCCAAGGACAGATAGAGTTAGGTCAAGATAGAACTCTGAGGGCTTGTGTCTGCTGATAAATGTTGCTATAAAAAGACAAAGGTTTTCATCATATTATAACTATAAAACTTTTGGATGCACTTGCACTGAGCAGGCTTTATGGACCATCTTGAGAAACTACCCAAATATTGCATCTGTACAAAATGCAGGGCTCTGAGCTGTAGATTTACACTGTGTGTGTGTGTGTGTGTGTGTGTGTGTGTGTGTGTAAAAGAAATCAGTTTGGAAGTGTGTGTGTGTGTGTGTGTGTGTGTGTGTGTGTGTGTGTGTGTAAAAGAAATCAGTTTGGAAGCTGAGTACCATTCCTGTGTGCCTTCAGAATTTAGAGAAGGAAGAGATGACTTTGAATTGGAATAAGTCCAAGAGAATTTCTTGGAAGAGTAAGTTAGCTTATCAAAATCATTGCCTCCTAGGAAAGGGGTAAAAATCCAGATAGCTTCTTTTGCTAAAACTGGCTGATTTGATTTCCATTCTCAGAAAAGAAGGAGTCAACCAACACCCACTGCAAATATGCCACCACTCCATCTGACTCATTGGCCATTAGCAAACCTATGGGAACTCCTGAACAAATGAGAAAATACAATGAAATTTGGAGAGGGATTCTTGTGCAACATATATTCTTTGGATAATAGCTTCAAGAGTTGGCATTTCTGGCCTATAACTACTGTTCTTGGTGTGGACATTCCTGGGAATCTTTATCTTAACCAGAGGACCTGGCAGGCTATTGTTAGCCTCTGCTCCTGCCACTGCCCAAAGTATAATTTGAGTTTTAAGAGGCTTTGCCTTTTCACCTTGCCTTCATCCCATCAGGGACAGGACAGTGAGAAACATCTATGATAGCCACCATGACTTTCCTTTGGAGAGTCGCTGGGCAGCTACACACCCTAGGAAAGTCTCCTGAAATAGAACTGCATTATCTGAGGACTGAAAAGGTGCTGGAAAAGCTCACTTAATTATAAGAAAATTGATGAAAGGCCTGGATGGTTTCCCATAGTCTGAGGAGCTCAAAATCTCGATACAGGCCCCAAAATGTCCATCATTCAGCCCTTGCTAAGGCTGTGTCAACATGATGGCAAACAACAGCCTGAGCATGGGAAGAATCCAATCTGTTATCTCATGAGAGAATGCAAGCTATTTGAAATGTGATTTGGATTTTTTAAATTTCTGTCTGAATATTTTTAATTCTCTGTTGATGTATAATAAACATACAGAGAATTACACATAAGTGAACAGATCAATCAACTTAAAAAGTGGATGTAACTATATAACCAGATCAAGAGCTAGATATTAGCAGTACCCCAGAAGTCCCCCTGTTGCTCCCTTTCTGCAGCAGGAGATCACTCTCCTGGATTCTAATACAGATAATCTAACTTTGCTTGTTTTGTATTTTATATAAATTGAATACCATATGCATTCCTGATCTCAAGGGAAAAAAATTAGGATTTCACCATTGAATACAATATATCATATGATTTACATATCAAATTAAGGAAGTTCCCTTCCATTTCTAGTTTTCTATGAATTTTCATCATGTATAGATGTTGAATTTTGTCAAATACTTTCTTTTATTCTACTGAAGGGATCTTTTTTCTGCCTTTTTTTCTATTAACATAGTGAATTATATTAGTTGATTTTTCTAATGTTAAGTAAACCTTCCAAAACTAGAATAAAACCTATTGGCCAGAGTAAACCTTTCAAAACTAGAATAAAATCTATTGGCCATATTATTCTTTTTATATATTACTGGCTTAAATTTTCTAACATCTCATTTAAAAGTTTTTGCATTTATGTTTCTGAGTTGTCTGCAATTTTAATAACAAATTTCATTTTTAAAATAGATCTTAACTTGCTATTCAGTTTTTCTTTAATTTTGTCAGTTGTAATAAATAACATTTATTTGAGGAATTTGTATATTGTATTCAAATTACCAAATGTGTTGGGTTAAAGTTTGTCGCAATAGCCTCTTATTATCATTTGATGACTGTAGGATCTATGGTAATGTTCTCCATTTTAATGCTGATATTAACAATTATTTTTATTTCCTGGTAAGTTTTGCTAGGGATTTATCAATTTTATAGATCTTTTCAGGGAACTAACTTTTGGTTTTTCTGATTTTCTCTTTCATATGTGTGTGGGTTTTCTAAAAATACCATTGATTTGTCTTTTACTCTTTCTATTTCTGATTTCTATTTACTCTTCTTAAGTTTGATTTGATGGACTCTTTATTCCTCCACTCATTTCTTGAAGATGGAAATATAAATAATTGATTTCATGAGTTTCTTCATTTTTCTCCATTTAGAAGTATAAATTATCCTCCTTCTAAAATAGTGCTTTTATCTACATTTCACAAGTTTTAATGTGTCATGTCTTTATCATCATCCAGTTCAAAACATTTTAATTTTCAGTTGATTTCTTCTTTGGTTCATGGATTATTTATAAACCTATTTTTTTTTTAATTTCTAGGTAGTTAAATTTTTTCTAATCATCTTTCTGTTACTAATTTTTTTCTTGATTCCACTGTGATCTGAGAACATATTCTATGTAATTTAAAAAAAAAATTCATGTTTATTTTATTTTTGAGAGAGTCAGAGCGCAAGCAGGGAAGGGGCAGAGAAAGAGAGGGAGACACAGGATCTGAAGTAGGCTCCAGGCTCTGAGCACGGAGCCCAACATGTGGCTCAAACTTAAAAGCCTTGAGATCATGACCTGAGCCGAAGTCAGATGTTTAACCGACTGAGCCACCCAGCCCTATTCTATGTAATTTTAATCATTTGAAATTTATTGGGACTTGCTTAATGACCTAATATGTGGTTAATTTGGGTTAGTATTTTAGGTATACTTGCAAAGAATGTCGGTGTCGTGTTTTCCATATTTGTCAAATAATCCAGATTTATTAGTTGGTCAAATAATCCAAGTTTCTTAGTTTATTAGTTATTCAGATTTTTTATATCATTCTCTGTTTTTTTGGTTGCTTGTTCTATCAGCTATTGACTTAAGTGTATTAAAGTCTCCCACTATGAGTATGATTTATTTATTTTTTATGTTTTGCCAATTTAAAAAATATTTTTAAGATTTATGGAGTGCAGTCAAATTTAGGGATATGATATCTTTGAAATGGATTGAACCCTTTTTTCTTAGAAAATGCCCTTTTAAGGGGTGCTTGGCTGGCTCGGTGAGAAGAGCATTTGACTCTTGATCTCAGAGTCATGAGTTCAAGCCCCACATTGAGCATAGAGCTTACTTAAAAAAAATGCCTCTTTAAAATATCCAACAAAATTTTTAAAATAAATTTCAATTTTCTATGTATATGCATTCTATACATACCACTATGCACATGGATTGTGATAGAGAAAGATTGAGATCAAGATGGAGATCAATTTACAGATCCTGTTGATTCTGTTTTTCTGGAACTGACTGATATATCAGCATTTTATGCATCCCAAGAAATCAGAAAATATTCTTTGAGGAAAATTAGTCATGTATTTAAAACTTCTAGTTTTTGTTATTCTAGTTTTATAACCACTAAATCTTTGCTAACTTCTCTTTTTCTCAGCAAAGATTCACTCCTATATATTTTCATGACTCCCTGGCCTTTCAGAGGCAACTCCTAATATTTGTAATGCCCTCTTTGCCTGGTGAATGAATGAGCTTCAAAACTAGGACTTCAGATTTTTTGTGGCACTTTATTCATAACTATTCATCCATATATTCACTTCACAGACACTTCTTGAGCTTCTGTCATGTCACAAAACTGACCTCCCTGCTGTCAAGGAGTTTTTAGTTTCTGTTAGAACAATTAAACCCCAAAACAAGGACCCATGGTTGATGATAAAGTTTTTTACCTATACACATTGAAATGAGATAAAGATAGCAATGTACATGTCTGTATAAAAGAATTAATTTCCCTTTTCTTTAGAAAGACTTCATCCTGAGATTACACTCTTCATATGTTCAGTGCAAAATGTCTTTTCTTGCTTCTCCTACCAGAAATCATGAAGTAGTTTGTAGCAGCTTCAACAATCAGAAAAAAAGAGACATCTTTAACATCATTTTTTAAATGATTTTTTTTAACGCTTGTCTATTTTTGAGACAGAGAGAGACAGAGCATGAACGGGGGAGGGTCAGAGAGAGAGGGAGACACAGAATCCGAAACAGGCTCCAGGCTCTGAGCTGTCAGCACAGAGCCCGACGCGGGGCTCGAACTCACGGACCGCGAGATCATGACCTGAGCTGAAGTTGGCCGCTTAACCGACTGAGCCACCCAGGCGCCCCAGCATCATTTTTTTAAAGTCACAGAGAGCTGTAGAAGTAACGACGACTAGATGAACTAAAATTCAAAACAGTAGAGAAAATTTCCTAGAAGGCCCGTTGATTGTGGGTATGAACTCATAATTGGTCTTCACCTGGGAGCAAGTCATGAAAACATATGGAGGATTCAGATATTGTGAATATGTCTGTACATTTTTAGCACAGGCTGAGTGTAGGAGAGCAATGGGAGATGAGGCTAGAAAAGGGACAGATGTGGTAGAAGAGGTGCAGATGCCAAATTCATTCATCTGCTATGAGATGTATCCTATGGCAAAAGGGAGCCATTGAGAAATTCTCAATAACTAAGTGATACCACTACCATTTACACCCATTGTGTCTGATAGGTTATTTAAGTTATTAATATACTCTTTTCTTCCAGCTTACTGGGGTATGCATCTCTTTCTAAATTTACTTTCAATTACTTCTTTTTAAGAATTTTTTAATGTTTATTTATTTTGAGAGAGAGAATGCCAGCAGGGGAAGGGCAGGGAGAGAGAGAGACAGAATCCAAAGCAGATTCCAGGCCCTGAGCTGTCAGCACAGAGCCCAATGTGGGGCTTGCACCCAGGAGCAGTGAGGTCATGACCTGAGCTGAAGTCAGACACTCAACCAACTGAGTCCCCCAGGCACCCCTATTTTCAATTACTTCTTGGTGATCGTAGGAGTATTTACAGAGACTGGCATTCATTACAAATCACAGCTTTTCTTTTTCTTCTAGAGAGCAAGTAGTTAAATATTGCAGGCACCATAGATGGGACTGTAGAGGATTGGGGTGTGCAGTTTTTCTAGGGACCATGATAAAATACAGAAATACCTGTACACTCTGGAGCCTCCAGATGAGGGTCAGCGAGTCTTCTAAGTGAACACCAATGTGGAGGGGAGTTGCTTGGGACTGAATCCTTGGTTCTAGCAATCTCCTCCAATCAAGGATGTAAGGAGTTGGTATTTTTTTCTTTTCTGTATTTCTTAACATAATGTCAGAAAGACAATCATCCCAAAGAAGTGGGATAAATTTGAGAGAACGGCCATTCCTCTGCATTACAAACTCTAAACAGCTATAGCTAAATGTTTAACCTCAGTAGGGCCAGGAGGAGTACTGTGAAATTTGACAATAGATGGACTTAGGTTTCAATGCCAGAAGAAGCAGCATTATCAACTGGAACAATAAAAAAAGGTTCATCAGAGTAAGACATGGATTGGTGGTGGTCATTTGGGGGAAAGTAAGTAAAACAATCTCATTCTTATGCCAAAGTAATTGGCATGTCCTATAAATTGAAGAGAAATAAACTTTATAATTCAGAACCCTAATCACGCAGAATTCAAAATTATCCGAGTTAACCAAGATCTTAAAATACAACATCAAAATTGCTAACGGTCTACCTATTTTTTTTAATTACAGTGAACCTTCAATAATGTCTTTACTCACCTCCCCAAAGCTTTAGGGGACATTGGACATTTCTCTGTAAGCAGATTGGGTTATTTGTCCAAGTGACTCACAGTTTTGAAATAGGAAATACAGCTTCTATCCATAGAAACCCCCGTATCTGGTGGTCAAAAATTAAACATTGCATGTCTGTATTTTGGATGCTGAGTATTTGAAATAATCCTTCATAACCATTTGTTTGAAATGCTTTGTCTCATCATAGTTATACAGCATCCACTTTTTAAAACAAGGATTTTTTAAAAATGTATCAATAATCTGATAGGATTTTGAGAGATGAATATTTACCAAGAGGAAGTTAGATGACCCAGTGAGCTGAACTGATTTCCATAAAGGGTGTTCCCCCGACCTAGGTCTCTTTGTACCATAATTATACCACCATAAATTGCTCCAAATGTTTATTTGCATTTTTTTTTCTGGATTTTTAGTGAATAAATGAAAACAAAAAGTAAAATCCATTTAATCTGCAAATACCTAGAACTGAAAGTCCAGTTTTGTGAATCTCTCTGTATCTGTGGTCTCCATGCCTACACATATCTGCCGGTCAGTATCAATTCCAAAAAGGAAATTTTGCTAAGAGAGAAAAAAATAAAGTTAAATTTTGTTCTTTCTGTTGTAGCAATTTACTAGCTCTGATAAATGTTTGGATGGGAGAAAGAGTTCAAAAGTTGTGGTTCAACTGAGTTTTAAGAAGTTATACTGATTTTCTTTACTGTGCTATCCTGTCTTATCTTGAGTCACTCACAGTAGCAGAAAGTTAGAGACATAATTACAAATGAATACGTATTTTGTAGCCTCATTTGGTTAATTATTTGCCATTTCATCAAATATTAACAAGGGTCCTGTTGAGGTAGATGTTATTACCCACAAATTACATTTGAGGAAATGGAGCTTCAGAAAGGGAATGTGACTTGAACAAGGTCGGAGAGTAAATGGCAGATTCTGGTTTGATCTCAAGTGTCCCAGTTTCAAGTCCAGTAGTATCCCCACTATACCAGAGCTGTCTGCCTTGGTTTCATATTAATTGTACTATTGGTCATGGTAAGAATATTAATGAATACAATTACCAATGATTTGGTAAGGGAATAATTTTAAAAGCTTAAGTTTATTAGAAATGGCCAATTTAATTTTATAAGGGATAGGTCATAATGAAATAAGTGACTACATTTTTCTAGGATATAGTTTCCATAGTGACCATGGAAAGACTGACATTATATACTTGGAATTCCAGAATGGTTTTGGTAACATCTCAGAGATCATTAGCTCAGATCTTGGACTGAGGGTAAAGTACCTTATTAGATAGAAACCAGACTCAAAACAGCAAATTTTGAAAGGATAGATTTTTCTAGCTGAAAAAAAGGCAGAAGTAGAGCACCCATGGTCAGATTGGGTGTTCTTATTTGAGATTTATTTTTTAATGTATATTTTTATTTTTGAGAGAGAGAGAACAACCAGGAGAGGGACAGAGAGAGAGAGAGACAGACAGACAGACAGACAGACATAGAATCTGAAGCAGGCTCCAGGCTCTGAGCTGGGCCAACAGAGCCCAACATGGGCCTCGAACTCACAAACCACAAGATCATGGCCTGAGCCAAAGTCTGAGGCTTAACTGACTGAGCCACCCAGGCATCCCAGTTCTTATTTGCGATTTATAGGAATAATTGTAAATGTGATGTTCCTGGTGTGTAGACAATACATCAATTAGGAAAAAAGTCATCTAGCCAAATTTAAAAGAATGTGTTCATTTTAACACACCACAAATAATTATTACAATTAATCTAAATTATTTTGCAAGAGATAATGGGCCATTTGGCTAGACAAGTTTCTGGATATGGAGACCAGTTCAGAGTAATCAATCAATCCCCAGAGAGAGAAAATGCACAAGCTCTCTCAAGTCAATTGTTTTTTGTTTTGTTTTGTTTTGTTTTGTTTTGTTTTGTTTTGTTTTGTTAGTAAGATAGGTATAAATAATAAATACGTAAAAAATAAAAACAAAATATGGGGCACCTGGGTGGCTCAATCAGTTAAGTGTCTGACTCTTGATTTCAGCTCAAGTCATGATCTCACAGTTTGTGAGATGGAGCCCCACATCTGGCTCCACACTGACAGCACAGAGCTTGCTTGGGATTCTGTCTCTCCATCTCTCTCTCTATCCCTCCCCTGCTCTCTCTTCTCTCTCTAAAAATAAACAAATAACCTTAAAAAAGAAATAAAAACAAGATAGTCAAAATTAGTAGGAATAGGGTGCCTGGGTGGCTCAGTGGGTTAAGTGTCTGACTTTGGCTCAGGTCATGATCTACAGTTTGTGGGTTCAAGGCCCACATCAGAGCCTGGAGCCTGCTTCAGATTCTGATTCCCTCTCTCTCTCTCTCTGCCCCTCCCCCACTTGTGCACTCTTGCTCTCTCTTGCTCTCTCTCTCTCTCTCTCAAAAGTAAACAAATAAACATTTAAAAAGTAGGAATATATGCAACTGGAAATCAGAAGAAACACTTAAACTGTCCTCCAGTTTTCAATCCATGATTAACCATTTTCCACTGATTTCAAAACCTTTCATGATCTAATTAACTCTAACTGAACTACTACCTGTCATCCCCATACTGCACTTTTGTTCTCTGTCTCTCGTCTATTTTATGTTTTCCCACAAAAGCTTTCATGCTTATCTCCATGCTTTTTTTATAGCCATAAATTGTGTCTTCCTTCTGCCATTTTCAGTCTGTTCCTGTTTGATGCCCAAGGTCAAAGCCTAATCCTATAAACAAAGAAATGATTGAATGAACAACAACAATAGAAATCTATCTCTTCCATTCTTTGAGATCAACAATACCTTTATGAATGATCTTTTCATGTCCTGTGCCCTCAGTGTTTCCCTAACCCATTTTCATTGTTTTAATTTCTATTCATTTGTATGTTATTTTGTAGTTATTCAATCACTTTTATGAGTAATTCTAGACATCCCTATCAAGCTAAAAAGTCTTAGAAAATAAGGATGATGTACCCCATTTCCGTTATACCTTCTATAGTATTTGGAGGGAAAGAAGGCAAACTATGAAGAATGGGCTAAATTTAGCCTTCCACCTGTTTTTATTTTATTTATTTTTTTACACATAATCTTTATTTTGAGATTATTTTTCTTATAATGTCTTTGTTGAACTTTGGTGTCAGGATAATTCTGACTTCATGGGCTGAGTTAAAAAGTGTTTCCTGCTATTCTGTTTTGGGGAAGAGTTTGAAAATAGTCATGTTAACTCTTCTTTAAATTGTTGGTATAATTTATCTGTGAACCACCTAGTCCTAAGTGTTTCTTTATTAGGCATCCATATATTTGTATATGGCTTATAAGCTAAGATATATTTTATACTTCTAAATGGTTGAAAAGACCAAAAGAAAAATAATATATCAAGACATGTAGACACTATGTGAAGTTTAAATTATAATGTCTATAAAATTTTATTGGACCACAGCCATGTTCATTAATTTATGTATTGTCTATGGCTTCTTTCACACTACAGTGGCAAAATTAAAAACTTGCCACAAAACCCAAAGAACTAAAATGTGTGTAGTTTCCACAAGTGCCAAAGACAATGTAGGGAACTTTGCATTTGGTACTCTTTCTAATCCTAATAAGACCTCTGCATGATATTATGTCCACAGTTTTATGATTGAGGAAACAGAGACACAGAGAAACTAGTAACTTGCTCATGTCACATAGGTGGTAAGCAGTGTGTCTGGAATCTTACCAGTGCTGCCTGACTTGACTTCTTCATACTACCCTGTCTCCCAAAGGGCATTATGGAAAGACTCCACTTCTGCTCAGGCTTCCTTTTTTCACCCTTGACAGCTTAAAGATTATGAACAAATTCTAAATACATAGAGTAGTTGATATCAAGGAAGATAGATTTAGTTGCCTAAAGTTGGAATCAACACAACATTAGTTTTATTCCAAGTGAGTATTCTTGGAATACTTATACCCCTATAGAGGGGTGATCTGCAGCTTGTCAACCCCCTTCAGGCTTCATGGAATCAGAGCTTTCCAAAGAAATAGAACATTTTTACACAGGGTTTCTCTTATAATGAAAACCCTTAAAAACCCCAAGAAGTATCTTCTTATTCCTAGAGTAAAGATTAAATTAAACTCAGCCTTGAGTGTGCCTGGGTGGCCCAGTCAGTTGAGCATCTGACTCTTAATTTGGGCTCAGGTCATGATCTTGCAGTTCATGGGTTTGAGCCCCATATCGGGTTCTGTGCTGACAGTGTGGAGCCTGCTTGGGATTCTCTCTCTCTCTCTCTCTCTCTCTCTCTCTCTCTCTCTCTCTCTCTGCCCTTTCCCTGATCACACTCTTTCTCTGTCTCTCAAAATATATAAAAAACATTAATTAAAAAAAATCTTTAAAAAATTAAACTCAATCTAATTACGGTGTCAGGTTGTTTTTATTAATTGTATGTACTTTTAATGCTAATACATATAGCATAAATGTCAGGTTTTTTTTAAAAAAAACAATATTTTCTTAATAAAATCATCCCATTCCTTATCTGGTCTATGTTGAGAAGAGTTCATGAGTCAGGACATAAGACTAGGATATAATCCTAGGTCTTGCTGCTAACGTCTTGTTTACCTAATCAACTACATAGTAGTATAAATAGTCAAGATAATGCATCAACAAAACATTGTAGTAGAGATGAGACCATCCACTGGTGGAAATTTACCTCCAGTTCGTCTTGGCTTTAGCAGAAGGTGACTGTAGCCCAGTTTTTACCCACATACCCAAGAGTAAGAAATCTTCTGTCATTCCACTTTGTGGTCCACTATTTCAGTTGGGTCATTGTGGACACTTGGGAGATTGACTCCCAAATGTCTAGCAACCTAAAACAGAAAAAGAGTCTATCATTATAGTATGTTTCCATTTAAATATACACTTGTAGTATGGGACTGCTAGAGAAAGTAATCATGACACTGGAAGAATCATTCTAATACCCTGGAAAAAAACTGGCACATTTTGCTAATACTATGTCTTGTTTAATAACTGATGTTGTTCAGTTATCTTTGGTTTTTCACAAGAATGTTTTTTCTTATACAGCTTCTAAATTAAAACCAATCTGTTTTATATGTTAGCAATTTATTCTAATTTCTCACTCTGTTATATCCGTTATATTAGATGAGAAAATATTCTAATATATATATTCTATATATATATTCTATATATATTCTATATATATAATCTATATATATATTCTATATATATTCTATATATATATTCTATATATATTCTATATATATTCTAGAATTATATATTCTAATTTAGATCTATTTGATCTTACTCTTAATGCACGAGAAAATGAACACTGTGTTCATAAGGAGACTCTCATCCCAAACCCCTTACACTTTTCATCTGAGCTTAGACCATTTTATCATTCTAGTGAAAATCAATTTAAAGCTCTCCAATCACAAAAACATACCTTTTTAACAGTAGAAAAAAATCTGGAAAATAAAGTATCTATTCCTGAGTCCTTTTTACATATGTACTCATAAGTTTTGGTCTTTTTTTCTTCAAAGCTAAAATAATAGATCCTGAAAACTTATCCAGTATTCTCTCCTTGGAAATAATTTTTCTCTAAAGTTCCAAGATAGCTAACTAACTCAGTGTCCTATTAATACTGCTTATGCTTTGTTTCTCTTTCTATGCTGCTTATGAATCCAACAGATAGTGTCGTTCGCCAAGAGAAAAAATATTTGAGAAAGCTCACACTGATGGCTTTCAAGTACCATTTTTGTCAATAAACAAAGGTGAAAATCTATAGTCAAAAACTCTAAACTAAGTGCCCATTTAATTTTCAACTCCTCCACCAGGCTTCTAAAACTATATATTCAAAGATACTCTGGGAAAATTCACTTCAGATGGGAGCTTCATTCCCAAATCTCCCTCTGGCTTCCTACCCTGTGAGATTCTCAAGGACTCCTCTTGCTTCTTTAGCACCTGGCCCAGAGAAGAGGCAAAACAAAGAGGTCTGTTCCAGGTTTCCTGTTTTGGGGCTCCATGCTAACTGTGCCTGGACTTCCAAGCTGAGAGCACCTTCCTGCTCCAGCATCATCTTACTACAAGTTCATCATGAAATGGAAAAAAGAGAGCACAGAGAGAAAGAGATATACTGCCCTCATTCATTTTTATTTAAAATCCCTTTCTTCTTCCTCTAAAGTTCCATTCCTGACAATATATAGGGACCATTAAGAACCCCATTCATCCTTGAACTTCCTCTTTCTCTTACCATGCATGTGCCAGGCACTGTGCTAGGCATGGGTATAACAATGGACAAGGCAGCAGAGTTTGAGCCCTCACAAGGCTAAATAACTGCTCCAGGCTCCCACATTTATCCATATTCTCTTTAATAGTTTGAAAGTAAGATTATTATGTTTCTAGCTAAAAGGGTAACTGGATTAAGCCTTAAAATTAAAATTAACAGTAATACAATAAGCTAGGTACAAAGTACATCCAAACATTTCTCTTTGCTCAATGCATTCTTATGAACACCTTCCATGCCCCAAGCACTGTCACATGCATTGGGGATGTAGCCATGAGCAAGTCTGAAATAGGTCTGCTAGGTCTGCCCTGTGTCAAATAGCCCATACTCTGGTGAGAGGAGATAGATGCTATGAAAGTACACAAGTAAATGAATAACTATGAGACATTCAGAGAATTATATGGTCTGTGAAAGAAATTAAATTACATCATGAGTCTGATGGAGTAGGATGGAGCAAACAGGAAGATGTACTTTAGCCAAGGTAGTAGAGGAAGGTCTTCCTGAGGAGAGAATTCATGGACTGGAAAAGCCCACCTAAGCAAAGATCTAGGATAAGAATATTCTAGACAGAGGGAACAGCCACTGTAAAAGCCTTGAGCCAGGAGCAAGCTGGCATGTTCCAGGAATAGAAGCAACCAATGCCTGATGAATAAGTGGGTGGGCTGTGGGTGCAAGATGAGGTTGGGGGTAGCAGGGGCTGGATCATGTAAGACCTGGTAGGTTAAGATCTGGACTTTGGATATGACCCTAGTGAGATGAGAACATCTCAGAAGGTTTTAAGTAGCGGGGTGTGGGGGGGGGGGGGGGGCAAGGCGGATGTGGTGATCTGACTGACATGTTTAAAACATCCTGCTGACTCCTGTGTTGCTTTTTGAGCAGTGAACATTAGGGAGGCAAGAGCAGAAGCAAGGAGATTGGCAGGTACAACACAACATATGGTGCCTCTAAAGTTTAATATGACGACTGTCTTCAAGCAGGGTACCCTTTCAAGCAGTGAAAAATAACTGTGCTGAGTTTGCTATGCCCAAATCCAGGTCTAGAGGTAGGGGGTCTAGTCTACTACTACATGGACACAGGTCTGCAGAACCTTCCTTTCTCCAAACAGCACTGAGTAAAGAGGAGGGCAGCTGGCTTTCAAATGAGACAGGCTGTGTTAGAATCCCAGCTCTATCTTATCACCTTAGTTTTTTCCTCTGTGAAATGGATCTAATGGGCCCACCTCTCAGGCAAATTCACATAAGATGGGAGGTTGAGATGAGGTGACATAGGCAGAAGCATTTGGCGAATGTTAACTTCCCTTCTCCCTGGGAGTGACACATTTCAGGGAAGTGGCGTAGGGAATAAACTATTGTCCTCTGCATCCCAGACTAGAAGGGCCCATGTTCAGAAAGGACCTGTGTTTGTTGCTCTTTCATCAACAAGATGCATGACTGTAATGTTATGGGAAGACTAGGAGGGCCATTTCAACCTGCTTTATTAAGTTAACAAGAAACTAAAACTGAGAATGAAAGAAAATAGTCAAGAAAAGCATAGAGAAGGTTTGCTCAACTGCATGCCAAACTGAACCTCTGTGTCACACCTTCTCTGAGACAAAGCCATGAGGACTAATGTTTGCATAGTTGCACACTATTTCAAAGTGAATTCCCTTCTTTAGCATGCTCTGGGAATGTGATTTGGAGGGTGAAGCAGATTTGGAGAGTTTGGATCTCTGTGCAGAGAAAGGGCCAAAATTCAGGTTGGAGTAATGACTTTCACGTGACAGCCAGTGGAGCAGTTTACTTGGTAAATGGTTTTCTAATTGACAGTTTTAGGCCCTGGCAACTGCAATAGAAATGGAGTCCAAATCCTTTTGAGGGACTATAACTCTAAAAGCTGTGTTAATGCGATAGATTAAATGTACCAAAGCTGAGGCAGCCCAGCAGCAGACCCCTGTGCTGGGGATTGCCTTTTCCTGGTTTCACAACTGTTTATTTTGATTGCTTTAAGTGTTGCAAAGCCCCATTGCCTTCCTTTCCAATTTCTAGCCCACCTCTACCCATACTACTCGTTCATTTGCTTCCTTACAAAGCCTCTGCTAATCATGTGGTGGTCAAAGATTTGGGGTGGTAAAGCCATATTGTCCGAGATTCTCCTTTTTCCATGCATTTCCAGAACTTGTTCACCCATGTTGCCATCTGTAGTAGTTAGTTAATGCTGCATAACAAATAGCCTCGAAATCCAGGACCTCATGGATTGGTAGGTAGACCATGTTTCAGCTAATTTAATCTGAGCTCAGCTGGCTGAGTGGCTGTACTTTGAGGTGTGACTTTGCTGGGTTGACTCTAGTCTTAGGACTGGTTCAGGTATGCCACTCATATCCTTTTTCATGTGTGGGAACAGCAACTACCTGGGGTCTGTCTTCATGGCAAATGAAAGAAGTTCAAGAGAGCAAACCAAATACACATTTCAAGCCTCTTCCCACATCACTTCCTGTCATATCCTATGGGCCAAGGCAAGTCATATGGCCAAATTCAAAGTCAGGGAGCAGGGAAATATACTCTCCCTCTAGTGGGAGGAAGGAGAGCCACATAACAAAAGGCCTGGATGTATAAATCTAACATAGGGTTGTTTGGGGGCACCAAGTGACTCGGTCAGTTAAGTGTCTGACTCTTGATTTTGGTTCACGTCATGATCTTATGGTTCGTGAGATCAAGCCCCATGTTGGGCTCTGTACTGATAGCGCAGAGCCTGCTTGGGATTTCCCCCCCCCCTCTCTCTCTCTCTGCCCCTCCCCCACTTGTGTGTGTTCTCTCTCTCTCTCTCTCTCTCTCTCTCTCTTTCTCTCAAAATAAATAAACTTTAACATAGGGATGTTTGAATAGCTGGAGACCAGTGAGACAATCTACTATAACCTTCTTCTCCAAATCCTGAGGCTGTTCCTGGTCTTGGATAGGGCCAAGGACTCACAATGAATGCTCATTTCATGGATAGAGTGCTCACCCAGTACTCTGTGGAGCCTCCTGGGGAGAGCATTTCACTTCTGAGGGCACCATTGTGGCACTGCAAAACTAAAGCATTGAACCCAGTGGACTCTAAGGTTCAAACATTCTATGGATCTGTATATTTAGAATATGTATTCTTTTTTTTTTTAATTTTTTTAACATTTGTTTATTTTTGAAAGAGAGAGAGTGTGAGCAGGGGAGGGGCAGAGAGAGAGACAGGGAGACACAGAATCCGAAGCAGGCTCCAGGCTCTGAGCTGTCAGCACAGAAACCGATGCAGGGCTCAAACCAATGAACCATGAGATCATGACCTGAGCCAAGTTGGAGCTTAACCAACTGAGCCACCCAGGCACCCCTAGAATATGCATTCTTAAAGGGAGAAATTCTAGAATATTTTCTTGAGCTAAAGAAGGAAACTGCTAAATGGTGCTAAGAGTTGGAAAGTCATTTAGGAGAAGTGTGGAGAATGTCTGTTAGATTTTACTTACTAAATTTGTCCCAAAATCTGATTGTTCATTAGAATCATGAAGAAGGAAACCCATACTTCTACATATAGGGCCTATTATTAGCTTTAAGCTGCACCAGGCACTAAGGATACAACATTAAACAAATAGATTCTCTGACTGTATGGAGCTCACATCTCAGTTTTCCTGGGTTTGGTTCACTTAGCCATACAGCAACGCCAATTCCATTTTTCCCATGTTGCTTAGAATGAATTCACTGCATTCATTCATTTCTATAATCTATCATTTTATCCTATGATTTGTTTGGGGTTTGATGCTAAGCTTTTAATATGTCCCAGCATCACCTGAGAATAAGAGAGGACAAGCCACACCCAAAAACTATGTCCTCAGGGAGTTCATGGACATGTAGCTCTGTTGTGAACAGCAATTGTTCAAAGCAGCTCAGAGAAGTGTAGACACTGTGATGCCTATCTCCTTGTTGGCGATTTCCCTTAAGAATGTAAATAAATATTTAACAAGAAAAATGGAGCTAGAGTCCTCACAGCTGCTTTGAGAAATTCTGAAGGCAAGGCAAATCAGCAGGGAAGAGAAGGAGGAAGGGATAGAAGAATGATTAAAATATCAAAAGGGAGATCAAAATATTTGAAACCCCAGACCTGGAAACCATTACAAGTCCACTGGCAACTGTCAAGAATCAATATAAGAAATATGTAATTTTTAATAACTCAGAAATAAAGTATGCTGTTAGCATGCTAAGAGTTGAGGTAGGGGGTGAAAAGAAGTAAGGAGAAGGGAGGTCTGTTAGCAATTATTGAGGATGCCAGGACCAGCTTAAGGGGATCATTCTCACCTTTTCAGTGCAGCATTCTGGGTTTCAGCCTCGATGTAGCACACACCAGCCTGGCATCCCCAGGGCACATCCAGCATTTCTAATGCTCAGCTACTGTAAGACACAATGTATCCAGGACTCCTCAGTGTTATCAATCCAAACATGGCTGTCTCTGCCACCGTCATCTTTCCCAAATAAATTGGGGCTCTAGGAAACTTTTTATTAAAGAGACGTTGGTTTTTTTTTTAATTTTTTTAATGTTTATTTATTTTTGAGAGAGAGACAGAGCGTGAGCAGGGGATGGCAGAGAAAGAAGGAGACACAGAATCCAAAGCAGGCCCAGGTTCTGAGCTGTCAGCACAGAGTCCGATGTGGGGCTCGAACCCACGGATCGCGAGATCATGACCTGAGCTGAAGTCGGACGCCCAACCGACTGAGCCACACAGGTGCCCCAAGAGCCCTTGGTTTTTAAATAAAGAAATGTTTACCTTTCCATTATTTATATACCAAATCCATATTTTTAAATCTTAAAAGCTTCCAAGGGCAACTCAAAAGTAGCTAAAGCAAGGATTTTCCCATTTGGCAAGTTTTTGTAGATGCCACCAATAAGAATGTGCAGCCAGATTGGAAAACATCTTTTCAAAGGAACTGAAGATGAATTCACCTTGAAGCTCACTTCAGAGATGGACACTTGCTAGGAAGAGTGAATGAAAACTGTCTTTAAGGCCATGACACACAGCAGACAGGAGGGTCCACGGAAAGATTAGATGAACATTTCCAAGTGTGCTATATGGAATATTATTAGCTCTGAGTGATTTTAATTTATTTTATTTTTTTTTAACATTTTATTTATTTTTGAGACAGGGAGAGACAGAGCATGAACAGGGGAGGGTCAGAGAGAGGGAGACACAGAATCTGAAACAGGCTCCAGGCTCTGAGCTGGCAGCACAGAGCCCGATGCGGGGCTTGAACTCACAGACTGTGAGATCATCACCTGAGCCGAAGTCGGCCGCTTAACCGACTGAGCCACCCAGGCACCCCAGCTCTGAGTGATTTTAATAGGCATTTCACTTAAGAAAAACAAGCAAATAAAATGGGTCCCCATACAAATAAGTTTGCAAAGTGCTGAGTAATATAGAGTTAAACAGACTTAAACAGACTCCTCTCTTGTAGGACTTTTCAGATCCTGAATGGGATCTGAACAGGATTGTGAATCTCAGAATATGTGCAGAATTTTGTACTATTGCGAAGTTATTTCAGCATTTCATCTGCCAAATTCGAGTATAAGTTGTTTTTTTTTCTCTAGGCAGGTGTCAATATCTTAAACGCATTGAAATTTAAACAGAGCATTACCAGGACAAAGATTACAGAGAACAACTCTGGCACTTTTTTCAAGTTTCACTTCTACTAATAAGTCTTCTGGGATAAAAGGGAACTCTAATGTTGCTCCTGAAGCCCTCTGAGCTTCAAAACTGGATCCATTTCATCATGTTCCCATTAGTTTCATCCCATTCAGGATCCCAGGTGAACATCAGGCCAGTCTTAATGCCAGTCTCCTTTAACTATGGAGTATGAGCAATTGTTCCCTGCTTTGTTTCCCTATAGGTGGAAGTTTTTAAGAGAGGAAAGGGGCCTTAGAGATCACCTCTCCCCGGGAGGAAACAGAAGCCCAGAGATGGGGAAGAAGTGCCTTAAAACCACACAGCCACCTTTCCTAGCAACCAAGCCTCACAAAGCCCACCCAGTTGACTAAGCCATGTTCCCACCCCGTGCACCTCTCAGTCATAAAGAACCTTACATTTCCTCCAACTTCACATCCCACTTGACTCTTCAGGAGTATGAAGCAATTTGAATGAGCTTCCCTGAGCCCTGTCACAGACTGGAGCACATTAAGGGCAGGAAATTAGGCAGGGGCATGTTTGTAGATCCGGTGCTGATTACTTTTCCACTCAGATTGTACATTCACCAATACGGAATGGATTTATCTCTAATTTATTAAAGGTCGGTCAGCATGGATTGATAAAGGAAAGGCCATGTCTGATAAATTCAGCTAAATTGAATTCTTGGGCCACATTACCAAATCAGCAGACATAATTTATCTGGATTTCAGGAAAGCATTTAGTGCTATACCATATAACAGATGCATTTACTAAGGCAAAGTATTGTGTGACGGTGAAGTGTCAGGTGGCAATTCTGGAAACAGGTTTAAAATGGCCCTGAACCCAACACTGGGTGTGCTGCCAGGAGACACTTAAGAGTACAGGGAGAAAGGTCAGTCTGGGGGTCATTATTTCAAAGTCCCTGACCCTAATTATAATTTAATTTCCACAATGGTCATATCTCTTGAGAGCAAAATCGGGATGAAGGGGACAGTTTTAAAAGGAACAGACTGAAAACAGTCTGAATTTCTTTTTTCAGTCAGACTGGCTCAGCAGAGGATGAATGAGTTATTCTTCCACCAAATGAATACAAATAAACAAAAGAACAAAGGAAGTCAAAGACTTCTGTCCTACAAAGAAATGCAGTGAAGAACTCGGAACAAGACAGTGATGGGAAGCAGTGGGTTTCACTAATACTCCAAACTCAGTCTGTGTTGATACACAAAAGCAGTAGAAATGGAATTTAAAGTTCTTGGGATATAAATGGGGTCAAATAATTACATAACTATGAGTCATTAATATCCTTGCTATGGCCTCAAAAGGCACGAGCTCCTAACTCTGGTTTGAATTTACCTCTTCTTAAAGTCGAGATTTATGCATCAGCCTTACATCTTTATTCAGGCAATGTGGAATGGATTTCTCTCTAATTCATTAAAGGTCAGTCAGCATGGATTGATAAAGGGAAACCCATGTCTGATACATTTGCTTAAATTGAATATTTCCTCTGGGCTACTGCTCAGGTGACCTGAGGTGACCGTCATTGAGAATGCATTCAGGCAGTCTTAAACTGAGATCTCTGCCTAACATCCTCACCAACTCATTGGGAAGCTAAGAAAAGAGCAGTAGCAAAATGCAGCCTCATTCTCTCACTCAGGAACAAACTATGGTGTTTGGGCTTGGCCTCAGGAACTAGTTTCCTGGTCTGCCGCAAAGTTGAAGCTGAGGGTGTCCACAGACGCTGAGCACCTCACAGCAGCATCAAGCTTGTACACACTTGCACACATTTGTTCTGTTTCCATGCCTCCCTCTCCACCCTGGATACCAGACACTAGAGCCATCTCTGACTGATCCTTCTGTCTGGGGGGACTCTTCTTGTTTGGCACCATGTAGTGTGTAATGGTTAGTTGTATGTGTCAACTTGGAGGGTATTTTTGAATGGGATTAACATTTTGGTGAACTTTCAGTGAGCAGATTGCCCTCTATAATGTGGGTGGGCCTTATCCAATCAGTTGAAGGCCTGAATAGAACAAAAAGGCCAACCTTCCCTAGCAGGAGAGAATTCTCCAGGTGAGCACCTTTGGATTTCATCTGCACCATTGACTCTCCTGGGTCTCCAGGCTGCTGACTCACACTGCAGATTTGGATTTGCCAGTCTTCATAATCACATGAGCCAATTCCTTATAATAAATCTCTTTCCATGTATGTACATATTTTCGGTTCTGCTCCTCTGGAGAACCCTAACTGATACACAGGGGTATAGTTAGTTTTACCTCCATCTAGATTTCTAGGACCTCAAAGTTGAGCTGAGGTCTCAGCTTCCACTTTAATTCTCTGTTTCTAGGAAACTCTCTGAATCTTCATGAAAAAAAAAAAATGCAGGCATGGAACAGTAATAACCCAGGCTTGCACAAGCAGGAACTAGATTAAAGATTTATTCTAAGAATTAAAGGAAACTCTGGGATCTTGGAGCAGGAGATTCCATGAAGCATCATGAACAGAACACTACAATATCAGAAAGCAGTTTAGAAAAAGGATCCAGTAGAATCATGACACTGTTGCTGTGTCTGTCATTGCAGACTTCCTCTAGCCTCATCATGTCTTTGATATCATAGAATTTGGCAGCTGAAATGAAGTACAAGAAAAAAGGAAGGTAATTAACTCCAACACATGTTTTCTCCTTAATTTGAGTGCCCAGTAGAGTCAGAATGTACAGATGCAAGTTTTCACAGCCTCTCAAGAGAAACCTCATTGGGTTCAAATGGCCTTTTTAACTACAGACTCACAGGTACTATATGTGAGGCTTATTTATTTATTTATTCAACTAACTAGCATATATTAACTATCCAAAGCCCTATACTAGTGCAGGAGGAATTAAAAGACATTCTTTATAGTACTTGTGCTCAAGACATTTTACAGTCTAGTTGACTATAAAGATAACCAACATGTATGTAAGTTTATGAAATATTTTTTGTCAATTTAGAAAAATAGTTTAAAGTCCAGAGAATAATATAACAACACCCACATGTGCATCAATAAACCATGAGCTGTCTAGGTCATGGAGTGTTGGCAGAGCCAGGCATAACCTTCACTGAGCCCATGAACTATGAAATACAGTTGGGAGAAAACAGGTGGGCTGGCTTATGAGATGGCTGGCAGAGCTGGGCTGAGCACGTGGAGAGAAAAGTAACTGGGTCCATCAGTCTCCATGACAACCTCAACACCAAATACAAGATCTGGCCCCTAGTGAGTACTCAAAAAGTAGATAAGGAATGAATGGATTAAGGAATGAATGAATAAAATAATGGGGATGAAGATGAACAAGTACATACAAAATATATCATATGCTAAAGGGAAATTGGGCTTTCAAAGGATAAAGCTGAGATGCACAGCAGCCTGGCTGTATATAACTCCCTTCATTACACTCCTAAGGGGTTTAAAGCAAGAGTAATCAATAGTCGAAATTGTCAACTGTCATTAAATGTTGGGTTGAACGAAAGAGTAAACCACAAACTAATTGATCCCTATTACATGTGGGAAATTGGATGAGATTAATCTAAGAAGACTTCCTGAAGTAGGTCAGTTTTGGACTGAAATCTTTCACACACCCCTATACTTCTTAAATAATTCTATTCTTGTGTGATCCTTATTTTCCTGTCACTTAACTTGGAGGCAATCAGAATGGAGGAGGATTCCAATATGGGACTCCATAGTACTCAGTCCTGCTCCCTTCCTGTGGGTCCTGGGTGGCTCACACTCTTTAGTGTTTTTCTTTTTCTTTTCTTTTTCCTTTTCTTTTTCTTTTTTTCTTTTCTTTTTCTTTTTGGCAAAAGAGCTATTTTTATTTTATTTATTTTTTTGCTTTTTTATTATTATTTTATTAAATTTAAACTCAAGTTAGTTAACATACAGTGTAGTCATGGCTTTGGGAGTAAAACCCAGTGATTCATCTCTTACATATGACACCCAGTGCTCATCCCAACAAGTGCCCTCCTTAATGCCCATCACCCATTTAGCACATCCTTCCACCCACCTGCCCTCTGGCAACCCTCAGTTTGTTCTCTGTATTTAAGAGTCTCTTATGGTTTGCCTCCCTGTCGGTTTTTATCTTATTTTTCCTTCCCTTCCCCTATGTTCATCTGTTTTGTTTCTTAAATTCCACGTATGAGTGAAATCATATGATATCTGTCTTTCTCTGACTGACTTATTTCACTTAACATAATACACTCTAGTTCTATCCACATTGTTGCAAATGGTAAGATTTCATTATTTTTCATCACCAAGTAGTATTCCATTGTGTGTGTATACATATATATGTGTATATATATATCACATGTATATATATATATATCACATGTATATATATATACATACATATATATGTGTATATATACACATATATATGTGTGTATATATATATACATATATACATATATATAAGTATATATGCTTATATATATTTTATATTATATATATATATATTATATATTATGTTATATATATATAATATAATATATAATATATATATATTTGGGCTCTTTCCATACTTTGGCTATTGTTTATAGCACTTGTATAAACATTGGGGTCTATGTGCCACTTCAAATAAGCATTTTTGTATCCTTTGTATAAATCACTAGTAGTGCAATTGTTGGGTCATAGAATAGTTCTATTTTTAATTTTTTAAGGAATCTCCATACTGTTTTCCAGAGTCGCTGCACCAATTTGTTCTCCCAACAACAATGCAAAAGGGTTTCCCTTTCTCTGCATCCTTGACAACATCTGTTGTTTTCCGCGTTGTTAATTTTAGCCATTCTGACAGGTGTGAGGTGGTATCTCATTGTGGTTTTGATTTGTATTTCCCTGAGGATGAGTGATGCTGAGCATTTTTTTATGTGTCTGTTAGCTATTTGGATGTCTTCTTTGGAAAAGTGTCTGTCTGTTCATGTCTTCTGCCCATTCCTTCACTGGATTATTTGTTTTTTGGGTATTGAATTTGGTAAGTTCTTTATAGATTTTTAATACTAACCCTTTAGCTGATATGTCATTTGCAGTTATCTTCTCCCATTCTGTCGGTTGCCTTTTAGTTTGTTGATTGTTTCCTTTGCTGTGCAGAAGCTTTTTTATCTTGATGAGGTCCCAATAGTTCATTTTTGCTTCCGTTTCCCTTGCCTCCAGAGACATGTAAAGTAAGAAGTTGCTGTGGCCAAGGTCAAAGATGTTGCTGCCTGTTTTCTCCAGTATGATTTTTATGGCTTTCTGTCCCACATTTAGGCCTTTCATATTTTTGTATATGGTGTAAGAAAGTGGGCCATTTCATTCTTCTACATGTCACTGTCCAGTTCTCCCAGCACCATTTGCTAAAGAGACTGTCTTTTTTTCATTGGATACTCTTTCTTGCTTTGTCGAAGATTAGTTGACCATATGTTTGTGGGTCCATTTCTGGGTTCCCTATTCTATGCCACTAATATGAGTGTCTGTTTTTGTGCCAATACCATACTGTCTTTATGATTACAGTTTTGTAATATAGGCTAAAGTCCAGGATTGTGATGCCTCCAGCTTTGGTTTTCTTTTTCAACACTACTTTGGTTATTCAAGGTCTTTGGTGGTTCCATATAAATTTTAGGATTGTTTGTTCTAGCTTCGTGAAGAATTCTGGTGTTATTTTGATAGGGATTGTATTGAATGCATAGATTGGTTTCAGTAGTGTCAACATTTTAACAATATTTGTTTTTCCAATCCATGAGCTGTTTCTTAACAGCTGTCAGTATTCTCTTCAGTTGCTATTTCAAGGATTGCTTCTTCTGCTCTGTGCAAGAGACCATGTCCTGCCTCCTAGAGGGAGAGCCATTGCTCCTTTAGCATTTAAGTGACATAGGCCTTTTTCTTTTTTTTTTTTTTTAATTAAAAAAATTTTTTTAGTGTTTATTTATTTTATAGAGAAACAGAGTGCGAGCAGGAGATGGGCAGAGAGAGAGGGAGACACACAATCTGAAGCAGGCTCCAGGCTCCGAGCTGTCAGCACAGAGCCTGATGCAAGACTCTAACTCACAAACCGTGAGATCATGAGCTGAGCTGAAGTTGGACGCTTAACTGACTGATCCACCCAGGCCCCCCAGATATAAGCCTTTTTCATTCTTTTCCTAGTTGTTCTTTTTCTTTTCTTTCTCTTTTTCTTTTTCTTTTTCTTTTTTAACCAGGTTTTGCTGGGAAAATGTGGAGTTTCCCAGAGAGTGGCTAGAAAGATTTGAGTGGCAGTATCCTGAATTTTCCTCCTAATAGTCTCCTTGGACCATTACTATACCCTTCTCAACACCATCACTCCATCCCTAAGGGTCAGGGGCAGTTCTCTTTTCTTTGGCCAAAAGACTTAATTGCATTGTCCCAGAGCTTTTCACCATTTCTCCCATGGTATCTAGTGTCAAGGGCTTCCCCAAAGAAAGGGCCCTAAATCCAAGGCTATGTCTGAATCAATCCAATTCCAGGGCAGTCATTGAGAACCAAAGGGGCATTTTGCCCAGTAAAAAGGGATTGGATACAATCTTTGGATGAGCAGATTGAAGTTATTACCAGTGTCAATTACATTGCCAGTTCATTCCTGAAATAAGGCAAGGAGGAGCAGAACAAGCTTGCTGGGATAAAGATAAGAGGTCCCCCTTCTGTGTCACCTGCCTAGTGGCATAGAAATCCCAAGGACCCCAGGAGACCCAGATGGAAGTAGATCAGACAGAGGCAATACTCCATCTTAAGAATATGGAGAATGGGGAGTGGCTGCATCCTGATGACATTGGGGAAGTCATAGCATGTCTATCCTTAACTCTAAACCCCATGGTCTGTAGGTTAAAGACTCTTACAAGGTAAAGGCCTTTCTTTGGTTGAAGAAATTAAATGACTGTCTCAGAAAAATGGATGCTTTTTCTTCAAACCAAATGAGGTTAGAACAGGGCCAATTCATAAGCCTTTATGAGAGTAGGATTTCTGGGCACCTGAACAGATCATCTAATAGTGGTGTTTCAGGTTATGTTTGGCAAAAATAAACAGAAAAAACAGTGAGGATGCTTTTCTTCCTGCCAGGCAGGTCCTCACAATAATAAGTAGATTTTTTTTCTTTTTTGTTATTTGTTTTGTATATTTGTTTTATAATTCTGTGAGTAAAAGATACAGAGCTCTAAAGACAGATGTAGGTCTAAAGTATTTTTCTTTTAGAAAAAGAAAAAGCCCTCCAATGGTATTCTGAAACGTTTCCAAGCTCTGAGCAGAGATTTGAGAATTGGCCCCCTGTCCCCACATACATCCCATCAAGACATGGAGTAGGCAGACAGAAAGAGCTTTGTGCACAAACATGATCTGGTCATTCCTCATTCCTTCTCCCATCCTAATGGCTTGCCTCCCTCTATCACACCCAATATGATAGACAGTGATGATGTCCAATTAAAGCATTTCCTTTCAAATGCATTTGTAGACACAGTTTTCTTCAATTCTTAGATAGAGATGTTACAAAAATTTAAAAACAAAACAAAAAAACAAAACAAAAAAACCCAGCTTGCCAGAATGTGTCTTGACAAAATACAGGACATAAAGGCTGGAAACCATCCTGTGCTCTGTTCATCTCCTTCACCATAATTACATAAATTATTTCCTGGGGCTGGAAACACCAATCCTTATTTCAAAAGGACAAGTTTTTAAATCCATATGTGGACAGATGAAGAAAATATTGTCAGTGGGAAACTGGCCAGGAGA
This sequence comes from Panthera leo, assembly GCF_018350215.1. NCBI lineage: Eukaryota > Metazoa > Chordata > Mammalia > Carnivora > Felidae > Panthera > Panthera leo. Next base: position 42,435,225 of record NC_056695.1, read on the forward strand.
ATCATCAACACATGTCTGCAGGGCTGTCCAGGGCCCATGGTCCATGTGGATATGTACAGCAAATTTCATTGGTACCTGGCCTACACTTTGCATTCCAATTAAAGGGGTCATTTGGTGTCATTTTTGCTCACTGTACTGGCAGTGAAACTGAAGTCCATGAAGATGAGTTCATATGTCCAAATTCAAATTTATACAAGCTCTTTAGAGATGGAGCTAAGTAGACTCCGTCTTAAGCTATATCCTCATTAGCCAAATAGACCTCAGGTAATATTACCAACTGGCCTTCCTCTAAAGGAATGTTGCCATTAAGAAATCCTGAAATTGATTTAGAGCAGAGCTTCTTGAACCATGTCTATCACCCTATACCTCATGAGGCTATTCTACTGCAGAAAAAGAACGGACATGGAGAGAAGGAAGAGTTTTATGTCTTCTTGTCTTCTGGTCCTTCTTGATCCAGCCAAACCTTCAGGCTTCACATGTGGTTCTTGTTTTGACCTGGTAGATTAATGATTTCTTAAGCTGTTCATGCAATTATTATAATTATTATTATTTTAGTTTCACATGGGAGGCAAGGAAGAGAGGGTATTTACTGCAGTGATTCAGTGGATATATTTGGGTAAGGCTACCATAACCATAAACTAGCTTCCCAGTACCATTTGAAACACTGCCAATTCACTTATCGCTAACATTTTCCTTGACAACAGACCTTCTCTTCTCTCCTCATGTCAGCTTGCCAAAAAGCATTATATTGCCACAGCCAGCTACAAGATAGGGTGAGATAGAAGTGTGTATTAATTGTATTCTGAAGCCTGCCATAAATTCACTGCAGTGAATCCAGATAGGGAGATTAAACAGCATTTAAGAACATTTTCCAAAAAATAAATCAAGTATAAAATAATGATTTGTGTAGGCTAGAAATAAGATGACAGAGGATGACTTTAATTTATGTATGTTTCATATTGGGTCACCATTCTTCAAGAGAAGAAGTGGAGTGTTCATTCTGTACAACTCTCCACAGAAATTTGTTCAATCCCCTGCCTATTTACTCAGTAATACCATTGCCTGTTAGGTCATGTCATGAACTGGACTATTTTAGGGGTACCAAAGGGACAGAGAAAATATCAGGGCTTAAAGGAAGAAGTGGACAAGTACTTGACAGAGAGGAGACTGAGAATGTGAAAGAAAATTACAAATATTGGAGCCAAGAGTTAAACAAATTTAGGGTGACCACACAATTTATTGTCCAGACTGAGATACTTTTGAAAGATAAAGGGGGCACTGTAAACATTGTGCCAGGACAGCAGGCACAAGCTGGAACTCCCCTGGCAAATTAACACGTGTGGTCACCCTAAGCACAATGTTCTTTGGCAGAGGAACCTAATGCTGCAAAGAAAGTGTACCTGTTCATGGCATGGATTAATGACAAGGTCAGGAAGAGGTGCTCTATTAGTTTTCTAGGGTTGCCATAATGAAATAGGCAGACTGGGTTGCTTAAAAACAAAAATTTATTTTCTTTCAGTTCTGGATGCCAGAAACATGAAATCAAGGTGTCCACAGGGTTGGTTTCTTCTGTGGCATCTCTCTTTAAATTGTAGATGTCTGTCTTCTCCATGTGTCTTCTCTCTGTGTCCAGATTTCCTCTACTTAGAAGGATACCAGTCATATTTGGGTAGGGACCACCCTAATAACCTCATTTTAGTCTAATTACCCCTTTAAAGACCCTATCCACAAATATATCACATTCTGACATATTGGCAGTTAGGACCTCAACATATGAATTTGGGGGGCTGGTGACATAATTCAGTCCATAGCATGTACTGATTCCTAAACAAAGATCAAAGTTTTTATAAAATCAGTTCATGCATCTGAGAATAGCTGGGCTCTTCAAAAGATCAAGAGTTCCAAGCTGCTGAAATTCTTAGACTCACCAGGTAGAGATCACAGGAGGTGGGTCACATGCCAGCATAACAGATGAAGCAAAGTTTCACAAGTAAGAGCAAGATTGATGTTTAAAATATTTCACTGATACCCTACAGACAGTAACAAATGAGTATAAATATCAGCCATCACCAAACTGGAGCAGGGCCCTGAAGACTTTCTGCTATGATTAAGGCTAGCCCTTAGCTGAAGGATTGTGGAGGAGGCTTGATGGTAGAGCTGGTTCTGAAGAAAAGGCTGGAGGAATTGGAGTAGCCGGGTTGGGGGGTGGGGGGGGGGGGGAGATTATGAGGCTCAAGGAAACAGCTATTTACTAACTGTATAGACCTATTCCATATTTTAACAACCAGTGCAGCTGGTGGTATATACCTGTAAGCACCAGCTATATATCAGCCACTGTTAAGAGAAATGTGAGTCTTACCACTTATGAGCTATATTGTCTTGTCTAATAACATCTCTTTAGGCTTTAGTTCATTAATCGCTGTGAAAGCTGCATGGCCACTAGACACAGGTACTTAGAGGTACAAGGGATTATCATTGTCATGTTAGCAGTTTTTCCAAGTTTACTGGCTCTGTAAACTTCCAAGGGGCAGGATGGTGTCAGCTTCCTTTCACTGTCTTTTCTTTTCCCTTCCCCTTGCTGTTGCTCAGAAATTATCTGAGATGGTAATGGAAGTCTCTCTCACATAATCAGAGTTACTACTTGTAGCTTGGCACTATTAAGTTAGCTTTTAAAAATGACCAGTTGAGGCCATGAAAATTTATTTGAGAATAAAAATCCAGAAAAGTTTCCTTAGACCAGGGAGGGCTTTCAATCTCATTCAAAACCCACTCACATGGGCATTTAAACTCTCTTAGCAGGCAATAAATTATGCACTAACAATTTTGCATGTATCTAGGTTGAGTTATGCTGAGTCCCCTGGGTTTCCTCCTCTTATAATCTAGGTATTGGAGTTTCCAGATTTAAAGAGAAAAAAACAAGTTATAGGCAGGTTAAGAGGCATAGTATTAAAGGCTAGCTGTAATTGGCAGGTTGATAGTGAAATGTCAGTCCCCCCCCCCCCCCACACACACACACATACAATCTCACCCACCAGCTTGGAAACAGCTCATCTAGAAAATAATTTCATCACATCAAGTTATGTCTCACAGAAAATAATTATAGGTTATTTACCATTTCTTCCATAATCCTTAATAACAAGAAATCAACATAAGAAATCATTACAAGGAACTATTCCTGAGGTACCAGGGTTCCTGAGTGAAGTAGAAGAATTTTGTGCTTTTACCATATTTAAAATCAAAACAGAATCTCCTCCCTGGAGGCATAAGGATGACTCTTTAAAGTTCCATCTAGCTTTTATACGATGAGGATTATAACACATGAAGACAGTAAAAGCCAAAAATTCTGTGTGAGGTTTTATGGACAAAGAATGAGTATCAATCCTAGAAAGAAAGAAAGAAAGAAAGAAAGAAAGAAAGAAAGAAAGAAAGAAAGAAAGAAAGAAAGAAAGAGAGAAAGGAGAGAGAAAAAGAAAGAAAGAAAGAAAGAAAGAAAGAAAGAAAGAAAGAGGGAGGAAGGAAGAAAAGGAAAGAGAAAAGAAAAGAAAAACTCTGATTTTCTTTCCTGGATTTATTGTAAAGCCATTTTCAGAGAATTTAGAGGAAAACTTTAGATCAGAAGATCATTTTATGTAGTAAATAACTCCAGTCATAGGCTAGACAGGTATCTTACTCAGCTTGACAGAGGGATTGGGAAACCCACCAAGCAAAGAGAAGATTATGCTGTATTGGAGCTGAATAAGAAGAAACTATTGCTAGGTGTATCTTCATATTTTGTGTCTAATATGGTGGATGGAAAAAGGGGAAGATAATGACCACCAACAGTGGATAGAAAAAAGGTAACTAAATATGGCAGCTCCAAGAAGATAGATGGGATGTGGAATCCCAGAGTGCTCAGATTCACTTTAGAGTTTACAGGTGATGATTCCCTTTGATTCATGGCTGCAGTTCTTAAGGGCAAAAGAACTTAGTTAGCTAGAGATGGGATACAAACCCAAAGAAAGGCTTCTCCAGCTGGGAAAACAAAAGATGTTTGGGATGATGTTGATGAAAGCTTTTTTAAAGTGAGAGGTACAGAGAGAGTGCAAAAGGAAGGCAGCTGGAGCTTGTCCAGGTCAGCTAATGATGCATGGTGCTGCTGACACAGCAGTTCAGCCAGCCAGTGCAAGAGAGAGCTACCTTGGGGACCTGCCCTGTTCTTAGGGTTGGACCCTAAAAGTCCAGGTCAGGGAAGTCTTCACCACTTGGTTCATAAGACTTTTTTTTCTTGTGCTTTAATTTAAATTCTTACCACCGGGACATACTTAACTAAAACTTAGCTTAAATTTTCTCTTTTCATACTTCATCCCCCTTAGCAAGTATTTGGTTTCTAAGATCAGAAATCAACAAGGGAAAGGACATTAGGCTAGGTTATAAAATGAAATGAAACGCCTCCTCTTTTTCATCTTTTTTTTTTTTTTTTAAGTATGCCTGGTGCTTTGTTCATGAGGCTGAGAAAACCCCAACCTGGATGTAAAATACTTACCCGCTTGGTGATCATCTACCCATTCCAGGGACCCAGGGAACTGTGGGTCTTGGTAATTATGTCTACCAAGTTGTGAGTTTGGGCCTATGTGATCTGAAATGTAAAATATTGTACATGACAACATACTGCATTTTAATCTTTTTTTTTCATGTTGTTTCTCTAATTGAGACAAGATGACATGTACCACAATGTCAGCATCTGTGATGGTCTTAGGATTTACAAATTCAAATGACACATCCCACATCACCTTCTCCTCATTATCACTAAGTGAGCTCTAACCCCTCTGTACATAATTCCACTTTGGGGAATTCGTTGTCTCTGCAAGTAGTTCAGTCCATCATCAAACTTTGGTACAAGATGGACTCTAAATTTGACAAAGGTTCTTTCCAGGTGGCAACAATAAGGCTGATATGTTGATATACAAAGGTTGTACCCATCTAAACCCACACTGCAGAAAGTGCTTTCCTATTTAGGATCCATTTCTATGATCATGCTCTTCCTGTGCCATCAAGTTCTATGGAAAAACAATTCAGATGTACTAGTGTTTGGAGTTTGGTCTCATTTTGGTGATAATGCCTTACCTCTTGCATGATGAATTGAGTTTAGACTTGGGAAGAATTCCCTCATGTGAATGTTTTTACACATTGGAACTCTTATTATGAAGAGGGAGTGGAGAAAAGAGAATGTCCTTCTCTAAATATCTTTTGACATTTTACCAACTCTAATGCCTCTGGGTCACACCTGAGACAAAGGAATTCTCTAGCTTCTCTCTCCTCTGTGTGGTCAGCTACTTCCCAAACAGGGGCAAGATTGTCCTAGAGATTAGTTCAGGTCACAGGGCAGTAAACTACAGCCAATAGAACAAATCTGTTCCTTTGCCTGGTTCTGCAAGCCCTGTGAGCTAAAAATGGTACTTACATTTGTTAGTGGGCTAAAAAAAAAATTTAAAGTAAAGAGTATTTTTTTGTAACACAGAAAAGTTATATGAAACTCAAATTGCAGTGACCATAAAGAAATGTTTTCCTAGAAAATAGCCATGCTCATTATTTATGTGTTGTCTATGGCTGATTTCATGTTACAAGAGTAGAGTTGAATAGTTGTGATAGAGACCATGTGGCCTACAAAGCCTAAAATATTTTCTTTTTTATTAAAAAAAAATTTTTTTTACATTCATTTATTTTTGATAGACAGCGAGAGACAGAGCCCAAGCAGGGAAGGGGCAGAGAGAGAAGGAGACACAGAATCCAAAGCAGCCTCCAGTCTGCTAGCTGTCAGCACAGAGCCCAACGCGGGACTCAGACCCACAAACCGAGAGATCATGACCTGAGCCGAAGTTGGACACTTAACCAACTGAGCCACCCAGGCATCCCTTTTTTTTTTAATAATTTTTTTTACATTTATTTATTTTTGATAGAGAAAGACAGATAAAGCCTAAAATATTTTCAATTTTGGGGCACCTGTGTGGCTCATTTGGTTAAGCGTCCGACTTCCTCTCAGGTCATGATCTCGTAGTTCATGGGTTCCATACAGCTCCGCGTCAGGCTCTGTGCTAACAGCTCAGAGCCTGGAGCCTGCTTCAGATTCTGTGTCTCCCTCTCTGTCCGCCCCTCCCCCACTCACACCCTGTCTCTCTGTCTCTCAAATTTTCTATCTAGCCTTTAATGGATAAATTTTCTGACCCCTGATGTATATCATCCCCAAATCTTCCTGATCATAATGCCTTGAATCCAATAATCTGTTGTTTGCACTGGATCTGTATCTTCAGAGGCCATTGTTTACAAAGCTTCTGTACAGTGCCTGGCACATACTAGATGTTCAATAAATGCTTAGTATATATTTTACATATATATACACATAATAGATTTTAAATATGTATAACCAATTATATATTGGTTGTATTGAATATGTATTGGTTATATTTAATATAAGAAATAATTTCATCATAAGACCAATGGAATGGAATAACAGAAGATGAAAACCCGATAGTACTTCTTGTTACAAACAGCACAGTACAGTGTTTCTTGGTGAGTATGCAGTTTGTCCTAAAATATCTTCTGTCCTCTCTGTATGAGATCTAGTGGTCCTAGACTCTCTGGCTTCTAATTACAAAGCAAAATGTTCTAATGCCAATAATAAGACCAACCTCTATACCTTTTAAGTGCAATCTTCTTGATTATAAGCAGTCACTGACTAAAGACATCAATTAGAGAGGGAGATTTCTTAAACCCTGGGGCTAGAGTTTAGTTAAAAACAACTTGGAAAGTGGTTTAACTCTGCCATCCCCCACCCCCAGCACACAACATTCAAAGCAAGCCATTATTTCCCACAAAAATCACTCTGTGTTTCTTGTTGGGTGGCTCGTCTCTCCTAAATGCCATCATCCTGTTTTAAGCTAATATCGAGGAGATAGGAGCATGGTAGATACGGTTCACTTTGTTTCTTCCTATCTCTTTGTCCCATTTCAAAATGGGAGTTTTGAATGGTCCTGGATTTAGAGCATTTGGAAGTTTCAAAACCCTTTGGAAGATTGGAGACATAAGCTGAAGCTATACCTGCCCAGCAGAGACTCAAGAGGCCTGCTGTCATATACCATATCTCAGGAAGAGCCTAGCATTCCTGCACAGAAGCCAGGCAGGCTGGGAAATCGAATGGCAAGGAGAAAGTTAGAGAAATTCCCGAAAGAGAACCAAGAAATGCCTCATCTTCCAAACAGAAATATGCACCCCGTAGTTCTTGTATATTTTCAAACATTTAGAATGAGATTTGTGCAAAGAAGTACAAACCAGAGCAATGTCACATCCATACGCTCATTCAGTCGGTCACTCACTCTTTCTGTCACCTTCTCTATGAAGCCCTCTTCAACTTTAGGGATTAGACCTAGTCACTGCCTCTTTATTATTCTCATAGTTTTTCACACTTGGCTTTCTTTCAACCCCTATGCATTAATGACTTGCTCTTAGTGGCACACTTCAGCCTCTAGGGGGAGTTCAAGTCCCCAAACCCTGAAAAGGAAGAGTTCTATTGTGACTTGTGGGTCAGAAACACAAATTGGACTAAGGTGGAGCATTTTGTGGGACAACCAATGAGGTTCAAAGCTCTTGGTCCTGCCTGGAGTGCCCATTGGGACTCCTCTCCCTTCAGAATCTGCCTTGCACTATTAGCTTTCTTAGAAAAGCCCTTTTCAAAAATTGCTTCACTTTTTCTTTCTCTTCCTGCCCATGTAGCTGCTATGATAGTCTAGCCAAAAGGATTCTCACAGTTCAAATACAGTCTAAACTAGTTCATGAGGAAAGGGGATCAGATAGGCATTTCATAAAAAGCTCCAATTAATAATAAGTGACAAGACAAATATTGGTGTAGCCACTATGGAAAACAGTATGGAGGTTCCTAAAAAATTAAAAATAGAACTACCATCTGATCCAGCAATTCAACTTCTGGATGTTTATCTGAAGAAAAGGAAATCACTAATTCAAAAAAATACAGGTACCCCTCCCCCCATGTTCATTGCAGCATTATTTACAATGGTGAAGATATGGAAAAAACCTAAGTGTCCATCAACAGATGGATAAAGAAAATGTGAGACACACACACACACACACACACACACACACACGCACACACACACGATAGAATATTATCCAGCCATGAAAAGCAATGAGACTTTGCCATTTGTGACAATATGGATGGGCCTTAAGGGAAGTATGCTAAGTGAAATAAATCAGGCAGAAAAAGACAAATACTAAATGATCTCACTTATATGTGGAATCTTAAAAAAAAAAGTATAGATACAGACAACAGATTAGTGGTTGCCAGAAGCAATCAGTATTATATTTCTCAACTTTAGTTTACACTATGCCATAAATTAATTACTAATTTGATGTAATAAACTGTATATCAAGAGATTTACGACAAGGAATTGAGTGCTGTGAAATTTCTGATCATTAAAACAGAAAACAGGGGTGCCTGGGTGGCTCAGTCGGTTAAGCGTCCGACTTCGACTCAGGTCACCATCTCGCGGTCGGTGAGTTCCAGCCCCGCGTCGGGCTCTGGGCTGATGGCTCGGAGCCTGGAGCCTGCTTCTGATTCTGTGTCTCCCTCTCTCTCTGCCCCTCCCCGGATCATGCTCTGTCTCTGTCTCAAAAATAAATAAACGTTAAAAAAAATTTTTTTTTAAAAAGAAAGAAAACATACTCCAAAATTTTTTATATTTTAAAATTTTTTTAATGTTTTATTCATTTTTGAGAGACAGAGACAGAGCATGAGAGGGGGAGGGGCAGAGAGAGGGAGGTGCAGAATCTGAAGCAGGATCCAGACTCTGAACTGTCAGCACAGAGTCCGACGTTGGGCTCGACCTCACGAACCACGAGATCATGACCCAAGCCAAAGTCGGACACCCAACTGACTGAGCCACTCAGGCACCCCAAACATACTCCAAATTTTTCTATAAAATGTTGGTAACGGGGCGCCTGGGTGGCTCAGTCAGTTAAGCGTCCGACTTCGGCTCAGGTCAGGATCTCGCGGTCCTGGAGTTCGAGCCCCGCATCGGGCTCTGGGCTGGTGGCTCAGAGCCTGGAGCCTGCTTCCGATTCTGTGTCTCCCTCTCTCTCTGCCCCTCCCCCATTCATGCTCTGTCTCTCTCTGTCTCAAAAATAAATAAAGGTTAAAAAAAAAATTTAAAAAAAAATGTTGGTAAGATGGATTTGTCCAGCAAGAATACTAAAATTATATTATGGCAACACCACATTAAATACGTTTGTTATAAAATTTTTGAAAAAGATCTATATGTGAAAACATCCTAGTTTTTTTGCATTTTAAGGAGTACAGATTATTGGGAATGATTCAGGACACAAAAATATTTAAAACACAAAACTTTAACAAAAGTATCATAATCTATTTTGGGATGACTATTTATTCCCCACAGACCCAAAATATTTCTTTCTCTTTTGAAGATTGCAGTTGTTAATCTACACTCTTGATTCAATTTATTACTATCTCAGTAAGGTGGAGAAGCTGTTCAAACTGACCTACAGAATGCAGTATGCCTACAAGAGGCAAGAACAAGGTAGGGGTGGGCAAAATGGGGGAAGAGACTCAAAAGGTACAAACTTCCAGTTATAAAATAAATAAGTCATAGGAATGTAATGGATAGCATGGTTTTAAAAAGTATATAAATATTGAGATAGCAGTATTCAGAGACTCGTGCCCCAAACCTTACCACTAGAGAAAATCCTTTATTTGTTAACTCAATTTCCAAAGCCTCCTCTCCATTTCTTAAAGGAAGCTTTTTTCTTCTTGAGAGCAAGGCTAAGTAGATCTACTTTATGAGATCTGGTGAGGGGAGAGGCAGGAATAGAGGGAAGGACAAAAGAAAGACTATGTGGGCAGGAAGGAAGGTTTGGGAGCAGCTTCTTGAATAAGGTATATGGATGGGAGAAGAAAGCAAGTTCACGTAAACATTTCTGTGGATCCCTTTTAATGTTCATTGGAGCGTAAAGACTAGAACTCCCTTTTATTTACTCTTGGATGTGAATTTGTTTTTGAAACACGACAATGTTTGAGACTGAACTACGTGGGTCTCCACCATGGTCTCCAGATTCATTTGAGCTACAGAGAAAGTGTTCATTTGTCCAGTCCCATTTGCATATTTCCTTTGAAACCCACAGTGGGTAGCTGGCTGAAGGTTTGCAGTTTTGGGAGATTTGTCACTCCTTGTGGTGAATATCTGACATAGTCCAGCAGATCAGGGCAAATACAGGCATGAGGGACTAGCATCTGGGTGGAAGGTCCACTCAGGGACATTATACTGCAGCAACAGCCCAGCCTATCAGTGTAAATTCCCAGGTGGGAAGCAAGATTCCTGCACTGGGAGAAGATCTGGAGGAAGTAGTCTGTTGTAAGCAGGTTCAGTCATTCATTCTAGAGCCACAGCAACTTATCTTTTCATGAGAAAAGTTCCAGAGAAATGATGAGACAGATTTTAAAAGATGGAGTCTACTCTTAACAGGCATTCTCTACCTATGTGTAGAACTGCTTAGACTTTGGGGTGACATCTCACAAATATCATCAGGAATCTGGTCTTGGCATTAACAAGTGTTCAGTTCTAGATTCAGGGCAAGGTCATCTGCAGGCTCTTGGTTGGGTAGATGGAATGGTATTTGATTTTTCAATTTTCTTTTTTCACCATGGATGGTAGGGCTACAGGATGAGCAAATTAATCCAAAAGGAACAGAGAGGATCTGATTTAACAGGAAAGGTAAATCAGGAAGAGAGGTCTGTGCTGCCATTGATATAGAAGAACTTACAAAAGTGGCATAGATTGACTAATAAGGACCTGGGCCCAGGACTGCTGGGATTTGTATCTAAGTGTCACCATTTATACACTAGATGACCTGGGAGAAGCTCCTTAACCTCACTCTGCCCCAGGGTGAGAAGGAAAAACTGAATAGACTTCATGTGAAAAGGATAAACTGGATAGACTTCATGAGGTTATTGCAATAATTCAATGAGTTAACACATGTAAAGCAATTAGAACAGTGCCTTGAACATGGCAAATGCTCACTAAATGTTAGCGGCAAGTATTTCCCGCGCATAAGGAAATCAAAGGCTGAGGAAAGAGAAAGTTTGAAGGATAAATCTTGTTAAGTATATTCCTTTGCTAGAAAATGTATTTTAATTTTATAAGTAAATTCTTTCATAGGAAAGTACATGCACCTTGTATCATACATTTTGAAAGTTAATCTAAATTTGTTTTGCAAGAGAAAATATATCTTGGTCATATAAATACATAAACTATATTTTGGAGTCCACCAAGAAATCATAATTTCTAACAATATTCTAGTTTCATTGTCTATATCAGAATACATATGAGCAAGGGTGAGGAAAAGCATCCTTATTATGTCATACGCAGGAATTTTCTGATACTGTGGTGATTCGCCTCCATGGAAAACATCACTCACATCTCTAATTGATCATGGAGCCTCAATATTCTTGGGTTAACCCAAGCAAAGTGTCTTGGTTAAAAAATGTGGCTTGCAATGGCCCTGTCCCATTTCTGGGGCAGCAGTTACCACCAAATCAAGCCATGTACCCATGCTGGGCTGATTGCCTAAAAATTACCTGTGGAACTTGTTACCATATGGATCCTAGGTTCCTCTCCGGAATTCTACCCAGAATGAGGCCTCTGTGGGTGATTCTCATGCACAGCCAGATTAAACAGTCATTGTACTAGAAAGAGGGAGTTTAAGTATGATTTCCTCCCTCCAGGAGAGTAGCACCAGATTGCATCAAAGGCTTACAATTAGAGGTACCTGGATAAGCATCTGAGTCTTGATTTCAGGTCAGGTCATGATCTCATGGTTCCTGAGATGGAACCCCGAGTCGGGCTCCTCACTGACAGTGTGGAGCCTGCTTGGGATTCTTTCTCTTTCTCCCTTGCTCTGCCCCTCCCCTGCTCGCTCGCTCTCTCTCTCTCTCTCTCTCTCTCTGTCTCTCAAAATATATAAATAAAATTTTAACAACAACAACAAAAAGGCTTACTATTAGACAAGTGCCAAGGGATGAGGATTTGTGCTAGGAGAAAGCTTGAACTTCCATTAGAATTGCCCTTTGGAGGATCATCTTCTCATCCTTCTGGAGACCTTTCCTATAGAGGTGCTTGAAGGGGCTCTTCCTTCTGTCCTCTTTTTGGCATAGTAGTGCACTCATAGGGCTTCAGAGCAGCCCAATGGATGGCTCAGGAGAAAAAAGGCTGGAGCAGGTTTCCGAGGCCTGCTGCTGGCCAACAGGATTAAAAAACTCTCCCATCTCATATTTGATCCAGCTTTTTTTATCAGAATAGAGGGTTACAAAATAATGTGGACCCAAAGTAGTAACAAGTAATGACAAGAGATCACTTTTCCAGAGCATCTCACTGGCTTTCTCTCTCTCGGAGACCTAGAACACAGTGGCTCTCATGTATGTGAGTAAGGATCAACAATCTGGGATGCCAGGTGAGACTTTCTTCCTCTGGAATCACTCTTCCCCAGTATCGAATCCCACGCTCTGCCACAAGCCAGCTCATTTTCCTTTCCTGTCATTGGTCTGCCTCAGTCAAGTACATACTGTATGCTCAATACTCTAAGATTGCAAAATAAATTACAGGATCCTTGCTGTTGGACTTACAGTACAATAAGAAAGCATAATACTTTAAACATTAAGAAAATTATTGTCTTCCTGCAAAGAACTTAGAGGTAACTATCTAATGGCAGTAGCCAAGGGAGACCATACAAAATCATGCTGCTGAAATTCAGGGAATAGTCCCAGTTTCCAATCTTTCTGATACCTGATTGATCAGCTCTTCTTTCCATTCTATGAGCTCACCAGCAACTTTCCAATATATCCCTTTTTATTGCTTCAGTTGTCCAGAATTATTTTCTGTGGCTTGCAAGAGACTGATAAATTGCAGGTTACACTCTCATAGGATGATTTGGGAAAGAGAGAACTTGAGAATCAGAAGATAAACCAGGAGACTACTCCAGTTAACAAAGTATAAGGCCATAGGGAGCTAGATAGAAGAAGGACATGAGAAGAAAGGAGAGATCAGGAGATACTGTGAAATAACAAAATCCTGTGACAGTTTTTGTGTAAGGAAGAAGGAGGACAGTGAAAGGTAACTACAGTTTCTTAGCCTGGCCTGGAGGGTAAAAACATGGGAGTAGTTCATTCATTCAGCAAACTTTGTTGTGGGCCTGTTATATGCCAGGGATAGTCTAGGTGCCAGTGATGTAGAGATTAAAGGTGGATTGCTAAATAGTTTAGAGGAAAGAGGATGAGTTTTACTTTGGACAGAAAGGGTTTAAAGTACCAGAGTACCAAAGGTGGTTGGAAATAGGAAACTAGAACACATCTAAAGAACAGAAATTGAACAGTGATTCAGGGGCCATTAATTAATTGAGATAGTACTTTAGGTAAATTCTCAGGACTAGGATTACCAAGCCAAAGTTGTAAAAATATTATGTGGTTCCTATAATGTTGTCATATCATTTCCTAAAATGTACCAATATATAATGCCATCAGAAAATTATTTCACTATAATCTAGTTAACATTGTTTGCAATAATAAAGGAAATTAAAATTTTTTCTTACTTTTGTTTTTCTGTTATTTAATTATTATATCTTTGTTAATGAGGTTTAACATTCCCTCTTGTGTTTAATAATTACATTCTATTTGGGAAAATTATCTTATTTATATTCCCTGCCAGTTATCTATCTAATCTTATTATATTATGAAAGAGCTTCCCAATTTGTGCTATATCTTTTGATTGCATGTTTCCTATTCTTATTATATAGTATTAGATTTTTATGTAGTCACATCTGTTAAATTATCTTATTACTTTAATCTGACATAATTATAGCATGCTTCTAGAAACACAATAAATATATTTCCACTATTACCTCTTGGGGTGACATTTTTGTAAGTAATTAGTCTGGAGTTTATTTTGTATTATAAGATGTGAATCTAAAGGATTTGCCTCAATTGGTAGGCAGGCAGCTATTCCAATGGCATTTATTAAGTAATCTTGAATCTCCTCATATTCTAAAGGAAAACTAGTAGAAGTAACAAAGTGTTATAGTTCTACACTTGGCCTCTGACACTAACGGACAAGTCCCTTTGCTTTGATAGCTGTCAGTTTATGTAGCTCTCAATGAGTGGATTAAATTCAGGTCTTTTCCAGAATTACCATTTGATGAATCTCTGAAGAAAAAATATGACCCTTACTCAGGGTAAGTAAGATAGGTGCTCCATGAGCACTCATCTGGAACATGATGATCCACCACTTTGGCTGTTGCTGTTTGGATTTCTCAAATAACTTACGCATCCTTGGCCACACAGCCATACTGGAAGGATCTAGCATATTTACTTCATTCAGGAAGGCTGTGCAGGATATGCCTGGCTGACGGCACCTAATGGGCTATAAATATCTTTTGACTACTTGACCTTGGTCATGTTGATATGACTCCCATCAGGTCTTCTCACTGGTGGGATCATGCAGATGCCCACGCATCACTTCATAAATGAAAAGGGCATTTCCCCGAATTGGGTAAAGGAAGTTTGGTAATGCGCCGCAGTGGTAAAGCCACTCATTTCATGAACATGTGGCTTGATTGGATGCCATAGTAAATCACCCATGGCTGGCCCTGTCACTTTCTCCTTTTGAATCAAAAGATCCTACAGAGCTACCACTTTGAATTACTTGCATAAGCATCAATTTAGTCCCACTTTCTACCCCCCACACTCAACCTCACCCGGCAGCATTTTCTACCGTGTTTGCATGCTCCTGCTTTCCAGTCAAGGCATTTTTTCTATCACCCTATACACCTCGATTGTTTTCTTTCCTTGAAGTGTTTGCTCAGAACCCAGACTCCCCAAGAAAGTTTTCTATGTGATGTTAACAATCACTGCTACTGCTAGCTACCATCACCATCACCATCACCATCACCATCACCACGCAGGAACTGAGCCCTTGCTATGTGATTGACACTATACCATGTACTTTATAAGCCTCTTTTCATCTTACAGTCAGGCCACACGCGTCTGAATCTTATTTCTCCCACTTACTAGCTGTGTGACCTGTTTAAGTTACTTAACCTCTCAGTGTCTCAATTTCCATTTGGAAATTAGAAATATTAATAGTACAAACATATTTCACAGTGCTCTTGTGAAGTTCAAGTGTGAAGTACTTAGAACCATGCCTGGCACATAGTAAGCTTCCAGTAAATGTTAAGCAAAAGTAATATTGATGATGACAATGGTGTCTCCATTATATAGATGAGGAACCAAGCTTTAGAGAAGTTAAATTATTTACCCAACTGTTCAAATTATCAACTGCTGAATAATTACCTACTCAAATTTTAGTTACTTTAAATAACAACAATTTTATTCTTACTCATGACTTTGTGTGAGAGGGTAAGGTTAGGGCCTGGCTTTGCTAGGTAGTTCTTCTGTTCCACTGGCATTGACTGGGGTCACAGCCGGTGGCTGGGCTGGAGTGGAGGGTCTAATATGGCTTGATTCACATATGTAACCTTGGTAGAGATGTCTCAGGCTGGGATATCATTGAGGCTCTATTCACCTCCACAGAGCCTCTGGACCTTTCCATATGGTCTCACCATCAGACTCATCAAAGTTTTTAGAGGGAAACTCAGGGTCCAAAGAGAGCAAGCTGGAAGCTGCTGGGCCTAAACTGGGATAGAGTTAATTTCTGTACTTGGCCAAAGAAGTAAAAGTCTAGCTTATATCCTGGGGAAAGATATAGAACTGTGCCTCTTATTGACAAGAACATCAAAACTTGAAGCTATCTTTAACCTGATACACCAATATTTTATACTAGTAAGTGAAGTTGAAATCAGACATTGCTTTAAAAGTGTTAAGCATAGGGGCACCAGGGTGGCTCAGTCAGTTAAGCATCTGACTTCGGCACAGGTCATGATCTCACAGCTTGTGCGTGAGTTCAAGCCCCATTTTGGGCTCTGTGCTGACTGCTCAGAACCTGGAGCCTGCTTTGTAATCTGTGACTCCCTGTCTTTTTGTCCCTTCCCCCCTCACACTCTGTCTCCTCTATCTCTCTCTCTCTCAGAAAAAAAAAAAAAAAAGAAAGTTAAAAAAATAATAAAAGTGTTAAGCATGATCTCTAGCACTTATTGAGCAATCCAAAACTTATAGCTGTTGATAAGTGGAAATCTTTATCTGTCTCCTAATGCTGTGCTCTCCTCTCAGCCTGATGCTTTCTCATGCCCTTGATTAATATACAGCCTGGGTTTCAGCAGGTTTTTACCAAGGACTGCCCATGGGCATGTTTTATTTTCTTACCCAGGCCCCAATTTTCCTAAGACAGGGATCTAACTTTATTTAATTCCTCACCATGCCTAAAATAATGCAGTGCATTCAGTAATAATCCAAAGAAATCATTCAACAAATGTTTTTTAGTCACAAAACACTACAAATAAATAAAGTTTAATTATGGTGTTACTTTTAAGCACATTGTTCATTCATTTACTCCTTTGTTAAGGGCACAAAATGCTTGATCTATGTAGATGGACTAAGTGTATGGATGCAGAGAATGTTATAGCTAAGAGGGAGTGTGGTGTCTAAATGGGGTGTTTCTCGATAGGATGCAGGCCCCCAAATGTGGGGCAACATTTGGATGGAAGCCAGTGATGTGGGATGTGAAAGAATTCACCTGGGGCAGAACAAAGGAGATAGACAAGACAATAGAAGAGACTGTCTACAGCCAGACAGTGGGTGGGGACTGTTTTTAAAGCGGGGAGGAGGTATGGCAGATATGGAATTCTCCCTCTTTTGGTAACTGTGCCTGGTTACAAGTAGCCCACTGGTCAGTTAGGGCCTATGGATATTTTGAGGTGGGTGGCTGGTCCTGTCTATATTCAGAGTGGTGGTCCCTGCGGGCTCTTTTTATATTCCTTTGTTAAAGCTTGTTGTTTAAAAGCAGCCTCCGCAGGGAGTAAAGTGACCATCATGTTCATTCCACCCACCCATTTTAGCATAGAGAGAAATCAAAGTCTAAAGAGCTTAAATGACTATGTTAGCTGGAAACTTGCTAAACTAAATCAGAGCAGAGAGCTGGGTCTCACTATTTTTTCCACTGTCATCTGACTCTTCCTAACACATAGTAGTTATCCTAATTTTGTTATAAAAATTAACTGTCTGGGTTAGGGCTTATGATAGATATTTAATTTGAATTGGAAATATTAAAATGACCGCATGATTTTGTCTCTTATTTTAAAAATGCACATTTCTTAGTACTCTTTACCGAAAAGACTCAGACACAATGATAATCCAGTAGCATTGAGCATTCTTAGTACCATTTCCAGGAGAGGAACAACAGATCTTTGAAGAAATAAATGACTCTTGGTTTGGAGCATTGTTTTGTGCCAGAAAGCAAGAAAGCTATCAAAGACCGACTAGGTCATGTCAAAAGGACAACTTGAAGGGATTCCTAGTGACAAAAGAATTTTTTTTTTAAATGACTGCAATGGATTTTAACACATTGAATATCTAAAATTCCACGTGCTTATAATGCCACCTTTCAAAAAAAAAAAAAACCCAAAACAAAAACAAAAGACTTAATTGGTTTTCATTTAGTTAAAACATCAACCATTTGCTATGAAACTTTATAAAGGAAAAGAATCAAGCATCTATCTTGCCTTTCCCATATAAGCTGTATTTCAGAGTTACCAAATAGATGTCAAAGGAATGTTCTTTTTTATAGAGGAATTCCAGCCAATAAATACAGAATAATGGAATGAGAGAATCGCCATTGAAATAAATGAAATAATGAAATAAATGGCTCCTAATCAAACAAATGACTCCAGGTGGCGATCCTCATTGGATGCTAAAACCATTAGGTGCAACTTTATGAGGAATGATATGACTGACTGTTGGCAGCACTAAAATTTACATACATTATAGTGTGATGCAGTAGGAAATGTGCAGCAACACTGTGCAATATTATTGCCTAAAGGGTAAAACGGACTTCATTTTTTATCACAGGTGTGATAGTATGATATAATAAGGAATATATATTTTGTCTTCATTCCTTGCTCCTGGGTAGAGCTCCTACAATCTCTGTAACACCTAAATGCAATAGGAGTATCTTTTGTTATACTATTTGAGTTTTGTCCCCTGTTCCAGAAACAGTTCTGGAGTAATAAGGGTAGAAGAGGCATCTTTGTGATTCATATCAGGCCCCTTTCAACCACACTGGAGTTTATGTTAGTGAGATGACTTTTGTAAAGCCTCTAGGGATGGGACTGGTTGCCAGGGAACCATCCTCCGATTAGAGGGTTGGAAACTTTGCCCCACCCCCTGCCTCCAGGGAGGGAAGAAAGGCTAGAGGTTGAGTTAATCACTAATGGCCAATAATTTAATCAATCATGCCTGGAAAGTTTGCTCTAGGCAAGCACAACTAAAGAATTTTGAGCAGGAGTGAAAAAAAGGAACTGATGAAATTGATGTTTTAGGAAGATTAATAAAGACCCTAAATCTAACTGCCAATTTACAAGAAATACAGGGGATAGGGAAACCAAGTTAAACACCACCACAAGGAAGTAATCAGCCAAATCCAGGATAGGGGGAGAATCAACAGGACAAATGACCCAGTTTTTTCTTTTTTTTTCTTCCTTCCTTCCTTTCCTTCCTTCCTTCCTTCCTTTAATAAATCAACAACTTTAAAAAGGGCAGGAAAGAATCTGCTCACGAAAAAGAATTACATTTAAGGTGTGGCCTTTGAATCCTGATTCAAACATCTCAGCTAGGGAAAACAGTCTTTGAAGCAATTGCAGAAATTTGAACATAGAGCAACTGTTATGTGATGTTGAAGAATTACTAATTTTGTGACGGCATGGTGGTTGAAAGGAAAAACTCTGTTTCTCCTCTACTATTCTCATAGCATATCTGAAGATTAATCTGGATAATTGTTGCATTTGTGTTGATTACCAAAATATCCGTTTCTCTTTTCTTTATTATTAAAAAAATTCCAATTTTATCCACAGCTGCTCTGTGCCCATCTCAAGGAGTTGGATCATGATAGTCTAAAGCAGTCAACAGAATTCTGACCCATGTCTTCAGCTTCCCTCCAGACCTGGCAAATGAGAAATAAGGGGAAATTTCAGGAATTCCTGAGAATGTTTGTTTTGACAAATGTTTATAGATGCAACTGGCTATATCCCTATATTCTTCCTGCCTTGAACATGGATGTGATAGATGTAGCTATAGTAGTAGACATTTTGCTATCCAATAGGAATGCTCAAGAGAAAGCACATAGATGTCAATTCTAATATTGTTCTGTTATCGGGGCGCCTGGGTGGCTCAGTCGGTAGAGTGTCCGACTTCGGCTCAGGTCATGATCTCACTGTCCGTGAGTTCAAGCCCTGCGTCACGCTCTGTGCTGACAGCTCAGAGCCTGGAGCCTGTTTCAGATTCTGTGTCTCCCTCTCTCTCTGCCCCTCCCCCACTCATGCTCTGTCTCTCTCTCTGTCTGTCTCTCTGTCTCTCTCTCTCTCTCTCCCTGCAAAAATAAATAAACTTAAAAAAAGAAAAAATTAAAAAAAAAGAAATGTGTAATAATGTTCTGTTATCAAAGCCACCAATTGCCTACCTTTGAAATAATCCTCTATTCAAGTCACTGATCAATTTGAAGCCAAATTTATTCTTAAAAATTAGCTTGGTTTAGAGAAGGAATTAAAATGGAGTCAGTGAAGTCACCATTTAGTGGGCAATTGGGATCAAGATTATGGTGCTAGAAAAGTGCTATTGGATGTGAAAGAAAATCCAAAGAAAGTATTCAGAGAATTGAGTTAAATCATAGGACATCTAGTGAGTGCCCACCAAGAATTGGAAAATTGTTTGGTGTAGAAAAACCCACATATCTGGTGTCAGATTCCTGGTACAATCATATATGGCATCATCCCGCAGCTGCTTTTGGAATGGCCTCTTGAAAACGCCACTAAGGTTTCTGCTTAGAGATGACCCTGCAATGAAGGGGTGCCATTCTTAGATGTGGTATATATCTTAAACCAATTACCATCATATGGTGCTGTGTCTCCCATAGGAAGAATACATAGGTCTGAAAGCCAAGATGTGAAGGTAAAGGGTTGCCTAGCTGAACATCACTCCTAGTGAAACCCCTATCTGGGGTATTTGTGCTTCCCATCCCCCAAGCTTTGTCTTATTTGGTTCTCAAAGTCCTGGGTCCTGGAAGAGAGATACTTCTATCAGGGGATACAGTAAGAGTTCCACTAAACCTAAAGCTAAGGCTGCCACCTGATACCTCGGGGCTACTTGTGGCAATAGACCAGCAGACACAGAGAGGAATCATTGCAAGGGCAGGAGTAATTAACCCTGATCATGAGGAGGTGGGACTGCTGCTACCAAATGGAGGCAGGAAGAAATATGTGGGATACTCTTGATCTACTGGGTCACTCAATACTCCCATGCCAGACTTTCACTATAAATGATCAAGTAGAGCAACTGAGTTTCTATAAGGGATGGTAGACAGAGGCTCAAACTCATCCCTGACTTAAAGCATTTAGATCAGCAGAAGTTCTACTCAAGGGGTATGGAATGTAGAGGAAATGTCAAGGGAGAGAGGTAGTCAGAATCAGCTATAGCCCCAGGACCAACTGCAGCAGCCACTAACTACTAATCCTCACTTTGTAAGCTCTACCATAAAATATGACCACCAGATTCTAGAGGTAATTGTGCCTGGATGGAGGGAACTTCTTGTGGAAGGCAAGCAGACCTGAATAGGATCAGGGGTGGAATGAGGTAAATGCTGTTGGAGCCCCACGAGGTCTACTTCGCCAGGATAATGTCCCCAATCCCCAGCTTCTGTGCATGAAGGCTGCTAGATGCTCAGAGCTGCCCCTGCTCCACAGAATTGCCTTGGGATAAATGGGAGCAATTTCACCAGGAGGTTTTATGCCCCCTTCCTTCACTGGCTTCCTGTCTCTGCCCTGGCCTGTTTACCTCACTCTCCATCTCCTGAGAATACTTTCTCCATAAGTCATCTTCTTACAACTCCTCATTTCCTGCTTCTAGGAAACATGATCTAAGATACTGTTTTTTGTTTGTTTGTTTGAATCGTGTTCCCCAAAAAGGCACGTTCAAGTCCTAACTCTCAGTACCTATGAATGTGACCATACTTGGAAATACAGCATTTGTCGATGTAAACAAGTTAAGAAGAGGCCATACTGAATATTACTGGGCAATGAGAAAGAATAAAATCCTGTGATTTGCAACAGCATGGATGGAACTGGAGGGTATTATGCTAAGTGAAATAAATCAGTCAGAGAAAGACAGATATCATATGTTTTCACTCATATGTGGAACTTGAGAAACTTAACAGAAGACCATGGGGGAAGAGATAGGGGGAAAATAGTTTCAGAGAGGGAGGGAGGCAAACCATAAGAGACTCTTAAATATAGAGAACAACTGAGGGTTGATGGGGGGTGGGGTGGGGAAGAGGGGAAATGGGTGATGGGCATTGAGGAGGGCACTTGTTAGAATGAGCACTGGGTGCTGTATGTAAGCAATGAATCATGGGAATCTACCCCCAAAACCAAGAGCACACTGTATACACTGTATATTAGCCAACTTGACAATAAATTATATTTTGAAAAAAAGAGAGAGAGAAGAGGCCATACTGGATTAGCGTGGGCCCTAATCCAATGACTTGTGTCCTTATAAGAGGAGAGACACAGAAATAAACACACAGAGAGGCTACCATGTTATGACTGGTAACAGAAATTGGATTTATGCTGCTATGAGGGACTGCCAAGGATTGTCAGCAACCACCAGAAGATGGAAGAGATAAGGAAAGATTCTCACCTATAGCCTTTAGAGAGAGCATGGCCCAATTTGAAGCCACCCAGTTTGTGGTATTTTGTTACAGCAGCCACAGGAATCAAACACACTGTTACTGAAGACCCAACTTAGATTTCACTCCTCTGTGAAGATTAAGTGGGTCACTCCTGTTCTACTAACACCTCTGTCACCTCTGATCATATGTTTTTCCTCCATTCTCCACTCCATTCACTGTCACTTGCCGTGAATAGCCTAGGAGTACTTTATCATTTTTTATGGTGCTAGATGTTAGCTTCTGAAATAGAGACCAGGAATGATAACTTACCTAATTTCCCAGTTTAAGGAGTCTCTTTGGTTAGTACTATCTTTTCTATAGAAAACTCAGAAGGATGTTTTATTGTAGACTCTAACTTTAGCCAACATTCTCTGTGCATAAAAGATAGGAAACAGAAAGTTGAGAATCACTTTAAAAAAACAAGTTTTTCTGTTACAAAAAGTTTCATTTTCCTTATGAGTTAGACCACTTTGACTCAAGGAGGGAAACATAAAGCAATGACATGGTTAGGGGGATATACTAGAAAAAAATTGTGGACTGGTAAAAATATTGATAGATGCATAGAGTATTTTAAAGAGTTGTATTTGTTAATCTTCTTATTTAAAAAGATGCTAAGACTACTTGATCCTCTGAATTTATCTCATTTGCAAGACTTGTGCTCTTAAATGCCTCTAGAAGCTCAAGTATATCTAAAACAAATATATGTGAGTAGAAAGGGTTATTTATGGATTTAATGGAAAAATAGAAACATGCTGGTCTCAGTTTCACTCTCTTTGATTTTAGCATCTAAGAACATTTATTAATTATGGAGACATTCATGTCCTGACCTGCCCATTGCTTGTTAGTATTCTCAATCCACATCTGGAAAATCTCCTTTGGGAACAAGTGTCCTACAGAATGCCAGTGATCTATCAGGACCATGTTTCTGGGACTATTCTCTTCTGATTAGACTGTTCTGGGATGGTAGCAGAAGGGAGGTGACAAGGAGAGTACTGCTAGCCCATAGAAAAAGAGATTAATAATATCAATAAAAAGATCTCATTCTTGGGAGCTGTGTTGGAAATTTTTGCGCTAGAATACATTCTTCAAAAACATTTTGTAGGATTGAACTTTAGGATGGAATTTGGTAGTCAGATTTATGGATAACTACAAATCTTTTAAATGTAATATTTTAGCCTAGTCAACTAAAAAAAAATCCTAAAAAGTCAAATCTAATGTGTGTTTTCTTCTAAGCCCCCAAAGGAAAGGTAGAAATGATTCAACTGTAAACCACTTGGATAACTTTAAATAGAATAAGATGAATCATTGTCAGAGTTCGCCATTGATCTGAAATAATACAGGTGATGAACAGAATAAAGGCAAGATCACTTACGGACATGTCCAATTTTATATACATAAAAGAATTAAAAATAAGAAATCCCTTACTGATTATTCTGGAAGATTTCTTTTTTTCCCTTAAGGCTTTTTTGTTTTTCTCTTGTTTCCTAAAATACATCAAAATGTTAGCAGAATGAGGACACTGTTCCTCTGCCCTAAATGTCTTATATTCAAAATATTCAAATGTAAAATCGGATGAAAAAAGAGCTCCAGCTCTGGAAGGCAAAGAACATGAGAATGTTTAGAGTATCCAGTGTCATTCTTACAAAAACCTTTTCTTTCCTCATGAGAGCCTTTGATACTCTGCCCTGGAAAACCAATACACAGTATTGTACAATTTGATAATGTGTGCATACTACTCTGTGAGAAGTTGGCAGAAAAAGTAAAGGGAAGAAATAATACTCGTAGTTTTAAAGGAAAATAATAAGGTCATTGCAAGTAGAATTTTTCCTTTTGTCCAGTCTCAGTACCCATCATTTTTCTAAGATTGGATTTCATTTGCATTTCCATCCTGGATGAGAAACTTCATGTTAGTTCTATCAGCTCACCTGCCTGTGACAATCTCTAGATCTTAATAGCCAGACCACCAAACAGGAAATGGTCATGCAGATCAAGTTTTGGAAGCTATCAGTCCACAAACCTTGCTTGGCTGGAATATTTTTTAGAGTCTGTCCAATATTTCCCATTATAATATATAAATTTAAGACTTGAGGTGCCTGGGTGGCTCAGTCAGTTAAGCAGTGGAATCTTGATTTCCGCTCAGGTCATGATCTCACAGTTGCTGAGATCAAGCCCATGTCAGGCTCCACACTAATATCATGGAGCTCTCTCTGCCCCTCCCTACCACTCGCACATGCATGCACTCTCTCTCTCCCTCAAAAAAAAAAAAAAAATCAAGACTCAAGTATCTTATTTATGCCTTTTAATGTAGAACAGAAATAATATATTAGGGAAATTAATTCATTTGCATTTATCTACTTAGGTCTTTATTTACATTTTATGCATTCATTCATTATCATGCATTCCTTTCATGAACACAAGTCAGTAACTGTGCTAAGTGAAAAAAATATAAAGATGAACATTACATTTTTCTTCAAAGAGCTCTTAGGAAGGTAGGTGGGCAACCATTAAGGTATAATGTGATTTACAAAGAGATGCATCCAGTTACAAAATAGCTCCTCCCAGGTGGGAAGAAACATTTAGGGTCCTTCCAAACCACCAAGGCATTTAACTCTGATCTCAGGTAAGTTGAAGAAACAAATCCCTACTCAACCAGGAATTTGTTCTTCTGTGTAGCTTCCTAAAATCCTTGAAAGCCAAGTTCTTCATTTTCTTCTTTGTTCTCATTCCAAAAGTGAATAATTTTGAGTTTGCTTTGCCCCAAACCATTCTTCCAAGGGTGTCGGTATTTCAGTTAGATTTAAGTAGTTCTCCATGGTCTTCATTTGTTGTTGTTTCAATGTTGAGGGGAAGAAGAGGGAGGGCAGGACTGCATCTCTTTAAGCAATTTTTTCCTTCTAGTGAGTAGGGCCACTCACTGTCTCTTCTCTACTCTCTTCACCTGGCCTTCCAGTACGGTGCAGCTCTGGCATCCTTTAGAGGACAAGAGAAAAAAAAGGCTCTAGGTAGCCTAATCCCCCTCCACTGCTCCTGTACCATTCTTCCCACATTCTCTCTGTCCCTTAGGGTTCCTGGTCTCTGAGCTTTCTTGCTCATACAATATGTCTATTACTCTGCTAGCTTCTAATCCCTCATTCTGAAATGTGGATGACTACATTTTACAGATGCTCCACCCTATTCTGACATTCATAACTCATATTATTTGCTCAGAACCTTTATATTTTACTGCCACTTCCCTTGCTCTTGATACCTGCCTTGCTTTTAGGGAGGGCGAGTGGTATAGTGGAAAGAAAGAGGCTTAGGAGACAGTCAGAACTGGGTTTACTTCTTGGCTGTGGCACTTACTGGCTGTGTGACTTTGAGCAAAACCAAACTTCTCGAAGCCTCAGTCTCAGATATTGTTACCTTACTTGGTTTTTGTGAGGATTAAGTGGGATGACAGATGTAAAACACCTAGTATACGGTACAACCAATCAACAGGAGTCATTTTTATGATTATCTGTATGCACTTCCTGTATATAGCCAAGACAGGACATACCCACTTAGTAGGCACTGTATCCATTCATTTGTAGTGTGTCAAGAATCATACAAAATTCTGAGAAGGACTGTCCCTCCCAGGGTTAGCTAATTCCTAGAGATAGCAAATAAATCACCTGTTCATATGTGAACCAACCAATCCAGAGTCCACACACCCCCAGTCATTTCCTTTATTGACTCTAATTCTCTGGGTCACTATCCTCCTCCCCTAATCACCTTATAACCAGACACCAGATAACTAAAAGCTTCTGTGACCTAGAGCACATTGAAATTACTCAAACTAGCCAGTCCTAAACCTGTTTGCCTGCCTCCATGTTCTTTCCCCTGGAAACCACAGTACAGGATCTTGCTCACATTTTCCCTATTCCCTCTGCCTCCTGACGGACACTGATACTTCCTGTGTGGGTATGGTTCCCAGTCGTGTGGCATGCCCCTTCCTCTTGGGATCTGTGAGTATAACAGACTGTCTTTTCAATGGCAGCTGTCTGCTGATCTGTTGGCCTCACTATACCTGAGGAGTAATAACAACAACACAAGCCGTACATTTTAATACAGTGTCTCTCATCAAAGAAACCTAATCTAGAATTTTCTGGAAAAAACAATGAGAATGTAGTTTCCAGGCTTCCAACTATACAAGAGGGCAGTGCATGGAACAAGAAAAATAGTGTTGAGTTCCTGAGAGACAGTCCAGCATACCAGGTCATGGCCTGGTGATAACCCTCACCTCCTGTGGCTAAAGGGATAGTTCTAGTATTGTCTAGCTTACTTCGTCTGAACAGATTTAACTATGTTTTACTTTATTACTCCTGCTACTAATTTTTTTTATAATTTTTAAACTTTGATTACTCATGACTCAAGGTCAGTTTTTAAATAGTCATTGGTGATCTCAGAAGGCTTTGTCCTACATGCTGCTTGCTACACATTTCAATTGCTAACAAAATGGCTGCAGAGTGACTCAGCCGCTTAATCATCATTATAGACCCTGTTCTTTTTCTTGCCTCATCTATGTCATATATGCTGTGGCATGAAAGAGAAATTTAGAAGTCCTTTTGGCAGGAAAAGTCACTTCCTGCTTAGACGATGAGCTGAAAATGGATACCTAGTAGCACAACAGCTGGCGCTTCCCATGCAATAACTTTAAGCCTTCCCCATCCCAGTAGAGGAACCCAGGACTTTGGTGTTTAATCACTTCCTAGAGCCTAGAGAGTCTATCCTAGGCATAGAAGGCCAAGCAGCTAAAGAGATTTTAGACTCCAGCACCCAGATTAGCCACCAATCTACAGAGAACTATGATTATGAAAGGCTATTTTAAAACCTCTTTGGGAAGAAGCATGACTTCCATCTTGAATTTCAGGTAAAATTTGACACCCCTCCCCCTTCCCCTAAACTGATATAACAGTCCCTGTACAAAACCCTGCAAGGTGCGTAGTTCGGAAGAAACTTAAGACTTTTTTATTCATTCATTCAAGACATGTTTATTTCTTCCTCTTCCTATTCTCTTCCCTTTTGGAACAATTCTGTCCTAAAGCCTTTTTTATGAGCAGAGCAATGTAGGCATCCTCACCAGGATAAAGGGAGTACAGGGACCAGAGCCTGACCAGTGAGGCAGGTGGCCATGCAGGGGTTGGGCGGGGAGGTAATTCCAGTGCACCTGTGGAAGTCCACATGGAGTGAGAGAGTGAGTGTCAGCAAAGGAGGACATTCTGCATGGGGTGCAAGACCCTAAGCAGAGTGAGGAAAGCATCCCTCCAGAGGAGAGCCCAGCACACTATATGGAAGTCCACAAGGGTAAGGGAGACACAGATGCAGGGAGTTGCAGCTTGGTATGGGCTGTCAGAGCCTGTGTGTGATAAGGATGGCATCTGTGAGACTGAAGTAGAGTACCCAAACCCAGTGGGATAAAGAGGGCATCCATGCTGGGAGGGGAGGCAGTGGGGATGGGAGATTGCCTGCATGAGGAAGACTGATAAAATTAGCAAAATGTTAAGAATACTTGGTGCCAGGATTGTCACTGTTGATGAGGGAGTTACAAACATGGAAAAGGAGAAAACTAGACTGAAACATGTTAATTTTGGATTACAATTGGAGATCTCAGTGAGAATTATCTGTAATTCTCGATGTCTGTCCAGTAAGAGGGCTTGGGAGCAAGGACAATGAGCACATCTAGCACCAAATCTTACTTTCTGGAACCATTCTCCACTGAAAAGAACTAGGACTCTGTGGAAAAGCTGCTGATTACAAGGCTGGGGCAGGAAAGGCTAGATAAGTTTAGAACACTTGTGTCAGAAAGTAAGAATGATGATGAGACACCAAAAGGATACAGAAAATGTTTTTAAAAGAGGAGAAAAAAGAGAAAACAAAGGACATAAAAACCATCTTAAATCTGGGACAATGTAAACATTAATATAAAAAATGACAGTACTGAATTATACAACCCACTGAATACAATAGGAAACCAAGAGGTCAAAATGTTATAAAGAAATAAATGAACAAATTAAAAGACTGATGAGAAAGAGATATCTACAGCATCTCAAAGTATATCTCTCTAATTATTAATCACAAAAGGACAAAGAGTAACTTTACAGTGGAGGGGTCTGGCAGACACCCCTTAAATTAAGTGATCGAAATGAACATTGTCAGTATGGCAGCAAATCCCCTCCTGATATCATGCAATAAGAGCATTGCTTCTGCAATATCTCCATCAAGGATGCCTAACTTGCATCTAACCACAAGAGATATAACCACATTATACAAACTCAATTTCGGGGACATTCCAAATAATTGGTCTGTAATCTCTGAAAACATATCAAAGCCATGAAAAATCAAGAAAATACTAAGGAAACATTCCAAATTAAAAGAGATTAAAGATACTTGACAACTAAATGTAATGTGTGATTCTGGACTGGCTCCCTTGAAATGAAGGACATTATTGGGATAATTGGTGAAACTTGAATGGAGTCAGTGGATTAGTGGTAGTGATGCATCAATGTTAATTTCTTGATACTGGTGATTGTATTGTGGGTATGCAGGAGAATCTTCCTGTTTGTAGGAATTACACACTCGAGTTTCTGGGGGTGATAAGGCATCTGGGAGCCTCATCTCAAATGGTTTAGGAAATAAAAGAGTTCTTTGTACTAGCAAGTATTCTGTAAATTTGAGATCACTTTAGAGCTTTTAAGAAGAAACATTTAACTTTAGTTTTAAATTTATAGAAAATTATGAAATCAGTACAGAGAGTTTCTACTGTGTACCAAGATCCCTTATTATTAGCATCTTACGTTGGTCTGGTGCTTTTCTCATAATTAATGCACCAATATTGATACATTATTATTAACTAAAGTCCACAGTTTATTCATATTTCCCTAGTTTTAACATTTTTTTTTCTATTCAGGATCCCATGTAGGATATTCCATTACGTTTATGTCATCGTATCTCTTAGGCTTTTCTTGGCTGTGACAGTTTCTTAGACTTTTCTTGTTTTTTCATGACCTTGACAGTTGTAAGGAACACTGGTAAGATATTTTGTAGAATCTCTGCAAATTAAGATTTTTCTGACATTTTTCTCATGAATGGTCTGGAGTTACAAGATTTTAATAAGAGAATCACGGAAGTAAAATGTCATTCTTATGACATCACACATATGCTTCCAGATTCTAGTAATTATAAATAAAACTGCTATAATATATGTGTGCAGATTTTTACATAGACATATATCTTTGAATCAGTCGGGTAAATATCAAGGAGCACAACTGCTGGTTCAGACCATGTTTAACTTTGTAAGAAACTGTAAAACTGTTTTCCAAAGTTGTTGTACCATTTTTGCATCCCCACCAGCAGTAAAGAGAATTTCCCATTGTTTCATATCTTTGCCAGCATTGATATTGTTAGTTTTTGGATTTTTGCCCCTCTGATAGGTATATAGTAGTATCTTATTGTTGTTTTAACTTGCATTTCCCTAATGACGAGTGATTTTAATATGCTTATTTGCCATCTCTATATCTTCTTTGGTTAGGTGACTGTTCACTGCCCACTTTTTAAATTGGGTTGTTTGTTGCCTTAAAGTGTAAATTTAGAGGGGCGCCTGGGTGGCTCAGTCGGTTGAGCGTCCGACTTCAGCTCAGGTCACGATCTCCCGGTCCGTGGGTTCGAGCCCCGCGTCAGGCTCTGGGCTGATGGCTCAGAGCCTGGAGCCTGCTTCCAATTCTGTGTCTCCTTCTCTCTCTCTGCCCCTCCCCGGTTCATGCTCTGTCTCTCTCTGTCTCAAAAAATAAATAAATGTTAAAAAAAAAGTGTAAATTTAGAAATAAATAAAAGAAAGAGATGGAGGGAAGGAAGGAAAAAGAGAGAGAGACTTACTGTGCATGTGCTACGTGCAGGCATGGTTCTGAGCACTTAAGATACATGAAGGAACAAAGTAAATGATACTTCTGTTCCTGAAGGAGATGAGTATCCCAAGTAGGCAAGAGCTCTGGAGGCAGAGGCAAATTTGAACAAAGGTCCTAAGGCAGGAATATGCCTAGAACTTTTGAGGAACTTTTGAGGAGCAGGACCAAAGTGGCTGAAGGGTGGTGAGTCGAGGAGGAGAGCAATAGAAGAGGAGGTCAAAGAGGTCTAGAATTTGAAAATTCTGACACATCTTTTAGTCATGTAAGGACTTTGCCTTTTATCTGAGTAAAATGATAAGGCACAGCAGAGTTTTGAGTAGAGCAGTGACATAATCTGACTTACATTTTAAGAGGATGGCTCTGAGTGATGCATTGGATATAGACTCTAGTGGGGCAAGGTTAGAAGGTGCTGCAATGCACCAGATGAGAGAGACAGAGTTGTCGGGATAGGCGGTAGAAGTGGAAGCAGTGACAAGCAGTCAGATTCTGGATATATTTTGAAGTACCTCCAGCATGATTCCCTGATTGATTGGCTATGGAATGTGAGAGAAACAGAGGAGTCAAAGTTCTAAGATTTTACATCTCCAGCAACTGGCAAGTTAGACTTGCTCTCACCTGAGATGGAGACAGCCTTGTGGGGAGCAAGGCATGGGGAAAGGATCAGGGGTTTGGTTCCAGACATGTTTTAAGATGCCTGTTGTATATTCAAGTTGAGTTGTCAAGCAGGCAGGTGGAGCAGAGTTTGGGAATTTAGAGTTGGGAGAGAGGTATAGGGTGGAGATATAAAATCAGCAGTCATCAGCATAATGATGTCCTTAATTCTAGTAAGCCACTGGGGCTGATGATTTACCACAAGTGGGAGTGTAAATCAGGAAGAGGTTGCATCATTAGTGACAGTTACAAGAGTGGTTTTGAGGTAGTCATGGGCATAAGCCTAGACTGGAGTTAAGTTTTAGATAAAATAGGAGAAAGGAAATAGGAAACTGAAAATGGAAAATTTTTTTGAGGAGTTCAGCT
The DNA here is from genome assembly GCF_018350215.1 of Panthera leo. Classification (NCBI taxonomy): domain Eukaryota; kingdom Metazoa; phylum Chordata; class Mammalia; order Carnivora; family Felidae; genus Panthera; species Panthera leo. The sequence goes on from NC_056695.1 coordinate 42,466,099, forward strand.
GAGAGAATGAAGGAAATGAGCTGGAAGCTAGGGAAGAAAGCGAAATCACAGAAAAGGGTTATCTTTTAAGTCAGGAGAAATAACTGGTTTGAATGCTGACAGAAGCAATCCAGTAGAAAGTGAAAAAAAAAATTGATGGTTCTAGAGAGAGGAAAAGAATTGCTGGAGAGCTACCCTTCAGTTGGTGATGTAGGATAGGAGCAAAGATACAAATAGAGGAACTGGCTTCATACAGGGGCATAGAATGCGAATCTACAGTATCAAGAAGGGAGGCAGAACATGGCAGCTGTGTCAGTGCAGAATATGTCAGTGCAGATAATGATGGTGGGAAGATGTCGTAGGATTCTGGGGAAACTCTTCAATGACTCCTCCAATTTTTTCAGTAACCTTGGAGACAAAGTCATCATTTACAGATATTTATTTTTAAACATGCCATACCCATTCAAATGTGGACTCTAACACTGAGACTAGAGAAGTGGGGATGCCTCCTCATGAGGGATATTATTTAGCTGAACTGTGGGGGTAGGGGTAGGGGTGAAAGGAATGCAGGATAGAACAATAATAAATATTTTTCTGCAACTAGAACATAGAGTGCATGTTTGGACAGAGATGGGAGAGGAGGCCGGAATAGTATGTAGGGCTAGATCATGTAATAGTTTGGAGATAATTTAATATTTAATAGATAGCTCAAATCGGAGAGTGGAATAATAATGTTTACAATTTACAAAGATAATTTTTTGGCCTTATGGAAAATTAATTCCACTGGAGAGAAGGTTCCAGTCCAGAAAATAGGTTAAAATATTGCAGTTATGCAAATGGAACATTATGAGGACATAAATGAAGGCAGCAAGAGAAGGACACTAAAGAGAACTAGTTGATATATGTGCAGAAGATTAGATGTGACTTGGTAGTTATTTGAATGTGGAGAAGATAGGAAAGAAGAGATCATCCAAGATATGAAGGTTCCTAACCCAGGTTACTAGGTGGATGGTGAAGACCTTGACTATGGTTGACAGGTTGGAAATACAATTGGAAAAAAGTTGGGGGCAGGGAGGAAAAAAATGAGTTTGATTTTAGACATTTGACCTCAAAGTTCTTTCAAATCATCCACAATACAAGGGAGCTTCATGAGAGAGAGTTGGGCTAGAGATTCAGATGTGGGAGACACAAATATATAACTGAGAATACACAGAAGAGACTTTAAAATGAACTGAGAAATTCATCAAGAGGAATACACTAACATTTAGGAAGAAGTATCAATGGGAATGAAACAAGAATGAAGCCATAGGGCAAAAAGAAGAACCAAATAAAGTGATGTCATGGAACTCAAGGAAAAGAGAGTTTTAAAAAGTGAGGGGGGGAGGGGGTAAAGGAGTTTAATGTGCCAGTCACAAAGTTGGCCTGTCAACACAAAGTTGACACCTGAGAAGTGATCTAAGAAGAGTTGTGGAGAGTATTTACTTAGCAAGACCAGATCTGGAAGAAGATTTTTCTCTAATTCTTCATTCACCCTGAGTTTAAATAGTGGATAATAGCTTATTAAACTGTTAGCTTTTCTAGTAATGAAGGAATGATGTACTGAGGTCTGAGGTCAGACATTATTTAGCTAAGGTAAGTGAGCTTGGAAGAAGGGAATGGGAGCCTAAAGACTTTCCTAGAGCTCTAATGCCACATCATTATTCACTGTGTGGTGGCTCTTCCAGTTTCAGATATAACCAAGACAGTGAGCCCTTTTTTTTTTTTTTTTTTTACTGTGTGTTAGTACTGGTTACGATTGCTGTTTATGGGTTTGTAGCCAGAAAGACCAATGTGTGGTCAGACTCTGTTCCATGCTGGGTGCATGTGGATGCTGATGTGTGCTTGGCAGAGGCACTCCTAATTTGCACAGCCTGTTGCATTTTCCCTCTTATGTTCACAATCAGCCTGTGGGTTTTGCTCAGAAATAGCTATCTCATTCCTTGGAATTGTATTCCAAGACTGCTTCTCTGCACTATATTTATTCTTATCACCAAAGGTGATTCTGTAATGCTTTATGGTTTTCAGAGCACTTTTACCTTTTATGTATTTAATTCAATCCTCACAACCACCTATAAGATAGATGAGCCAGTTTTATGGATGAGAAAACCAAGGGTCAAAGAAATTGCATGACTTAGTGAAATTCAACAGTTAATATTTGGAAACATAATAATAAGAGCCAATAATTCTTTTGTATTTACCATGAGTTAGCACTGTTCTATGTGGTCTATATAATAATCCATACTCATTTAATCCTTATAACAATCCTGCAAGAGAGGTGGTATTATTACCCTATTTTATAGATGTGGAAACTCAGGCACAGAGGAAAAATGACTTCTTCAAGCTAATAAATACTAGAAGAGGGATTCAAACTCAGGTATTCTGATTTCCAAACCGGCTATGGTATCCTTGAACCTTACCTTCAATTAAACCATGGTATTATCTATCTTGTATGGTCCTACACTTAATATAGCAATGAAGTATCTCCTGTAGCACTTGCTGCTTGAATTAAATCACTCTCATTTCATTTCTCAAAAGTCGCTTCAAATTCCACTTTTCCATGTTCCACTTAATATATTACACTCTCTTGGAAGTGTAATGAGATGAACAATGCAGACTATATTATAATATCTAATTTTTGAGACCCTTTTCCTTCCATCAAATGTTTAGTACCACTCAAAGAACTCAGGTTGCTTGAGACTCTGGGTTTAAAATTTGAGGTTGTTCTAGAACTCAATCATAAATGAGTTCTTTTTCTCTCTTCTTCTTTCCATCCCACCCTTTCTTCATCCATCCATCTCTCCCTTCCTCTCTCATTCTATCTCTTTGATTTGTGGCATTTGCCAATTTCCATTTGTAAGTACTCCCACCATGTCTTATTTCAAGCTACCAAAGTGACGTCAATAGTTTACAAAACTCCTTAAAATGTAATAATCAGCTCTAAGTCTACCCTAAATGTTTGCATGTAACCCAGTTAAAACTCTTGACAATAACCTTGTAAGGAAGATTATATGTATAAGCCACATTTTACAGATTAGAAAATTGAGACACTTGCCCCAAATCAGTCATCAAGTAACAAAGTTAGGATTTGGATGTGGGCATAGAGTTCCAGAGCCCCTGCTCTTATCTGCTACACTGTACTGCCAGCCTCTCAAATATTGGCTGGACCTTTCAGTTTCATCCTCAATGTCTCTAAAAAAGAAAGAAAAAAGCCATCAATTGCTTTCAAATTTCCCTGCCTGCTAGTCCGGCCTCCCGTCTCTTCAGTCCATCTCTCACATACTAACAAATTCTCTTTCTAAAGAAAAGAGCTGATCACATCATTCTCCTACTGAAATACACTCAGTGTGCTGCTGCAAGTAGGATAAAATACAAACTTCTCATCTTGGTATTCACGTCCTCTGTGGTCAGCTCTCCGTTTTGTAGTCTTCATTGCAGCTCCCCTGAAAGTTTTGTCTGCTTCAGTTACTTACACCAAATTACTTGTGACTTCTCAAAAAGACCATGTGCTCTCTTACCTCTGGGCATATACTAATCTCTCTATCTGTCAAAGTCCTGCCATCTTTCAAGATCCTATAAAAATGCCACTCTCTCTATAAGGTCTTCCCACACGCCTCCAGTTGGAATAAATTTATTTTCTGCTTCCTGTTGTCCCACTACATTTGACTTGTACTACCTCTATTATAGCACTTACACTGATCTGTTTTTTATTATAGTTATATTCTATAGTGTGGGAGATAGGTCTGTCTCCCCTACTATGGAATGAATCTTTTTGGGAAGGAGCCATTCCTCTATATATCTCTACCAGAGAATCCAAAACAGTGTCTTGCTAATAGCAGGCACTGAATCAATAGTTGAGAATTTTACTGCTAGGTGATAGTGATGAAAATCTGAGCTTGGAGTAAAAGGAGTATTTACTCTCCTAGAGTGGACAATATCCACTCTAGGACAATCCCTGAGGATGATGGGAATGCCAACTCCCTCAGTCAACTAGGGAAGCAATGTAACACCTTTTCCTGTGGCCACAAGGGAGCACACTGGTCAGGAGGGCAACAGCTGTCCTGGGGAGGTCCTGTACCAGTCCCTAGTCTTGGGCCTGTCTTCCTCCACTGGTCTGGGACAGCAGTGATGCTTTCCACTTGTCACAGGCACAGCTGCTCCTGGACTCAAAACCATCTAGAGGGTGGGTCCCCATATCATGGGCTGAGGATCAAAACATCTTCCCTTCCCCATTCCCTTCTCACCTTATTTGTCTCTGCTTTTTATTTAGAACCTTGAAATATATAACACAGCCACCTGTCCACCTTCCTAAGGTGGCTGGCTACCCAATTATCTGGAAAGTATAATACTCTCTAGCCCTACAACAAGGTAGAATTGATTTAGTGCTTTGAGGGACTCTTAGGTATGGTCAAGGTGAATTTCTGGGAATTTTCTGGATACAGCAGAAAAATAAAAGCAATACCCCCAATTCAATGTGTGTATACAAATCCAAACCCCAGAAGTGGCACTATCGGCATTGGAACTGAATATATCTGTTGTATGGGCTATTCTCTACTTTATAGGATATTTACCAGCATTCCTGGTATCTACCCACCAGATGCCAATAGTACCGCCACCCTCATTTGTGACACCCAAAAATGTCCCCACATAGTGCCAAATGCACTTGAATGGCAAAATCTCCTGTTTGAGAAACACTACTGACTTAGGGCTTTCCACACATTGCCATAAAAGTTGACACCTGTCAGGCTAGGACTCTGTTGGTTCCTGCTCCATTCCTCCAGTCAGTAGCCCTGATCAGCTGTATGTTTTCTCTGAGGTCAGTGTCTATAGCTTCAGCCCCTGGCCTCTGCACATTCCTGGATGGCTGCCTCCAGGATGGGGGAAAGGCTATCATCTGTGGCATTGGTAGTGACTCCCAGATAGAACAAAAAGGAGAGGGGCATATCTCCAGCAGACTTTTTGTTGAGGTTGTATACTTTTGAGACTTCTCTTACCACTGAGTCTGGCTCTCTGAACCAGGGTCTAGCCAAACAAATTTGTCTGGCCAAACAAATGGGCAAATAAGGTCAACCCCAGGCTCTTTTTCTAATTAGGCTGCATTTCTTTGTAGAGAATAGTTTGGGAAGGGTCTCATTTTATGGTATCTTGCCCTAAATTCAAGGAACATAAGACATCTTCCTCATCTGCTTTAAGAAAACACCTCAAAGGGTCAATAAGGCATTTAGGGGGAGGGGAAATATATGTAAAACCTTCTATTGTCAAATTTCCATCTTCCTTCAACACACACACACACACACACACACACACACACACACACACACACCCTTTTTGACCCAGATTCTTCTTTCCCCCTTTTGAAAGGCTCTGTATATATTTCTAAATGAAGATAAAATATCTTGTCAATGAACATTAGAGATTATTTACAAATCTTCCAATAACTTGCTTTTCTGTAAAATGCAAGAGTACAAGTTTATATTATATTGGTGTTCAGAATGTTTCTTTATGAAGCTTTTTCCTTGGTGTTAAATGGCCTAAAGTACCATATGTTTCTTAATAAAAAACCATGTAAAAACCTACATTAATAAACTGAACTCAAAGAAAAGCTGCCCCAAGACAGCTCTAACCAATCCTTTTTATGGGCTTGCCAACAATTTCAAGATTGTTTTAATGAAAAAAATTTATGTTCCTGTCTTTGTGGACCACAGCACGCCAGTCCCCTGCCCCCATTCGCCCCCACCCCACCCCCCAAGCCCAGGCAATTCTCCAGTGCCCTACAGAAGGACTCACTCATACCTTGGCAAGCAGTTCACTGGGAGGGCTCAGCTGTCTGGAAGCCCCTGCACACACACGTGGCCAGGCAACCACTTCCAAGTGCTTGCCTGCTAACGTTCTTGGGTACCACACTGCCACCTCCATGGCCACTTCATCCTCTCCTGGGACTACGCTGTGCAGAGAAGGCAGGGGAGCTTGCCGGGCTCAATGACTTTAAAAAGGAAAATACCTAGGAGCTCAGCCTGAGGCACCATGAGCATATTTCCAGATTTCGTGTTTCTCAGTATGTTGGAGGGGAAAGATCATGGCCTTTAGGCCATTTATCATCTGTTATTATAATTGCTTATTTATTTGCTAGTCTCAGCTACTGGATGGTAAATGGGATGGTGGGTAAATGGGAAAATGGGATTATATTTTGTTGATCACATACGGTGCTTGGCATATGCCTGTTTTGTCAAGAGGCCTTCAATCTATATACATTGAAATTTGATTGCATTCAAATTTTGGCCACATACTGGCTCTAAGTTACATAATAAGTGTTTGTTGATTTAATGAGCAAATTGAGGAGAGTGTTAATTAAGTTAACTACTAACATGATAGAAGTCATGCAATAAATGATGTCACCTTTATTTTATGATATTTGTATTATATTTATTACTATTATTAATGCTAGCTATGTGCATTTAAGGCAATTTACTCTCTCAGAACCTCAGGTTTTTTTAACTGTAAAATGGGTTGCATGATGCCTGCCTCCTTACTAGGTTACTATGAGGATTAAGAAACCCACGGTATGTGCTCCTCAAAAATTGACTCCTCTAGTTCTCCTTTCACAGAAGTAATGACTGCTTTACTTTCTAGCACCTACCAGAACGCAAAAATACTGCAGCCCCCCTTGCTCAACACATGATATGACACTGCCATAATCCTCCAAAGGAAAGATGCAACTGCACTGCAGTCTTCCCCTCCCCATTCTTATAGACAGCACAAAGAAGGAGGCACTCTGGCTTGCAGGAAATACTAGCCAAATTTGTGACAAATGTCTGTTGTTCATATGCTCATGGTATTTCTTTTATACTTTTTTTTCCTTCTGTCATTTAATACAGTTATTTTTGAGAAATGCTAGTTTGTCTCCACAAACTAATGGGAAAAAGAAAGCACTATTAATTCTTCATGGTTCTGCAAAGACAGCAGGGCTTTACCTAAGACTTGGTATGTCTTAGGTAGTATCTAGAAGGGTGAATTTTTCTTGGGGTGGAATGAAAATGGAAAAAGACACCAGACTGGGATTGGGAATGGCATCTCTTCCCACTCTGAGTTCTTTCCCTAATAATCTCAGGATTTGTTTGCTTGTTTTTCTCTTATCTCTTGGAAGATTTTGGATTTTTTATTTTAGATATTTTAAACATCTTCATCTCTTACAGATTGTTGCGTAGAAAAAAAGAGCAGATGTGTTCTTGTGTGACCACAGAGATAGAGTCAGGACATTGGATAGCAGTCATATAGATGAGATTCTGGGCCCATAAAAAAGAACATTCCAGCAGTTAGAAAGTTATAACCAAAGGAGGGAGCTAGCTAGAAGGTGGTGAGCTTACCACTCCTGGAAATGTCCAAAGATTTGAATAACCTAGTCAGAAATGCCATAGAAGAAACTCTTGCTTTGAGTAGGCAATTGAACTATATGACTTGTGGCAAAATAGAAGATTCTTTGGCTTGAAGTTAACCTAAACCTGTTCTTATTTCTGACCTCACATGTCTACCCAAGCAGGATGAACCTATATACTATGATTAGGCCTAATGGGTCCAATATTAAGTTGGTTCCTTTCTTGGCTGAAGCCATCTGGCTGAGACGGAAGATGCGTTTCAGTCGAGGGTTCTTTGTAACTAAGGCCTTACAGTTCTCTTAGCCCCCTTGTTTGTCTAGCCAAGTTTACTATTTTTTTTTCTTTTTTCATCAGACTAGTTTTCCCCTCTGGTTTTCATCTGCATGAAAAGGTTCTGACCTTTGACTTCTCTTGACTCTTGGTTGCTGCACATGCCCTGAATTTTGCCTGCCTGCTTGGTGTCTGAATTTCTCCTTTGCCTTGATCTTAATTTATATTTTGTACCCAGTTCCTAATTACCTGCAAATTTACTCTGATGGTTACCTGATTGAGCTCTGGATTAGCCTGGGTTCAAATCCCGCTTCTTACTACCCAGCATAGTTTAGACAAGTTACTTTGGTCCTCTAAGCTTTGTTTTTCTCAACTATTAATTGGAAATAATTATAGTACCTATGTGACAGGGAGGTTGGTACACAGTCTGTACCCAGTAAATGTCACTATTACAACATCTCTGGTTCAGCCTATATTCTCAGGTCCTAGCTTCCCAATCCTTCTGATGCTCTGACACCGTCAACCACTCTCCTAATACAAACAAAATCTTAACTTAGGCCACCTTGCTTAATGGAATGGGCATGTTACACCTAAGTTGGCTATAAACACATTTCCATAAAGTGAATCCTATTTGCTGTTAAATTTTGTTATAAAATTGAAAACCCAATTTTCCCCATTATATATATATATTTCAGAATTCAAATATATATATATATATATATATATTTCAGATATATATATATTCAAATATATATATATATTTCAGAATTATGAAATATATATATATATTCTGAATATATATATATATTTCAGAATTCAAAACATTGAAAAAAAACTTACAAGATATTATCCATATTCTTGACATATTATCCATATTCAAGACAGTTGTCACAATCACATACTGTTTGCACAGTTACAATAGGGACAAGACAGTAAGTACAAGAAGCATGGAACCCCCAAATTCCATCCATCTGTGATGTACGATCCTTTAGAATGCATGTGTGACTAAATTTATAAATTTGTGAGTTTAGAAGTCTGTCCAGAAAAGTGAGATCATTTGTCAGTGTTGCAAAATCACTACTCACTACTATGTTTAGCGTTATTATTCCAGTTCAGGACAGCCAACTTAAAGAGAACCAGATATCATACTGGTTCAGGCAAGAGGGCTGTGGAAATGTTTTTGATGAAAAAGGCACAGTGCATTCTTGTTAGCCATTGGCCGTTTCCTGAATATGTCCATCAATCTAAAATTCACCAGACTCCTGGAAGCAGGACTTGAACCAAACCTAACTTCAATCCAAAATCCAAGTAGAAGTGAACCTGAATGTTAATGTATTACTAAACCGTGAACTGAACCAACTATCCTGGGGGAAGGGGGAAAAAACCTACTGAACCAGTCTGATTTGAAGCCAAAACTGTATGTTTTATGAAACTATTGAACTGTAACAAAATCAGATCAAAATATTCCCTGAATTTAAACTAAACAAATAAATTTTTATTTCCTTCAAATTGAATCCCTGGCTACAAATAAGGCTTACTTTAGTGCATATGATATTTAATTCAATACACATATAGTTTATCTTGGGATTTTTTTTTCTCCCTGTTAGTTTTCTTCTTTATGGAAAAGGAATGATGATCCCTACCTACTTCACTAGGCTTACTGGGAAGATTCAATGAAATAATAAGCAAACATGTCTATTGTCATCATCTTCTTCATAATCGTGATGACGATGATGATCAGCATCATCATCATCCTCATCATCATCTGATCTGCATTGTGTCCAACACACAAGGGGTCAGCTTTGCACTTTAAGTCCTCCACTGTGTTCACTGGCCACCAGAGGGCAGCAAAAAGGAAGAAACTCTTGCTGGAACTGACTGTGGAACTTGTCTTTTAAGGACAAACACTGAAGGCTTACTATGTGCCAAATACTGTTTTAAACACCTTGCATATATTAATACATGTAATCCCTGAAACCATGCCATGAAGTGGGTTCTATTATTCCCAGGGAGAAGTTGAGGAAATGGAGGCAAAAAGTGGTGAAGAAATTTGTCCAGGATCTCCCAGGTAACAGGTAGCAAAGCTAGGATTTGAACCCAGGCAGCCTGGCTATAGAGCCCCAACTCTTAACCTACGACCATGTACTGCCATTTGGTATTCATTTTGGAGGATGTTAACCTGAGAGAGGTTCAGATCCTGGTATAAGTGGAACTGCAACCCAGGATGACCTTATACAGTCTGTCTACAGTTCAGGAACCAGAGCCTGAGCCAGAAGAGTGTGATGTGGTCAACAGTAGTGTTATGGACTAATTCAGGGCACAAGCATCAACCAAGGAAACACGGTTAACATTTAGGTAGCAGGGGAAGAAGATGGGATTCAGGCATAAATACAAGAGAATGATCAGAACAATTGCTTTTGACAAAAAAGAAGTTATTCTCAGGGTGACTAAGTCCAGCTGGCTCATCCTTCAGAAGCTGCAGTGTGTTGTGAGTTTTAAAGAGCCAATACTAACAAGACAACAGGGAGCTGACTTGGTTCCATTTTGACAATTTCCATCTCTTGGGGGTTTTTTGTTGTTGTTGTTTATTTTTTTTAATGGAAATAGCAAAAACAAAAAAACCTATCATCCTGCTCATCTCAGCTAACTCTCTCAAAATGACAATCTATACTGACTTCCCAATGTCTTCATTTCCTACACTTTCCCCAATCCATTGCAGTTAGACTTCTGCTGCACTGCTTCACTGAGACTAACCTCACCAATGTCACCAGTTATCTGCCAAATACCAAATCCAGTAGCTACCTGTTATCTTTTCAGATGTATCTGCAGCTTCTGACATTGTCCACCATTCCTTCCATCATGAAACTCTCCCTGCCTTGATTTCAAATGCCTAGTTTAGTCATCCTTAATCACCGAATCTACTTCTGCTTCTATGAACACAATTTTGCAGTCTGCTTACTGGCTTCTTTTTTCCATCATCTCTTGTCAAAAAAAAAATGTAGTGGCTTTTAACTGCTCCCCCGCCCACCATCTCTACTCTGGACACTACAATCCATCCTCAACATTGCTGCAGAGAGAGCTCCTCAAAATACTAAAATACTACTCTGATCATAAATCTCCCTTGCTTCAAAACATTCCATGTTCCTGATTCCCCATTATAAAAATTATTTATCATGGCATTCAACAGTCCTCTTGACTTCTTGCCTACTTTCCCATGTGGTTCTGGCAATGCCTCTACCTATGCTCTTTATCTACTCACACTACTCAAAAGCCATCCAGTTTCTCATTGCTTCTCAAACCTCTTTTCCTTTGCATCCTTCAAAATTCAAATCTACCATTCCCTTTTCTTTGGGTTTCCTAAAATCCTTTCCCTATACAGAGATGCTAGTTTCCTCCAGAGATCTCCAGTGCATCTGAGCCATTGGATGATTGTGGCTCATTCACAGCCACGGGTCTCCTGTGCCACACTGCTCTCCCTGGGTAAATGACCATTTCGCCTGGTATCCTCAGCACCTAACACAGAGAGACACTAAATATATATCTATGGTGGGACTGAGATACAATGACTGGGGCATCAGGGCTTACAAAATGGCAGTGATTTGGAACTGGAATCCTGGTTTTGAATATCTCTTATTAATTCTTAAAGATCTGAAAGGCAAAGGCAATGCTGAAAGCTACAAATGATAAGTCAAATGAGAGTCATAATATTGATTTTATTTCTTTATCAATGACAAGGCAACAAGAATGTTCATGAGAACCAGCAGGGTCATGCTGAACCATGGGACAAATCCAAGTGTGTCTGCAGGCCCAGAGAGCAGCCTGCGGGACTGGCTTTCCTCTCCACGTACCACTCAGTGGAATAAGTCCTGACAGCTTAACATGGAGCATAAAATGTGTTCTCTGGGTAACAGGGCACTTAGCATATTTGACTAGAATCATGTGGACCAGATTTTGTTTTGCTTGTCTTGCCAAAAAGAGTAGAATCTTTTCACCCTGCCTCACTCTTGCTCCCTAACTTAGTTGTAACTTAATAGTCTGAGAAAATTTGTATGTACAGCTTCCCCATTTGTTTAGTAAAACTTCAGAGAAACATCACCACTATTCTGATCTGTTATCCTATCAGCGGACTGGGCAACGGCCAGGGGTGGGAGAGATTGCAGGAAGTGCCCTTGCGGTAGCTGGTCACCTGCTGAGTCCATTTTTGTTTTTGGCCTTGTCTCAGAGGGCAGTGAGAGGATGATAAGCATGAACTTCCAGTTCCTCCCCAGTCTATTCTCTGACCATGAGGTGGGATGGGAAGTAGAGCAGGGTAAGCTTCTATCCTATTACTGCAAATCAATAGTATGGGTTATTTTATTCTTTCCCATTAGACTTACCCTCAGTTCCCAGGGTAGCATGGTGATTATACACATGGCCTTTGCATTCAACATTCTGGGTTCAAATCCCAGCTCTTCAAGTTATTAGCCATATGACTTTCAGACAAGTTATTTAACCGCTAAGGTCCTCAATGCTCTCAACTGTAACGTGGGGACAATAATAACTTCCTCAGAGAGTTGTTCTAATGAGAAAATGCCTGTAAAATGCTTGGCATGAAGCCTGAATCAGCACTTTGTAAATGCAAGCTGTTATGACTCTCAGCTTAAATTCTTAGAAATTGGATTGGCTTTCATGAAGCTCCAGATCAATCCAAGCTCAGTATGCCTTTACATCTGACCCGAAAGCATTTGGGAACCTCAAGATGACTTCCATGACAGTAATGGCAGAGCACTATGTCCACTGACGAGAAAGAACAGATCCACTCCCTATGGCTAAAGGTAATCACTCTTGCAGTCACAAGCAATTTTTGCTACTGTCAGCATCACTGAGCCAACATTGATCTGAATGAGAAAGCTGGATCACTGTGAGTTTGTTCCTATATAAGCCAATCTATCAACAAAATTCCAAATGCCCCCTCTTCTGAGTGATGAGGTAACAAAGGAGTTGACAGGCCAGGTCATCAGGTCTGGAATCCTGCATCCAACTGTGTCCTGCATGTTGAATATCAGATCAAAGTGAAAAAGAAATATGGGAGAATTGAGCCAAATTTCCATGTGCAAGACTAAACATAATTTGATTTTCAAATTTTAGACCAAGTTCTCAGGACTGACCACTGGAAAAATTCTTTCTGAATTTTCTTCTCCAAAGTGATGTGTATAAATCATCAAATAGATAAAGATGTTGTTTCCACAGCCACTATCTTAAACATGATCTCTTTTCTGTAATATAAAATAAACTGGTCAATAGAGGGACAGCAGTGGAGAAGAGGATTGAGGAGAGGTTAATAAAAGAGCCTTGGAAAGCTTCCCAGATTTCACAACTGTAGCTCTTTTAAAGTAATCTCTAAAGGGAGGTTCTGGAAATCCACTCTAAGGACACTTTTTCTAATACAGATCATTCAAAACAAAATGAAGAACATATTTCAATAACAAAGATAATAACACATCTAAGCCTTCAACTAAAGCCTCGATATCAATGAGACAGAGAGAGATGTATAGTCAAGATCCACTGAGGAAGCAGAGCCACATGTAATGCATAGATGTATATATACTGGTTCTACATTTATGTATATACACACATACACAGTGTATATACCTATAGATACAGACTGTGGCTCTACTTCCTGAGTGAATTATGATTCTGTGTGTGTGTGTGTGTGTGTGTGTGTGTGTGTGTGTGTGTAGGGAAGATGGGGGGAGAGTCCACAAGCATGGGCTAGAGCCTCACAAAGACAGACTGAACCTATGTCAGTTCTTGTTGCCTCTGACTTTAATGGTATGGATATACTGGGCCCTTCATCATGGAACTAAACACATAAACCTAGCACAGGAGTTGGAGAATCAAGGAGCATCCAGGGAAAGGTGAAACAGTTGTAGATGTAGCTACTACCTCACACCAATGAGGTGAGTCAGCAGATCAGCAATACCACAGCGAGCTACAGGATGGTTGTTGCTTCACTTCCACCCGCCAAATCTCCCACATCCCTCTGTGGGCTGCCCTTCCTAGAAACATACAGGAAAGGGAATTCTGGGAACTGTAGTCCAGACTAGCCAAGTTGATACCTTATGAAGCTGCCACAGATAGATACTACACCTCTCTGCCTCTGATTTCTGTGCCACTCCTCTCTGGGGAATGCCTCCTCCAGTCTGGACTGATTTAAAAGTCCACAGAATACAGACTATTTTCTCACTTCATATCATTCACAAAGTAAAAATAATTCTTGTCTCTTTCTTTTTTTAAATTTTTTTTAATGTTTATTTAGTTTTTTGAGAGAGACAAAGACTGAGCATGAGTAGGGGAGGGACAGAGAGAGAGGGAGACATAGAATCAAAACAAGCTCCAGGCTCTGAGCTGTCAGTACGGAACCCAACATGGGCTTGAACTTGGGAACAGCAAGATCATGACCTAGGCTGGAGACGGACGCTTAACCAACTGAGTCACTCAGGCGCCCCAATTCTTGTTACTTTCAAAAGTAATTTAGCTATTCAGACATCTCAGCTGAATTCTCAAGGCCTAAGACAGCCTGTTCTAAAGGCTATAGAAGTTAATCTATTATGTCAAGAAGAACCCCCTGTCTTACACATATGCATGTGCACACACATACACACACACACACATACACATGAACACACACATGCACTAACCTGTGGCCCATAAACATTTCACAGGCTTCATGTATTTTCTTTTTTTTTTTTTTTTAATTTTTTTAACGTTTATTTATTTTTGAGACAGAGAGAGACAGAGCATGAACCGGGGAGGAGCAGAGAGAGAGGGAGACACAGAATCAGAAGCAGGCTCTAGGCTCTGGGCCATCAGCCCAGAGCCCGACGTGGGGCTCGAACTCACGGACCGTGAGATCATGACCTGAGCTGAAGTCGGACGCTTAACTGACTGAGCCACCCAGGCGCCCCTTCATGTATTTTCAATATTTGGTAAATGTCATATTATGGCACGGAGGTGAAGTGAGTGTGCCTGTCCTCACTGTCCACTCTGAGTGCTGATGGCCTTGAGATTGAGAGATCCCTTTGCCTAACATCAAGTCATCTGGAAAGCATCAAACCTGGGTTGTTCAGCTGTTCTTTAAAGTTCGTGGGTGTCTCTTAGTTTTTGAATAACTGCAGAGACACATGATGGTAAAGGTGAACATGACCATTTTAACCAACTCTTTAAAATAGAAAAAAATGTAGGGAGCAATCACATGGCAATATTAAATTTTTTTTCATTATATTTTCTAATAACTCTCAAGCATTGGTAACCGTAAAAGCCATCATAACGTGTTTATTGAGACCAGTAATCAGTGCAGGATGGAATTTTCAATATAACACAGGCAGGTTTTCTATGAAAGTGGCACAGAGAACTCTGCCCTTTTGCTGGAATATAAACTTGACTCCCTCTTTAGGGCACTGAGGTAGTAAAACACAAGAGAACTTCCTAATGGAAATGAGACTATTCTCATTAAATTAAATGAGACCATTTAATGTGGGTGAAAGTGATTTAAAATTCACACACCTCCTGCAAATATGTTCTTGATTTACTTTTTAAAGAGTAAAATGGGTTTAGTAAATATTGCCAGGTATAATAAATCATAAAACATTTAACACCGATTTGTCAAATGTAGTTTACATGAACTAGCACTTAGTGTTATTTATGCCAGACTGAATGAAATGGCTGATATGTTAGGAGGGTTTTTAGCCAGTTAGGAAACATGCAGGGAACAAAACATTGTGCTGGGTGGTATGTTGGTTATAGAAAATTACACGATACCACATTATCCCCAAAGTGCTTACGGTCTGGATGGAATACTCAATCAAGAATACAAGACAGGGTATGAAAAGAGCCTGTCCAAAGCAGCTCAGTTTCAGTTAAACCAATCAATCAAAACCACCTTTTCTTATCTGATTCCACCCATCATCCCCACCTGATTACCATTCATTAGGAAATTGCCAGCCCTCTAGAACTTGAACCTTCCATTCTGAACTTCTCATGCTGATCTGCACTCTTGCTTCTAAAACTTTTAGGTTTTCAGCACTTGAACTCTTGTCTTGGACGTCCTCACAATCTCTTATGGGACCAACTTTTGTTCCACTCTTCAACTATGATTGTTACTTATTGCTTAGATATGTATAATACATGCTACTCTGTGTAACATCCTGATGCAATTCAATTTCATACCCTGGGACTCTAATATAGGCTCATCTGGCTAATGTCATTACCTACTCTGCCCCTGTTCTGATGACTGTATAAATTCATGAAAGTGCTAGAGGGGATCCATCAGTTTTATCAGAAATTAAGGTAGGTCATAGAAGGAAGGGGGAACATTTGATCGGTAGAAGTCTGGTCCTCCAGTATGCTCATAAGAAATTCTAAAATAGGAGAGGACTTTACCAGGAAAATAGATCGCCATCTCAACATTCAAGTACTTTCTAAAATCATAAATAATATCTTCTTCCCTAGGTTAGGCACCAGCTTGTCACCTTGGGCAGAGCAGAATTTTAACTGTCAATACCAAAATGCCCTAATACGCTCCTCCATCTTCCAGTTATTTTATCACAAGTAGGACATGTGCTGTGTTTCATCTGTTACTCTGTGGTCAGGATCTTAAGATTGATCCAGAGCAGCCTTTATGATATGGGCTTGACTTGCAGGGAGTAGAGGAGTTGCATTGGAAGGAGAAGTCAGTTGTGGCTGTAAAATTTGACTTGGTTTGCCTAGAGTCAGGAAATGCAAGGGAACAAGTATGTCCTTACATGGGAAAAATGGAGATTAAGAATTTGGGCAGCGGCAAGTTGTTAAATCATTTTCTGGTTAGTGTTCTGTAGCTTTTTAATAGGCATCAAGTCTTTCTAAATGTATTTGTCAATGATGACAGCAGGTCAGCATCTGGTTGGACAGGATTTGCTAAATCTGAAGACTTAAGGTTATTTTCCACTAGAGCTATACTTAACAGTGCTGTTTTGTGTGGCAGAAAGACACTGGAACTCTAGGAGTAGGGCAAGAGGTGCAGAAAAGGAAATGTTTGGAAAAGAGGTTCCAGAATCCAAGCTAAAGGAAGTCGGTTCTCCAAGGGGATACTAGCCTTCTGTATCAAATGAGGGCTCCACCTACCTCCAAACCTTTGCTCAGCTATATCTTTCATTTGTTTACCTCTTTGACAAGGGCGTAAATGATTAAAATTATAGCCATGCCATAGGATCTTTTTATCTCCAAGGTTATGATTTTAAACAGGAAACTACATTAAGACCAAGCCTTGGCTATGGACTGGTCAGACTTTCTTTCACATTCTACTTTTGAGGAGTACTGTGTTTTGATCCTGTGGGGAAATCACGTGGTAGCAGGTACTTCTGGTGCCTGTGCCATAACTCCTCAGCTCTCCTTGACTTTAGCTGGAGCTCTCAACAGTGAACGTCTTCAGTTCCCCTCTCACTGCCAGCACCCTCTTCAATAGTGTGCCTAGTTTCTTTCTACATTCTAACCTCAGGGACTTCTCCTTTGCCAAGGGAGTTTGATTGGTATGAACACAGCCAGGCAGTACAAAGGAGTTAATGTTCCCAGAGAAAACCCAACTTCTGATGCTTTTGATATACAGTTCTTTATACTTCTTAAGGGATTACAGCAGGGGCACCTGGTGGCTCAGTCCTGTAAGCATCCAATTTGCACTCAGCTCATGATCTCATGGTTTGTGAGTTTGAGTTTGAGCCCCCATCAGGCTCTGTGCTGACAACTTGGAGCCTGGAGCCTGCTTTGGATTCTGTGTCTCCCTCTCTCTGCCCCTTCCCCACCCCCACCCAACCCCCCCCCCCCCCCCCCCCGCCCTTGTTATGCTCTGTCTCTCTCTGTCTCAAAAATAAACATTAAAAAATTTTTTTTAAAGAGATTACAGCAGAATCAAAATCTATTTTCTTTTTTTAAGTTTATTGGGAGAGGGAGAGAGAAGGAATGGGGAATGGGCAGAGAGAGAGGGAGAGAGAGTGTTACAAACAGTCTCCATGCTCCAAGCTGAGCCTGACATGGGGCTCAATTTCACAACCCTAAGATCACGACCTGAGCTGAAATCAAGAGTCGGACATTCAGCTGACTGAGCCACCCAGGCGCTCCCACACTCTATTTTCTACATTGATTTTCCTCCTGACCTCACATCCCCACTACCTCAAATCTGTTTCATGGAATTACTTTCCAAATAACTACCTGCACCTAAGGGCTAGTCTCATGTTCTGATTTTAAGAGAAGCCAAACTAATAACCATACTAAGCCAGAAATCCTCCCCCTTTTCTTTTCCAAATATGTGCATACACGCACACACACGTGGGCACCAAAAAAGGAGGCATTATACTTGTAATAAGACATCATAATATACTAAAGCAGGACATCTCTCAAATTACTAGGCTATGAAAATTTGTCTTTGAAAGAGAAAGTAGGAGACATTGACTCCTTTCCTTTAAAGATTTATTGCCATGGGGTTTGCTATCCTAATAAAAAACTGGACAAAGTATATAAAACAACTGTTTTCAGACAACGGTAAGCAAGTAGCACATGATTCCTGAGAAAAAGAAAGCAAATCAGATGAGCCCTACACTTGTAACATCCCACTATTTGGAGATGGTTTTGAAAATGCAGCTCAGAGAGTTTAACCCAGAGCCTCTCAGTGTTGCTCAAATGTTTGCCACTTTTAGGTTAAAAGTATCAGAGAAGAGGGAGATACACAGAATGAGGGCTCTGAAAATGAGCAGAGGGTTCCGTTCCCTTGAATCTTAGGTTGAGTAGTGATGTACACATTCATGAGTAGAAATTCCTTGAAGCCAGGGAAAGAAACATTGGAAGGCATAAGCCAAACAATTTTTGGGGCTCACAAAGCAGTCAGTGTGGAGAGACCTTGTAATTCACAAGAAATTCGAAACAATCCTCAGAAGTCTTTCACCTTTGTAGTGGAACTAAATTATCTCTAGAGAAAAGGTTACTTTAGTCCTGATTTAACAGAAATTTAAAAAGCGTGCCTCAAATGGATCAAACTGATCCTAAATAACTTAAGTGTACGCCAGAAAAAAGATGAACTCTTCAAAAGTATACAACAAAATACATCACTCGACAATGTAAAGCTCAAAATGTTCATCATCCAATAAAAAATAAACATACATGCAAAGAAGCAAAAAAAGATGAATCATACTTGAGAGAAAATCTAGTCACTATTTACAGACCCAGACATAATGGAAAGGATGGATTGGCACATGAGGCTCTTCAAAAAGATATTATAAATGTTACATTTATGCTCAAGGATATAAAGGAAAGCATGAACATTATTGGGAGAGAAATTAGAAGATTTCTTTTTAAAAATTCAAATGGAACATATAAAGAAAAATAAAATATCTGATTGAAAAATATATTTAGGTGAGTTTAATAGATTAGACACTTAAGAAACAAATTAAGATTAGACACTTAATAGATTAGACACTTAAACTTGAATAAGTAGCAATAGAATATACCTGAATGAAACACAGGGAAAAAATAGAAAAAAAAAGTATGAAAGTATCCATGACAGCTGGGATAATATCAAGTGGCCTAATACTAATACAGATATAATGGGATTAATGCCTTATAAAAGAGACCCCAGAAAGCTCTCCACTTGTTCGGACATGTGAGGTTACAGCAAAAAGATGGCCATGTATGAGCCAGAAAATTGGACCTCACCAGACCCTGAAGGTTCTGGTTCCTTGATCTTAGACTTCCCAGTCTTCAAAACTGAGAAATAAATTTGTGTTTATAGGCCACCCAGTCTGTGGTATTTTTGTTGTGGTACCCTTAACAGATTAAGATGGAAGGTTTTTTAAAAAAGGAGAAAGTTTTATTAAATGAAAGAGAAATGGAGAAATAAAAAGGATTTTGGAAAAAGTGTACTATGTTGAAGAGAGGCAATACATATTTAGTAGATAATCATCATCCCCACCAAAAGAAAACTAAATCAAGGAAGGAGAATAAACACTAAATTCTATAATCCAAGAAAAAAAATTTATCCAAAATTTAAAATATTAAAACAATTAAGAGTGCATATTGAATGGATAAAGAAATTGTGGTTTATATACACAATGGATACTACGTGGCAATGAGCAAGAATGAAATATGGCCCTTTGTAGCAACGTGGATGGAACTGGAGAGTGTTATGGTAAGTGAAACAAGCCATACAGAGAAAGACAGATACCATATGTTTTCACTCGTATGTGGATCCTGAGAAACTTAACAGAAACCCATGGGGGAGGGGAAGAAAAAAAAAAAAGAGATTAGAGTGGGAGAGAGCCAAAGCATAAGAGACTCTTAAAAACTGAGAACAGGGGCGCCTGGGTGGCTCAGTTGGTTAAGCGGCCGACTTCGGCTCAGGTCATGATCTCGCGGTCCTTGAGTTCAAGCCCCGCGTCCGGCTCTGTGCTGACAGCTCAGAGCCTGGAGCCTGTTTCAGATTCTGTGTCTCCCTCTCGCTGACCCTCCCCTGTTCATGCTCTGTCTCTCTCTGTCTCAAAAATAAATAAAAACGTTAAAAAAAAAATTAAAAAACTGAGAACAAACTGAGGGTTGATGGGGGTGGGAGGGAGGGGAGGCTGGGTGATGGGTATTGAAGAGGGCATCTTTTGGAATGAGCACTGGGTGTTGTATGGAAACCAATTTGACAATAAATTTTATATTTAAAAAAAATGTGAAAACTGAAAACCAAAAAAAAAAAAAAAAAAACCAAACTGAGACTAAACTGACGGTTGATGGTAGGCGGGAGGGAGGGGAAAGTGGGTGATGGGCATTGAGGAGGGCACCTGTTGGGATGAGCACTGGGTGTTGTATGGAAACAATTTGACAATAAATTTCATATTAAAAAATAATAAAATAAAATAAATAAATAAAATATCTTATTTTGCTGTGAACTTCAGGAGAAAAAGAGAAAGAGTGCATATTGAAAGGACATACCATGTATCTGAAAATATTGAGGCAGAACAACCAACATGAAAATATATTCTACATTACTGGACTTTAGAGAAAAAAAAAACCTTTGTGCTTTTAGGCAAAAGCAGTATCTTACACAGACAAAATATTTATGTCTTCAGAATTAGATTTTCAGTATGGAAGAAAGGAGATGAATAGGTATAGTACTGAAAAGTTTTAGGGGCATAAAAGAGAAATACTGAATTGGAATTAGAATTATCATTTGAAATTCATGAAGTCTCCTTGGGTTCTGGCTCTGTCAGACATCCTCATTACTAATGAGCTTTCCTAGATGCACCCAGCCAGTGATCCTAAAATATAATTTCTCACTAAAGGAAACCATTACTTTTTCAGGAATACCCGATTCCAGGCCTGGAAATGTACAAGATGAGCCTGTAACATGTCATCATGCCAGAAAGTAGGGAAACTATAAAAGACTACCAATATTGTCTCAAAAGGATCCAGGAGATAACACGAAGGGACATTCACTGGCCAAAAATAGAACAACTTGAACTTCAGAAAAGATAATAACTGCAGTTGATTGAAACCTACCATATATGTTTAAATCCATGAATTATGATAATATTTAAAAAAATTGGTCACTCTCAGAGGATGGTAGTGAGCTACTATAAACTGGTAAATAAAGGGAAAGATCTGAGGACTTATTCCATATTTCCTACATGACTGGCAGCCAATAAAAAAAACTCTTTATAAAAGAAGCATGAGTACTACATGACAAAGAAGTAATGAAGTTAGATGATTACCATTCTGAAGCCCCCAGTAAATTAATGAATGTAAACAGTGAACATCAATGGCTGCCAGCACAACAAAAGGAGAGACAATCAGTGCCTCCTGATGAAAGAACACACTATCACATGTAGTCTTGCCAAAGGGATAGAACACAAGGCTAAGCTGGCTGCCAATTTGGAGAAAATATGAAGGTCAGAGGATTTTGTTGAATTGTACCACAAATGTGCAATTGGCAGAATCTAGACTGTAGGGAACTCTATAAGTCATGTGCTCCAAGTCCTTCCATAGATAAACTATAAGGAGAAGACAGGGATAAAAGGCCAACCTGTAGGTTAAAAGAATGTGAAAGACATATCAATTATTTTTTAATGAGCAACACAATTTAGTCTTCAGGGTTTCTAAGATGCATGTGGGGTGATAAACTGTAAAAATACCCAAGGAGGTAAAAAGATCCAAATAAATTAGGAAGATTATTTAAAATAATAATAATTATGATGATGAAAATATGTATTAGAACATCTAAAGTAGTATTCAGAGGAAAACGTATAGTCTACAATACTTACATTAATAAGAAAGAGTTTTAAAAATGAATTAAGTATCCAATTCAAGAAGTTACTTAATAAAAGCAGGAAAATATTAAAGTACTAGTACATAAATTCAAAGTCTGAATCTTTGAGAAAGTCAGTAAAATTAATGAACTTTAAAATAACCTAATCAAGAAAAGTGAAAAGAGAAATCATAAATGCAAAACAAGATAAAGGAGAGACTTATCGTGATGAGCGCTGAGTAATGTATACAATTGTTGAATCATTATATTGTACATCTGAAACTAATAGAACACTGTATGTTAATTATAATTGAATTAAAAACCAAAATAAAAAAACTTTAAAAAAAGAAATCTGGGGGAAAAAAGAAATCTGTACTGAATGTAATAAAATATAATAATCTAAAAAGTATAAAATAAGGGAGAAATAACAAATACAGAAGAACTGCAAATACAAATACCAGAAGAAACCAAACAGTATCATATACAATGATTTTCTGAACATTACAAACATGTTAGGAAGCCTTGATGAAATGGGTAGTCCCTAAGGGATTATTAATTCCAGTAGATCAATTCCTATAAATCAATTCCTATAGAAGAAATGGAGGATGCTAATAAAGAGCTATTTCCCCTCAAAATCACCAGGCCTAGATGGTTGTGTGAAGAGCTTCTACCTGTCCTAAAAATAAATAAATAAAATAATAATAATATTATTAATAATAATAACTCCACAACTAGTTGAACTATTCCAAACCATAGAAAAAAGAAAACTCCCACCTTTTTTATGCATCAAGCATAACATTGATTACAAAAGTCAACAATAATTGCACAAAAATATCTATAAACCAATCTTGCTTGTGATTATTTATGCAAATACCAAGGAAATATTAATAAACAGACTCCAATAGCTCATTAAAAGAATCATATGCTATTATCTAGTTATTTGTTTCAGCAACATAAAGATGGTTCAATAATGAAAAGAGTTATTGTAATTCATCATATTAATAGATCTAAGGAAAACAATGGATAATTTCTTCATAGATTTTCAAAAGGCATTTGGTAAACTTCAACATTTATTCTTAACTTTAACAAATAATTGAAGAAAACTGTTAAATAGGAGAGATGAAAATCTTCTCAACCTGATAAAATATCTCTCCAACACATAAGCCAGTGTAATGCTTAATGATAAGGTACTAGAAATATTGCTTTTAAAATCTGAAAAAAGTACCATAATTTCCACTATCACCACTAATATCTAATTTACTATTGTTTCTTGGTACTAGCCAAAGAAATTTTGACAAAAGAAGGAAATAAAGATACAAAAATTAGGAACAAAGAAGTAAAATTATCACATTTTGCTGGTGGCTGAGTGAAATTAATATATAATCAATAAATTATATACATACAAACAGAAATAGGGAAGACAATTCCATTTATAACAGCAGAAAAACAAAAAAAATGCTAAAAAAACATGAAATGTGCAAATTTTTTATTTGAATAAATATGCTAAAACACTCCTAAGAGACATAAGGAATACTGGATCCAATGGCAAGTCATACCATGTTCTTGGATGGGAAGATTCAACATTATAAAAATGCCGGTTCTTGCTAAATTAATCTATAAATACAACATAATCACAATAAAAACAGCATCACTTTTTTTTCTGGAACTAGGCAAGTTTATATGATTTTAAAGTTTATATGGTGAAATAAGCAAGAATAGAAGAATTTTGGAAAAGAGAAAAGTCTGAAGATGTACTAGAGAGGCAAAAAACATCAGTATAATAAATTTTATAACATACTATTATAGGCTCAAGAATTAAAACAGTATGGTACTGGCACTTGAATAAAGAGACAGATTATTTCACCATAATAAAAAGCAAAGAAATAAACACAAATATGTTGAGAGAGTATCTCAAATTTGTAAGGAAAATAATTATTAAATGGTAAGGGAACAAAGAGGTACCCATCTGGAAACAAAAACTAGATAGTAGATTTACACCACATATGTTATTTAAAGTATATTCCAGAAAGATCAAATATCTGATTATAATAACTGAAATAAAAAAAAAAAAAACCTCTGTAAGAGGGAAAATTCTCTTACAATTTTTGATTGGGGAAGGCTTTCCTGGAATGACACAAAATCCAGAAGCTATAAAGAAAAAGTTAATAGATTTGGTTCCCTAAATTTTTTTTTAATTGCAAAGCAGCAAAAACTTTCCCAAGTTAAGTTTTAAAACAAGACCGATTGAAAAACTACTGGCAATTTATGTTGCAAATTAAGGATTAATGTCCCTAATACAAAAAAAAAAAAAAAAAAAATCTACAAATCAAGAAGAAAATGACCAGCATGCCAATAGAAAAAATGAGCAAAGAGTTCACAGGAAATACATTTGTTTTCAAACATGAAAAGTAACTCCACTCATAATATGAGAAATGCAAACTAAAAATACACTGAGAAACCATGTTTTATATATCAAACTGTCAAATATCAAAAAGTTATAATACACTCTATTAGTAGATATGGACACTCAGGTATTTCTGGTGGGTGTGTAAATTGGATCAACCTCTGTGGAGGGCAATTTGTCAACATATTACAAAGTTGGATATCTTCAACCTTGTAAATTCACTTCTCAGAATTTATACTAAAATACAAATTCACACTCAAAATGGCTTATATATAACTATGCACAGTGCAAGTAGTTTGTGATAGCGAAGTTTGGAAACAATCTAAATATCTGTCAATAAAAGGCTAATGTTTATCCATGCACCATAAAAAAAGAACTTAGGAAAATCTTTACATATGTATATGGAAAAATTTCAATGATAAATTGTTAAGAAAAGCAAAGACATTTGATCTTTCTGGAAAATGCAAATTAGAGTGCATAGCATTTTACCATATGAGGAGAATATATATGTGTATGCATGTGTATCACATATATACAAATACATACCTACATATAAATTATATATATAACAGATATGTGTATGTACATCTTCACTTTCATGGATAAAATAGCTCTAAATAAAATATCTCTAGAGAACTGTTCAGGAAACTAATATTACTTTAACATGTAGAGAGGGACATTGTAAGTCTAGAGAATAGTAGGAAAAAGACTTACACTCTATATGCTTTTTGAAACTATTCTCTTTTTATTTTTTTGCCTTATTGAGATATAACTGATATACAAAAAGTTGTACACATTTAATGTATACATCTTGATGAGTTTGGATATATACATACACCATGATGCCATCACCACAACCAAGTTACTACACATATTCATCACTTCCAAAAATTTTCTTGCATTCTTTTGTGGTGTTGTTGCTGTTGTTTCTTTATGTTTGTTTTTGTCTTTGTCTTTTGGTAAGAACACTTAACATGAAATCTATTCTCTTGACACATTTTAAAGTACACAATAAAGTTTCTTTTTTTTTTTTTTAAAGTTTGCCAGTAATTTAATTCTTGAGCTAAGTAATCTTGTGGTCCTATTTCTTAGAATATTTCTTTTTTCTTTTTTTTTTCTTTTTTTTTTAAAGTTTCTATTATACAAGATGAGTAAGTCCTAGAGATCTGCTATACAACATAGTACCTGTAGTTAACTTTATGAAATTTAAGCTATGTGTAGGTACTAACCTAAAAAATATGTCTGTGTGTATAATGTACAATTAAATATACATAAATTATAAGTGTGCATAAATATATATTTATGTAAATATACTTATATATTCATATAAATATTCGTATAAATATATTAAATAAATAAATATTTATATTTAATAAATAAATATATTCATATTCCTATAAATATATATGAAAAATATGGAATATTAATAGCAAATACCTCTGGTTGGTATTATTATTATTGGCTATTTTACCTCTTCTATATTTTCCAGGTTTCTACAATAGTTTTATATTATAACCACAGAACTATAAATGTCATATTTAAAAGACTGGAGGGATCTTGGTAATAGTGAATAAAATAAATCAAAACATATGGATCTAGTTTCAGATCTAACACTCACCAGCTAGGTGCCATTCATCATAACTTCTAATTTGTCTGAGTCTCAGTTTTCTGATCTGTAAAATAGGGATAATACTGCTTGCCTTGGTTTTCCTCAATTTGAGATAAAATAAAAAAATAAAATTATTTGAAATTGTTTATAATTGTCCTCCTACAGAAATGTGCAGTGCTGTTATAGTTAATGATGTAAGAAGCATTACTGAAGTATTACATTTCTCTATTTCTTGCTTAAGATACAAATTGGCCAGGGGCACCTCAGTGGCTCGGTTGGTTAAGCAACTGGCTTTTGGTTTCAACTCAGATCCTAATCTCTGGTTTGTGGGTTTGAGCCGGGCATTGGCCTCTGTGCTGACAGTGTGGATGGAGCCTGCTTGGAATTCTCTCTCTCTTCCTCGCTCTCTGCTCCTCCCCCACTTGATCTCTTTGTTTCTCTGTCTCTCTGTCTCTCTCTCTCAAAATAAATAAATAAACTTTTAAAAAAGATACAAATTGACCAGCGAATTGAGCGAAACCCATTAGGATCTCAAAGAACTACAAGACAACTGATTTCTGTCCTCTTACCATATTTCCATTTGGAAAGTGGAAGTAAGAAGGAGCAAGTTAGGAGAGTTCGATAGGAAAATTCCAAGGGAAAAAAGTCTCACCCAAGAAAATAACATTCCCTTGCACTCTCCTAAAGCCAGATACTGCCCTACTAACACACATCGAACTCTGCACTCATTCTATGGAATCAATTTTTTTCTACTGTACAAACTGGTTATTTTGTAAAGACAGTGCTTTGGGTACATCTGCTTTGCTGTCCATACTCAGAAAAACCTGAATGGACTCAATGCCAAGTGTAGCACTCCCTTGAGGGATTTTCCCCACCACCACACCAAAACACACACAAGTGCATACACGTGTACAACATATTTCTAGGTATTTTTTTTAATTATGCATAGGGTTACCAGAAAAGATGCTGAACCATGAAATAATAATAGTTATGTCAGCAGGAATGTGGGATTGGAGCTCAACATTGCTTGTAAAACAATATATCCTTTCAACAAAAACAGGCCGAAAGATCAAAAACAGTTCTGAATCAGTGTCCAAAAAGCTCCATTTTTAAGTAATGGTTTCAAAAGATTTTTCCCATAACATCTGAGGGAACAAAGCAGACATGGGTAAGCAGCTAGATTCCCCTCACCTTGGCCAGCTCTCCGCTCTCTTTTGCTCCCTCTTTTTTTCAGGCATCAGGATGTTTCAAAACGTTTTAAGTGGAAGACCTAGCCATCGTAAGTGCTTGGGAAATTCATTCACTGAAAGTCACAGACCCGTTCACTCTGCTATCTGCTTTACCACTCAGTGGGGTGTCTCCAAATATCTTGAGGGGTATTGCAAAATACTAAAATAAATGGAAAAAACCCACAGTTAATTGGTTCAAGTTATTTTTCCTTTAATTTATTTATACCATACACAGTCCTTTAGGGGAAGTCAGGGCGAGTTTAAAAAAAAAAATCAGCCACCACAAATATAAAAGATTGGAGATTGTTACTTCAGGCCTCTAGGAGATAATTTAACGGTATTATGTATAATGGTGAGAGTGTGGTCTGAGACCTATATACCATCTGGGTTAGAATCCCACCTCTAATACTAGCCATGTGATTTCAAACACTTCCATTATTAACCCTTCTGTGCCTCTTTTTCCACTCACAGGGTTATTGTGAGGACTAAATATTATTATCCCTGAAAAGTATTGAAAACAATGCCTAGCATACAATAAGTGTTCAATGAATATTAGCTGTTATTTTAATTGTTGTTAGTGATACCATGACAAAAAAATTACTAACTGGTCCTTGAACACCTTGAAAGAGTCAATGTTCTCCCTTCAGCATGTCCCCTAAAAGCAAAAAAACAAAACAAAACAAAATAATCAAGAAACATGTACCCTAAGCATTTACTACTATAGAGCTACTCAGATACCATGGAGAATCTAACTCTCCATATAACAAGCACCATGTAGCTTCTTGTCTCAAGATTCTGCCTTTCAGCATGGACGGTTAACGTGTGCTTCAAAACCAAACCAAACCAAACCAAACCAAACCAAACCAAACCAAACCAAACCAAACCAAACCAACCAAAACAAAACAAACAGAAAGAAAGAAAGAAAAGCATATAATCAGGAGAAAACTGTCTTCCATCTTGCAGTGAAGGACACTGATGAGTTGGTATGCTGCATTCAATGTTTATTAGACTGGCTCTTTTCTTCCTGCATTCTAGCTCATCTTAGAGCTTCAACAGATGGGTGGGCAATACAGGAGTAGCACGGAACACAGTGCTTTGTTTTGGTGTCTTAACACTTCAGATGAAAAGAATAGTCTTTAAGCTGGCCGCTCTTTGTAGACTGTGTCTTTAGCGGAACATCATTTTTTCCATTAGTACAACCAAATGACCTGTTGATAAATGTTTTAGGGAACAGATCATAGCAAGAAGAAAACTAAAGGCATATTTGAGTTCACGAAGATACCTAATTTTCCATCACTGAGAGATGTTCTTCTTTATCTCCATGTATGTTATTCATCAAGGCATCTTGACACTATTTACTGGAAAGTAATGGCACTGTTTACCAGAAAACTAGCTTAATCTGCTACTCATTGTTTTCATCAGTTAAATAAAACTGACCTTTCATCTTTAGCATTGTGCTTCCAACAAAATCCTGCCAAAATCACTAATGATCTGTGTTCCTCAGACAGCTGCAATACATTCCCCATGAGCTAAGGAATGGTGGGATCATCACCCCATCCAGGGATAGAAGGGCCCAATTTTACAGACCACATTAACAGGTTATCACTCAAGCCACACCATTAGGATACAGGCGAAAGAGTGAGTGGAGGTAAGAAAAAAAAGGGGACCTGGATACCTTAGTTGGTTAAGCGCCCGACTCTTGATTTCATTTCAGGTCATGATCTCGCGGTTTATGAGTTCAAGCCCCACATCGAGCTCTGTGCTGACAGTGCAGAGCCTGCTTGGGATTTTCTCTCTCTCTCTCTCTCTCTCTGCCCCTCCCCTGCTTGCACTCTCTCTCAAAATAAATGAACATATGTATATATTTTAAAAAAGAAGATTGGAAAAGAGAATCCTCAGATCTGGTGTGGAACCCCTAAATCAAAAGAATTTAGTTGTTAAGACTGAATTGACAAAGCTCAGAGTCAAAGGTAGAGTTAATAATCAGTCAATAAAATCAAGTTTTTTAGAGTTTCACAGAAACTCTACTACAAAATTAGTATAGATATTCCACAGTGGAAACTTACCTACCTTAATCAGTATTCTTCCATCATCAAAATGAGCTGAAGACCTGCCCATGTTGCCTCTCATATAGGATTATATCAATATAATACATAATGTCATTTTACTTCTCACATTGATAAAGGTGCTTAGGTAAAATTAAGCTCAGTCTCAATTTATCTCTGAAAGACCAAAGTTTGCACATTCACGGGTTATAGGTTGGTTATTTTCAACCTAGCTCTAACACCCAAGCATATCATAAGCATTCTCACACAGTTTAACCAAATTACAGAAGCAAACATTTTATTTAAACATGTAAGGTTTCAAATCTTGGAGGTTTGCTTTTGATCACGCTTTTTCCCTTCCTTCCTTCCTTCCTTCCTTCCTTCCTTCCTTCCTTCCTTCCTGCAATAACAATATCTGGATTCACCTTTAAGAAACCATTTTATCCCATCCCCATCTGTCTATTTTAACTTGTACTCCAAGATGAATTTATAAGAATGTTCACTGCAGTAAAAATTTGGGTAAAAATCTAAATTTTGGATATTTAACAGAGCAGTAATTATAAGGCACCCATTGTAAAATATTATGCAGAATTTAAAAGAATGGGGAAGATCTACATGGAACAATGTCCGTGATTATTAAGTGAAAAAGTAAGCTGCATAATAATAATTTGTAAGCTTGGGTTAATTTATGTAAATGTGTTATAGGCACATAAATATACTTGGAAGTGCACACAGTTTATCTCAATAGATACACACTGGATTGATAATGGTGGCTAACTTCTGAGAAGGAGTGGATGACTAGAGAAAGGAAAAGTGAATGGGGAATCTTAACTTTAATTACATCATTCTATATCATTTGAAATAAAATGATAAAAAATGAAGTCTTTTTATGTAAGTGAATTATGTCTTCAGACTTCAGAAAGCACTTTGGGTTGTTATCAAAAGTGGTGGTTATTAATGAATATGCAGTTATAGTAGTCTCTTCAGAAGACAAGTTTTCAGCATATAATTTACCCACTGATGCAGCAATGTAAAGTCTCTTTCAGACGGTTCAAAAAAAGCTTATGTCTTCCTTGTCCCAATCCTATTTCCCATGTCAAAGTAACTACTAGAGATGTAGGATATATCCTTATAGATTTACAAATGCATATGTGAATATTAGAAATACGTATAGTTTTACTGCATCTTTAGAATCCTCAGATATGTGTCAAACACCTGTCCTCTGAGTCCTCAAGTTCTGGGAAACATGTATCAGTCTCTCTAAGTGGGTCCCTATAGTCTATTTCACACCAAAGAAACAATGTCTTTAATTTTCAACTCCAAAATTTTAATACTTTTATTCCTTTGAGTTGGGTAAGAGATTCAGGGGTTAGTCCTTTATGGGTGGTGCAGTACCAACTTCAGAATGTGGAAGCGATTGCTACCTATTGCATTGAGAACTAGGCCAAAAATAAAAATGAATTGCATTTATTTGAATATCGAGTTAGTCAAATTTCTTAAACCAATTAATTTTAATATTTGGTTCCCATATCTTAGCCACTGCTTAACTCTTTTATTAGTTTTATAAGGTATTCCTCTTTGGGTTTTAGTATAAAAATTTATTTTGGGCATAAATGATGACAACTCCTTTCCAGTGCTTATAACTCCTGTTTCTTCTTATCTTTACACATTGGCTTAAAATCACCAGCACAAAGTTCAGTCTCAGTGATAATAGGCAACCTTGTCTTTTTTCTAACTTAATTAGAAGAAATACTTGTAATGTTTCACCATTAGATGTGATGTTTGCTCTAGATTTCTGTTAGATGCTCTTCAAAAAAAAATTTTTAACCTATCCTACCTCTAGCTGATTAAAAGTTGTGTATGATTTATGGGTCATTAAATTTTATCAAATGGTTTTTCTATGTGTATTTGAAATGACTGAAAAGATTTCCTCCTTTCATCTGTTTTCTAATGTACTAAATTACACTGGTAAAATTTCCATGTGTTGAGTCACCTTTACATTATTAGGAAAAACTTGGTCGTGTGCTTTATTCTTTTAATAGAGTTCTGTTCTATTCCCTAACATTTCATTTAAAATTTTTGCCCCATATTTTAAGTAAGAATGTTCTGTGCTTTCCTGTTCTATTGTTTCTCTTTCCAAGTTTTTGAAATTTAGTTAAATGAGTTACATAGCTTTATAATTTTTTTGATGTACTGGCATAATTTATGGATCATGGAGATTATGTGTTTCTTGAAGTTTGGGTAGAAATCGTCTGTATATCTATTTGGTCCTTCCTTCATTTTTAATATTAGTCCTTTGATTCCCTTTTCAATTATACTGTGTTATAGGTTTATTCAGTTGTCTACTTTGAGATCATTTTTATATAAATCACATTTTCCTAAAAAGTTATCCATTTCATATAACTTACAAATACACAAATATTCTGACATTTTCTCCCTTTTCTATTGGTATTTATGGCCCTATGGAATTTCAGTTGTCTTTTTTACTCTTAATAAGATTTTCCAAAGGTTTTAGTAATGTTATTAGTGTTTTAAAATAATTTTAATGGATTTATTCATTAATTCATTTTTAATTCATTAATTACTTTTTAATGGACTTTAATGGATTAATTCATTAATTACTATTTCTATCTGTTAAAATGCCTCTCTTCTACTTTTTAAAGCCCATTTTGGTATTATTTTCAAAGTTTTGTGAGTTGGAAGATCATTTAGTTTATTTTCAGTTACTATTACTTTATAATATTTGGATTATGGTTATAAATTTTTCTCTGAACACAACTTATTTTAATTCCACTGTCTTAACTGTATTATACTTTCACTTAGCACTTTGGAGAAGTTTATCATTTATATTTTTCTTTACTCTGTAACTCAAAATATATTTGAAATTGATTTTAAATTTCAAAGTGTATAGTTTTTTTTCTATCCATTTGGCACAGGTTTTAATTTTATTATAATGAGTGTGGCTAGTATAGTTTCTACTTTTGTAATCAATCGGGATTTCTTTTATGGTTTAATGTGTCATCTATGCTTTTTGGTGTGTGAATTTTCCATGTGTATTTGAAGAAAAAAGACATTTATTCTTTTTACTGGATGCAATGATACGTAACTATAAGTATAGATAGAGAATCGGAATTTATCATTGGATTATTCCAATTCTATATGTACTTAATTTTGTCAAAAAACTTCTGAGAAGTGTATTAATACCTATCAATAAGGTCACAGATTTATCAGTTTCTATTTATATGCTTCTAACAGATGTTTTATATTTTTGAAAGCAATGTATTTAGTTGCAGGTTACATTATGACTTTTATACCTCTGTAGGATTGCGATCAATGGTATTTTAAATTCAGATTATTTTTTAAGCTTGTTCTTCTAACATTCAGACTTTAACATTCAGCTTTATTTGTTTCTTGCCTTATTATTCCTTTGGTACCCTTTGCTCTCCTTGTGGATTTATTTTTTTCATTTCGTTAGAATGCATCTGCCATTAATATTTGTAGAGGAAGTTTATAGGTAAAATGTCTCCAGTAATTAAATGTTTCAAATATCTTTATTTTCCCTCATGCTTAAATGATAGTTTGGCTAGATAAAGACTTCTAGGTTCAAGTTTTTCCTTAGATCTTTGAAGGTATTGTTGTATTATCTCATTAGAACTAGTATGGCTGGTGAGAAATACATTATCAGTCTATACTTCGTATAATATAGGGATTTACTTTATTCTTCTGGAAGCTTTTAGGATTTTTTTTCTTTATATTCTGCATCCCCAAAATTAAACTATATTCTGTCTGGATGTGAGTCTCTTCTTATTCATATTGCTTGGCAATTGGTAGACCCTTTTCATCTACCATGTCATTTTCATTTCAAGGTCTACTGAGCTTTCATTTCATTCAAATGAAATCTCTTTCCCTAGCAAATATTCTTATTTCCTTCACTTTTATCTTATTTTAAGTATAGAAGTGATGCATCAATATATTCTTGTAAAAAATTGGATAATTGACAAGCAATTGTGAGCAAAAACTTGAATAACTGTCATCCTTTTTCCAATCCCATATTCTCCCTAGGAAAGATCACTGTTAATAAATTAAATATGTATCCTCCCAGACATTTTTATTAATCATTTAACTTTTATCAAATTAACACACATTTATGGTTTACAAAATCAAAAACGATAAGGTTTGTAACAATAACAAAGAAACCACAGCTTCCTGTTCTACCTCCCTACCAGATTCCTGCTCCTGGGAGACAAACACAACCAATTCTCCCTTTGAGCACTAATTTCATCAATGAGTTCGTGAATCCCTGGCTGATAACCCAAGGCATCTTGAATTTTTAAGGATCACTCACTTGGAATTGCCCCTATTCAAGGCTGTGGTCCCCGGTCCTCTTTCCGTACACTGTCTCTTTTTATATACACTAAAACCTTGGATTGTGAATAACTTGTCCTGCAAGTGTTCTGAAAAATGACCAAACATTTCTAATAAATTTTAACTTAATCAATGAGTGATGTCTTGCAATAAGAATAGTACATGACACTGAATGTCACATGATCACAACTGAGCCAATGATTCTTCTCTCTTTCCCTCTCTTTCTCTCACTACGGGATTATGGGTGAGCATCTCCCATGATTGGATGCTCGGTCAGGCCACAGTGTTTGGCAGAAATCAGTGGTTTTTCAGGATGTTGGAAGGTGTCCGCAACTGGCACTAGTGTTTTGTTTTGTTTTGTTTTGTTTTGTTTTGTTTGTCACTTCAAAGCACCTATGGACAGTCCATTGCTTTTCCATACAAGAGTAAGCTTAGGAATGCTTTGCTTCATTCTAGGTCCCTTTCCCAGATATAGATATATAGAGATCCTTTCCTCTGCTGCCTTATTCCCAGTTACATTAAATACAGTATATGACAAGAGCTTATTAATACTGTACTGTAGTCAACATCCGTTAGTGATAGTGAAAGTCATCCTACACAATAACCCTCCCTCTCTTGTCTCTCTCACACCAGCCACAAAGGTTTTTAAAACTAAATGCAGGTTAATTTGTTTATTTGTCTTTATATTTTGTACTTTCTCTATTATTTTGTATTACAGTATTGTAATCATTTTTATATGAATATTTTTGGGTTGTGGAACAAATCATCTGACTTGCCGTTCTTTCTTTTAGCATTTATTCATTTTTTTTTTTTTTGAGAGGCAGAGAGAGACAGTATGAGCGAGGAAAGGACAGAGAGAGAGGGAGACACAATCTGAAGCAGGCTCCAGGCTCAGCTGTTAGTACAGAGCCTGATGTGGGGCTCGAACTCATGAACAGTGAGATCATGACCTGAGCCAAAGTCGGACGCTTAACTGACTGAGCCACCCAGGCACCCTGCCATTATTTCTTATGAGGAAATTTGCTTTGATATACAAATGCTTTGGATTATAAGCATGTTTCTGGAATGAATTATGCTCACAAGCTAAGAATTTACTATATACATATTTTTTTTTATTTTAGTCGACATACAGTGCAATATTTGTTTCAGGAATAGAATTCAGTGATTCATCACTTACATACAACACCCAGTGCTCATCACAACCATGCCCTTCTTAATGCTCATCACCCTTAGTCCACCTCCCACCCATCTCCCTCCATCCACCCTCAGTTTGTTTTCTATTGTTAAGAGTCTCTTGTGGTTTGTTGCCCTCTCTTTACAATAGACAAGGACAACTTTACTAGAAGTTGTCATCACTTCCTGGAAACCAGTGTGGGGAGCAAATATGGGCCTCTTTTTCATATAACCAAAGTATTCTTTGTGGTTTTAGCTAGGATTTGTAATAGAAGGAGGCACTCTTAAACATAAATTAATTAACCACTGTGTGTAAATTTCTAACTAAATTTACTTAACAGTTAAATTAAACATGACAACCAACTTCAAACATACAATGCAAGTGAGAGTTTAACTTTAATCAACAATGGCTCCTCCCTAGAGAGTTGATAAATGTTCTCCAGAAATAGTCAGCAGTGTCACTGTCTCTATCATGATGTATCTTCAGTCCTTCTGTCAGGTGTGTTTCAAGAGACATACAGCTGTTCTCGTAGATTTAGCATCTGCATGTCATAACACCATAGTTTGCTTCATCACTACAAACCCATATAAACTCCTTTTTTAAATTTCTAGTAAATACTAGTTTTCTTGATTAAATAAATTGTATCATGGGCGCCTGGGTGGCTCAGTCAAGTTAAGCATCCGACTTCTGCTTAAGTCATGATCTCGTGGTTTGTGAGTTCGAGCCCCGTGTCGGGCTCTGTGCTGACAGGTCAGAGCCTGGAGCCTGCTTTGGGTTCTGTGTCTCGTCCTCTCTCTGCCCCTCCCATGCTCATGCTCTGTCTCTCTCTGTCTCTCAATAATAAGTAAACATTTAAAAAATTGTATCATAAGGGCACTTAATTAAGTGAATTAAACTAGTTAAGCTCACCATTTGTGTTTCTTAGGTTAGGTTGCACATTGCAATCATCAGGAAGGTTTAAAAATATTATGTGGGATTTTAATGGTTTCATGCCTCACATTTAGGTCTTTCATCCATTTTGAATTTACTCTTGTGCATGGTGTAATAAAATGGTCCAGTTTCATTCTTTTGCATGTTGCTGTCCAGTTTCCCCAACACCATTTTTTTAAATATGAAATTTATTGTCAAATTGGTTTCCATACAACACCCAGTGCTCATCCCAACAGGTTCCCTCCTCAATGCCCATACCCACTTTCCCCTCCCTCCTACCCCCCATCAACCCTCAGTTTATTCTCAGTTTTTAAGAGTCTCTTATGGCTTGGCTCCCTCCCTCTCCAACTTTTTTTTTCCCTCCCTTCCCCCATGGTCTTCTGTTAAGTTTCTCAGGATCCACATATGAATGAAAACATATGGTATCTGTCTTTCTCTGTATGACTTATTTCACTTGGCATAACACTCTCCAGTTCCATCCACATTGCTACAAAAGGCCATATTTCATTCTTTCTCATTGCCAAGTAGTATTCCATTGTGTATATAAACCACAACTTCTTTATCCATTCATCAGTTGATGGACATTTAGGCTCTTTCCATAATTTGTCTATTGTTGAAAGTGCTGCTATAAACATTGGGGCATAAGTGCCCCTGTGCATCAGCACTCCTGTATCCCTTGGGTAAATTCCTAGTGGTGCTATTCCTGGGTCATAGGGTAGATCTAGTTTTAATTTTTGGAGGAACCTCCAAACTGTTTTCCAGAGTGGCTGCACCAGTTTGTATTCCCACCAAAAGCGCAAGAGGGTTCCCGTTTCTCCACATCCTCTCCAGCATCTATAGTCTCCTGATTTGTTCATTTTAGCCACTCTGACTGGCGTGAGGTGATACCTCAGTGTGGTTTCGATTTGTATTTCCCTGATGAGGAGTGATGTTGAGCATCTTTTCATGTGCCTGTTGGTCATCTGGATGTCTTCTTTAGAGAAGTGTCTATTCATCCAACACCATTTGTTAAAGAGACTGTCTTTTTCCCATTGGATATTCTTTTCTGCTTTGTCAAAGGTTAATTAATCATATAGTTGTGGGTTCATTTCTAAGTTTTCTGTTCTATTGATCTATGTGTCTGTTTTTGTGCCAGTACCATACTGTCCTAATCACTACAACTTTGTAATATAACTTGAAGTCCAGAATTGTGATGCCTCCAGCTTTGCTTTGCTTTTTCAAGGTTGCTTTGGCTATTCAGGGTCTTTGAGTTTCATAAAAATTTTTGTATTGTTTGTTCTAGTTCTGTGAAAAATGCTGGTGCTGTTTTGATAGGGATTGCATTAAATGTGTAGGTTGCTTTGCTTAGTATAGACATTTTAACAATATTTGTTATTCCAATCCATGAACATGGAATGTTTTTCCATTTCTTTGTGTCATCTTTAATTTCTTTCATAAGTGCTCTTTATTTTTCAGCATACAGATCTTTTACCTCTTTGGTTAGGTTTATTCCTAGGTATCTTATCATTTTTGGTACAATTGTAAATGGGATTGATTCCTTAATTTCTCTTCCTGCTGCTTCATTATTGGTGTGTGGAAACGCAACAGATTTCTGTATGTTGATTTTGTATCCTGAAACTTTAATGAATTCATGTATCAGTTCTAGCAATTTTTCTGGTGGTGTTTTCACTGTTATTATTAATTTATACATGTATAAAAGAGCGCACAATAAAAAGTAAGTTTCCTGTCCTCTTGTCCCTGCTCCTGAGGCTTCTTTCTTAGAGGCAGCTGTATCAGTAATCCTTGGAGCACATTGGTCTAGAGGTACTCTCTAAATACCTCAAAATGGCATCCTCTGACTCAGTTGCTCACATATTTTAGGAGAACACAGATGACCTCCTTGTATGGGATGGGGTCACTGCTGGTCATCTGGACCATGGCAGGGCATCCAATTACTCCAATAATCACCAGTGAATTGTAGGATAGAGTACAGGAGTAGGACAAGGCACTGGGTCATCAAGCAGTTGTGGTACTTAATTGCTTATGGCAAAATGGTAATTATAAAGAAGAGGTTATATTTAGTGTCCTAGTAAGGATGAAAAGGGAAAAGGAGAAACAGAAGATGGTGAGTGTTCTACTCAGAAGAGAAAAGGAAATGAGAAACCATCAAGGATGGATTTGAGTCTTATCTCCTGTGGTTACAGAATAGATATAACTGGGTATTAGGTGCAGCACCTGGCAATAACAGTGGCTGAGCTGCAGCAAGATATAGATGCTCAACCCTATCAGTCAGCTCTCCTGCTCTAAGGCAAGGGCACTGTGGGAAAGATATGGGACCCTGGCACATGAAATAAGGACATTTAGGCAGACATTAACAAGGCCTAGAATGATGAACCCACATAAACCTTCCTGGCCTGTGGAGGAAAGCCCCTCTTACTCCCAGGCATTATCCCCTGCTTAAAGCATTTCAAGGACTGCACCTGGAGCAGGAGCCTCACCATGATGCAACTTCTCTTAGGAGTCCAATTCCACCACCTCCCATTGCCTCCAAGCCTATAATGAGAGTTAGAGCTCGATGAAAGCCAATGGAGAACACAGGACTTTTTCTGTGTTCTATATCAAGAGACTTGTGGGACCTTACCAATTTGTATCTACAGACATCTGAGGAGCACATGGGAGCAAATTCTAAGGGTGTTTGAACAAGGAGGGAAAAAATATAAGGCTTGACTGGGCAGAATTTATTGGCGTGCATGTATCCATCTAGCATTTGGATTTAATGAGTTGGCTCAGGCACCTGGCAGTGGTGTTAACAGTCTGCTAGGTTAATTGCCAGTGAGAATGAAAGGCCAGAACTTCCTGTATACTGTGGAGGAAGGAATCTGAGGCCTTAGGGAGATGAGACTGTTGGAAGATCTATGTGAACCCTTCTTGGCTATTCCTTTACCAGACCTCAACTACCTGCCAGCTCCCTTTCTATGCCATCTCATAGAACTGTCAGCCAATATCCACTCTGGAATATTATTTGGCCTTAAAAAAGAATTAAATTCTGATATATGCTACAACATGGATGAACCTTGAAGACAGGATACTAAATGAAATAAGCCAGACATATAAGGAGCAATATTGTATGATTCCACTTATATGAGGTACCTAGAATAGGAAAAAAACATAGATTCAGAAAATAGAATAGAGCTTACCAGGGGCTGAGCAGAGCAAGGAATGGGGAGTTGAATGGATAGAGTTTCTGTTTAAGATAATGAAATAGTTCTGGAAATTGATAGTGATGATGGTTGTACAACACTATGAATTTACTTAGTTCCACTGAATTGTACACTTAAAATGGTTAAAATGGTAAATTTTATGTTATATATGTTTTACTATAATAAAAAACAAGACACTTATTTTGCCTGGTCACAGGGTAGCCTATGACCTATGACACAAGCCAAGCCAATTGAACTAGTCAGACTGAACTACATATCTTGAGCTAAAGGTCACAAGATGAGTGTCTTAGTCAG
This sequence comes from Panthera leo, assembly GCF_018350215.1. Taxonomy (NCBI): domain Eukaryota; kingdom Metazoa; phylum Chordata; class Mammalia; order Carnivora; family Felidae; genus Panthera; species Panthera leo. The sequence goes on from NC_056695.1 coordinate 42,505,297, forward strand.
GGCTGAGATAGCAAGGTATGCCGTATGCTGGGTGGCTTATACACAACAGAAATCTATTTGTTACAGTTCTGGAGGCTAGAAATCTGAGATCAGTGTGCAGGCATTATCGGGTTCTGCTGAGGGCCCTCTTCCAGCTTGTAGCTGCCAACTTTTCAATGAATTCTCACATAGCAGAAAGCAAAAAGGGAAGCAAGCTCTCTTATGACTCTTATAAGGACACTATTCCCAGGGCGCCTGGGTGTCTCCGTTGGTTAAGCATCTGACTCTTCGTTTCAGGTCAGGTCATGATCTCAGGGTTTGTGGGATTGAGCTCCGTGTCGGGCTTTGCACTGACAGCATGGAGCCGGCTTGGGATTCTCTCTAGCGCTCTCTCTGGCCCTACCCTGCTTACGTGCTCTCTTTTGCTCTCTCTCGCTCTCTCAAACAAACACCTTATAAGGACACTAATCTCATTCATGAGTGCTCCATCCTCATGACCTCATCCCAGTGACCTTCCAAAAGATCCCACTTCCTAATACAATTGCATGGGGGAAATCAACATGAGAATTTGTGGGAGACATAACCATTCAAACCACAACAATGGGTGTGACTTAGAATGGATTCGTTCTGCTTCATCAGCATCTTTCTTAGATTCTTCAAACTATCCCATATGGATATCCCATAAAGGCTATCCCATCTTTAAATAATTTTTAAAGCACTTCTTTTTTTAAACTCTCAAATTACTCACTTATAGTAGGCTATCTGTTTCCTGCCAGGACCCTGACTAATGAATTGAGTAACATCTATTGAGTGCCCACCCCCCCATGCCAACACTGAGTGTATTATCAGTTTATCAACCTTTCTTTCCACCTCCATCCAGGATTGCTAAGGCATCATGGGTTTCTACTTGAATTTTGTGTTCTCCTCAAGTTATGCCTAAGTTCTGACTGTTTTCAAACTTACTTTAGAACTATCTGAGGTTTCTATCACCTGCTTCAAAGGATTTTGATTGACTTATGCCAATTTGGTCATTCAAAATTATGAAGATCTTTGGGGGAGTAATTAGTAGCCTATAATATTTACAGGTAAATCTACAGGTAAGACCCTCCACAACCTGAGAAGTTACAGTGAAGTTATGGATTGAATTCTGCCCCATATGCAGTTGTAAACAATCATACAACCTGTTCCATAACTCGACACTTGATGAAGCCACAGGTGTTTGTTCTTTTAGGTGCTTTCATAGCACATTTCAAAATAGGTTCATTGAGACAAACACTGCACTATTCTGGAGGCAGGGTTAGGCCAACATTGTAGCCCAATTCAGTAATCAAGAAACTTTCATCAGTAGCTGAACATGGGACCATTTTAGAGTTATGCTTCAATGCAGTTCTGAAAGTCACAGGCTATTGAGATTTTATACTTTGTCTATGCAGGGGCAGGGATACCTTTATAATATTTCTAACCTATGCATATATCTTGAACTTCCCACTTTCACTGATGAAAAGCCACTTATTTTATCCATTCTGTTAGTATAGAGCCACCTCTGATGTCTGGGCCTCTGATCAGAACCTTTAACATACTAACTGAACACTCCTAAATAGTATATTGCTAATCCAAAGACTGACAGCCCTTAAAATGTAAGTCAAAATCAACAATCATATATATCACACTATTTAAGTAATTTAAAGTAAATTACAGACAAGATGACAAGAAAGCATAAGACAATAAACATTTTTAAAAAGGGGGGCACCTGGGTGGCTCAGTCAGTTAGGTGTCCAACTTCATCTCAGGTCATGATCTCACAGCTCGTGAGTTTGAGCCCCATTGGGCTCTGTGCTGACAGCTCAGAGCCTGGAGCCTGCTTCTAATTCTGTGTCTTTCTCCCTCTCTGCCCCTCCCCACTCTCTCTCTCTCTCTCTCTCTCTCTCTGTCTCTCAAAATAAATACTAAACAAAAAAAAAAAATGAAAGCATAAAACAATAGCAATCTCCTAATTCTGATTCATGATGAATTTATGTTATTAAAATAAGAGGCCTCCACCCAGCTCCCCATCCACTACCATGTTGTTCTCCTTTGCACTATAGACAAACTTCTCAAGAGCAGATGACTCTTATGGTCTCTGATTCTTCTCCTCACCCTCATTCTTCATTCCACGCTGGTCTAGCGTATGATGTTTGATGTTTGAATAGCATTATTATCAGAATTTCCTAGCTGAGCCCTTCTAGAGTTCCTGACCCAGAAAAAAACATGATTGATAATTAAATCATAGCTCTTGTTTTCAGCAACTATATTTTGGGGTGATTTTCACACAAAAAGAGATGGCTGATATCATTCACTGATTAAGGATAGGGCTCTTTGAACAGGTATATGTATGGTGTCCTATGCTTCTCTTAAGTAGACAGCAATGATGCTGGTGGCTCTAGGATCCCCCCAAAACTTACTCATTGCCCTTCTTTTCAGGAATTCTTTTATGAAGGAGGGGTCAAAGTGCTGAGCACTTTTCAAAGACCCACTATTTTAAAGTTCTAGTTGCTTTCACCCCCAACATTTTCATTCTTCTAGCTAGTTGAACACGTATTATTTATGTTAAAACCAACTCTTAATTACTGGACATATTCTTTCCAACTATTGTTAATGGATAAACTTTGTGCTCCCTTTCTTCATAGGCAAAAGAATATTATTTTCTCAAATCTGTGGCCCTTCGAATTGAAAGCCATGGCTTTTACAGCCCTTGTCTCTACTGTATATTTATAAAAGTCAGCTTAATTAAAAATGGTTATGATGGAAAATTTTGTGTTATATGTTTTTTGCTATAATTTAAAAAATCAATGTAGGAGCTCAAAGGTCAAGATTCAGAGTCTTTGTTCTCTATGTATTAAACCTTCTCTGAGAACAGTACATATAGGTAAAGTTAATTATAAATGCAAAAGTAATTGATAAGTGAAACCATATAATTTACCTAGTATACTCTTTTAAATGAATTCACATTGCAATTAGAATGAAATTTAAAATACTTAACTTGACCTATAAAGACCATATATAAAAGGCCCCTGGCCTGCTCCTCTAACTTCATGCTGAATTGCTCTCCCTTCCACTCAGTATCCCTTCCAGAGTTTCTGATGTGACATACACCTTCCAGCCTCAGAGTACACAGTTCCCTCTGCAAATATCACTGTTCCTCACACCCTCACTTCCTCAGAGAAGCCTCCGTGATTCCCCAGACAAGGGAAGTGCTTTCCCTATTAGATGCTTCTTTAGTGATTTGTATTTCCATGTAATGACATAATTGTGTAAATAGCTGTTTAATGTTTACTTCCCTTCCTAATCTATCCTGTTTACTACTGTATCTCCAGTGCCTATAACATAATAGCATAACAGCTAATGAATAGATAGTTATTGAATACTTACATCATGACTGAATTAGTAGGTGGCTTTATAGTTCTTGGGCCATACCAAGGTTTGGATTGCACAGTATCTAAGATCCATTCTAACTCTAAAATTACATGTTTCTATGATTCTGTTCCCATCCCAGGAAGGGCCATTAATCACCAACTTAGCCCATGTGTATAACAGTGCAAATTTAGGCCCATGTAAAGTTTATATTATGCAGATGTTCTCAGCAGTATTTGCCTTTCCAGATGCTTGGTTGATGCCATGACTACAAATATAGTGGGAGATGCGTGTACAATTGGAATGCTAAGCCAGACTACCAAGTAGAGCCCACCTCTAGAGCAGTGCTGTAGTGGAGATTCAAAGGGTACAGTGACCTCAAACATGTGATTGGGAGGTGCTGATTTTTTTCACTGGCAGGGTTGCAACATTTTTTAGGCTCTTGTTTATCACAATGAACATTGAAACTAGCACCTGAAATAGAGTTGTTGTTCAATAAGTATATGAATGAATGTATGAATTAATGAATAAGAAGGCTGCTGCTAATGAGCAGCATGAAATGCACATGCAGCCTGTCCAAATATGTTTGTAACCAGTTTGTCAAAATTCACAACCTCAGGCTACCTACCACTAAGGATATATGAACCATGAATCTCCAGAAATTAATGCTCAGGTGCCCCAAGTGAAATTACTTCAGGAAAATGTACTGACCCAGCTGAAAAACCTCTCCAGTTAAGGACCTTAGCAAGATTGCCAGTGGTCAAGCTGAAAGGGACCCAAAGTGTTTAGGTGTAATATTTGTGCCTGGTGAACTTCAGAAGCAGGAAGTCTCATGCTGGGCTTTTCAAAATGGGTCATTTGTTGCTAGAGAAGAATCAGAATGGAGTGGCAGGTGCAGGAGGGGTACTAGGAGATTAAATGGCCTAGCACATCCTCAAATTCTACCATTGGAAAATGGCCTTAATAGAAGTCTCTTTTTAGGTATAATTCCTAAGTGGAATAATAATACTATGAGTAGCCAATGGGGAGCAGGCTGGCAAAAGGCATTTTTTTCACACAGATCAAATAACTAGAGGGACCAAGTGCAAATTCTAACACTCACAATATTACATGGACTGTAGCCAATTCTTCATGGATTTGATTCTATAAAAATGAGTTTTGGCAGTTCCAGACAGTGAGATATTGCTTCCTTGTTCTTAATGGAGATTATTTCTAAGGGAAACCTTCTTCCTCTCTTCTCCCACCAGCCTCCTTAAATTTCAACTTCTATGAGCTCAAGACAGAAATGCCTACATAGATTTGTCCTGAACCTCAGGGGTCCTAGTTCTGTTAATTTATTATTCAAATAAGGTGAAAATGAGCAACCTTGCTCCAGAGTGAAAAGTTCAGGTTTTCTGTGATTTGCTGATCCGTGATAATAATTACTTAGCATTTCAGAGCTGGTTCTGGGAATTAGATAAATTCCAGAAGGCTGCTTGGAGGCTCCATAATCCAAGTTCTAGCCTTGCTGGGCTCTGAGAATGAAAGCAAACCAAGGAAAACCAGCTGATTTCACTGGAGAAGGAGAGTTGCTTCCTTAAGAAAAAGACGAGGTCTTAGAACATAGTTTAGATGAATATGAAACAGAAATGAGATCCCAAAGGCCAGAACAGGTGTAAAAAGGAAAAGTAATACCCAGATCAAACTGCTCTCAAATAGAGCACTAGTAAAAGGAGAAGTAGCTTAATTACAGTTGTTTGAGGAAAAGTTACTAGAACCTAAAGAAGTCTCACAGAAGAGGAGATGCAATATGCCAGAGGCAAAATCTAAAATTATTCACCCAGAAAGGGACAAATTCCAGGTAACTGTTGAGAGTCTGAGCCATAAGTAACAAGTCCATAGTGAAAACAAGCAGAGACTTACCTTGGGAAGGCCAGAAGAGCTATATTAAGTGGTTGTGGAAAACTTGAGCAGATTGGAGAAGTGAAGCCTAGGGCAATCAGAAAATTCTCCAAGCATGATTTGTGAGTTTCAAGGTGTATAACCGTTGTAGGTAGAGATACAGATATTACATAGACTCTAAAGAAACACGCCCTAGAAATTCATGACATTGGACCCTAAGGAAAGGCACTTATCTAGGAGATAAGCCATAGTAAAAGGGATCCCAGGCAGAATAATGAAAGATCAAAACTAGGCCTGTATTCAATGTTTGTCTAGTGGTTAGGAGAGTCTCCTGTCACTCCTCTGCTCAGAGCCCTCCTAAAGTTCTCACATCACATGGAAGAAAATCCAAGCCCTCAGATCAGCCTACATCCTCATAGACTGCCCCATCTCCTTACTTCTCTGCCTCTTCTGGTTTCTCCCCTTGTATCCTCCACTCCTGTCACAACAGCCTCCTTTTATTCCAGCACACTTTTGTTGCAGGACTACTCCTCGTTCTGTGCCCTCTATCTGAAACACTCTTCTCCAGATATGTGCAGAGCTCATCCTTTACCTTGCCCTAAAGCCTCTGCTCAGGTGACCCCTTCTCAGCCAGGCCTCCCCTGACCCTCCCTATTTTAAACTACAACAACCCTACCCCAACCCCAAGCACTTCCTATATGCCTCTCTGTTTTTATTTCTCTTCATGGCACTTTTTATCATCTGATATACAGATTTTACCAATGTATGTTTCTTGTCTAGCTCCCTACAATAGAAGATATGCTCTTTGAGGGCAGGGATATTTGCCTCTTTGCTCCACTAATGACTCAGGGCAAAGAAAATGACTTGTACTTAGTAGATGCTTAAAACGTATTTTTGAGCGTACTGAAAGATTTTTTGAATAATGGATGCTTTCAACAGGCCTACACTTGATTCATACCACAGCTTTTACTATGGGGGATCCGTCTAACAAAATCTAAATGAAGATACCAGAAAAACAGCAGTGCAAGATTTAAAGCAAAGAAAAAGTAAAGGAAATAAAAGTGTTGTCTCTCAGCCAACAGCTCTAGGCCTGTATGTATTAAAGAAGAAAATGTTAGGGGCACCTGGGTGGTCAGTCAGTTGGTTAAGCATCTAACTCTTGATTTCAGCCCAGGTCATGATCTCACAGTTTGTGAGTTGGAGTCCCATGTCAGGCTCTGCATTGACAGTGCAGAGCCTGCTTGGGATTCTCTCTCTCCCTCTCTCTCTGCCTCTCCCCTGCTTGCACTCTAAATCTCTCTCTCAAAATAAATAAACTAACAAGAAGAAGAAGAAGAGGAGGAGGAGGAGGGGGAGGGGGAATGAGGAGGAGGTGGAGGAGGAGGAAGAAAATGTTTAATTGTTAGAAGCTCAAATGAGCTTTTCCAGGGGAGGAGGGGAAGAGCAGATATAGCAGAAACAATGAAGATATATTCCAGTGCTATAGAGAAAGATGCAATAGATAGAAAGGCTCCTCAAGGCCTGGAATATTCAAAAGTCAAAGAAAACAAAATCATGCATGAGCTAATTATTATTGAAACTGTGTAATGGGTAGATGAAGGAGTCATTATACTAATCTATCTGCTTTTGTATATGTTTGAAATTTTCTATTAAAAATGAGTTTTTAAAAATATAAATAAATAGGGCAAGATTTCAAAAGCAAAAAAAAAAAAGAGAGAGACTCAAATACAGAGAACAAACAGAGGGTTGCTGAAGGGTTGTGGGGGGGGGGGATGGGCTAAATGGGCAGGAGGCATTAAGGAAGACACTTGTTGGGATGAGCACTGGGTATTATACATAGAGGATAAATCACTGGAATCTACTCCTGAAATCATTGTTACACTATATGCTAACTAACTTTGATGTAAATTTAAAAATAAATAAAATATATTTTTTTTAAAAATGAGTTTTTAAGAAAGAACAGAAGAAGGACCATGTCCCATGAGGCATGTGGCAGAAGTACTGGAAGCCACCAGGTTCCCAGGGACACACTCTTCAGAAGCAACAATAGTTCCAGTTCCTGAATCTGCCAGGGGCAGTTCTCCAGCTGAACAAATGCAGGCATAGAAGCACTGTCCATAGAGGCAAGTGCTACAGAACTAAATAATCCCCTAGTAGCAGGCAGAGGAGCAACCAGTGTGGCTCACAAGAGAAATGGATCCCATGTCACCATGCAGAGCCCACCTCAGTGCTGGTCCAAAGTGCAAGAAAGTTGGTTTCACAGGGAAGCTGAAAATCAAGAAGTTTGGAATGTTGGTTAAAGCAACACAAAACACTTCAAATATGATCTGGTGGCTGGGGTGGCTCCATTGAAAATGTCTACCTTTTGCAGAAAGGTAGTTACAATGTCTCAAAGGCTACTCTCTAAGAGAAGAGACAGTGTCCATAGATGAATGACTTCTCACTTCATATATGGTCATTGCAGTCTCAGGGAAGATTTACCACAAATGAGTTGGTAGGTCATGTATCTGGATGACTGACAGAGTCCCACCACCTCTAAAGAAACTGAAACCATATCTTCCCTCAGATTGCCATTACTACTTGGCACTAACTGGGAATTGGTTTGTTTCCTGAATATGGTGGGCATGAGGCCTCTTTCATCATAAACTTGCCTGACCTTGAATTCCTTTTGAGGGAAAGCAAGTTAGAGGCATGGCATTGAACTAGTTCATCTCCAGAGGTCCTGAAGGAACTCTGCTACAGAGAGAGACACAGCCCAGCCCAGGCAGCATCTTCTGGAAGAATTTCAGCTGCCCACCTTGCAAACAACCCTCCACATTCAGAGAGTGTGAATTTTGGGCTTGAATTTCTTTGAACCCACTAGATTAAGATAATTTGATGTTATTAATTTCTTTGGACTTGAATGTTTTGAATCTTTAACTTTTAAGAGGAATTAATTTGGGGACTTCAGTTACTCCAAGACAATTGATATTAAGAGAGCTTTTCACATTCAAATTTGGGACCCTTCTACTGTATTGGCATTTCATTATTAACATGTATTTATGTATTTTAGTATTGGACCATCTTAATATTTCATTTTGATTCTGGGAAGAATCTCTACCTATATTTTACACATGGCTGGAAATATTTTGGAATGGGAGTGGTAATAATGTATGTTTGACCTTGGGTACAACATGGCACAGATGTACATTTAAATAATGCTCTGTTCTGACCCATTTTAGAGCTTTCTCTGACAACTGCTATTGACCTCCTGTGCAAAAGCATTGAATGTGTCAGTGTCCTGTACTTTTCGTATCTTACCACTTCTAGCTGTTTTCTAGTTACCTATGTCTGTATTACTTGGGATAATAAGTGTCTGAATTCAAGAGATCATGTCTTAGTCATCCTTCTGTTATCCGAAGCACCTAGCATCTTGCCTTGCATGAAGAGGGTGCTCAATGAATAATCACTTTAAAACTAGAAGAACAAAGGGCAATTCAGAATTTACTGTTAACTACAATACCTAGATTTTCAGGTTTAAATAACTTCACAGAGTAAGTCGGCAATTCTCTTGAATCCAGTAGAGTTTCTTCTCAGACAGACAAAATTCTGAAGTGGAAAAGGTACAGGTTAACATACCAGTCACCCAGTCATTGAAAACAAAACCAAAATCCCAATATAACTGACATATTTCTTTTCCTCAGAGAAGCTTAAAGCACTTATCATCAACGCAACATGGAGGTTCACAGCAGTCCTGGGATGTAACTATAAGAACTTTCACAGCTACCTAAACACTCTGTATGCAATTCATTTCCCCATTTGAGATCTTACTTTCAATACTAGGAACAAAGTAGATGCTTAATAAATATTATTATGAAAAACACTAATATTTATTTGATGTCCCACAGTGAAGCTAAAAAAAAAATGAGCACAGCTGAAGACCATATCAGAATCTGTAGTCTCTCTCAGCAAAGCAGGAGACCTTTGTGACAGCATAATCACTGTGCCAGGCAGTCAACAGTATTATCCAAATGTGGCCCTGATAGGCAACTTGAAGGAAGGAATACCACAAACTAATGAAGGAATAAGGAAGATATGGTTCATGGTCTTGAGTTATCTTTTATGGACAACCTCCCAAAAATAACAATATACACCATCGAATATGTAGAGGTACAAAAAGCGTCTTGGCTGCATATATCTACCACTCCATAGTGAAGAGAGTTCTCAAGATTAAAAAATATGTAATTTATTTCCATTTTGCTTTTACTTATCAGATTAGTGTACTTGTGAGCTTTTTAAAAAGTAGTACATTTGTGTCTTAACCATTTATGGCTGTGTAATATAATATTGGGTTTCATCTTTTAGCCTCAACATAATTGTCTTTAAAATGGGAATAAATTTAGGGGTCCTGGGTGGCTCAGTTAGTTAAGTGACTAACTTTGGCTCAGGTCATGATCTCACGGTCTGTGAGTTCGAGCCCCATGCCAGGCTCTGTGCTGACAGCTCAGAGCCTGGAGCCTGCTTCGGATTCTGTGTCTCCCCCTCTCTCTGCCCCTCCCCTGCTCATGCTCTGTCTCCCTCTCTCTCAATAATAAATAAACTTTAAAAAATTTTTTAAAAAGATAAAATAAAATGGGAATAAATTTAAAAAGCAAAAAAGTCATTGTGAGGACTAGATAAAACAATTCACATAAAGCACTCAGCATAGTGTTTGTTATATAGGAAACCCTCAAAATTGCTATTATTATGGTTTGTCTTCTTTTTGCATATGTCATAAATCTAAATTTGTGTAAGCTAGTTTATTTTAATTTTTGCATTCTGATTATAAAAGTATTATATATTCCAGAAATTATAATAAAGACAGGAATCGTGTAATTGGAAAAATTAATCTTAACACATCATTCTACCATCCACAGATTTAAAAAATACTAACTTTGCAAAAGTTTCCAGTCTCCAATTTCTAAGTTTTATCTGTGCAAAGTACTTGGCACATAGAAGCTTCCCGTTGAATGGATGTTAGAAGATCTTATAATCAGGAACAAGTATATGATAATATAGCTGTATTTATATGTAAGTAAAAGGAAACATCCCTAAAGAATAATCTCTGGGTTCTTTCCAAAGTAAAAAATTTACTCCAAATCAAAGAACAAAATCAAAAATACAGATTCCCTAGGTTGTATGTGGGTTCTCCCTACACCATACTATGTGAATGCTCATGAATAAAATGCTATTCTTGCTTGCTCAGTATAAACTATAGGGATTTGCTGTCCTCTATGTGATGATTCTTATATGTCCCTATTCTTTTCCTTTTCCTTTTAAATTCTTTTATGTGTTTAGACTGAAAACACTATGTAAGAGCAAGCATTTGTGTCTTCTCTTCCTTTGGATTCTCTGTTATTGTCTTGTCCCAGACTTTGCACTCCATGGTCACACCCTCCATTTTATGGAATAATAAGCAGTACCCTTTCCAGATCACTGACTTATCCTAACCAACTAGGAACAATTTATGGAAGGAAGAACTTTGTTTTGGGCCCAACTTCACTTCATTTAATTCCATGTAAAAAATATAGGGGAGCCCAATTGGCCATTAGTTGTTCCTACTTAGTCTCTTGTATCATATTAAAGGCATCCATTGAGAAACTGAGCTGCTAAGCAAGTGTCTTGGGTTGAGTCCAGAAAATCCTGTTCACTGACCCTAAGTAGCTAAGAACCTTTTTATGATGATCAAGGTTGCACTAAGAAAGAAGATGGTCTTTTGAGCCTCACTACTGGGTTCAAATCCAGGATCCACTTGCCTATTCTCCAGTGTACAAATGTACTGAACACCCTCCGCCCCCGAGCTTAATTTCTCATGTGCCTAGCACATGGCAAGTGTTAAATAAATGTCAATTACAATTAATACAGTAGTAGTAGTAGTAGTAGTAGTAGTAGTAGTAGAAATAGTAATCAAATCAACCCTAGTGATTGATGGTCTACCAGTGTCCCAGGCAAATATCAATACTACCATTAGTCAAAGGTTACATGGGTATAACTTGAACCTTCACAATTTACATGTCTAATCATTAATTAATTTGGGCATTGACAAATGTTTTTAAATACTGATGATACTCAGGTCACAATGTTAAGAACTTAGAGAACCAAGAGGTGAATAAAATATACATCTTGCCTTAATAGTTTCATAATGTAGTAATAGATGGCCCAAAGACTCAAAATCCCAGATGGCATTAGGAGATGTCTTTTTGAAATGGATAGTGCTATTAGTTCCATATGACAAGATGCATAAAACACAATCTAAGACTAAAATAATCAGGAAAGGAGCACTTGGGTGGCTCAGTTGGTTAAGCATCCAACTCTTGATTTCAGCTCAGGTCATGATCTCAGTTGTGGGTTTGAGCCCCATGTGGGGCTCTACCCTGACAGTGTGGCTCCTGCTTGGGATTCTCCCCCTCTCTCTTGTTCTCCCTATGCTCTCTCTCTTGCTCTCTCTCAACAATAAATAAATAAACTTTAAAAAATATATAAAGTAATCAGGAAATGGGCTTCCTTCCACTCCTGCAGATAGTGGTCAGTTCCTAACTTTTCAGTGTCATAAAGTTGCTCTCATAAAACTGAATGCCCAAAGTGTTAAAAGTATGCATGTGCTGTAAAAGAGAACATTACCAACATTTTTGTCAAGACCATCAAGACCAGACAGCTTCAGCACTGCTGCATCAGAGAGGGGTTTTTACATTTATTTCCTCTCAAGGGGAGAAGGGAAACTAGGATCGTGTAGCTATGCCAGATAGATAGATAGATAGATAGATAGATAGATAGATAGATATGAAATGCAGAAACACAGAGTCAAAGATGTATAAATACAAGCTGAGGGCCTTATGAAAATATGAGGCTCTGATCTGTCACTGGGCTTCAGAGTCAAATTGACATGGTCTCAAACTCTGATCTTATCACTCACAAGCTACTTGACTAGTATAGATTCCTAAAGTTCTTGGAGTTTCAGTTTCTTCACCAGTATAAGGAAAGAGATATTGTGAAGATTGCATGAGATTAAGTGTACGTATGGAAAGTGCTTGAAGTCGTACATAGCATGTCATCATAAGCATTCAAATATAAGTAACTATTATAAGTATTATTTTATTATTAATGGTCATTTTCAAGCATTGACTCCAGAATTATGGCCTACTCTACTTATGGCACCCTTAAGCCAGAGCAGACATGCTGATGGTTTCATCTTGGGCAAAAGGGCAGCAATGTTGCCAGGGTATCTATGCTTGAGTCTCTATTGCTGTTTCTGATGATTGCCTGGTCTCCTCAGGGTTTGATACGGTTTTATTTCTGAACTTCAAATGTGTCTTTCTCCCTTGTGTGAACATCAACCACTTGCAAATCAACTTTTCATGGATTCCTCACTAATCTAGAGGTAATCCCTGGTAATGACTCAATTCCCACCCGGACTCCCTTTCTGTTCCACCCTCTCCCCTGTGTCTCAGGAGAAATGACTGTAGAAGGTCCTAGTGGAATCCATGTTTATGTCAGACTGTAAAGCCCAACAGCTTGATAACATGGGTTCCCATGTTATTGAATACATCTTGACTGCAAATTTATATCTGAATCTGAATCTGCTAAAGCAGTTGTATACCCGTTTAAAAATCCTTTTGCTTTATCTTTCTACACTTAGGCCCACAATACAAATCGGAAGGAAGTGGTAGAGGGAGAAACAAAGCCTAATTGGCAATTCCTGCTTAGACCAATAGACTCACACTGTTTGCTTTGGAAGGGAAATGGCCTGGATGCTTTCTCCCACTGTTTGCATGAACCTACGAAGCATCTGATCCATCCAATTACATCCCATAGTACGGGCTAATGGATATTAAAATTACATGGGTCAGGGCTCAAATACAAGTACAGTTCTCTCGGCTTGAGTTAAATCAAGTATTTACTTTGAGACCAAAAGTACAAATTGTGGGCTGTTGAATCAGCTGGAGTTCTCAAAATAGAATTTGACCTGAAGAGAGATAATTCCATGAAAACACTACTGGAAACCAAAATGCTTATCTAATCTGTAAGTCTGGCAACATGTACAGCATTAGTGATTGCTGGTACTGGTGAAAGAGTCTTAATTTTTATGTCTAGAGGAAATTAAGCCAAGAAAAAGAGCACCATTTAGTTCAGAGGAAAGATGTTCATACATTTTATATTTAAATGATTCCATTTGAGTACTTGGAAAATTAAAGGGCCTTTAGCCAAAAACAGCTCTATGTCACTCGGCTATGTGGAGCTTAACTAAAGCTTGGCCTTATCTAACTTCTCAGAAATACACTAACCAGAGACTCTATATAAGAGTTCCAGAACTAGCATATGCCTACAAGGGATTAGAGAGAAACCAAAGTGAAGAAAAGCAATTTACTCATAATGGAGAGTATAATAGTTATAGATACCAAGTCTGAGAAGGGCCATTCCAGATTGTCAAAAAGAGCTTCAGACTTACCATCACTAAAAGACCATTCCCAGTATTCCTAATAATAGTGAGAAATGGGATTCCTCTTGGGACCTTTAAAAGCTCCCCTTTTTTTAGCAGTTAAAGTCACACAGATCCAATGAAGAGAACAGCCACTTCTTTTCAGAAAATTATGTATATTCGTGGCCTTATTAATGGAGTACCCAACTCTAATATTATTAGGGTAGGTTTTTAAAATAGATTAAGGAAGTTCAGAGGTATGGCTTCAAGAGTACCTACAATGCTTTTCCATGATCCTCATTATATATATATATATATATATATATATATATATATATATATATATATATACACACACACACACACACACACACACACACACACACACGTACACACACACATACATCTCTGACAAAATGTCTGACAAAATGAGTCAAAAGATACTCATTTTTTTAAATATAGTTTAGGGATTTTCAGCTTTTTCTGAATTCTGGGATTTCTTTGGCTTCTCTCTCTCTCTCTCTCTCTCTCTCTATATATATATATATATATATATGTATATGTATATATAGTTTGTTTGTTTTTCTCCATCCAGTGGTTCAATGCCTAAAATTATATCCTATGTGACCTTGGTTTCCTTTGTCTAAGTCAAATAGGAAATTGGTCCCTAATAGGGGGCCCTCATTAATTTTTATCAGTCATTTACACCTGTCATTAGCTACTTTTGAAAGAACTAGTGTGGGTCATTAGAAGGGGAAGCTGGAATTTAGGGCCATTGGTCACATAAGTTCAAATGTTTAACTATGGGTTGGGGAAAGAGAGGGGCATAAACAGGAGAGGCTGAGGGAAGGAAAACCAACCTAGCCTTCTGAATAATGCTGATAAAGGCACAGCAGTTAAAATTTAGAAGCCAAAGAAATCCCAGAATTCATAAAAAGCTGCAAATCCCTAAACTATATTTTAAAAAATGAACATCTCTTGACTCACTTTGTCAGAGATTGTTTTCCTATCAGATGACATTTACAATTTTATTATACAATATATATCATTACATAAATTTGGGCTCCAGCCTCTTCTGTAGTCACCATGTCATATTAAAAATAAATACATATGTGTGTATATATGTGTGTGTGTGTATGTATAATGTATATGTGTGTGTCACTATATATATATGCGTGTGTGTTTGCATATACATGTAGAGAGAGAGACATATATAGACATACACATCAATCGTCATTGTTCACAGAATCTGTATTTTCTTTTTTTTTTATTGTTTATTTTTGAGAGAGAGAGACAGAGTGTGAGTGGGGGAGGGGAAGAGAGAGAGGGAGACACTGAATCTGAAGCAGACTCCAGGCTCTGAGCTATCAGCCCCGACACAGGGATTGAACTCAAACCAGGAAATCATGATCTGAGCTGAAGTCAGACGCTTAACGGACTGAACCACCCAGGTGCCCCTGGAATCTGTATTTTCTAATTCACCTATTCACTAAAATGTATTCATAAGCCCAGAATCAATACTTGTGGCTCTTTCATAGTCATTTGCAGATATGTGCAGACAGGCAAAAATTTGAGTCGCTTAACACACACTTTCCCAACTGAGATTAGACAAGGCAATATTCTGCCTTCTTTTTTCCATTCCCATATCGTCATACTGTAAACAAGTGTCCTTTTTGTGGTCTATTTAGCACTACATTTCTTGAATTTTTGTGCTTTTTGTTGGTAATTTCACTGTTTAAAATGGCCATTTCACTGTTTAAAGTGGCCCAAGCATAGTTCTGGAGTCTTGTCTAATGTTCCTAAATGCCAGCATGTTGTGATGAGCCTTACAGAGAAAATATGTGTGTTAGATAAGCTTTATTCAGGAATGAATTATAGTCCTGTTGGCTGGGATTTCAATGTTAATGAGTCAACAATAGATACTGCATAAAGTGTCTTTAAACAGAAACACACATAAGACAAGCTTATGATTGGTTGTTGAAGATGTTGTGACCAGAGGCTCGCAGAAGCAAAACCTTGTATTTCCCCTAGGAGCCATGGTTCTATATTTGCTAATTCAGTGTTCATGGAGAATTTAAAAAACATAACTACTGTAAATAATGAGAATTGACTATTTATATTTTTATTTGAAATAATTTAAGACTCACAAGAAGTTACAGAAATAGAGTTTCTGTGTATGCTTCATTTGGCTGTCTCAAATGAAATATCTTATTTTCAAAAAAAAAACCAGGAAATTAATATTGGTACAATACTGGTACCAACTGGTACCAGTAACTTGATACAAGTTACTTGAGTACAGATCTGGTAACTTGAGTACAGATCTTATTCCAATGCTATATATATATATATATATATATATATATATATATATATATATTTGTGTGTGTGTGTATATACATATATATATTTATGTGTATATATATATTTATGTGTATATATATGTATTTCTATAGAATGGAATGGAAATATACATATATATATATGTATATTTCTATGGAATTCTATTAAATGTGTAGATTCATATAACCATCACCACAGTCAGCATGCAGAACTGTTCCATCACTACAAGGAAACTTCCTGGTTTTACCTTCCTGGTGTTACCAGTTAGTAGTCATACCCTCCCCTCAACTCTAGTGCCTAACCCCTGGAATCCACTGATCTCCATAACTATAATTTTATTACTTAAAAGATTATATAAATGCAGATATACAGTTTGTAACCCTTTGACAGCAACGTTTGTCACCCAGCCTAATGCCTGTGAAGTTCAGCCAAGCTGTTGAATCTGTTGATAGTTTTGTTTGTTTGTTTGTTTTTGTTTTGTTTTGTTTTGTTTTGTTTTGCTGACTAGTATTCCATCATATGGGTGTACCACAGTCTTGTTTCCCATTTTCCCATTGAATCCATTTGGGCTGTTTCTAGTTTGGGGCTATTAAATATCAAGCTTTTTACCGTATCTTTTTAGATTTAGTTAAAATTGGCTCAAGCACCATACCCAGTGTAGTGGGTGAAACCTGTATGACTCCCTAGGGTCAGTTGAAGTATGAGGTATGACTGAGCACTCATATTTTCTACCTGTTGCCTCTGCCTCCAAGAATCTACTTATTTGTTGAATTTTTGAAAGCCATTCTAGTTTTTTACATTTCTTGTGTACTAGTTTTTTAAATTTCATGTTACCCTCCATGGCATGACTGTGGTCTTTTTATTCTCCAAAGTACTTCATTCCCCCAAAAGGCTATATGTGAGGGGCCATGGCTGAAGGTTTTAGGCAATGAAAAGGGATTATGTCATTATGAATTATAGCAGCATTGTACAGATCCCTAGTCTGAACCATTCTTGGATCATTCTTGCATGGAGGATTTTGAATGGTCTCTCTGTCAATCAAATTTTATCTTTCTTCTCTGTCTGTATTTACTTATTTTTAAATTTATTTATTTAAATTCAAGTTAGTTAACATACAGTGTAGTATTGGTTTCAGGAGTAGAGCCCAGTGATTCATCACTTACATGCAATACCCAGTGCTCATCCCCACAAGTGACCTCCTTAATGCCCAACACCCATTTAGCCCACCTCCCCTCCAGCAACCTTCAGTTTGTTCTCTGTATTTAAGAGTCTCATGGTTTGCCTCCTTCTCTATTTTTATCTTATTTTTCCTCCCATTCTCCTATTTCACCTGTTCTGTTTCTTGAATTCTACATATGAGTGAAATCATATGGTATTGTCTTTCTCTTATTTTGCTTAGCATAACACATTCTAGTTCCATCTATGTTGTTGCAAATGGCAAGATTTCATTCTTTTTGATTACCAAGTAGTATTCCATTGTATATACATGCCACATCTTCTTTATCCACTCATCAATCAGTGGACATTTGGGCCCTTTTCATAATTTGGCTATTGTTGATAGCACTGCTATACACATTGGGGTGCATGTGCCCCTTTGAATCAGCATTTTTGTGTCCTTTGGATAAATACCTAGTAGTGCAATTTCTGGGTCATAGGGTAGTTCTAATTTTAATTTTTTGAGGAACCTCCATACTGTTTTCCAGGGTGGCTGTACCAGTTTACATTCCCAATAGTGCAAAAGTGTTCCCCTTTCTCTACATCCTCACCAACATCTATCTGTTTCCTGAGTTGTTAATTATTGGTACCTCATCAAGATAAAAAGCTTCTTGAGACACGTGGGTGGCTCAGTTGGTTAAGTGTCCAACTTCAGCTCAGGTCATGATCTCGTGGTCCATGAGTTCCAGCCCCGCGTCCAGCTCTGTGTCGACAGCTCAGAGCCTGGAGCCTGCTTCAGATTCGGTATCTCCTTCTCTCTGTGCCCCTCCCCCACTTGCACTCTGTATGTCTGTCTCTCTCAAAAATAAAATAAAAACATAAGAAAAAATTTTAAAAAAGATAGAAAGCTTCTGCACAGCAAAGGAAACAATCAACAAAACTAAAAGGCAGCCAGTAGAATGGGAGAAGATATTTGCAAATGACATGTTGTATAAAGGGTTAACATCAAAATCTATAAAGATCTTATCATACTCAACACCCAAAAAACAAATAACCCATTTAAGACATGGGCAGAAGATATGAATGACACTTTTCTAAAGAAAACATCCAGATGGCTAAACAGACACATGAAAACATGCTCAACATCACTCACCATTAAGGAAATACAAATCAAAACCACAATGAGATACTTATTTTTAAGTAGGCTGTTAAGTGTGGAGCCCAATGCAGGGCTCAAATTCATGGCCCCAAGATCAAGACCTGAACTGAGATCAAGAGTTGGACACCTAACAGACTGAGCCACCCAGGCACCCCTCTTCTCTGTCTTTAGAAATGTCTCTTTCTTGTTCCTTTGACCTCCTTACCTTTACAATCTAGCCCATCAGCCAACAACCCATATACTGTCTGTCCATTTCTTACTCAGAAGTAGATTAATTATCTCTATCTCACTTTTGGCTCATTTTGGACTCCCCCTGTGAGCAACATTTCCAGAATCAAACTTGTTCACGCATCATGGCATTTTATGAAACAATAACTTTTTCTCCAAAAGAGGTCATCCATCAGTTCTTAAAGTACCTTATTGTACTTCTTCCATTCCATTTATAACGGAAGTCATCAAAAGCATAGAATTTGTTCTACAAAAAAAACTTATTTGTAACTAATTTTGTGTTATTTGAACCCATGCATGCTTCCAGATATTACAGTTATGAGACTGACCCTAATAGAAAGCTGCCTTTACACCTTAAACTAAGAGGTGCAATGAGCCCATGAGCATAGCCATTCTAACCATTTTACTCTCCAGTGTTTGCATCTTGTGCTTACTAGCTGCTTAGCAGAAAGACTGAGTGTGCAGGGAGGTCAAGTATCTCTACCATACCTGACAGAATGAGGGGAGCAGTGGTATGCAATAGAAAATCATTCATGAAGAGTTCGGCTGATACCTGAGAAGGGGAGGAGTCCCCTCCCTTCACCTCCTACTTCTGTTCTCTTCCCTCCCCTGTTCTCCAATCAGTTCTATTCTACAAACAGTCACTGATCATCTACTCCCTGCTCTGCTGGTGCCGAGGATACAAATGGGGGAAATTCATGGCCCTGCCTCAAAGCACTCCAATCAACTGGCAGGGCAAGATAGGTAAAAGACTAGTCATCTGAAAGTGGTACTTTTCCAGAGAGAGAGAGAACATAGCTGTGAAGGTTAAATGCAGGTATTCAGCCTACCGAAATGCAAGCAAAAAAGTGACATGAACCAAACTGGCATCAATGTTGAAAGAAATGGCCCAGAATGAGGAAGGACTGGAGCCAGTGGCTAGAAAGCAGATGCAATAATCCAGATTAGGGATGGGCACATTCTTTTTTTTATTTTTTAAGGCTTTTTTCATTTTTGAGAGAGAGAGAGCATGAGCACAAGTGGGGGAAGGGCAGAGAGACAGGGAGAGAGAGAATCCCAAGCAGGTTCTACAATGTCAGCATGAAGCCCGATGTTAGGCTTGAACTCATGAACCACGAGATCAAGACCTGAACTGATATCAAGAGTTGGCTTAATTGACTGAGCCACTCAGGTGCCCCAGATATGGACACACTCTTTACCAAAGCAGAGTTCAAAGAGATAGAGATAAGAGGCTAAACACAGTTGAGTGTAGACTTAATAGGGTTTTGTGACTGACTACAATGCAGGAAGTAAGAGAGAAGAAGGAACAGACCAATGCAAGAGATTCCCAGCTGGAGGGAAGGAAGCACGGTGTTGTGATGGAGAAGGAACAGATTGAGAGGTGCAGCTAGGGTGGGCAGGGAAATAAGATGTGTTTATTCTTTCTCCTCCGAAGTGAACAATGAATGTATTTGGACACACAGGCACTCAGAAGGCAGTCTTAAATCTGATGGACACATATTAGATACTCAATAACTGTTAGGTGAATGAAATACCATTTTGGAACTCAGAAGACTCTAGATATAACGTGAATTTAGGGTTGCAAACGTGACCAGTCATCATCCAAGAAGCCTCTTGACCAAAAATTACATCACAATCTTTCCCTTCTTCCTCTTCACAACCCCTCTTTGAAATTTCTCTTCCCTTTGTCCTATCAGGAAAGTCCCAAAACAGTACTTGAAATAATTAAAAGTCACCCAAGCATCTGTAATTTAATTGCTTGTATTATTTTTTTTTTACTTTTCTCTGTATTCTTTTTTTAATGAAATTTATTGTCAAATTGGTTTCCATTGCTTATATTTTTAAATAACTCTACATCTCTATACTATTTCATTTTTTAAAATATTGTACTGAAAAAAACTGCTTTTGAACTTTTATTCCAATCTTGATCAAGTGACTTCTCTATATCAAAAACCCTTTGATACAAAATAGCAGGATTTTCTCCAGCCATGTGTCCTATCAGGAGACCTAGTTACTTGCCACCTTTGTTT
This sequence comes from Panthera leo, assembly GCF_018350215.1. NCBI lineage: Eukaryota > Metazoa > Chordata > Mammalia > Carnivora > Felidae > Panthera > Panthera leo. Next base: position 42,525,893 of record NC_056695.1, read on the forward strand.
TAATAAGTGCTAGAATTAGCTATTTATAATTCTCCCCTTTTCGGGGCACCTGGATGGCTCAGTTGGTTAAGCGGCTGACTCTTGATTTCGGCTCAGGTCATGATCTCTTGGTTCATGGGATCAAGCCCCATGAACAGCTGACAGCACAGAGCCTGCTTGGGATTCTCTCTCTCCCTCTCTCTCTCTCTGCCCTTCCCCTTCTCTCTCTCTCTCTCTCTTTCTCTCAAAATAAATAAATAAATGTTAAAAAAATTCTCCCTTTTCCTTAGAGAGATCAGATAGAACTAAATAGGGATATCGAATAACACAAAAACAAACCAAAGCACTTTTACTAGCTTTGTTAGTCCATAGCTGGAATGAACAATAAAAGAGACTTTATGTGAAGTTAAGTAATAATCAGAAATTTACAGTTTCTTCCAGACCTTGTCATAAAGGCTTTGCCTATTGTTTAACTAACTCCTTTATCTTTTGATATTCCTACATTTTCCATGCACGTCTGAATGGCTTCTGTGTTGGTGAATAACTAATGCGCACCTGTTAATCCTTTCAGAGATGTTACTTGAATGAAGCTTTCTTTCCTAGCATTTCAGGGAGCTGGGAGGGAAATCACTTTAGTGAGCAGCATTTCCTTCCCTCTTGCCCCTCAGCCTCTTATATGGAGAGAAGTACTTGTGAGCCCAACATCATCCCAGCTGAACAGAGCAGATGGCTCCTGGCAGAAAAGAGAGAGCCATGTCTCTGCTCCAGAAGGTCTGAGGTGTCTCTGCCTCCAGGTGCCCCCAGCAGGAGAGAATGTACCACCCACTGGCCCAGGGCCTTTTTGACCATCTCACTCACCCTCAGAGATTGGAAAGCAACAGCAGTTTGGATCTTTAGGGGCTATTTGGCCTGATAATAAAGAAAAAAGAACAACAGTTGATTCCTCCCTTCTTTGGGGGAGAAACAAGCCAGGAACCACAAATTTTTCTTTTTCTTCCCATTTTGCAAGCCCAATTACTTACCCGAGTTAACTCTAGAAGTGCTTGGTTTGACTCCAGAAAAGGAGCTACATAGACAAGGTTTTCACACTCCTTACTAAATGTACCATGAATTTTATTTGATTACAATTCAAACTTTTCTTTACTTTTACTCAGTCTCCATTCATTGCTGTGTATCTGGGATATATGTCTATTTATTACCTTTAAAAAATGGAGACACTGAGCCAGTAAAAAGTAACCCAAAAGGTTTATTAAAAGTACATATAAAGGAATCTACTCCTGAAATCATTGTTTCACTATATGCTAATTTGGGTGTAAATTTTAAAAAATAAAAAATAAAATTAAAAAAGTACATATAAAGAAAGATTATTCTTTTATAACTGAAGTTAAAAATTTTCTTAAATGCATATACAGGAGAAAGACAATTAATTTTAAAATAAAGCAAAGGGAGTAAAATGTACATGGAAAAAAAGAAGTTAATAAAGCCTACCAAACTCTTTGGTAATTGTTGTTAGGGAGGGGCAGGTAGACTTTGGGTCAGTTTTTTTTCCCCTTCCTGCTATGTTTCTCCATTTTTCACTTTTTCTTTAATGAGCATGTGTTTCCAAAGTTTCTGCCTCCCATTTGCTCACTAAGTAATGACACTCATGTGCCCTTTTGACTCTCTTGCAATTTTTTGGAATCACCCCCAGGTTCCTCCAAAGCCTGGTTTCTCACTGTTGTTGGATAATGTGGAAAGGCCATGATTTGGATGAGGGTCCAGTTCTATGCTTCTGTAGTTAGGAATGAGGATGAGTGAGAGCATGAGTAACAGAGTCACTGGAAAATGAGAAAAGTGATTCATAAAATATACCCTGATAAGTTCTCTTGCTCACTTCTTCACAGGCCCCTCCACATTTTAATTTTAGTTAATATCACCATGTTTTTCCCTAAGGGACTAACCCTGCTGAGTTCAGCCCTGTGCAATCCAAGTCTTTGAAACAGGCCACATCGTATCTTTAGTCCAAGAGTATATACAGTTCTTTAACAGAATCCAGAGGCCTTTGGGGTCCAAATACATTTGCTTTATTGCCCATTTTCTGCCACTCCCATTGCCTTGCTTCTCTTACCAAAGGGAATATTTTCCATGTATTTCTAAGAAAAAATTCAGAAAGATATAGACAAGGGTCTAAGGCCAGCTTCAGTAATTCACTGGTGAATTCACTGTGTTATGTTTTTTATATTTTTGTATAAATTATATTTTATATATTTTTGAATGTTATATGTATGCAACTGGATGTGAACTGGATATAAAAACACAAGAGACAGCTCATGCTGTCAAAGGGTTTCAATGAGATCAAGGCCTAACAAGGCAGCTTGCTAGGAAGAGTAATTACAAAATCCTCTGGAAAGTGACATGTGGATAAACATAGAAGCTTTAAGAATTCATGGGAGCGCCTAGTTCACCTGAAGTGAGGGCATGGCCAGAGAAGACTTCCCAGAAGAGGCAGAGATGGGAAGGGAAAATAGGAGTTAGGAAGAAGGGGTAGGAGAGCAGGGGTTTCTGCAGACAGAATGGCATGTTGAAAGACCAGAATCGAGAGTGACTGTGAATACTTCAGCATGGCCTGGACACTGAATGTTAGGAAAGAAGAGGAGAAGACACAGCTGGAGAGGCAGATGAGGACCCATCATGCTATGCTCAGTGAGGGTGGTGGTCAAAGCATTGTAGAACTTTTAAGCAGGTGAAAGATATTATCAGATCCTGTGCTATTTTAAAGCTAGAAAGGATCTTAGAATCTGGTGTGCCATTTTACAGTTGAGGACATTGAGGTCCAGAGAGATTGAGTGCCACAGTATCACACAGCTTGTTAAGGGTAGTGTTGAGTCTATGGCAGTTCAGGATTCTTTCCATTCCATCACACTGTCTGTCTCAAAAGAGAGATGGCTGTTGAACAGTCCTGTGAATCAAGAGTTTCGCACAAGACTTTACATTCCAGAATAAAGATTTCCTGCTCATGAGGCAGTAGCAAGGTTGGCCTCCCCCAGTGTGAAAGCAGTCTTCACTGCCCATGAGAGTTTCCCAAGCATTTCCAAAACCAGCACAGTGTTCAAGATAGAAAGAAATAGGATCTGGGAGAAGAATGGAAAAGTGCATTCTATAGGACAGAGGTCCTGTTCTTATGGTATCTTCTGCTTCCTGGCTCCTGTCCAAACAACTGCAATCCTCCCATTGTCCTCATCTTTCTATGTGTCCTGTTCTCTGCTGGTCTCCTTTTCATCCTTTCCTTTCCACTGCCCTCACTGTCTCCTTTCCTTCACCCTAAGTGGGGGGACAGACATGGTCAGAATTACTGGCTAAGAAGGTGGTTAGAATTATGGAGAAAAAACTAAAAGCATCATAGGTCCCTTTTCTTTCTCAATTTGAGCTCTTAACTCAAAATTAAACTTCTTCTAACCTATTGCCAACCTGCCACTATGCAGTGGGAACCCCAGCAATGCTGGGTAAAACCTATGACCGATGCAGCTGAATCCCCAAAGCTGAGCAGCTGATCTGTGGGATCCCAGAATCCTCCCACCAGAGATGAAAGGCCATATCCAAACACTAAGCAGACCAGAACTCCAGCTTCCTCTGAGCCATCTAGGTGGGGTGAGTGGAGGGAAATGAGGCACTTGGAGGTCAGCCATTCCCAGCCCAACAGGCTCTTGGCAAGCAATGCCAGAGAGAGGCAGAACCCCTGCCCCCAGAGCCAGGCTGGGCCTCAGGGTCAAATGCAGGCTGGATGGGTGGAGGAAGAGAGGTAGCGTCTGCCTTATCCCTCTGCCCTTTTGAACTTGTTTGGCCACCAGCAGGAAGGCCATCAGGGGAGCAGGGCACTTTGAGAAGGGAGAACATGAAGCTCATTGGGAGGGAGTCACTCTGTCTGTGCATGATGTATCAGCCCGCGGAAGCCAATCTCACTTGCAGATAAAGCGCATTTGTTTTGTCCAGCTTGGAACTGACATGGGGAGTTTTGCTGGCGGGATGGTTTCCGGCCTATTCATCCTTCTTCTGGTAAAACCACCTCTTAGGGGAAGGCGTCTAGGTTGTTTCCTTTCTTCTTGGGCTGCTAAACACCTGCTGGTTTGGGGGCCTTCTGCTGACTCCAAATGGCCTTTGCCCCACTGGGACTTCTCCCCGCAGCCACCTGAGCCACACAAGGCTTCTAGCAGCAGTCCTGTTGACAGGGAGAAAATGACTGATGAAACAAGAGAGTCTCATCCCTTTCCAGGAAAAAGATGAAAGCAGCATGGGGCTCAGATCTAGCTGTGGCGATTTCTGATCTGGCTGGCAGCACTGGTGGGCTCTGATAAAGGGTAGGAAAGGAATGTGCCCAGAGAATGTGCCCAAGAAATCTCACAGGGTAGAAGAGGCACCGCTCTTAGCTTTGCCACCCATCTTGCAACTTTGAAAGTCTCAGAATCTATGGGAAAATTGGCTCTAGCCTTTTTTCTTTCTGATTTAATATTTAAAGCATTAACTATTAGGTGCTTCCTGCATTTGCATTTAATAAAACGGCCTGATTGTAACCGTGTCACTCTTTTGTACACCACTTTGTTCCAGTTCTGCTTTATATAAGTTCACACCTGAGGGTCATTTATTCCATCATTCAGTGATTCTGTAAGTAATTGCTCAGTGACTACCAGTTGCAGCCTCTGGGGACACAAAGATGAATGAACCCAGGTCCAATTCTTGAAGAGTCTGTAGTACAGAAGGAAAGAAGAACATGTAAATGAATACACTGAACTACCATGGGAGCAGCTGTTGAGTCAAATTCTTTGGAGATCAGGGTAAATCAGAGACTATTCAGAGAAGATAATATTTGACATGGGGAGGAAGGATGAGTAGGCAGAGAACAGAGTCAGTGGCAGTTGGGCTTGAATGGTAAGGTGTGTTCAAGAGTTGTGAGACAATTTTTTGGACTGAAGCAAATATTTCTTATGGAGCAATGGCTCTAAAGAGGAAAATTTTCACTCTCCCCCACCCCATAGTGTTGTCTGCTATAGTATTAGCATTTGTATTTCATCTTATTGGCCAGGGCTTCCTAAAGTTTTTCAGTAAGGATTTCTTTTTTGACATCAAAAGTTAACAAACTGGGAGAAAAGTGAAAGCCCATGGATGTTTAAGCAAAACGAGCTGGTGGACTGATGAATTGGAGTACTTAGATTTCTTGGTGAGCTTATCTAAGTATGTTGATTAGCACCAGGAATTCAGTGAGAGCTTAATAAGTGTTTGACAAAGATGATCAAAGTAGCTTCCTCCCACAAAGCTCAAAGCCAAAAGGAAAAGAGGATGTATCCATTCCCTGTGGCTGCTGTAACAAATTACCACAAACTGGGTGGTTTAAAGCAAAGTAAATGTGTTGTCTCACAGTTCTGAAGTCCAGAAGTCTAAAATGAAGGTATAGACACAGGATTAGTTCCTTCTAGAGGCTCTCAGGGAAAATCCATTTCATGCCTCTCTCCCAGCTTCTGGTGGGTGTCAGATCCTTGGCATTCCTTGGCTTGTAGATACATCACTCCAGTCTCTGCCTGTGTCTTCATGTGGCTTCTACTTATTGTGTGTGTCTTCACTTCTTCTGTTTCTTATAGACACTTATCATGAGATTTAGGACCCGGTCAGTAATCCAGGATGATATCATCTTGATATCCTTAATTAGCAAAACCCCTTTTTCCAAATAAGGTCACATTCACAAGTTCTAGGGGTTAGAATGGACTTATCTTTGGGAGGATCACCAGTCAACCCACTTCAGGGGAGTTTGGGGAAGTGTGGGCCAGGTACTTGTGCCATACATCAAGTGGGCCAAGTACTTGTTTGCCATAGTTATTTTGCCCACAACCCAAATAATCCCCCAAGACAAGGACAGACACCTAGAATAACCAGATGAAAAAGAACCCCTCTGGAGCCATGCAGTCCATACAGGACCAGGTAGCTTAAGCACAAACGATTCAAACTTTTACCAACTAGATAGAAGCTCCATGAGAGAAGAAATTGTCTCAGGTTCAGCACTGTGTCCTCCTAGTGCCTGATACTTAGCAGGCACTTAATATTTTTTTTAATAAATAAATGATTCAATATAGAAAGAAATCTCAACACTACCCTTGCTAGTCTAAACATTTCAGGTCATTTTTTTAGCCCATATAAAAGCTAATTCTATCTTTATGAGGCAACCCTAGAGGCTTTAGGTGATAGAGTTAGAATACAATACAGGTAAGCCCTGCAAATTTTCAGGAAGACAAATTCTCAGAAATTCTAGTTAATAGCATTCTTCAGGACCAGTTGGAAAGTGACAAAGATTTTTAGCACACACACTATTACCCTTAGAGTGAATTCAATCTACTTATCACCAGTGCTAGTTTAAGGGATCCCATAAATGATAAAATATTTCCTTGCATCGCTGGCCAGAACAAAAAGTTGACAGTTTTTTTCTAGAAACTTCTGGAGGGTTTCTAAGCTGAAAGACAATAGTGATGGTAGAAAAATTCTCTTCTTGCCTAGTCCATTGGCTACTAGCCACATGTGGCTATTGAGCACTTGAAATATGATGTCTTGAATTGATAGGTAATGTAAATATAAAATGCACACCAGATTTTAAAGGCTTGAAATAAAAAGAGGAATGCAAAATGTCTCACTAATAAATTTTCGTGTTAACTGCATGTTAAAATAATATTTTTGATATGCTGAGTTAAATAAAATATATTATTAAAAATAATGTCACCTACTTCTTTTTACTTTTTTTAATATGGATATGAGAAAATTTTAAATGACATACATGGCTTACACTTGTAGTTTGCATTATATCTCCACTGCAGAGTTCTGGTCTAGAGCTTTGTGGATTCTGAGGCAGAAATGAGGCTCTGTGGGAAATTGCCAATTCTAACATAAGCACAGTTCCCTTCACCCAGTCCAGCACTTCCCTAGATGAGGAGCTTGTCTCCTCCCTTGCAATCAATGCAGATCAATGCAGAAACCTCCCAGCTACTCCCCTTTTTCTTCTTTCTCACTTCCTGTCCTTGCCTATGGATGTGCCACAGACATCTTTTTAAAGCATAATTTTGACCACACTTTAAAAACTGTGGTCACCAATAGAAGACAGTTTTAAATTAGTCTGGTGTAACAATGCCCACCACTAGGCACCCCAATGCATTTCATCCTGAACTACTCATTTTCCTCTGAATGTAATAATGATAGCCAACACATTGAGAGTTTACTCTGTGGTGGTGATGCATTTAATTATCATAAACAACTTTTAGGGGATAGATGCTATTATTATCCTCATTTTAGAGAAAAAAAATTGAGGTTCTAAGAGGGTAAGTAATAGTCATTGGTGTTATATCTAATTAGTGTCAGAACTGGAATTTAAACCTAGTAATCTATCCAAGAGTCTGTGTTCTTAATCACTGCACTATGGTTTTAGGGTTTTGCCTATCCTGCTCCCTCTTATCATCTTTTCAGTCCAGCAGACAGGTATGCATACTTTAATACCCAGATCAACTATCACATCCACTATGAAACCTTCATCACTCCAACAAGGAATTAGCTACCTCCTCCTCCCAGCAAACATGTCACATTCCTTTATTACTATACTCAAGTTGGATTCTGCTGCCCTTCTGAGATCTAGAAAAGAGTGGCTTCACCCCCAGGTTTTCAGGCAATGGGAATTCAAATTTCCCCAGTATTTCTGTATTCCCTGGGAATACTTCTATGCTCACCATCAACTCAACCTCTGGGCTCTAACTACTGTGTGTGTTGTCTTTGTCCTGACAGCCTTGACCCAAACAGAAATCTAGTGCCTCCATTTAAAGAAATGTCTCTCCCTTACAGCATTTGTCCTTATAGCAACTTACTGAATATATGGGTATAATAGTGAGGGATTCCATTGCATTATTCTGAAAAGCAAATGACAATTTTGTGATATTTATTCCTGTCCTTAAAATTCATTTTAGATATCAAAGGGCTACTTATGGTCCTTTAACTCTATGCAGCCTTTTGCTGTCTTGTTGGTGTCCTCCTCCCCTTTGCATACTCAGCCTTCTATTCTCTCATCTCAGTCTCTGCCCTCCTTCCTTTTTAGAGGTATTCACATTTTCTCATGCAGAAGAACTTTTGTTTGTTTGTTTTTTGCTTAGGATATCTTCAACTTAAAAGAACTTAAAGTAATTTGTCAAACACAGTTTACTCCCTGAGAGAAGTTCAGATAACAGCTGTTAAAATAATAAAAAATTTCACTGCACTAGAGAATTCTTACCTTGCACATCTGCCTCATGTGCCCTGTTCGTATATCTCCAGAACCAAACAAAATAGATGTCCAGTAAATATTTGCTGTTGAATTAATTAATGATTTATTAATGAGAGCTATCCTCCTAGACAAAAAGTATCCTCTTAATAAACTTAAACCTAACATTTTTATGATCATTGATTTTACAGAGAGAATTCCCACTCTATAGAAAATTCTTCTTTAGGACCAAGAGAGATTTAGTCACATGTGGTTCCTGTATTCTTCAGGACTTCTCTTTTCCGAGGCGGGGTGGGGGGATGGCTGAGGATGACAACCACATTGCTCAGGAAGTAAGCTTCTCACTTCATGGTCCTCTTTGCTTCAAATTCAAAGACCATAGTTCCTATGGTCAGAAAATGTTAATAAAAACTACTTTGTGTGGCTTCGTCTTAATAGCCAAAGCATTTGCTTCTGTTGAAAATGTTTAAACAGGTTTCATCAAAGATATATTTACCATGAAATGTTTATAAATACAAAATTATAAAGAAAGCTATATCAAAAATTCATCTAACCACCATCTGGATTTTTAAAATGTTATTTTTGCCATACTTGATCCAGATCATTTCCCAAAGGAGATAAAGCATTACAGACAGAGCTGAACCTTTATTATAGCTTTATCCAAGTATAACCACAATTATAAAAATTATTTGTCCATCTTGTCCATTTTTTCAATTTTTATGACAATATTGTTATGTGTGTGTTATTAGTGGTATAATATTAAATATGTTAGTAATTTTATCACTCAAGTTTATGATTTCAAGCTATATATGTGTTACACATGTAATCTTAATTCATCCTTTTCAACTGCCATATAGTAAATATTTGACTATAGGAAATAAGTTTTATATATCCATTCTCTTAGCATTTGACATTTCAGTTGATTACATAATTTTGCTACTATAAATAATATTGTATATATTTGTATATCTCTGTGTACATGTACAACGTTTCTCCAAATTATGTACACAATTTCTTTGCTAACTGAATTATCAGGTTCTTCTTAGTGCATCATAAAGGTCTTCTAGTTTGTGGCATTGGTTTCAACTTTGTTTATTGATTCTTTCATTTTACAGATCTTTTATGTATAATTAATGTCTACTTTTTTAATGTGTTAGAAACTCTTTTATGGTTTGTGCCTATTGTGTCACATTTAAGAAATCTTCCCGTATCTTCAACATGAGAAAGATATTCTCCTACATTTTCATTTAAAAGTTATAAACTTTACTTCTCACATTTACCAAACATGGAATTTATCTTTGTGTATGTTCTGTGGTTAAGATGTAATTTTTTTCTTATATGGAGATCAAATTGTCTAGCACAATTTATGACATAACACTCCTTCATCCCAATGCTTTTTAATGGTATGTGTCATATATGAAATCCTCAGAATATGGCTGTTTCTAGTTCCTTAGTTTGAGCTATTGGTATTGTGATGAGTCCACCTTCATTTTCCTTCTTCCCGCCTATTCTTAGACTTTTACTTTAATTCTTATAATAGGCTTTGTTTTTTAGAAAGTTTTAGATTTACAGAGAAATTGAGCAGATAGTAGAGTTCCTATATTACCCCCCAACACACCCACATAGTCTTCCCTATTATTAACAGCTTACATTAGTATGGCACATTTGTTACAATTATTGAACCAATATTGATTTATTATTAAGTAAATTTCATCATTTATTCAGATCTTCTTAGTTTTTACCTAATGTTTTTTCTGTTCCAGGATCTCATCCAGTATACAAAATCACATTTAGTCACCATGTCTCTGTAGGCTCCTCTTGGTTGTGACAGTTTCTAAGACTGCTCTTGCTTTTGATTTTTTGCTGTTTTTAAATAATGGCTTGATTTTATGTATTTATTTTCAATTATTTTTTGTAGTTCCCTCAGGTAGCAGTGAATGTTTTGTTTTTGCTTTTTTTTTTTACTGAAATGTAATTAACATACAATGTTATAATAGTTTCAGGTATACAGCATATTAATAACATAGGGTAATAGACTTTCCTCGTTTTTGATGACCTTGACAGTTTTGAGGAATACTGACTGGTCAGACATATTGTAAGGTATGCCTCTATTGAAATTTTTCTGATGTTTTTGTCATGATTAGACTGGCCTGGACCTTTACTTTTTTAAAACAATTTTAGGATCACTTGCTCAATTTCATGAAAAATCCCACTGATTTTTTTAAAAGTTGGAATTGCAATGAACTTATACATTTCTTTATGAAAAGTGACTCTTCTTGTCCATGTATATAGTGTATTACCCTTTATGTATGTTTTAATTCATGTCCTTCAATAGATCATCATTTTCTTCATAAAAATCTTACATATTTTTGTTAGCCTTATTTCAAAATACAATTTCTGTAGCTGTGAATATGATCTCTTTTTATCATTACATTCTCTAATTGGCTGGTGATAGTATATACAAACTATTGATTTTTTTATGTTGATCCAATGTCCACTGACTTAGCTGAAGTCTTATTTCATCTAATAGTTTTTCTATAGGTTGTCTTAGATCTAAGTATAAGTAATACTATGAGTAAAATAAATAACTGTGATGGTTCATTTTATGTGTCAGCTTGACTGGGTCACAGAGTGCTCAGACATTTGACCAAACGTTATTCTGAGTGTGCCTGGATGAGATTAGCATCTTAATTGGTAGACTGAGTGAAGCAGGTGGCTCTCCCTGATGTGGATGGAATTGATTCAATCAGTTGAAGAGCTGAATAGAACAAAAATACTGAATTAGAGGGAACTTCTCTTGCCCAACTGAGCTGGGACATTGGTCTTCTCCTGCCTTTGGACTGAAACCTCAGCATTTCTTGATGCAGAAAAAAATAGAACAAAATAATTTTTTAAATGTTTTACATGCATTTTGAAATGTGTGCCCTAGTTTTCTATAGGTGTCTATTGGAATAGACATAATTTTTTTCAAATCTTCTATATCCTAACTAAATTTCTATTTGTTTATTAATTTTGAGAGAAGGATATTAAAATCTCCCTCTATAATTTTGGATTGGTCACATGCACATACACACACACACACACACACACACCCTGTTGGTCCTGTTTTCTGGAGAAACTTATATAATATAGTGTGTTTCTTAAAATAGCACAAAGTGCAGTTTTGTGTGTTGATCTAAAATGATAACCTTTGTTTAGTAACATGGGAAGTCATAAATTTACTTTATTTAAAACCTATTATATTCTGTGAGGTGCTCTGATTGGATGGGAGTCACCAAATGTAGAGCATCCCAGTCGAATGAGGGCCAGTGGTGTTGGCAGTGGAAGAATTCACACAAGGCAGAACAAAAGAGATAATAGTTTATTGAAGGCACTGCAAGAGAGCAGCAGGCAGGACAGCAAAGGAGAGGCTGTGTGCCACGAGGCAATGGTGAGGAGCCACAATTATAGGGTGGAGTGAGGGAGAATGGGGATGTATGGAATTTTCCCTTTTTTGGTAATCTTAGGAATTGTGCCTGGTTTTAACTGGTCAGTTAGGGCCTATGGCTACTTCAAGGTGGGTTGCTTAATGAGCCTGTTTGCATTCAGCTCAGTGGTCACTGTGGGCCCTTTTGCCGTGCTCTACATGTTTGGTCATCTGTGATCTCAATATTATGCTATCTCTTTTATTTATCCCTGCTCTTTCCTTTCTGTTCTATATTTTATTTTAAAAATTATGTAGTTTAAATTTTTTTCTTAATATTTATTTATTTTTGACAGAGAGAGAGAGAGAGACAGAGCATGAGCAGGGGAGGGGCAGAGAGAGAGGGAGACACAGAATCCGAAGCAGGCTCCACGCTCTGAGCTATCAGCACAGAGCTGGACCCGGGGCTTGAACTCAAAGACTATGAGATCATGACCTGAGCCGAAGTCGGATGCTCAACCGACTGAGCCACCCAGGCGCACCCAAAAATTATGTAGTTTTAAATAAAAAATAAATTAGAAAGAACACGTGCAATTTTTAATTACTCTCATAGGTACTTTTATAATTTAAAATATACATATTTTTAGCTTATATTTTTCTATGTATCAGTGTTTAAGAGTAAGGATTCAAACTGAATCTTGCCAGATACCCCAGAAAACCTTCCATGTGTCCCATCCCAATTAGGGTTGCTAGCCTCCCCTCCAAAAAATAACTCTATCCAGACTTTCCTTGTAATCTCCTCTTTGTATGCCTTTAGGATTTTATCACCCAGGACACCTGGCTGGCTCAGTCAGTTGGGCATCTGACTCTTGATTTCAGGTCATGTCATGATCCCAGGGTCATAGGTTTGAGCCCCACATTGGGCTCCATGCTGGGTGTGGAGTCTGCTTAAGATTCCCTCTCTCTCTCTCTCTCTCTCTCTCTCTCTCTCTCTCTCTCTCTCTCCCCGCCCCCGCTTCCCTCTCCCCCACTTGTGAGTGTTCTCTCTCTCTCTCTCAAAAAAAAAGATACTAGGATTTTATCAGTCACATAAGCATCCTTTGGTCTAGACCATCATTTGTCTTTTAATTCTTTTTTTAACTTCATTTTTCCCCTCCATTCTTTCATTTTCCTTATAACTTATGTGTTGAAAAATCAAAGATTTTAACCAATAGAGTTTCCTATAAATCTCTCTTTGCTGAGCACATACTCATAGTTCAATTCAACATGTTTTTGGTCCTTTGTGTTTTCTGCATATGAGCAGTTGGATCTGCAGACAAATTCAACCCCACTATTTAGACAGTAGGAGGTACATAATGTCTTTCTTCTTATGATGTTAGTAACCGTTGGTGGTCAGCATTATAGGTTGAAAAATGGCAACATTAAATTCTATCATTTTGTTTCCATTTATTATCTGGAAATAATTTCATACAGAGACATTTTCCCTCATCTACCGTTTGGTTACTATGTGGTAGAATTCATACAGAAAAAGGAGGATAAACTTTTGATTCTTTTCTTTTATTCACCCAATTTTCAAATTAATGAATTGGTTCCCTGTCATCCTCAGAAGGTGACCAATTTGTTTGTCAAAAAAAAATTCCATGTATTTAAAAATATTAGATGGATTTTTATCTTTTACAATTTTCATCTTTAATAAAACTTAATTTTTGTATGTTAATTATATCTCAATAAAGTGGTTTTAAAAAACTCAAAATGTTCTACCTTTCTCTAGTAGGATTCTCTTCAAGTTGGCTATGAGGGCTTTAGGTTTTTTCTTGGTTTTTGTTTGTTTTGTTTACATTCTAATAATCTTTGACAACTTTCTCACTATCTGGTATAGCACATAAAATAATTATATAATTAATTATACATATTACATATATATTCAGATACTTTGTAAGATCATACTGATATTTCCAATTCAAATTCATAACTACAAGATTTTGGCTTAACCTCTTCTATAATAGACCTGTATCTCCTTTACTCCACTCTGAGAATCAGTTATCAAAGATACAAGGAATGACAGAATTAGATTATCTCATAATTTCTCATTTGCTTTATCCACTCTTCACATACAATACTTAGAATAACAGTTTAATATTACCACCACCTATTATAATTACTGAAAACACTTACAATTTTTATTTGCATGTGTTCTCCTCCTTCTCCCCCCAATTTTTTTAACATTTATTTATTTTTGAGAGAGAGGGAGTGAGAGCGAGGAAGGGGCAGATGGAGAAGGGGACAAACGATCCAAAGCGGGCTTTGTGCTGGCAGCAGAGAGCCTGATGTGGGGCTCAAACCTACAAACCATGAGATCATGACTTGAGCCAAAGTCTGATGCTCAACCGACTGAGCCACTAGTCACCACCCCACTTACACATTTTTATGATTGGATATATATCTATATTTTCAAATCATTTAGTCACTGCATATTTTAACCTCTTCTTTTAAACCTCATTTAGTCTTATTTCTGCAATAACTATATGTTTAATATTTACCACAAGTCTTTAGATGAATGCCTCACTAGTCGTTTTGCTTGCCTGAAGCTTATTTTCCAGTAGATTCCTTAGTAAAATCTCACTGGAACATATTTCCTGAGTTCTTGAGTGTTGATAACTGTTTCTGTGTTCTTTATATTTGAAAGCCAGTTTTGTTGGATATCATATTCTTGGCTCATGTTTTCTTTCCTTGACTATCTTAAATATGTTACTCTATTTTTCTGTGGCATAAGCATTAATATCAAAAAGCCCAATGATAATCTAGTTTTATTTCCCTTGTAAATTCTTGCTAGTTTTGCCCAGAAGCTGAAAGGATATTTCCTGTTTCTGTAACATCCAATAATTTTACTAGAATATGTCTTGGTGTTGACCCTTCTTCTTAGGTGTACGTTGTACTTTTTCAATGTGCTTTCAAAATCTTATTTTATTTCAACAAAGTATCCTTGAATTATAGCCTGCATTATTTTCCTCTTCCTTCACTTCCCTTCATCAGAGACTCCTATTATCAGTATTTTGGATCTTCATATTTGCCATTTTCTTTCAACACCTCTTTTGTCTCTTTCTTTCTCTTGACTTTAATGTTTCCTCTCTTTCATGTTTTATTTCACTTCAGATATTTGTTGTGTTTATCCACTCTTGGTTTTCTTCTAGCTTAGTCATTTCTAAAATGGTGTTTTTCTTCCATTTTTTAATTCTTTACTAAGTCTGTCATCACATTTCTTAGGTTTTCTAATTCTTATTTATGTTATTCTTTCATATCTGGTATCTTTCCTTAATCTTTTTTAGTTTGTTTTTAAATAATTCATTACAGTTTTATCTGTTTTGTGAACCTGTCTCTCTGGCATGCTTTCCCTGTCTGTGGGGATGTTATTCTACTTTTTAATCTCTTTTTTTCTATAATAACTTTGTATGAGATTTGGCCTCACTACTTTTATGTTGCTTATTTTTATGTGAATTTAGTTTTCCTGAATTTTTTAGAGGGAGGCTTGATTCAGAGAGAAATTCTAACTGCACAGAATAAGTTCTTGTTTCTGTATAGGTTTTAAAAATACAGGGGCTTGTTTTCTAAACACTCCTGAACTCTGTTGCCTCTATACTTCTCCTCCTGGCAGTTTCTCCTTGGTATGGAGCCCTATCCTAAAGGGAGTCCTGCTGTGTCTGTTTTCATGCATTACAATGCTTCAGCCATATTATGCTTATAGTGAGCCCCGACACTCATCCACTGCCTTATACACCAAAGCCTCCCTAATTTTATCTTTCTCAAATCAACTGATTGTGCTTCCCAGTAAATAATTTGAGCTGTGCATTCTCCCATCCACAGTTCCTCTGCTTTCTCTAGCACAGACATGGGTAACATACAATCTTGTTGCTATAGTGGTTTTGCCACTCATTTATATTTGATTTTTGAAGATATCTTGTCAGTTGGTTTTGCTATAAATGATATCCATGAATGTTGTTTTGCAGTCTACATGCTCCATCTGTTTTTGTGTGGGGATTTAAGAAGATCCAAAAGCTATACAGCCGCTACCAAAGTTGTCATCCCTAATATCCCCTTTCTTGAGATTTTACTCACTTGTGTTCACTTGATTAGCTCTAGAGCACCTTCTATTAGTGTTCTAGAATGTTTATGTCAGGAAGATACATAGATGATGTATTTTCTGAGCTCTTCTTATCCTGGAATTTTGTTCACATAAAAATTTGCTGTATGCAGAATTCTTGAATCTCAACCATTTCCTTTTAGGTCTTTTTAATTGTTAAGATAACAATCTAGTTTTTTGTATTGTAAAAGAGAAATTAAATACCAGGGGTTTTTTTCTCTTATTTTTACAGTAATTTTTGTGTTGTTGTTATTGTTAATGGTGTTTATTGTTGTTGCTGCTGTTTATTTGATGGTGAGGAGTTTGTATAATTTAATTTTTTTTCTAGAATACACTTAAATCAGCTTTGTTAATACCGAAACCTACAGCAGTGATATTCAAACTGAAGTTCACATACCCCTGGTGTATAGAAAGACTTTCCAATGTACTTACAGGAGATGGATACCTTTAAAGAAATCAATTCCCATATGTTCAGCTTCTACATGTCAATTTTCTTAAAATTGATCTACATAGCAAAAGACATACCATCAAGACATCGTAAGGTTCTTCTTTCCTTTGACAATTGTCTTTTTCCCATATTAGAAAAGAAACATATCTCCCACTCATCTAAATCTTAGGTACTGCTGCAGTTTTTAAAAAATGGCTGCAAGTTCTTTGACACTCCTTCCATAGAGAGGTGGAGTGTATGTCTCCTCTTAGATCTGAGCTAGATTATGGCTATTTTGACCAATACAATGTAGCAGAAGAGGTGTTATATTATTTCCAAGGCCAGGTTATACAAAATAATGTAGCTTCTGTTTTATTTGCTGGAATACTGACCCTGGAAGCCTTAGTCCTGTAAGAAGTCTTGCTACTCTTTTTTAAGTTCATTATTTATTTTGAGAGAGAGAGAGACACAGAGTGTGTGTGTGTGTGTGCATGTGCACAAATGGGGGAGGGGCAGAGAGAGAAGGGAAGAGAGAATACCAAGCAAGGCTTGAACCCATGAACCATGTGATCATGACTTGAGCCAAAATCAATAGTCAGATGCTGAACTAACTAAACCACCCAGGTGCCCCAGAAGTCTTACTACTCTTGAGGCCACTATGTTGTAGCCCAAGCCATATGGAGAGGCTACGTGTGGGCCCTCTGATGGACAGTGCTTGCTGAGCTCCATCTTAGGTCATCAAGTCCAGGCACTGGACTATAAGTGAAGGAACTTCAGACAATTCTAGCCCAAGCCTTAAGAGTCACCCCAGCTGAGGTCCCAGACTTCATGGAGAATAAGTAACACCTTACAAGTTCTTGACCCACAGAAATCTGTAAACAAAATGGTTGCTTTATGCCTCTGAGTTTTGGAGTGGTTTGTTAAATAGCAGTAGTAACTGAAACGGGTGCATTGGCCTAGGGTTTAAAAGCCTCTGAAGTGACAAAGGGGCAATTTGACATGTTGATGTAGATGTTGACAAAGAGAAAGAGTCCAGTGACTGGGTGCACATATTGTTCCATGTCACATTGTTTCTGATTCTTTGCTTTCAACAAAATTTTACAAAAACTTTATGGCTTTATCAACTGCTAGATAATTTAAATAACCTTGTATTTGATAGTTATGTGATTTTTGGTTTACAAGTCAGAAGGAATTCAAAAAATACATGGCACTTCTGTAGCAAAATTCCTTGTAGTCTTACTTATGTGAATAAGAGTTCTCATTTTCATCTATAAAAAATTTAAAAAGAATAAAATGGGTACTGAATAATATATGATTCAAACAATAAATATTATTAATCATGATATGAACTGATTGACCAAAAGATAAATAGCCCTAATGATCTCATTAAGAACTTCATTCCCAATAAAACCATGTATTTTTTATGGTTAATAACTGTCAAAATGTGTGATATATTTATATTATTTTGATTAGTTGGATACCAAAAAATTAATGATAGCTCAAACTAGAATAAAACTGTGTAACTTTTAGAACCTATGGTCACTGAAATTTTTTTAAGTTTAAGTTTAAATTTATATCCATGTTTCTGGTGTTGAAAATATGATCAATTAAAAATGCTTAGATTACATTATATTAATATAAATCCTACAGAGAAGGGAAAAGTGAACTGAAAATGTGAGGAACTATTTTAAATTTCCCACTATTAAAGATGAGCATGTTCAAGTACTTTATACAGCAGAAATGGTTATTAGAAAAGTGATTAAGTCATGTGGATTACAATGGAGTACTACGTGGCAATGAGAAAAAATGAAATATGGCCCTTTGTAGCAACGTGGATGGAACTGGAGAGTGTGATGCTAAGTGAAATAAGCCATACAGAGAAAGACAGATACCATATGTTTTCACTCTTATGTGGATCCTGAGAAACTTAACAGAAACCCATGGGGGAGGAGAAGTAAAAAAAAAAAAAAAGAGATTAGAGTGGGAGAGAGCCAAAGCATAAGAGACTCTTAAAAACTGAGAACAAACTGAGGGTTGATGGGGGGTGGGAGGGAGGGAAGGGTGGGTGATGGGTATTGAGGAGGGCACCTTTTAGGATGAGCACTGGGTGTTGTATGGAAACCAATTTGACAATAAATTTCATATATTGAAAAAAAAAAGTCATGTGGATTATGTTAGATACATATTAAATAGTGACAGTATTTTTTTGTTTTGGAACACTAATGTTCAAAATATACTAAAAAGTAGATCCTTTGCAACTACTTAAACTTATGACATCAACTTAAAAATGTATGAAACATCTAAATGTATTTACTACCTATATCTCATTGAGCCTATTTAATCTCTTCCTACATCCTAAGCAACTAACTCCCTTTTAATCTTAGTCTACTGTCATTATCTTCTCTTTCCTCTTTTGTTTCATACAGGACACATTTTTGAGAATTTTATTGAGAACACAAAACAGATGGTTTCAAAGATTTTCTTTGGATTCCTTTAGTTAACTTATTTTCTTACACAAATTTTTTTCTTTTAATCTTTAATGAACCATTTACCATTTCTTATATTACATAATATTTTCACAAGCCATTTGTTGGTTTTTTTCCTTTGTT
The DNA here is from genome assembly GCF_018350215.1 of Panthera leo. NCBI lineage: Eukaryota > Metazoa > Chordata > Mammalia > Carnivora > Felidae > Panthera > Panthera leo. The sequence continues at coordinate 42,544,703 of NC_056695.1, forward strand.
GATTCACGTGCCTCTGATTGTCTACTTCCTCTTCAGAAGTGTGATTATATTACCTGTAGATATAAGCAGTAGAAATAGCTGGGATTTCCCAATGTATTTCTCTCTAACTCTGCTATATCTTTCAGGATTCTATATGTGATTAGATTCATGCAAATTCTTCCTACAGAATGGGAGTCCCTTGACCAGTATTCCTATTGGAATATTGCATTGCTTTCAGTGATTTTCATGAGTGCTTGTATAATAAAGCAAATTGGAATTATTAACCAGTCACCCTGATAATCTTTAAGGATGAGAAGCTTTCAAATCTTTATATTCATGTGGCAGTCTTTGTTTGTATAGAGTCATAAGGGGAATGGAGTATGTTGAGAATGCATTGCTGGCCACACTTTTTTAAAAATAGAAATAGAGACCAGTGACTCTCCAAGTGGCAGGAAGAGGTGTGTGGCAATGAATCCCAGCTCACAGTTCACTGAAAATCAGCATGCTATAAGATGCTGATCTCTGATTTGAGCATTTCCTCAGCCCAGCTGCTGCTTAAGAGCCTTTAATTAGAAGAAACACAATACTCTTCAAACCATGATGTTGGCTAATATCCATTTGTATTTGGTTCTCACAAAGGCTAATATTTAATGCCATCAGAACTCACTCTCAGGGGTAGGGTGGGAGCGGGGTGGGATTGTGAGTCTAACTTGAAGTCTAACTTCTTAGAGTCAAAAATATCCCCCAGGCACAAACAAAAACACGTGTTCCATTCCACACTAAGTTGAAGAAACATTTTCCTATAATCAGCAAAGTTGTAAGGAAAACTAGCACAATAAGGACAGTTCTCCAAATAGTGTTGAACTGTGTAGATGGCACCTAAGGTATTTTCTGCTGTCTTGCATTGATCCACGGGGTTAACATGGAAACTTCCATGTAAATACAACACAACCTACCTTTGCCCCCTCAAAAGTTCACTGGCCTATAGGTAGACACCAGGTCAAAGCTAGGCCAATCTAGTGTCCCATCTCTTCTGCTACAGCTGATGGTCCCAGGGGGAACATCTGTACCTGTGCCAGTAAGTTCCACATTACATATTTGGACTTGAGACTGAGGGAATTAGATCAGTCTCTTCTCAGTGGTAAAGAAGGAAACTCATGCCATTGTTTCTGCCATGTGGAGAAAGCCAGGCAGCACCAAGAGAGATGGTTCTGGTTGTAATGGAGAACTATTTGCATCTTGATCACTTGTATAGCTACAGTCTAACTCTTCCTTGGATTCCCTGAGAGAACCAAGAATCTTTAAAATGTATCCCTATTTGTGATTAAAATAGTTTGAGTTTGGTGTCTGGATTTGCAAACAATGGATTCCTGACTTGAAAAAGCAGGTTTATCAAACCTGACCAGACTTTATTTTTATGAACTAGAAAAGTGTATCATTCCTCTTGGTCATCAAATCTTTCCTTTTGCCCATTCCTTATAGTTTTCTGTTTTGCTCCACTTGGGGTTAGAAAATTCTTCTTTTGAAATGGCTTTTTTGTGAACAGTGATTGCTCTGAGGGTTTATCTAGATAGGACTGTTTCCATATGCACATTGCTCGATTGATAAATGCAGTAAAATATCCAGCACTGTGGATTTTACTGCCAAAATTCTCTTAGAAATGGAAACCAGAACAGCCTTTTTTTTTTTTTAAGATAGGCCATGTGCCAAGATTTTTGTTCATTTAAGGAAGAATATAGGAAGTAAAATAAATGAAAGAAAAACAAATCATGTCCCCAACAAGAATTGTGCACTGCTACACAGGGATAGAGAGCAAGGCCATCACACAGCATGAGCGATCTCAACAAGAAGGCTGGGGAATCAACATCCATGCCCTAAAGGTGGAAGCCATGAGAATAAGCATCCGTGTAATGAGAAGGGATGGTGTGTGTGTGTGTGTGTGTGTGTGTGTGTGTGTGTGTGTGTGTAGTCTTTCAAGCAATTGAGATTATGAGTTAAAAAAAAGAGAGAAATTTCCCCCAGTAAGATGCACCAAGTGGGAGGGGGAGTGGTAGTCCCATAGTTACCCACATTCCAGCTTTGACATAGCTGCTCTTCAACTACCTTGCCTTTTCAGCCTCCATTCTCAATTCTACGTCAGTGTCGCCCTCATGCATACATACTATGGAAAAGGAATCCTTTCCTGGGGATTCTTTCATGTTCAAAGGAACTCCTGCTAGAAATGTAGTTCTCTTGAAAGGCATACACATGAACAGAAGAGGGTGGCCCATTGGACCACACCGTCTGAATCGAGCAGGTGCTGAGATTGCCTTCTCCATCTCCCATTTGAGACACATATAATTAAAGCTTTCCTCCTTCTGTTCTGTACACAGGTGCTGGTTAGTTCTTACTCTCTGAGAGTTGCTCACACACACGTGAAAATTAACATCAGTTCCTGGATACACAGCCCTGAATCCTATGCACTAAGATGTCAGACCCTTTCTCCATTTTTTTCTTTT